>NW_024096551.1:5987500-6647500 GCF_016545835.1 Crotalus tigris | reverse complement strand
GTTGGCTGTGCTCTGATTGGCTGGGAGAGTGTTCTGTTTGGGTGGGGGAGTGTTCTGTTTGGTTGTGCTCAGGTTAGTCTGAGTTGCAGGGGAGTTTAAGATGGTGGGCTGCCTTGCTATTTTTTGGCTTCGCATTCGTGGTCGTGCCTCATCTTCATGGTGGGTGTCAGTTTGCTTCATGTATGGATTGGAGGGGTTTAAAGTGGCTTCTGGTTTGTGGTCATGCCTCATCATCGGTGTGGCTTTGGGTTTGCTTTTTGCGTGGATGTGTGGTGGTGACATCCTGTGTGGTTTTTGTGAGTGTGGGTTTGGTGTCATTTTTTGTGTTAGGGAGTCATTTGTCAATAAGGGCGGGTTTCCAAATGGCTGGTAGGTGGGAGGTATCATCTCATTTGTTCATGCTGTGTGGGCGTTTTTCTATCTCAATGGCTTCTCTGATTATTCTGTTATTAAAATGTTCAGTTTTGGCGATAGTTCTGGTATTTTTAAAGTCAATTTCATGTCCTATGGCTTTAAGGTGTTGGACCAGGGAAGATGTTGGTTCCTCTTTTTTGACTGAGTTCTTATGTTCTTCAATGCGTGCACTTATTCTTCTGTTGGTTTGTCCGATGTATGTGTTGGGACAAGCAGTGCATGGGATTTCATATACTCCTTGATTTTCTAACTCAATTTTATCTTTGGGGTTTCTTAGGATGGTGGATATTTTTCTGTTTGTGCAGAATGCTGTTTTGATGTTGTGTTTATGGAGGATCTTGCTGATTCTGTCTGTGGTGCCTTTTATGTATGGGAGGAGGGCTTTGCCGTTTTCTTGTTCTCTGTCTTGGATTTTAGTGCGGGTTTCTTTTTGGATTAGGTTTGTAATCTTATTTCTTTGGAATCCATTGGATTTAGTACATTGGTGAGAGTGTGTAGTTCGGCATCGTGCTCAGTGTTTTGAGCAGCGAGGACAGCGCTTCCTGCTGCAGGGGCAGAGTGGAGGAGCAGCCATTGCAGCTGGGAAGTTTCCCTCCGTTCCTGACCATCTTCGGAAGAAAAGGAGGAGGTGTGACCATAAAAGGAAATGAGGTCTAACATCTAGGCTAAAAGCTAGACCTTACAGAGTGTCTCTTCCATCTATTTTTTTTCCAAATGCTCACTCCTTAGAACCAAAAATGGATTACTTGAGGCTGGATTTAACAACAAACCGGGAGGTGAGAAATTGCTGTGTCATTATTACAACAGAAACTTATTTAAAGCCCTCTGTCCCAGATAATGCTGTTAGCTTGATGAGTTTTTCAACATTTTGGCTGGACAGGAGTTTTGCCCTTAGTGGCAAATCCCGGGGAGTGTCTGTTTTTATATAAATGACAGATGGTGTAATAATGCCAAGGTGGTTTCAAGTCTGTGCTCCCCAGATGTAGAGCTTCTGACCATCAAATGCAGACCCTTCTATCTGCCTAGAGAATTCTGTTATCATTATCACAGCTGTGTATATCCCCGATGCAAAGAGAAGAGGCCCT
Source organism: Crotalus tigris (assembly GCF_016545835.1). Taxonomy (NCBI): domain Eukaryota; kingdom Metazoa; phylum Chordata; class Lepidosauria; order Squamata; family Viperidae; genus Crotalus; species Crotalus tigris. Next base: position 6,646,001 of record NW_024096551.1, on the reverse strand, counting down.
GAAGATTCTCTGTCATACTATCAGTGACTTACAAACTACTCACCCAGAGGGTGCGTTTATTGCAGTGAGAGACTTTAACCAAGTGGATTTGAAAGCTACTCTGCCACATTTCCATCAATATGTGGACTTTGCAACCACAGGGAACAATACATGGGATCTTGCTTATTCCAATATCAAGAAGGCTTTCAAAGCTATCCCCCACCCCCACCTGGGCTCCTCTGACCATCTCTCAGTGCTGCTTATTCCAGCATACAAATCTTTATTAGTCAGAGTGAAACCTACAGTAAAGCAGGTGAGGGTCTGGGCAGAGGGACCTATAGAAGCATTACAAGACTACTTTGAGTGCACAGATTGGAGCATGTTTAAGGAAGCAGCTACTGACAACCAACTTACAAATGTTGAGGAGTATGCCACCACAGTGTCTGCATATATCCAAAAGTGCATAGAAGATGTCTGTGTCCTGAAAAGCATTGTTGTGAGGGCGAATGAAAAACCGTTGGTTGACTTATGAGGTCCGCAAGATGCTGAAAGCACAGATTGTGGCTTTTAAATCTGGTGACATGTTGGCACTTAGAACAGCCAGAACAAATCTGAAAAGTGTTATAAAAGGTGCAAAGCAAGCCCATTGCCAGAAAATTTAGAACTTTTTTCAGGACCCAACAAACACCAGGCGAATGAGGCAAGGGATCCAGGCCATCACAGATTACAAAGTGACTCCATCGAGATGCAAGGATGACACAGACTTCCTAAACAAACTGAATACATTTTTTAGTAGATTTGAGGCATCGAATAGTACTCCTGCTAGGAAAGCTGTGCCCTATCCTGACAAGCAAGTGCTAAGTTTTGGTGTCACCTCTGTTCAGAAAACACTGCAGAAAATTAACATTCAGAAAGCAGCAGGCCCAGATAACATCCCTGGACGTGTCCTCAGGGAATGCGCAGAGGAGCTAGCTTGTGTTCTCACAAATATTTTCAATCTCTCATTCCAGCAGCAGTGGTCCCATCGTGTTTTAAGATGGCCATCATCTTGCCAGTGCCAAAAAAAGTCCACAATTACAGGCCTCATGATTACTGTCCGGTTGCACTGACATCCACCATTATGAAATGCTTTGAGAAGCTGATAAAGGATATTATTGTATCTAGCCTCCCGCCAGCATTTGACCCGCTCCAGTTTGCCTACCGACCGAATCGCTCTATGGAGGATGCTATTTCTTCCGTTCCCCACCTGAGTTTGAAGCACTTAGAGGAAAGAAATGCTCACATGTTTGTTATTTTGTCGACTTCAGTTCGGTGTTTAACACAATCATTCCCCAGCATCTAATAGACAAACTGGACCTCTTAGGCTTAAACACTCCTTTGTGCAACTAGATTCTTGATTTTCTTACCAACAGACCCCAATATGTGCAAGTTGTAACAAATACTTCTAATACCATTTCCTTGAGCACAGGTTCTCCTCAGGGCTGCAACTTAAGCCCGCTGCTGTTCACCCTGTTGGCCCATGACTGTTGTGCTAAGTTTGCCAACCATATTGTGAAATTCGCAGGAAGGTGGAAGTTTACCGCAAGGAGGTTGAGGGGTTGGTGAACTGGTGTAAGAAAAACAGCCTAGTTTTAAATACCAGAAAAACCAAAGAAATCATTGTCGATTTCAGAAAAGGCAGGCACGGCCACACATCTCTGTGCTTCAACGATTCACCTGTGGAGATGGTTACCAGCATCAAATTCCTGGGTGTGCAGCTAACGAGTAGGCTGGCTTGGTCGCTCAACAGTGAGAAACTGCTAAAGCAGGCAAGCAGCGCCTGCATTTTTTGCATCGCATGAGAAAAGCACATTTTCCTTCCCCTGTCCTGACCACTTTCTACAGGGGGACGATCAAGAGCATCCTGTCATACAGCATCAAAGTCTGGTTTGAAAGCATCACTGCTTCAGATAGGAAGGCAGTGCAGAGAGTGATGAGAATGGCCGAAAAGATCATTGGCTGTTCCCTCCCTCCCATCCAGGACATAGCACAGAAGCACTGCTTGAGATTATCTGGGACACCACACAGCCTCTTCACAACCTGTGTTCCTTGTTACCTTCTGGGAGGAGGCTTCGTGGTATCTGCAGCAGAACATTCAGATTCAGCCATAGTTTCATTCCAAACAGCATTAAACTTGCGAACTCTCAAGCTTCCTCCTTCCATTATATATTCAAGAAGGACAGTATTTAATATTTATTTGTTATGTATATGTAGGGGTGTAGGTCTATACAAATGTTGTATATAGTGTGTTTTAGGTGTGTGTCATGTATGTGTTTCACTTTGAGAGCGGGCAACTAAATTTCCTTTTTGGTGTGTGCTGTTATCTTATCTTATCATCACTCCTTGCTTCCATCTTAATTTACCATTGTAGATAAAATTTCTATAATTAGTGGGGGTATACAAATCATTCAGAGGGAGGATTTATGAATGTGACAAGGTGGCCCAGTCTCTGGTAGCCTGGTGTGATCTCTCTGAGGCTCATTCCCAGTTTTTTAAAATGTCCCTCCACGTGGTTTGCACAACCCTAAATTGTATTTCAGGAATATGTGGAGGTTACACATTTCACTTTTAGAATGTTGGTAGAAATATGTAGAATATATAGTATTTGTCAACGCTGTAAACATTAGATGTTCCCACTCTGACAACTGATAAAAAATGCAGCTATTTTCTCTTTGCTTTTAACATGCTTTTTCTGGTATTTAGAAATCAGGTGCAGAAGGAGGGGTTGGGATGAAAGCTCAGGGATGAGCTCAGTTAGCCATAACAACAATGCTGCTTTGTGGGAACCCAAGGACAAGCTGATAACATTTTGGCGAGCTGAGGAGCTAGGGAGAAAGCCTGCATTTTAGGCTAATTGGAGAATGTGATTTATGACAGCTTAATGGAGGTGGGAATTGCACTTTGTTACTTTGTATCTGGGGGAAGGGAATTTAATTTTTGGGTTCAACTATGTAGTGCCGATACTTTGTTTCCTGAATAAAATGTTCTTTAATAAAGAATTTTTGCCTTGAAATTCTTGTAATGGTTTCATCTATCAGAACCATGACATTAACCCCAAAACCAACCTTTCTACCTTAACCACCTTGGGGTCCTGAGCTCCACTCACCTTCCCTAAGTCGGGGGATAAGCTGACAATGACTCAGGGAAGATCTCAGCATGGAGAAGGAAGAGGAACCTGTAACCAGCACCCTGGCCATGGCTGTTGCTTCAGCGGAGGGAGTACAAGCCAGCACACCAGCAGAGAAAGAAACATTTGATGACTTAAAGCAGGGGCCAAGACCAAATACGCAAGACCTGGTCATTACAGTGGACCCTGCCCAGTGGAGACTCCAAGCACCTTGAGGCAATCCTGCCAAAGGCAAGTTCTTTGAAAGTATCCGAAGTCAACTTGCAGGCAGGAGCCTCTCGAGGAACACACTCCCCGGACCATAGGGAAGACAAACGATTGGCGACCATTGAGGACTCTGGAGAATTGAAGTACCTGTCTGCAGTCCATAGCCAATCGGTGGAGAAGTTGGGGGAGAGATTTGAAGGGCTGGAGGTGAGAAGCAGGGAACAACTTTGTCACTCTTCACATGCCAGTGAACACAATGATCAGTGGGGCCGACACCACTCTTTGCCTAAGAGAAGCCTCAGCCCCGCCGATGGAATGCGAGCAGTTTCCCCAGCCTCAAAGCCATCAGCATTGACCTCCAGCCCTGAAAGAAAGGAGAGTCCTGGGAGGTCAGCAGCCAGTGGGAGCGCAGCAGCAGTGAGGTTGGTAACAGCTCCTGAATGTGCAACAACCACTGGGGGTCCTGCAGCAACTGGGGATGCTGTAGCCATCGCCGACGCCAGGAGGTCAGCAGCCATTGGCAGTGCAGCAGCAGTGGGGATGGCAACAGCCCTTGAACGTGCAACAACAGCAGGGGTGTTTGCAGCAATTGGAGATACCATAGCCACTGTTGGGAGGCCAACGAACGCTGGGAATGCAGCTGCAATGGGGGGCAGCAGCCCATGATGGTGCCACCCCTTAGAGCAACTTTTGATGACGAGTCTGAGAAGCAAATCTTCTTCCTTAATCAAGTACGTTCCCAAATGAATTGCAATGCCAATTTCTATCCAAATCCAGCTGCTACAGTCAACGTGCTCATGGCCAATCTGGAAGGGAAAGCTAAACAATCTGTACCATGAGCAAGCGCCTGAACTGGGGGCTCTCCATCTCTTCCTCCTTAGATTAAGAAAGAGGTTTGAGGACCCATCCATACTCCTCAAAGTGGAGAAACAAATTCACAAGATAAAGCAAGATGGTAGACCTGCATTGCAATACGTACGAGAGTTTTGCAAGGTGGCAGGTCAGATCGAAAGGTGGCCTGAGCAGTCCATGGTGCATCACTTCAAGAGGAGCTAGTTGATCACATTTCCCAGGCTTCTGTCTATCGGGCTGCCCCAATCAATGGCAGGACTGGTATTAGGCAGCACTAAGGTTGGATATTGAACTTGCTCGCTACAAGAAGCCACCACCTCCAGAAGCCAGGCCAAAACCAGAGCAAGCCAGGTTTCCTCCTCCCCGAAAATCCCCAGCCATCGCGGCAGCAGAATCCTAAGCCACCTGCCGGTTCACCAATCAAATGCTTCAGGTGTGGACAACAGGGGCACTGAGCAGCGAGTTGCCCAATCCCTTACCCCCAACAGGAAAGCAGATTGGGGCCACCGATGAGGAAGAAACCAACCCAGCAGCCAGCAAAAGAAAAATCAAACTGGATCTCGCAAGAACCCGTTGCCCAGGTCACATCACCCACGCTCTGCCCTATGACAGTGACGACAAAAGAGAGAACGACCAAATGGTGAGTCGACCCGTTCCACCTTTTTCTCTTGCTACCAAACTCATAGTCCCTAAGACAGGTGTACAAGTGGATTTGAAACTGCTAGTGGACTCCGGTGTATTGTTAGCTTGCCACTTGCTCTTAGAATGGGTATACAGGCAAGGTTGGTCTCCAAGCCCGTGAGATTTAAACAAGCCAATGGTTCTTTAATGGGAGGAACTTTAGTCACACAATTGACGGAGCCGATACACTTAGAAATAGGTGAACATTGGGAGTTCATTCACTTCATGGTGACTCCGAAGTTGACTGAGGCTGTGATTCTAGGTCTAGCCTGGTTAGACAAATGGAAGCTGTTTATTTGGTGGGAAAAGGGGATGAGGACTCTGAGATTACCTATAGGGCCCAAACCACCTCTTAATTCAGCTGATGTTACTGGAGAGTCTAGGCCATCTACCGAGTTAGCAAAGATAGCTAACCTGTCACATCCAGGCAAGCCATTCATCCCCAGCGAATATCGGGGATCTAGTGGAGGCATTTAGTGAGAAAGAATGTGACATCCTGCCACCCCATTGGCCCAATGACTGCGCCATTGAACTGTTACCAGGAGCTAAACTCCCACAGCCAAGGATACACACCATGACCCCCCTCGAAATGCATGAACTGCAGCAAACATGAACAAGAACCTAGCAAGAGGATTCATTGAGCCGGCCAAATCTCAGGTGGGGGCTCCAGTGTTATTTAAAGAGAAAAAAGATGGGTCGCTTCATCTCTGCATGGGCTATAATGAGCATAGAAAATAAGTACCCCTCCCCCTCCTTAAGGACCTACTAACCCATCTAGCAAAGGGGATCATCTTCACTGAATTGGATCTAAGAGAGGTATATTACCGAGTGATACTAAGAAAAGGAGATGAATGGAAGACCACTTTTAACTGTCCCATGGGTAGTTATCAGTTCATGTTATGCCATTTGGACTGCAGGGCGCTTCAACTGTTTTTATGCAGCTGATCAACCAGGTGCTACACAATCATTTGTACAAGGGGGGTTTGGTGTATCTTGATGATATCCTGATATACAGCACAAATATGGCTGACCATATGAAGTTAGTGTGAGAAATGCTAAAGTAATTGTTGAATGCTAAACTATATGCTAAACTATCAAAGTGTGAATTCTATCAAACCTGACTGGATTATCTAGGCTACAGAATTTCCAGTGAGGGCATTGAAATGGATCCTGGTAAAGTGAGAGCCATAATCGAATGGCAACCCGCAAAGACTCACAAACAGCTTCAAAGCTTTCTGGGGTTTGTCAACTTTTACCGACAATTCATCCCCTCATTTGCTGAAATTGCTTTATCCTTCACAGGCTTGTTAAAAATCGGCAAAGATGGTGGAAAGCCACGACCAGGCCAGCTGCTAACATGGACTAGGAACTGTCAAACTGCTTTCGAAAACCTGAAAAGATTATTTGCAGTTGACCTGGTCCTAAAGCATCCCTGCCCGGGGAAGCCCTTTGTGATTCAAGCTGATGCCAGCAACGTGGCCATCGGAGCTGTACTATTGCAAAAGAACCATGAGGGTGTCCTGCAGCCCTGTGCCTACTCCTTGAAAAAGTACACCAACTGCGAGAGAACATGGGCAGTATGGGAGAAAGATGCCTTTGCAATTCACTGGGCTCTCTTAAACTGGCAGCACTACCTAGAAGGGAACAAGGTGCCTTTCGAAGTATGGACTGATCACAAAAAGCTAGAGGCACTGAAAACTCCCTGCAAGCTGTCCCTGAAGCAAGTACAGTGGGCGCAATATTTTAACCAATTTAACTTCACTCTGAAGTACATAGCGGGGGGAAAAACTTTTTAGCTGATACTTTATCCAGATTGCCTCAATACAAGAGCTAATGTGAAAGCAATCATATCTACACCGGAAGCTGCTTCTCAACTAAAGCCACAAAGAGAGTCCCAAATCCCGATGACCCTGGGGCAAGGAAATTAAAACAGGAACTCCTCAAAGATCAATGGTTCAAGGACAATCAAACCTCCTTGACATGCAAGGATTGATTGGCTTACAAAGGGGGGGGGGAGTTGTATTTGTCCAAAACCCTCTACCTCTATGCTTTCCCGCATAATCACAATGTGAAACAAGCTGAACACTTTGGCTATTTAAAAACATTGCATCTGGTTTGTTGACAATTCTGGTAGCCGGGTTTGAAATGGGACATAGAGAACTATGTCAAGAGCTGTGCTGTGTGTGCCACCATGAAAAGAATTCCGGGAAAGCTCCCTGGATTATTGCAACCAGTTGTGGACCCTTCCCTGCCATGGTAACAAATTGCTATGAATTTTATAATGGAGTTACCTACATACGGGGAATACGGTGATTTGGACTGTGATAGATCTTTTTTCAAAGCAGGCTCATTTCATCACCTGTAAAGGACTCCTATCAGTCTAGAAACTAACCAAGATGTTTCTTAAGCAGATTTACAGGCTGCACAGTGCGCCAAAGCAGATAATCTCAGACCGAGGGGTACAATTTACAGCCAGGTTCTGGAGGGGTTTCCTCAAATTAATTGGCTCATCACAAGGACTGTCAGCTTTTCACCTGTCTACGAATGGGGCAATTGAAAAAGTGAACTCAGTGGTGGAACAGTACCTCAGATGCTATGTGGATTATCAGCAAACAAACTGGACTGACCTCCTCCCTTTTGCAGAGGTGGCTTACAATAACTCTGTTCACAGCAGCACCAGTTTTATACCTTTTAAAATTGCCACAAGAAAAGAATTCAACCCAATACCTGAATATCCTCAGGCACCTTCTGCTTCCCAAATCCTTGACCAGTGGGTGAGGGGGGTGAGAGGAGGTTTGGGACAAAATGAAAATCGCTCTGAAAAAGGCTTCTGAGACATAAAAAACAAGGAGATAGAAAGAGGGCTCCCCAAAGGTAATTCCAGGTTGGGGGAAAAGTTTACTTATCCAAAAAATATTTACAACTTAAGTTGCCTAGTAAGAAGTTGGGACCGAAGTATCCAGGTCCCTTCCCCATTGTAAGAATCATTAACCCAGTCACAGTGAAGTTAAAGCTTCCCAAACTCTTAGGAAAGGCCATCCTGTGTTCCATTGTACTCTACTGAAACCTTTTGTCAATTTCTGAAAAGGCAGGCACAGCCACACTTCTCTGTGCATAAATGATTCACCTGTTGAGATGGTTACCAGCATTAAATTCCTGGGTGTGCAGCTAAAGGGTAGGCTGGCTTGGTCGCTCAACAGTGAGACACTAGTGAAGCAGGCACAGCAGTGCCTGCATTTTCTCCATTGCATGAGAAAGGCACATCTTCCTTCTCCTATCCTTTCTACAGGGGGACAATCAAGAGCATCCTGTCATATGGCATCACAGTCTGGTTTGGAAGCATCACTGCTTCAGATAGGAAGGCGGTGCAGAGAGTGGTGAGAATGGCTGAAAAGATCATTGGCAGTTCCCTCCCTCCCATCCTCCCATCAAGGATATAGCACAGAAGCGTTGCTTGAGCAGGGTCCGTAAGATTATCTGGGACACCACACATCCTCTTCACAACCTGTGTTCCTTGTTACCTTCTGGGAGGAGGCTTCGTGGTATCCGCAGCAGAACATCCAGATTCAGCCATAGTTTCATTCCAAACAGCATTAACCTTGCGAACTCTCAAGCTTCCTCCTTCCATTATATATTCAAGATGGACAGTATTTATATTTATTTGTTATGTATATGTAGGGGTGTATATACATAACAAATAATGATGGAGATTACAGAGACAATAAAAAAGCAAAAGAAAGATAAAACACCAGGATCTGATGGTCTTCCCACTGAATTTTATGTAGCCTCACAAGATACTATAACTCCAACTCTGAAAGACTTATGTAATGAAGTTTTTACACATACAAAAATACTGGATTCATGCACTGAAGCTAATATTACTTTGATACCTAAAGAAGATACTGATCATACACTAATTAAAAATTACAGACCAATATCGCTATTGAATGTGGATTACAAAATCTTTGCTGCAATAATGGCAGAAAGAATGAAAAATTTTTTGAATGAATTTATACACCCAGACCAAAATCGTTTCCTACCAAAAAGACAGATAAAGAATAATTTGGGGATCATTTTAAACATTCTGGAGTACTATGACATCCATCCAGGGAACCAGATGGCACTTATATTTCTTGACGCACAAAAAGCCTTTGATAACTTCAATTGGCAATTTATGATTCAAGAACTTCAAGAAATGGACTTTGGTGAAAATTTTAATAAAGCAATTCAAGCAATTTATAAGAAACAAACAGCAAGAATACTTTTAAATGGAGATTACACAGATAGATTTGAGATTAAAAAAGGCACTAGACAGGGATGCCCGTTGTCTCCTCTGTTGTTTATTCTTACACTAGAGGTTTTGGCAAGAAATACCAGACAAGACACAGAAATTAAAGGCCTGGAGATTAAAGATCAGAAATATAAACTACAGGCCTTTGCGGATGACTTGGTCTTCATTCTAGAGGAGCCATTACAAACAGCTAATAAACTCTTGCAGAAAATTGAGAAATTTGGAGCAGTGGCTGGTCTGAAAATAAACAGGGAAAAGACTAAATAATAACAAAAAATCTAACAGACAAACAGAAAACTCAACTTACTAAAATGACAAATCTTCAAATAGTTAAAAAAGTTAAATATTTGGGTATTTATTTAACAGCGAAATATAATACACTAAAAGAAGATAATTATGAGAGATTAATGAAACAAATAAAAATGGACTTGGAAAGATGGGAAAATCTTCAATTATCACTTTTAGGAAGAATAGCGACGATTAAGATGAACATTTTACCAAAGCTAATTTTCTTATTTCAAACAGTGCCTGTTAAACTTATTAAGAATTTTTTTGATGATTTAAATGCAATGATTTTAAGATTTATATGGCAAAAAAGAAGGCGAGAATCAAATGTAAATTGTTACAAGAATCTTGTATAGACAGAGGGGTCTTTGGACTTCCAGATTGGAGACTTTACTATCAAGCGGCTATTTTGCTTTGGCTTAAAGAATGGATTGTATTGAGAAATAAAAGATTGCTTTATTTAGAGGGACATGACCTCTAAATCATGCGATAAGAAACGTACTACTTTCAGAATGGGAAAAAATTAAACATAAAATATACATGAAAATACCTGAGTGGCTTTCAACAATGGAAGCATTTGCTTATCCAAATCTGATTAATTATGACAAACTGGTTAGTTATAAAGATAAAGAGGGAAAACTTAAGGACAGGCAAACTTTACAACTACAAGGTATTGATTTGAAATGGTGGTCCTACTTGCAAATTCAAACAAGATATGAAAAAGATATAAAATTGACAGGTTTTTACAAAGAACAGACCCCATTGGATAAAATTTTGTTAAAAACAGATGAGAATTTGATTAGAAAACTCTATGTTGTTGTTGTTAATTGCGAAGTCGTGTCTGACCCATCGTGACCCCATGGACAACGTTCCTCCAGGTCTTCCTGTCCTCTACCATCTTCTGGAGTCCATTTAAATTCACACCTACTGCTTCAGTGACTCCATCCAGCCATCTCATTCTCTGTCGTCCCCTTCTTCTATTGCCCTCAATCTTCCCCAGCATTAGGCTCTTCTCCAGTGAATCCTTCCTTCTCATTAGGTGGCCAAAGAAAACTCTATAAATTTCTTCTAAACTGGAAGATGGAAGAACAACAAGTGAAAGAAACAATAATAGTATGGGCAAAGAACTTTGGATATTCTATAGATTTGGAAGACTGGCAAAAACTTTGGGATAAAAACATTAAGCTTACAAAACCGGTAGCATATAAAGAAAACTTATATAAGATGTTCTATAGATGGCATACGACACCAGTTCACTTAGTGAAAATATTTAAAAATGTTTCGGATATTTGCTGGAAATGTAAACAACAGCCAGGTACTTATTACCATGCCTGGTGGACATGCCCTATCACTAAGAAATATTGGTCTAAGATTCATAGATGGTTGGAAAAGATGATGAAACTACAAATAGAATTTAAACCAGAATTGTTTTTGTTAGGAATATTAAGACCTAATTATGGTAAAGAGAATGACTACTTGATATTGCATGTTTTAACTGCTGCAAAGATAGTATTTGCCCAATTTTGGAAAATGAGAATCTACCATCTGACCAGATTATTATTACCAAAATTCTAGAGTGTGCAGAAATGGATAGACTAACATTAGAAATGAAAGAAAAAGATGATTCAATTTATTTTAGAACTTGGGAAAATTTTTATCAATGGTTAGAGACACGTTAGAACTTGAAGGATCTAATATTTTAGAATAGATGACTGATTTTTAATCGAGTTCTAACTAACATTTTGATGATACGATTACTTTTCCTGATTTACTGATTTTCATTTGTTACTTTTGATTGTTAGGATTTTTTTTCTTTTGTGATTTTATTAGTAGTGTTTATTTAATAGATCAACGTATTTGTTTACTAATTATTTTTAATATGTTACAGTTTAAGCTTTGTTAAAAATGGTTGAATATGATACTTACTCATTATTATGAATCAGATGGTTGCTTGTTTGTTGAAATATGTGATTGTACCTATCCTTATTTTACCCTAATTCCTTATTTCCTTCCCCTCCCCCTTTCTTTTTACCCTTCACTTTACCATACCTGTATTCTTCCTATTTTTCCTTACCTATATAAATTTAATAAAATTTTGTTAAAAAAAAAAGATTATCTGGGACACTACACACCCTCTTCAAACCTGTTTTCCTTGTTACCTTCTGGGAGGAGGCTTCATGGTATCTGTAGCAAAACATCCAGATTCAGCCATAGTTTCATTCCATACAGCATTAACCTTGTGAATTCTCAAGCTTCCTACTTCCGTTATATATTCAAGATGGACAGTATTTAATATTTATTTGTTACGTATATAATAGTGATAATAGTAGTAAAGTTGGAAGGGACCTAGGAGGTCATCTAGTCCAACCCCCTGCTCAGGCAGGAAACCCTACACCATTTCGGACAAATGGCTGTCCAGTCTCTTCTTAAAAACTTCCTGTGTTGGATCATTTACTGTTTCTGGAGGCAGGCTGTTCCACTGATTAATTGTTCTCCAGCATGATTGGATGGAGAACCCACGGATGGGTTGTCTTAATCTATCTGATCCAATTAGACTAAGTCTGAAATTTAGTACCGCCCCCTCTGTGCCAACTGCACCCCAGTTTTAGACTTAGTCTCTTTGCTCTAAGACGCGTTTTTTCTTCGCTCCTGGAGCAGAAGACTGTGTATTTCCCCTTTTTCTTATTCCTGTTAGCTTAGTTCTAACTCCTCATTTTCATTAATTAATTAATTTCATTAATTAATTTCATTAATATAATTTTTTTTTCCAGTGATTGGAATTCATCCTCAGCTGACTGCCCGGCCGGGCTGACAGGCTGGGCATCTATAGACCCTTCCCTTCAAGGGACCCCCTTTTTTCCTCTCCTCTTCTGAGAGCTTCCTTGAATTGCTGCTAACAGAGCCAAGCTCTATTCTGACTTTTACAACCTACCGAAGCTTCGGAAGCCCCGAAACTCCAGCCTGGTCAATTCCCCCGCTGTCAGCTGTTCGTTGGAGGACTCGTTCTTGACTCGCTGACTGCCCGCGGCTTCGGAGGCAAGGGTAAGCCTTGTTGATCGACTGGGGGGCTCCGCAAGCGGCTACTAAGGTCGCCAGGCCTGGAGGGAGCCTTTTTAGGTCCCTCGGCCTCAGCAGAACATCGCAAAGGAAAGGAGAGTGTATCGACGACAAACTCACTTTCCGAGGCCTGGAGGCCTTATCGGTCCTCAGCCAGTCTCAGCGCTTCACAGCTGACCATTTAAATACCCTCTGCTGCATTAGGAGCCCAGGCGATTCTGTGGAACGAGGGCTCATCGCAGTTTAGGCCTCAGGCTTCGCAGGCCTTTCTTCCAACGGCCGTTTTTGGTGTGCAGAGCTTGCGGCCATTTTGAATCACCTCACAGCCACCATTTTGAGAATTACTGAGGCCTAGAGTGCCTGCAGGAACATTCCAGAAGGCAGTTTGTGACAATCTGAGGCAGAGGCCTCTAAATTTGACAAACCTTTCACAGACAAGTCTGATTGGATTGGGGAGGGCAAGCTCATTCCGGAAGGATGCACTGCCTACCAACCCCCCATTGCCCACCCCCCTCACCTGAGCCAGATCATCTCTGCTGGGCTCCCTTAGTAAGCTTACAACGCTGAGGGGGGGCGTTTTTGCTGAGGTTGAGGCCAAAGCAGATTCATTATGGCACAGAAGTCTACCAACGAGCCGGCCAAGAGGAAACATCCTACTGAGGCAATACTTCCAAGCGAGCCAAGTCAAGCAGGGAAACCACTAATCCACAGATGAGGGAAGAGGAGTCCCACAGACTGAGGGCAGCCTCCCCAGGTCAGACAGGCACAACGGGAAGGTCCATTTTTGAACCCCTTTCCTCACATTCTGCCTCAGCCCCAGGGGCCTGATCTCCCCCCAGGGGAATTTCCCAATCAGAATCAGCCACAAGAGTGACTCCAGGGACAGGTGCAACTAGCCAGGATACCCTTAATTTGGGCCCTCAGGCCACATTCACCCCCACTGCAGCAGGGCTTCGCCCCCCTGAAAACCAGACTCTAAATCCAGACTACCTTCAGTCCATGATAGCCCAGGCTGTGGCTCAATTCATGGCTTCCAACGCCCCACAGCCACCCCCACAATCCATGTATCATTCCCAATCTCCAGATATCATGGATGAACCTTCATCAGATCTAGAATCAACAGGGGCTGAACCATCAGGCCTGATTATGTCAGAGGATGAGAGTATCACTCCATCTGACCCCACCCCTCCTGTCGGTCTCTTTGACCATTCACTCTTTAATTCCCTGCTACTCAAGGCCTGCACAACTGCAAACCTCCCTCAAGAGCAGGAGACCCCACCTACAACATCAAAAGGTCCCGACGCCATATATACCGAACCCTCAGTCTCTCAGAACCATATTCCCTGCCCTCCCCTTTTTCTCAATATAGTTCAAAAACAATGGGAGAATTTAGGATCCCTTTCAAGTCCTGGTGCCGTAGAAAAGACATTATTCAATGTTGTCCCTTCTCTGACCTTCCTATTGGAGATTCCTCAGATTGATGAGCCCCTGAACTCATTGTTTCCCAATGCTAACATTCCTGGGGATATAAATGAGGCACTTAGGGCAGAAGATAAAAAGATTGAGTCCGCATTACGTAGGTCCCATCTGGCATCAGCCTGGGCAACAAAGGCGGCAACATCCATGGCCTTCTTCGCCAGGGCTTCAGTCCTATGGTTACATGAGCTCCAGGACATGATTTCTCCGGACCAGCTCAGAGCTCACCAAAATCTGGGTAAGTTAGTGGCTACGTCTCAGTACCTAGCCGACGCTTCTCTGCACACGGCCAGATACACTGCCTGGACCATTGCTGCAGACATCTCAGCACAAAGGCTCCTTTGGCTCAGGAGTTGGCGAGCAGACACCAAGGCCAAGTGGCGTCTGGCCTCTAAACCTTACACAGGTGGATATCTCTTTGGTAAGGCACTAGAACCATACTTAACTGAAGGTAAGGACAAACATAAAACTCTGGTTAACTCAACAAAGAAAGGAGATAAGCGCTCGGGGAACAGCATGTCACAGAGCAATTACAGGAGGCAGCCCTTTCGGCCAGCTCCATCCTGGGACTCGGCCCAGGCATCTCACTCTTCCTTTCAGAGACAAGAACGACAGCAAGATCGTTCAGCATACAGAAGCAGATCACAGATCCAGACCAAGCGGCCCTTTCGAGGCGCAGGGGGCCGTTCCTTTAAACAAGGTGTAAGGACCCACCCCACTTTGCATCTTAAGAAGACAGAACTCTTGGAATAGTTCTTCCAACAGGAATCCTTTATTAAGAGAAAATGGTTGCAGGCATGCTAGACAGGACTTGGGGTCCAAGCTCTCCCATTCAAGGTTTTAAGGGGTTCCCCAGTAGTCCCACCCAATCAACCCCCCTTCCAGTGATAGTTTCAAGTATCACAATTCCACCCCGTTTCTTCTTTCTTCCGTCTGGATGGAGACTTCAGATAACTACATGAAAGGCAAATACTCTTCTTTGTTAATGCTAATGTTCTCTGGTGTTAACGCTTTGAGGTTACAATAGGTTACAATAAACACACATTCAGCATTCAGCTCTTTGAAGTCTACTGAAGGAAGTGAGGGCCATAAAGCCCCTTTGTTCTCCCCCTTCTCTCCCTCTTATGGCAGAATCCAAAGAAGGCAGAATTGGGAGTTTCTATATTTGATAATTAAAGATGAAATATGATTGGATTCTGACATCCGGCCCCTCTTAACAATAAGAGAGATCCACCTGAAAGAAAACACAAGTATAAAATTTAGTTAGGCTTGTTAGGATACTCTGTGTGAAACTTCTTCAATAGCTTCGGGGCTCTGACGTGACGTTTATGGACCCACTCATTTTGTGAGGCAGGGAGGTGTTTCCAGGCAACTAGGTACTGAGTTGTTCCATGATATCTCCTAGAGTCAAGGATCTCTTTTATTTCGAAGTGTTGTTCCCCCTCCACCATGATTGGAGGTGGTGGGGGGGGGATTTTTGGCCGTAGAGGTGACTGATGCTCTCTTTTCAGCAGGCTGCAATGAAAAACTGGGTGTATTTGCCTGAGGTTTTTGGGTAATTCTAATTCTACTGTTACTGGATTTATGATCCTTTTAATTGGAAAAGGTCCTATATATTTTGTTCCAAGTTTTTTACAGGGCTGTAGGGACTTTAGGTATTTTGTAGATAAGTACACCATTTCTCCTATAATGAATGGTGTAGGCTCAACCCTTTTTTTATCGGCTTGTGCTTTGTATGCCCGCCTAGCTTCATCTAGTGATTTTCTGACTATTGGCCAGGTGGTTTGTAGGTTTTCCATCCATTCTTTCAGTGAAGGGATCGTTGGTTGTTTTGGGGTTAACTCTGGCATAGGGTTGAAACTTTGACCGTTGGCTATTTGAAAAGGAGTGTAGCCTGTGCTGGAGTGGACTGCATTATTGTAGGCAACTTCTGCAAAAGGAAGTAAGTCCGTCCAATCACTCTGTTGGAAATTTAAAAAACATCTCAAATATTGCTCAAGTAACGACTGGCACCGTTCCGCTTGTCCATCTCCTTGAGGGTGGTGGCTAGATGTCAATCCCTGAGTGGTCCCTAAGAGGGATAAAAATTCCTTCCAAAATGCAGACGTAAATTGCACTCCCCTATCAGAGATGATGCGTTGGGGTGCCCCGTGCAATCTGTAAATGTGCTGGATAAAAAGTTTTGCTAAGGCCTTTGCAGTGGGAATTTTTTGGCAAGGGATAAAGTGCACCTGTTTGGAAAATAGGTCCGTGACTGTCCAGATAACAGTATTCCCATTGCTTTCAGGCAATTCCACTATAAAATCCATGGCTATTTCCCTCCAGGGGGCTGAGGGACTTGCCACTGGTTGTAACAGCCCTGGCGATTTCCCTTGCAACCTCTTTGCTGATGCACAGGTTGGGCAGCTGGCAACATAACTTTCTATGTCCTTTTTTATTGATGGCCACCAAAATTGCCGTTTAATTAAGTGTAAAGTTTTTACAAATCCAAAATGCCCTGCTGATTTTGTGTCATGGCAAAGTGCATGAAAGTTAGTCTTTGAGTTGTTGGTATATATAACTTTTCCCCTACCCAAGGCAACCCGTCTCTCATTGTGCACACGTTTGTTTTTCTGGAACCATTCATCTGTTTCCAAACTTTTTCTGAATTCAATTCCAGTTTGGCTGTCCAGTTGTGGTTTTATTTTGGCTTGGGTTCTTGTGGTTACTGGTGCTGCCAGTTGTGACTCTGCCATTATTGGTCTAGAGTCTGTGGTTCGTGCGCTGTTATATTGGGGCATGCGAGATAGTGCATCTGCCAGGAAGTTCTTTCTTCCTGGTAAATGTTTGAGCTTAAATTGGAATTGGTGAAAATGCTGGGACCAGCGGGCTTGTTTGGGATTGAGTTTCCTGGAAGTTTTCAGGGCTTCCAAATTTTTGTGATCAGTCCACACCTGGAAGGGGATTTTGTTGCCTTCCAGGAACTGTCGCCATGTGAGTAATGCCCAACGTATCCCATAAGCCTCCTTCTCCCATACGGGCCAGCGCTGTTCTGTTTCCGTGAGTTTCTTGGATGTATATGCATTGCAATTGCTTGTAATAGCACAGCCCCCACTGCCACATCACTTGCATCTGCCTGTATTATGAAGGGCTTGTCCATATCTGGGTGCCTTAGTACTGGTTCGGCAGAAAAAAGTCTCTTTAGTCTCTCAAACGCTGCTTGGCACTCCATTGTCCATGTTAGTGGCTGGCTAGGTTTTACTGAGGATGTTCCCTTCGTTTTTAGTAAGTTAGTGAGGGGCAAGGCTATCTGTGCAAATGAGGGGATGAATTGGCGGTAAAAATTTGCAAAGCCCAGGAAACTTTGTAGTTGCTTTCTTGTGCGGGGTGGTGCCCATTCTAATACTGCTCTGACCTTCTCTGGGTCCATTTCAATGCCCTGTGGGGATATGCGATAGCCTAGGTAGTCTATCCTTTCCTGGTGGAATTCGCATTTTGAGAGTTTGGCATATAGGTGAGCGGCTCGCAGCTTCTTTAAAACCGCTCTGACAAGTTTGACGTGTTCTTCTTTTGTTTCAGTAAAGATAAGAATGTCGTCCAAGTAAACAAGGACCCCCTTAAACAGGTGCTCCCTTAGAACGTCATTGATTAATTGCATAAAGACTGCAGGGCCCCCTTGTAATCCAAATGGCAAGACTTTGAATTGATAGCACCCCATGGGGCAGTTAAATGCAGTCTTCCATTCGTCCCCTTCCTTGATTCTCACGCGATAGTAAGCTTCCCTTAAGTCTAGTTTAGAAAAAATTTTCCCTTTCGATAGGTGTGACAGCATGTCTTTCATGAGGGGCAGCGGGTATAGGTTGCTTTCACTGATTGTGTTCAGGGCCCTATAATCCACGCATAAACGTAAAGAGCCATCCTTCTTCTCTCTAAAAAGGACCGGGGCAGCCACTTTAGGCTTAGCTGGTTCAATGAAACCTCTCTCCAGGTTTTTTTTTATAAATCTTTCCATTTCCTCCTTCTCCTTTGGGCTCATGGAGTATAATCTGGGTTTCGGGAGTTTTGCCCCAGGCTTGAATTCAATGGTACAGTCTGTGGGTCGGTGGGGGGGAAGCTCATTCGCCCTCTCCTCACTGAAGACTTCAGCAAGGTCCCTATATTCCTCTGGTATTTCTGTTAATCTTTTTTCCTCTCCTATGGATGCTTTTTCTATTCTTGATTCTGGTAGCCTCTCTTGGGGTTTTAAGTCCATAGGGTCCCCCTTCGGGAATTTGATTTCTGTCGTCCTCCAATTTACCCAGGGGTTCCATTTTTTCAACCATTCCATCCCTAGAATCATTGGGCATTCCATACCTGGGGTCACCACAAACGTTAAGTCCTCTTCATGGTTGCCCAGGGAGAGGTGTATTGGCAGAGTGGCTAGGGTAGCTGGCACCCCCCCTGCTATGGATCCATCTAGCTGGCCAAATGAGATTGGTTGTTCCAGTCTCCTGGATGGGATGCCCAGATTCCCCACTAGTGTTGGGCTAATGAGGCAGCGGGTGCAGCCAGAGTCTATTAAGGCTTTCACCTTCACAGCTTCGGGCATGGGGGGGATTAATATAGTCACTGTTTTGAAGATGGGTGTGATGCGTCCACTTACCAGGGGTTCGCCTTCCGAGCTGTCATCTGAGGCATCCACCGTCCCTGTGGTGTAGGCTGGAGTTCTTTCCCCTTGGTGAGCAGAGGTGGGGTTTTCTGCAATTTCCATCATTTTCATGGCTGTTTCTTTTGGCTTAGCTGAATACCCTCTGGGTTTGTTGATTGGGGATCTGTCTGGGTTGTGCTGGGGGGCCTTTGAGCGGCATTCTACAGCTCGATGCCCTTCTCTTCCGCACTTGAAACACCCCATCTGCTTCTTGGCTGTATCCGATGATTTCACCGGTTGGTGTGTCAGCTCAGGCGGGGGGCGGCTCCATTGTTTTCCTCGGCGATGCCTCTTCAATATGTCGATCTCTGCTTCCTCTGCAAGACGTACCATTCCTCAAGTCGATGTGGGTCTCCTCGGGGCAGGCAAGCATCATATAGATCATAGTTTAGTCCGTCTTTGAAACGGCCAAGGAGGATGTCTTCTGGCCAATTCAGTTTGCTGGCAATGGCTCGGAATTCTTGTGTATACTCAGCCACTGGGCTTTTGCCCTGCCTCATCGTTGTTATTCTTTCACGGGCTTTGCGATCAGCCAGGGGGTCTTCAAATCGTCTTCTCAACGAGGACATGAAACGGTTGAAGTTACTGAGTTCTGGGGCATTGGAGTCATGCAGGTTCACCACCCAATCTGCAGCTGGTCCATCCAGGGCAGATTGCACGATCCGGATGCGGGCTTTGTCGCTGGGGATGTCCTGCCCATATTCCTCCATGTAGCTGAGGACTTGGGTTAGGAAAAACCCCAAGCGTGTTGGCTCCCCTTTGAATTTCACCTCCAACGGTGGACGTCTTGGAATGGATCGGTGCCTCCATTGTGGGTGGTAGTGTCTTCCGTCCAGATTTCCATCTGTGGTCCGGTAGGGGGTGGGAGCTCCTGGATCAGTAAATGTCCCTGGGGTTGCAGGTTCCACGTCCCCCTCGGTGTCTCTCCCTTTGTGGCTCCAGGAACTGGGGCGGGCGTAGGGCTCAGGAATCTCCTCTCCTAGGGAGCTGAGAGTTCTCTTCATCAGGTCAATAGCTCTCTCTAGGATCCAGTCTGAGTACGGCATACAGCTTCCTCCCTCTTCACTTGCGTGCAGGGATTTCTCCATCTCCTGCTTCCATTCTGGTTGCTTGGTCCCCCGTCTCAGGGTCACTTTTCTTGATTCCTTTCCCCACTCGCTTTTCTTTCCAACGCCCATCGACCAGCGAGGCTTGTGGTCCTGTGTCTCCACCACTTCTTCTTCTGAGAAATCTGGCCTCTCGGATCCCAACATCTGGCAAGGTTCCAACTGGGTCAGCGGCTCTCTTCCAGGGAGTTTTCTCCCTCTCTTGCTTCGTTGTCTGACATGGTAAATTTTTGCAAAATCCCCCGGCAAGGGTCTACCTTCCAGGTGGATTAATTTTGCAAGTCCTGTCTAATGTAAGGACCCACCCCACTTTGCATCTTAAGAAGACAGAACTCTTGGAATAGCTCTTCCAACAGGAATCCTTTATTAAGAGAAAATGGTTGCAGGCATGCTAGACAGGACTTGGGGTTCAAGCTCTCCCATTCAAGGTTTTAAGGGGTTCCCCAGTAGTCCCACCCAATCAACCCCCCTTCCAGTGATAGTTTCAAGTATCACAATTCCATCCCCTTTCTTCTTCCGTCTGGATGGAGACTTCAGATAACTACATGAAAGGCAATTACTCTTCTTTGATATGTTAAAGCTTAGAGGCCACAATAAACACACATTCAGTCCTTTGAAGTGTGCTGAAGGAAGTGAGGGCCATAAAGCCCCTTTGCTCTCCCCTTTTCTCCCTCTTATGGCAGAATCCAGAGAAGGCAGAATTGGGAGTTTCTATGTTTGATAATTAAAGATGAAATATAATTGGATTCTGACAGTGGGTTTCCAATGGACATTGATCCCACACTAAAAACAAAATCTCCACATTTTAAAGAAAGTGAGGCCCACCTCATTGAACTAATCTGTTATTTCCATGAGTCCAAACAAGGAAAGACTGTATCAGACTCTGCCTTCCCTTCCTTCATGAGATGCAAGGGGAATGGAAGTCCAGAAGCTGATCTGATCTGCCGGCATAGTTTATCTCTCCAAAATTAGCTAACCCCAATATTGCCTGTTCTCAAGAAGGCAGTAAAAACAGTATACATTTTGGGTATAAATGTCCTTGTTGGGCTGCTGCTATTAGTGTTATTAGCATACTTGCTATTTTATATATGGTTTTGTGATTTTAGAACAACCTAAGCTTATTTCAACAGACTTTGGTTATTGTCATGATAGATATTTTTTTTCTTAATGAACTACTCAGAAGAATGGTTAGATGGAGCGGCATACAAATCCTACGACAAGAGCAATCTATTTATCAATCAGACATTTTGTCCTGAGCTCCCTGGAACAATATGACTTTAAAAAATAAGAGAAGGATCTTGTAAGTGTCATGGAAGCAGTTCCAACATAAAATCTATGTCTTATAAACCAAGGACTTAGAATTCAGGAAATGCGTGTTCAGACTTCACATCTGCCACGTTTTGTGCTTCTATTCATCCAAGCTAGTGCTTTTGGCCACAGTCAGAGAGAACCTTTTAGCAAATGTCAAGACTAAGTAATAGGCAGTGTTAGCTTACTGAAGTGCTGCCGCCATCAGAGCCATTCTGCCATGGGTTCCTGGCAATTGCTTTCGAGTCTGTTGTTGTCAATGCTATGGCTAGACAACTGAGAAAGCGGCATGTTAGCATCAGCAGAGTAGAAGCAGGCATGCTGGCACATTTGCTCCATGAAGCAAAATATTCCTGTTCCTTCACTCGCTTCCTTTTTACTGCTACTATCATTTATGTCAGAACAAGGGAGGTATTTGTCACTGTTTGGTTCCTGTCAGAAATGAGCATCATTTTTGAGATACAAGGAACATTTAAATTACACAAAAGGATGAAACCAATAGTGATTGAATCAGGAATGCCTTACAAAACAGCAGATGCACAGCGGGGGAAAATGTCTTCTGCTATTGGGGACAGCAGGTGACTATTTCCCTTTTTCTTTCTGGGAAACTATATATGTATATCTACACACACACACACACACACAAAACCACATGTGGTCTAGTTAAGCAGTAGACTGGCAGACTAAAATTATTTTAAAATGTAGTACTAAAATTTAATAACAGAATAGCTGGGTTATATACTATAGATTTTGCATCCTGGAGAAATAAATTGCTCATAAATTTTAATATTAATTGACCTGGCCTAACTTTAGATTCAACAAATGAATTAATTTTTAATGGTTACAATACTGCTGGAATATTATATTTGCTAGTTCAAAATACATTTAAAATAAGAAAAAAAAATAAACAACTCCAATTTGATGTATTTCTAAAATATGAATAAGAATAAGAATATGTTCAACAGTAATTTTTAGCATAAAATTAAATCCCTGAATTTTAGGAGAAAACCTCTCTGTTTTGGTGGCAAATCTGTTAACTTTTATCTATTAACTTTTTTTTCCTCCTGCATTTGGGTATTTTAGTCTAAATTTCTTCTTAATTAATTCTGGCCAAAAAAAGGTGATAAAGTGTAAGGCTGGAACACTCAAATTCCTTTACCCTAATCCTAGAAATAATTGTCTGGTGCCCCAAATTATCTGGACAGAATAATGGAGTTAATGACTTCCTGTTGGGCCACTGTTGTACTGTGGTATTGGGGAGAGGGCATCCCCCAAGAAAATTCTTCTGCTTCATTTATGTGAACTTTCTCCAGCTTTTTTGCTGGTAGGAGAGAGTATTTTATTTTAACTCTTGGTTTGAGCCATAGACTTCTCATAAAGACTCTTCCTTGGATTCTACTACTTGTTTTTAAAAGCCAAGTCTTGTTTCTATCTATATAAAGAGGGAAAAGCTAGGATAATCTGACTCTGGACATGATCAAGAACAACTCTTTATTTGTGGGTGTTGATGCTGTCTGAGATAAGGGATATGTATTAAGAATGTCCTGCTTGTTCACAAGACAACTACATTCAGAGCAAATGTGGACTGGGCAAAGAACAGAGCCTGTGAACCATTAACACACAAGAAGTATAGCTTTGTGCAACACAGTACATTCTTCCCTCTGTCCAATAGATAACAAAAAGCCAGGAAGCACAGATGTGAGATGCTTCATAAGATTAGCTCTGAACAACAGCCTCAGTTAAAGTATTGTGTGTTCTGTAGGATATGAAGAGGCTACTCAATTATAGAGCCTCCTCCAACTGAAGTGGAAGAGAGCCCTGATGGATGAGGAGAGTCTTTACAGTCCTGTTCCTACAACAAATGTATCTTCCAGAGAGGTTAATCCTGCTGCCTATATTAAACAGTAGTCAAAAATTGCTAAGTTTTAGAATATATGCTTACAATATTGGCAGGTTTGCTGAAAATATAATGTCTTCTTCATTTAATAGCAAGTATTATTAGAATGCTGTGCTTCACTAAATAGGGATCATTACTTCTTCTTTTTTAATTCCTTATCCAGAGTGCCTTCCACCTTACAAAATACTTCTCATGAAATATATATTGCTCTATGTTACGGTTGTTGATTGCCTCCAAAACTCACTTTATTCTGAAGCCATTATCAAATGCAATTAATTTTTTTGAAGCCCTCCACCTTTCCCAATCAATAGCAAATTTCAAGGCATTGTAATTAAATTAACCAATCACTTCTCTGGAAATGGACCATATATTTCATAGGTTGCTTTTTGCATGAAAAGCTCTTTTGTAAGTAAAAGATCCATTGGATTAATAAAATTAAACTTGTGCTCTTTATTTTACCTGGTTGCTTCTTTCAGAACAAATTCCATTTGTACTTTGAGTGTAAATTTGTCCAAGTAAATTGTCAGCCAATTAAAGACTGTGTAGTTCACTAATGTTCCATTTAGTTACAATTTTATTTCATTATTTTAAAAATATCCAGGCCACTTACTTTATTAGTGGCTGTAAGACACTAAGAGTTACCATATGCAATGAAATATATCTAAACTGAACAAGAAACATCTAAAACCTTTTTAAATATCTAAGAGAGGATGGATGGATGGATGGATGGATGGATGGATGGATGGATGGATGGACAGATAGCTCTCATAATATCACAACAAATGAAAAGACCTAGTTTCAATTTCAAACCATAGTCTAATCAATGCCACATTAAAAAAAAAACAGAATTAGCTAGTATATTAAGTATTTCTATGGCAGTGAGTATAAAAGATGACTCACTGAAGCTCTAAAAATATTGGCTGGTATAGGCAGTCATATAAGAAATCCAGCCAAGCTATATAAAGTCATATACTGTAGTCCTTAAACTGAATCAAGAAAGCTAATCAGGACAGCTATTTCAACATATTCATGATATAATATTCTTTGGATATAATTACTCCCTACCTATGTGTTCTAGACCGGTTATGGTTTCTGCATCATTTCCCAGGCTGACCTACAAACTATGCATAGATATCATTTAACTATCACATTACCATACACACATCACTGTTGCCAAGTTTCTCTTCTGCTACCACAGCTTTATTACCTGATAAAAAACATTCCTTGCCACTAATGTAATATCAGCATTACTGTTAAGTACAAGAAGATTTGAGAATACTGTGAATCTGTGAATCCTGTACTTAAGAATAAATATAAATTACCCAATTCAAGCATATGTTTCAGCTCCCAGAATTAGTAACTATTATATTTTGTTCAGAGTCTGTTTTTGCTCATTCCTATAGCCCAAACAAGTTGTGGATAAAAGACATCCAATTCTGAACTTGAAAAAAAATATATTATATAGTTGCACATCGTCACCATATGGATGGCAATTAGGTTTGAACTCTCACATGAGCCTTCATAGAAAATTCATAAGATATTAAATAGCAAGAGAGATAAGGTAAAACCTTATGTGACTTTCCAGGACAATTTCCAAAGGTCCAGGTAGAATTCTCATAAAGACAATTTCTTATATTTCCCAAGAAGATGGAAGTGAAACTATTACAAATAGTATATTGCATATCCAGCACCTTCAAGTACTTTGGCATTAGTAATCAGTGATATTAAAAACATTTTTGACATATCCAGGATGAAGATCATACTGATCCATCATTAAGCGATCAGGGAAGACCAAGGCTCTCTGAGCCAAAAGAATCTAGATACTCAGTTTCTTGCAATAGTAGTGAATATCTGTAGTTCGGGTAAAGATGAGGGTGACAGTTCATTCTCCGAGCTTGTAGGTGGTTTCTGAATGTTTCATTACCATGCTAGGTAATATCTTCAGTGGCATTTAGGGATCCTCTAAACACCATTGAAAATGTTATCTAGCCTAGTAACAACACTTTCAGAAACCAAACTAGCTCAGAGAATGAACCTTCACCCTCACTCCATTTCTTTTTTTAAAATCTTGGAACTACAGTATTATTAATTGTATTAATTATTAACACTGAATATGGGATATAGAGCAGTGATTGTTAAATCAGCTAGATCCAGTGGATGGGTGCTTAATCAAGAGTCCTATCGCCATCTTGTCTAAAATGACACAAAATCTGCATATTAAAGAGAAATGTTAATAATTTTAGCAGGACAGAGTCTTTGGAAGGCCTTTAAGCTAAACTAGAAAGGGAATCTAAGAGACAAGGAATAAGATGAATCTACTTCTCAAGAAACAAAACAATACATCTGTACTATACAGATTTAATTACATGTGGCCCTCTGTAGAGGTCACCCTTCACAATACCTCCTTTTGCATTCCAACGTCTCCATTCATTTTTGCCGATCATCCGCTGTTTACAAAGAAAATTCCTATCTGCATCTTTACTCAGGAGGAGGAAAGTGGAAAGCTAAATTTCTTCTTAACCTCCTGGTCCCTTTATAACTATTAAACTCATAGGGTGTGTACTAGTAAATCACATTACTACTGCCCAACAGAAATAATCAAAACCCACCATGTAGCCATACCTGTCTTAATATTCAACAATCACCTTCAGCAAACGTTGCTCCATACTCATTCATTCAAAGACTTTTTGAAACAGCCAGTTGTTTGGCATCTAAGGATGGACCTGACCTGATCTCTTGGATATTCTGTTCTAGAATGAGACAAGTGATTTCAGAAAAGATACCAGTTATTTATTACATAGATTGAAATTAAGGTACTAATGGAAAATTGAATGTGAGAAAGGAAAAAGTAACATATCAAAAAACTTGTAGGCTTTAATGTTCTGCTAATCTTTTAGGGTAAATATACAAATGCACAATAGAGGGAGAACAAGGATAAAAAGAATCAATTCATAACAATCTATAATGTTCTTTTAAAAATTCATAACTGATCCACTCTTAAGGACTGTAGCTTATTTCCTTTTGATTCCAGATTGAGTTGGATTTCTTGTCTGCCAATCCAAAAACTCAACTGAAAGAGAAACCTGAGCTTAGAGTTTCCTGGATTTTGCTAACTATCTAGAAAACTTTAAGATTTGTGGACTTCAGCTCCCAGCATAGCTGGCTCAGAAATTCTGGGAGCTGAAGTCCACAAGTCTTAAAATTGTCAAGGTTGCAGCCCCTGATCTAGACCAACAGGTTCAGATTTGATTAACTCTTTTGTAACAACCTCTTGGAATATTTTCTCCTTCTTTCTTTGAATTCCTCCACAGAGTGATCCGAGAAGAAGTTCAATGTTTTTCCTTTCCTTTTTTTAAATTACTGTTCAGGGTTTCCTAAAGACAAGTATACCAGAGGCAACCAGTTTCATCATTACATGTGCCTCATCACACAAGTACTTTGTGTTTATTCTTTATGGTTGGGGAAATATTCATTAAAAAAAACCCAGCAACAACCAATCCTAAGATGCAGATACCCATAGATTCCACATGTTTCTTTTCCCAATAAATGCTACTTCTATCCTCATTTGCACAGCCTCTTTAATTGAGTCTCCTGTGGCTCCATTATGGTACTATTATTTTACATTTAAAGCAACTCTTTCACTCGAACTGGTCAGGATCCCTCATGGACTGCCTTATTGATTACATTGAAATAGGGATGACAATGGTGATGGTGGTGATGATGATGATGGTAATGATGATGATGATGATAACTACCACCACTGATGATTATGATGACATATATAGGGTGCACCTTTGAAGGAAAGGCAGTACAGGTTCTCCCTTCTGTATAAGTGGTATAGCCCTAGTGAGAATTATCTAGTCTTTATTGACATGGAGCAAAGTGATTTTTCAGACAATATCTGCCCTAAATCCCTCAGAATTGCTGTTGATTAATATTGATACTTGTTAGCATTAATATCACTTTACAGACATAATGAGGCTATTCCTAATGAGGCTTAGCTCTGCTAATTGCCTAAGTGTCTTAATCTTCCCACAATAGAATCATCTGTCTATTTCTGGACAGCAACTTCATTGCTTTATGTTTGAATTATCTACAGGAATAAAAATGAGACAACCAAATCAAATTATGCACATTTTTGTTTATTATTCATATGCCATATACAAAAATGCAGTATATAGTGTTGGCTTGCCTTAGAAGAATCTTAATTTTGCTATCATCTGGAGTATCTGAAGCATAGTGAAATCTTTTACATTTATTAGTCAGTCAGTTACCAAACCAGCAGTTATAGCACACCCAAGAAAAGTTGACAGGAAACTTCAAGATTTGCAAAAGTACAGAAATAACAGTAGCAACATTTTAAGAAGGAGAGGACCAACACTTCATGCTAGGTAGACTACTAATGCAGACAAGTGGAAGTAATAGAGACCCTGGGAAAAACAAACATAGTGGAAAATCTGAAATTCTGAAGAGAAATACTCCATGATTTTTTTCCCCAAATCTACTTGAGAATCATGAGTTCTTTTATGTAACATGCCATTTCAATCATTACAGTGTTAGCATGTCATTTCCTAGTCTTTTCCCCTTCCCCCCCCCCTCGAGCCTCCATAGCTAAGAGTAGGCATTCTGGCTGTTGATAACCATTTTTAGTGTGTTTCTTCTAGAGCAGAAATAGAGCTGATTGGAATCAAATGGTGTAGAAAAAGTTAATGAAAAATAAACAAATAATAAACATTAATCAGTTTGTAAATGTTCTGTGAAATTTTCATGGTTTGTGGGAACTCAAGAGTATAATGATAGCGTTATTGTATAGCATGAGTGGGGTTTTTATTTATTTATTACAGTTGCTTCTATGCCCTATCAATCAAAAAAACCTAAGTAGTTAACAAAGAACTATGCCTCTTTAAACCACAGGGTCTTGATAAGATGTTTTTGAATATTAAAAGCAAGGACGATCAGTTCTTGTCCAGTCTTGGCTGGAAATGAAATATAACCAGGCAAATGTAACATGATCCAGATAAAGCATCCCAATTAATGAAATGTCTATGCCAGCTATAATACACATAACAATTTTCAATAATTAAGTGAACTATTGTACAATTCTCCTTTTCCTTCGAACAATTAACCAATGGAACAACCTGCCTCCAGAAGTGGTGAATGCTCCAACACTGGAAGTTTTTAAGAAGAGACTGGACAGCCATTTGTCCAAAATGGTGTAGGGTTTCCTGCCTGAGCAGGGGTTGGACTCGATGACCTCCAATGTCCTTTCCAACATTATTATGAATCATCACACAGTCAGCCAGATGTTCAGACTGGATTTGGCACTTTGTCTACCTATCGAGTCCTTACCTAGGACCTGGGATAGGCGGATGTGGATGTTTGATGGTATTACAGGTATCGTCACAGGATGGAAGCAGTTTCTAGTAAGGCCGTCTTTTGCAATTGACTATTATTATTATTATTATTATTATTATTATTATTATTATTATTAAGATCTTTGTCTAGGGCTTACTGAATAAGTGTAATGAGATCTCAGTAACAACAGGAAAATATTTCAAAAAGGTTAAAATAAACTATACAGTATAAGGATATTTAATAGCATAGTTGTAGCATAATGTCATTGTAGCGTTATGTCACTAACGTTTTCACTCCATCACACCTTCAGATCGATATAATTAAAGAATTGTGCATTATTTACACTATTCTGAAAAATGCTTGGCAGGAAAAGTGCAGATTTATTTTCTTCATTTAAAACCTGGATATTACTTTCTTTACTATATTGTCCTATATTATACTTTTTTATGTCAGATGTATATCATTTAATTTCAGTAAAATAATCCATTTAATCATTTAACCTGTTCAATATTTGCATTTCCAGTTTGATATCAATTGTTTCTTTATTGACAAGAGTAGGTTTTGATAAAAGCAAATGTAATAAAAGCAAGCAGAAGTACGCAACCTGAGTTCCAAAGCAAATATATAGTCCCTAATCCTGGGAACTTCCAAAAGTTGCCATTAGATATAGACTAATTTCTTTCTTTCTTTCTTTCTTTCTTTCTTTCTTTCTTTCTTTCTTTCTTTCTTTCTTTCTTTCTTTCTTTCTTTCTTTCTTTCTTCTTCTTCTTCTTCTTCTTCTTCTTCTTCTTCTTCTTCTTCTTCTTCTTCTTCTTCTTCTTCTTCTTCTTCTTCTTTTCTTCTTCTTCTTTCTCCTCCTCCTCCTCCTCCTCCTCCTCCTCCTCTTCTTCTTCTAGAATTGCATGGCACTCAAAGGATAAATATTTATCCTAGTCTCCAAAAATGTGCCTCCTGCTATATAAGGCTCTGTTTTCCCATTGTATGAAATAATTATCATGTAGCCATGTTCAAGTGACAAAGTTATATACCTGGAAAAGGAGGTAACTGGTTCAGATCTTGCTAACGGGTATACCTAAGAGCATGAAGATTCCTGTTGAGAGTTATGGCAAGGAAAACTCATCAGGGGATTATTTTTTTTTTCTCTGTTGTTCTCCATGTACTGATAATTGATATACTGTATGGGTAGTACAATAGTTTGCTTAGTGACCTTTTGAAGTTACAACGGTACTGAAATAGTGACTTATGACCGGGTTTTTTTGCACTTATGGCAATTGCAACATCCCCGTGGTCACGTGATTTACATTCGGATGCTTGACAATTGATTCACATTTATAATGGTTGCAGTGTCCTGGGGGGTCATGTGATTCCCCTTTTGCAACCTTCTGACAGACAAAGTCAATAGGAAACCAGGTTCACTTAACAACTGCGTTACTAATTTAACAACTACAATGATTCACTTAACAAATGTGGTATGTAAAATGGGGCAAAACTCACTTAAGAAATTTCTCACTTAGCAGCATAAATTTTGGGCTCAATTGTGGTCATAAGTTGAGGACTACCTGTATATGATAGACTCTACCAGCACCTGATTGCTCTCCTCTATAATAAATTGCTTTGTTCCCATCTGAATTGAGAATCATCATTATGTCTATTGGGAAGAAATCCCATAACTTAACTATGCTTTGTGTAAAGTAGCCATTGTTTGCTCTATAAGTCCTGAATCTCCTTACATTTAGCTTCAATAGTAGTATCTCTGTGTTTGTGTCTATGTATCAGTATTGTGCCTGGGTACATTTACCACCACATGTTTAAAATCTTGAGTCTGTCTTCAAAATTGATTTGTGGTCAGTAGTGTATGTGATTGGGGGAAGAAGAATGATGTTAAAATAATAATTTAACTGGTCCTTTAAGTGAAAGGATTTTTTTTCTCTGTATTTTTTGTCAACCTCCCAAATAGACTAGACAGGAAACAAAAGATGAACTAATTCTACTTCATTGTAAGGTTATATTGATGGACTCTTGCAAGTCTGAAAGCACACATCTCCTACCATCTTTTTTTTTACTGCAGCTGCAAGCTCACCCCCATTAATCCAATTGAGCCCTGGCAGCATCTCCCCCCTTTGTCTCCCAAGGTCATTCTCACAGTACCATTACAATTCTAAAATATTTAAATTTTGCATCATTAAGAATTTGCATTAGCAACCTAGTTGTATGAACTAGTGTCTTGATATTTTCAATGGACTTAGTTTTCATGATCTTTAGTGTTCCTGAATGTGAGCCAGACTTCACAACTGTTGTGATCTATGAGCTGACAGGATACAATTAGGACATTAATGGATGGATTCTGCAAATAGAAAAAAAGGTCTAAATCTTAAGCGTGGAACCACCTTTATGAATGCCAGCTATATGACCTCATAGTGAGATAATGTGCTAAATGTCATGACAAAATAAACAGTTCAGTTTGTCTTGAAATATTCATGGTTATTGCTTTGTAAAAGAAAAAAGTTGATTTTTTTTCCTCTTGCTTCATTTTTCCCCCTGTTAATAGCAAAATATGGAGGTCACAGTCAAAGCAGCATCAGTGTTTATTGGAGTTCTAGGAGACCATTTAGGATTAGATTAAACATATTGGCTGTGTTTGAATAACATGGCTAACGTAATTTGATGGTACTTAAGAGAAAACATTTGCGCCTGTGAGCCATTCCAGAAAAATCAGGAAAAACATAGAGCAGTCAGCTGTAGCAAAAGCAACCAAGAGGACCTCAATTTTTGCTTTAAAAAAAGATATTTTTTTTGTTAAAAGGGATCAGTAGAAACCCAAAGGTCGTTGGAGACATTGCAAGATAAAAATTTGGGTAGACTTGCTCCCACTCCTATCTCACTCACCATGGCGTGATGGTGAAAGATCAGAGAGAGGAAGTCTCTAAAGAGCCCATTTTTGTGGGATAGCTCTGACCATTTGTTTCTGTGTTAATAGCCAGAACGGAATTTAACTCTCTGTAGTCCCTTTGTTCAGTGTTTGTATGAATGGAGAGATTAGTTTAACTACAAACCACTAGGATTGTTTGGGATTAAAACTAACATCTAACCTTGGGGCTAACCTTGTTTATAATGTTTGTGTAACATGTTGGCTCCCTTAATCAGGTTGAGTGCATGGTGTAACCAAAAATTGAATATGTGTAAGCTCCTAATGTTCTGAGATGTTTAAACTCAACCATGTATACTAAAAAAGCATTCACTTTTTCTTTCCCGTAAATATTCCAGTATTGATGCTAAGATAGGAAATCATGGTTTGAATTTAGAATACACTTTTTTATTATGGAAAAGAATTGCCCTCTCCCTTTGATCTCTTTATGACACTTTGTCATAAAGTGGCACATAGGCTAAATGATGAATAATTGAGATTAGCCCTTTTTTGCCTTTTTTGCTGGAAAAATCACAAGCTATAAAGATATATTTGTTTCCAGAAAACTGTAAACTTTGGGGTGAATCCATGTTTATCTACTCTTTAACTGACTTTCTAATTTATTTTTCATCATTTTGGTCTTTGATTGTGAACTGAATTTTGAAATCTGTCATGATAGATATGAATGATAGCATCTAATAAAATATACTTATTAGAAAATGGAGACATTATTTTGGTTTTATTTCTCATATTTCTGATGTACTTTTATTTTCAAATTGTTTCAGTTTCACTAATACAGTAAATAAATTTTCAAATGTTGATACATTCTTATATAAAATGGACTAAACAAATGAAACAAATGACATCTATCTGCATTAGATACCTTTATTATGTTAAGTATTTAGAACATTGGTAAGATCATGTAGGGTCTATTCTATTAAACATATGCAGCCTGTCAGGAAAAAAATTAAGAATTAAATTTTGAAACTTTACCTGAGTGAACCACCATTCATTTTTCTCCCACATCTGATTTCATATTTAATTTTGGTTTTTCATCTGGTTTAGGAGAAATGGATGAACCTAGTTTAGCAGTTTTGAAAAGCTATAAATAAAATTCTTGCCTCTTTGTGATCATAAAAAACAAATCAGTTGGTTTTCAGCAGCTAGTAATTCGAAGCAGCCACAGCTTTCCCAAATTGCATTCTCTGAGGAGTCATGGGTCCCAGATTTTGGACACATTCTTTAAGTTAGGGACTTTTTTTTTTTTTTAAAAAAAAAGAACACCTGACTGAATATACTGTTTACAATAAACATTAAGATAATTATACTGAGTAACACAAAGCTGATGAGTCAGGCTGTAATTGTGAATGTAGAATGTAGTTTATTGGTGGTGTTAAGGATCCACAAAAGGCAGGCAATAGTGATGGTGGTGGAGAAGCCAAGAATGAGAATAAGACAACTACAGAAAGAAAGCATGAGTTCAAATGAAAGTCTCAGAAGATAGATTAACCTGCCAATGGAAAGTGAATGTAAAAATGGAAAAAGAATTTTCTATAATAATGAAAAATGATGATGCAGAAATGTATAGAGTTACATTAAGGGCAAGTATGTTTGGTGTAATAAAGTAAAAGAGGCTATGGCCAGGAGAAAAATATATATGTCAAGAATAAGAAAGATAATGACAGTTGCAAAGAATGCAGTCAAAAAGCTCAGGCTAGAGTTAAGACTTATAGAAAAATGGTGAGCAATAGTGATCAAATTTTTTACAAAACCTTTTGGAAGTAGATGAAGGGAATTACACAAGGAGGCTCCAGTGGAGTTAGTAAAATTAAACAATAGAAATGATTCTGAATGAAACCATAGGGAAACATGCTATGAGTATGTTGGAAAAGGATGAGACTGTGGTATAGTTAGACCAGTGGTTCTCAACCTTTTTAATGTTGCGACCCCAACCGGTCGTAAGTTGAGGACTACCCAACCGGTCGTAAGTCAAGGACTTTCCCTGCCCAGGAGCGCAGCGCATGTGTGGTGCCGCCCCCTGCGCCGGCTGAGGCATAGCTGGCAAGTGGCAGAGACAGCGCAGGCCGACTATCGGCTCGGCCACCAGCTGGCCCAGCCCAAGCAAGGTAAGGCACCTGCCGGGTCCCACGCACGCCAGCAACCCTCCCTGCGCCCACCGGCCTCCCATCTCTGGCCCTCTTTTACTTACATTTTTAGTAGTTGCTCAGCCGGGAGAGGTGGAAACTTCCAGACAGCTTGCCTTCGCTGCAGACAACTTGCAGCACCGTTTGCAGAATGGGACTTTTGGCGGGCTCAGCAGGGCAGAGACAGCCTGGACAATTCCTATTGGCTTTTGAAAGCCAATAGAATTAGAGTCTATTCAAGAGAGTCTATTCTATTGGCTTTCAAAAGCCAATAGAATAAAAGGGAGTAGCACAGCTAAGGAAAAGGGGGAAAAAATGGCGGACTGCGCTGTTTGGCGACCCCCGTGAAATGGTCGTTCAACTCCAAATGGGGTCCCGACACACAGGTTGAGAACCGCCGAGTTAGGCTAACTATGGAGGGATATTAAATTCCGACTATGGTTTGCTTACGAAGTGACTGTACAATTTATTTAACATGTCTGATCACTGGAATAATGGGAATTATTGTTCCTTGTACAAAAGGAGGCAAGAAAGGGATTGAGAAATAAAGTTGTGGAGTCATTGTGTTAAGAGATGCCTGGGCAGAGGTTTGGCCAAATTCTGATGAAAGGAAAGAAGCAGCAAAAATGAGCAAAATTTGGGAAATGTAGTCTGGCTTTAAGCTGGGTAGGTGGTACATTGTCCAATTTTTTATTGATCAGCAGGTCAGCTAGCGATCATTGATGTGAGAAGGAAAGTGTATTGTATTTTTTGATTTAGAAAAAGTATGGAATAAAGTGAATAGACTTGGAATGCTCTACATCAGTGGTTTTCAACCTGTGGGTCGGGACCCCATTTGGGGTCGAACGACCATTTCACGGGGGTCGCCAAACAAGGCTGTCTGCCATTTTTCCCCCCTTTTCTTTGGCCACGCCCCTGGCACCTGGTGATGTATAAGTGGTTGGGGGTCACCACAACATGGGGAACTGTATTATGGGGTCGCGGCATTAGAAAGGTTGAGAACCACTGCTCTACATAAATATAATATAGACAGCCAGTTTGGTATAGTGGTAAGGCAATAGACTAGAACAGTGTTTCCCAAACTTGACAATTTTAAGGCATGAGGACTTCAACTCCCAGAATTCCACAGCCAGCAACGCTGGCTGTGGAATTCTGGGAGTTGAAGTCCACATGCCTTAAAATTGTCAAGTTTGGGAAACACTGGACTAGAACATTGGAGACTATGAGTTCTAGTCCTGCCTTATCTTTGGGCTTTGGAATGATCACTTTTTCTCATCCCAAGGCAGAAGGTAATGCCATATGACTTCTGAAAATAATGCCAAGAAAATTGCAGGGGTTTATCCAGAAAGTTGTCAGAAGTCAAACTGACTCAAATATGGAGTTGGAGGTTGGTTGCTGAATGTAGTAAGAATTCTGTATAAAGGAAAGGAAACACATGTGAGAAGAAATTGTTGAGCAAATAATTCAACATTAAGCCCAGAGTAAGAGAAGAAACTGTGATTTTCCCTTGAACATCCCTTGTGATGTCCAAACTAATATTAGAGATGGCATTAAAGGGCTTTTGATTGGGAATGTGATTATTTATTAATTAAAAATGAATAACTTGCAGAAACTATTAGATAAAATTATATGATGCTATGAAAGAATTGATTCAAAAATTAATGTATCAAAGACCAAGGCAGTTTGTTTGATGAGGAAAATGAAAAAAAAAAATAAAAGTGGGGGAAGGCCAAGTAGAGTTTAGACATCTTATTAGAATATTCACTTAAGATGGGTAAACAGATGAAACAATTTTAAGTCATACAAATGCTAAAAGAAAGTTTATGTATAATATCCAATCTGTTGCAAAGAATGAGCCTGCATTAAATGAAATGAAAATTACTGTTTATATTTGTGCTTGCTTTGTATATGAAAGTAAAAGTCAGGAGACTATAAAATTAAACTGAATGAGTTGTTTAAGAAATGTGTAGAAAAAAGGGTTTGGATCAACAATGAATTTGAGCTGAAAAAATGTGGATGAAATACAAAAATGAATGGGCAGTACAAAAAAGTATCTTGGAGTGGCTTGGTCATGCAAACAGAATAAACTAGAATTATATATGATATGAGCGGGAATCATTCTCTTTCTTTTATGAGATCTCCATATTTGCCCAGGCAGCAATGTGTTTCCTCTTCTCTTAGTATGTGTTTTAGTGTACTCTCCTAATCAGGGATACAGGTGTCTGTTTCTAATCATGATCAATCAGAATAGAGCTGGAAGGTACCTTGGAGGTCTTCTAGTCCAGCCCCCTGCTCAAGCAGGAGTCCCTATATCATTTCAGACAAGTGACTGTCCAGTCTCTTCTTAAAAATCTTGAGTGATGAAGCATCCACAAGCTGAAGACAAGCTGTTCCACTGGTTAATTGACCTCGCTGATTTCACTGATGATGGCAGAATGTTAAAATGCACAACATAAGATTGTACTATAAACTCTGCCCTTTTGTATTTGTATTACAACATCACATATGACATCACAAAAGTATAGAAACATATTTTGTCCATTGCTTCCCTCTATAGTCAGAGAGCACATGTTATACTGGAACAAGGCCACACAACTCTGTAGCTAATTAGATATAGTTACCCTTCAGTATTATGGAAGGAAAGTTAAAGCAATTGCAATTCAATGGATTTCATAAATCACTCTGCAAGGAACTGAAAATTAGGAAATTTAATGAGCAACAAAGTTTCAGTCCACTTTTAATCACAAAGCAGAAATTTGAGTTGAATGAAAAAGTTACAGGAAAAAGCTTTGTTTTGCAACATAAGACAAATAAAAGGCATTCTAATCAATCATTTGAACAGAATGCAAATAATTTACTCTGGGAAACTAATCAGCTCGTTGATGATAGTTGCACTGTATAACATGAAACAAACCAACTGCATTATTTAAAAAAAAATCCTGTGCTTTTCTCTCATAAGAGAGCAATCTCCCTTCAATTTATTTGTTGCTTATTATAAGCGGTTAATGCAGGAATAGATAGTTTAGTATCTTGTCCAGCTGAGTAATAAGAATTCTAATTCTTACTATGTCTTGTGATTGAGCAATCCAAAATAACATCAATTTCTTCTTATTGAAATCCAAACAAACTTGGAGGGTTTGAATTGCTCATCCCTGATTTAGTGCTGATTTAACCTCCTCAGTGTAATAGGTGCAAGGAGAAAAAATGAACTGTGCATTTTTAAAATGATATTTCTTTCCTTCTAGGGAATTTGGCCGTTGGAAGGTAAACAACTTAGCTGTTGAAAGAAAGAATTTTCTTGGTTCCCCGTTGCCTCTTGCCCCTGAATTTTTCCGAAATGTAAGGCTGCTAGGACGTAGGCCAACTCTTCAACAGATCACAGAAAACCTTATCAAGAAGTATGGGACCCACTTCCTGCTGTCAGCTACCCTGGGAGGTAAGATCATTTTCATTAAACTAGGTGGGCCTTCAGCTCAGGTATTGAAACTTTACTAGAACCATACAGATGGTCCTCATTATCTTCATCCTCGTTATTCAGTGTTTTGCCAATCTGCAGTTAGGAATATAGGCCAGGCCTCTTTATCTGCAGTAAACTGTTTTGCATAGCCTGGGTTTCAGGTTTGTGCTTCTAACTGATTATTTTCTGAAACTCTGGAATATAACTTCCCAATTCCAAATTCTCTCATTACAAGAGTTATCTGCAATTTTAGGCTGAAAATCTTCTCAAATAAAGAGGGTGGGGTGGTGCATTCATTAAAAAAAAACAGACATCAAAATTCTGATAGGGTTGCTGAAGATGAATTATAGACCAATATCGTTATTAAACATGGATTACAAAATCTTTGCCTCAATAATAGCAGAAAGATTGAAGAGATTTTTGATTGAATTTATACATCCAGACCAAAATTGATTTTTTTTTTACCAAAGAGACAAATAAAGAACAACCTAAGAATGATCTTAGATATTCTGAAATATTACGAAATGCATCCAGGGAAACAAATGGCATTAATCTTTTTAGATGCACAGAAAGCTGTCAACTGGCAATTTATGGTACAACAATTAAACTAAATTTGGTTTTTCTGCAGTTGATTTTTGTTTATCTGTAATATTTTTAACAATAACTTTAGTCTTATCTCTGTTTATTTTCAATCCTGCTACTTCTCCAAATTTTTCAATCTTTGTCAATAATTTAGGGCTTGTCTCCAAGGGATCTTCTAATATAAATAACAAATTGTCCATGAATACTTGTAACTTATATTTGGGGTAAAACTTTATAAATATATTTGGGGTAAAACTTTATAAATATAATTAAAACAATTTATCATAGACAAATGGCTAAAGTAATTGTAAATGAAGATTTTACAGAGAATTTAAATATTAAAAAAGGTACAAGACAAGGGTGTCCACTATCTCCATTATTATTTATTTTAACTCTGGAAGTGTTTGAAATAGAAATGTTAGACAGGACCCAGAAATTAAATGTATGGAGATAAAAGATGAAAAATATAAATTACAAGTATTCATGGACAATTTGTTATTTATATTAGAAGATCCCTTGAAGACAAGCCCTAAATTATTGACAAAGATTGAAAAATTTGGAGAAGTAGCAGGATTGAAAATAAACAGAGATAAGACTAAAGTTATTGTTAAAAATCTTACAGATAAACAAAAATCAACTGCAGAAAAAATAAATCTCCAGATAGTTAAGAAAGTTAAATAGCTGGGGATATACTTAACAGCAAGGTGTATGACATTAAAAGAAGATAACTATCTTAAACTATTAAAACAAATAAAATCGGATTTGAAAAGATGGAAAAAATTACAATTAT
Organism: Crotalus tigris; assembly: GCF_016545835.1. Classification (NCBI taxonomy): domain Eukaryota; kingdom Metazoa; phylum Chordata; class Lepidosauria; order Squamata; family Viperidae; genus Crotalus; species Crotalus tigris. The sequence continues at coordinate 6,607,797 of NW_024096551.1, read as the reverse complement.
CAGTCTTGGGAAGAATAGCGACAGTGAAAAATGAATATTTTTCAAAATTACTTTTCTTATTCCAAACAATACCTATAAAATTAGAGAAAAAAAATTTTGATGAGCAAAATGCATTGATTTTGAAATTTATCTGGCAAGGGAAAAAAGCCAGAATAAGACTGAAATTGCTACAAGAAGCAAAACAAAATGGAGGATTTGGGCTACCAGACTGGGTTCTATACTATCAAGCAGCTATATTAACATGGTTAAAAGAGTGGATAACCTTTAAACACAAAAGTCTACTATATCTAGAGGGACACGACCTACAACTTGGATGGCATGCTTTTCTATGGTATGGGAAGAACAAAATCCACAAATACTTTCAGAATCACTATATAAGAAATGCCTTACTTCTGACATGGGAAAAGATAAAAATGAAAATCTACAGTATATGAAAATACCAGTATGGATCTCGACAATGGAAGTGTTTGTGCACCCAAATTTAATCAACTCTGGGAAACTTGTGACATGCAGAGACATTTTGAATACTAATTACAAACTAACCAAGAATTGGAAGAACAGGGCATTGAGCTATCATGGTGGCCACACTTGCAAATGCAAATAAGATACGAAAAAGATGCCAAAACATATGGTTTTTATAAAGATCAAACAGTCTTTGACCAGATACTATTGTCATCAGATGAAAAATTGATTAAAAAAACTCTACAATTTTTGTTAAATCTAAAGATGTAAGATGAACATGTTAAAGAAACAATGATAACTTAGGCAAAAAAAATTGGACACAATGTAGAATTAGAAAAATGGCAAAACTTGTGGGAAAGAAACTATAAAATAACAAGGGCAGCTACTTATAATGAAAATCTATATAAAATGTTTTATAGATGGCATTTACCACCTGCAAGATTAGCAAAAATGTTTAAAAATATGTCCAGTAATTGTTGGAAATGTAGGCAAAAGCCAGGTGGACATGCCCTAATTACAGAGAATTATGTCAAAAAATGTATATATTTAATATTACATGTATTAACAGCAGCAAGAATTACATTTGCACAGTATTGGAAAAACGAAGAAACACCATCAGAAGAAGATATGATTAGGAAAATTTTGGATTGTGCAGAAATAGATAGGCTTACATTGAAAATGAAAGAGAAAGAAGATACAGAATATTTTCGAACATGGGATAACATTTATAAATGGCTAGAAAAGCAGAATAGAGAGTAGAAATGGAAGTTGTATTACTATCAGTGTTAAATATGTGAACCCAAACAACATGTTGTTTATTAAGCACTAAAAATTTGTAACTATAAAAACTTAATAAAATATTTATTAAAAAATTCTGATAGGGGATTATATGTCTTAGGATTTTGGTAAGTAATTTCTGTATTTTTCATTTTAAATAAAAGTCAAGATTATGAGGATGATGCTTTAGTGCAGAAGAGAAATTGTTGGTAGGATTGGAAATTGCAAACCAGAGCAAATTCAAGAGATACATTAAATGTGTTTACAAAACTTCTGCTACATGCACACTTACATGAGAGTAAAACAGTATAGGCTTTAAATCCTATTTTTTTTATTTAGCAGATTCTACAACAAATGTCTTAAAACAGGGGTTCCCAACCCCCGGTCCAGGGATTGGCATCGGGCCGTAGCATGCCTGAAACCGGGCCGCACAAACAAGCAAAGCCCCATCCGCAGGATGCAGGCAGTACATGAAACCACGTCCCTTGAACCTCTCTCGACAAAACCGGTCCCTGATGCCCAAAAGGTTGGGGACCTCTGTCTTAGAAGGAAGAGGTGGGGGAGGGGAGAGAAGAAAGACTTATGTGACTTGAGACAGTCCTTTATTGTCATTGCACATCAGGTCTCAAAGAGAACATTTCTTCCTCTGCTGAAAGCCAGATATATGCTCTTTTCCACACTGATTATTTTGATGTATTCTAATTTGGTTTCTGTGCCTGGGTTTGGCATAAAGTGATTGATGATTGTTGTTTCAAGAGGAAGGTGAGGCAATATTACCTGATAACTTCCTTGGAGGTTTTTCTTTTCCTTTTTTTTTTCTCCCTGATTATGGGGTACAAGATTTGCTTTAGAGATGCTGTGTTCCATTATTTTCCCATTTCTCTTTTTCCATTTTATAAGGTTGTACTGGAAAGATTATCATAATGCTCTGATGAGCTGCAGGATCTATTTCTCTTTTTGACTTATATGACATTGCTGAGTGAGGTCATTTAAGGATGTGATAAATGATTTATCACTTTGCTTCTCACGTTCAGCATCACTATATGTTCTTGTGAAGTTCAGTGGAACCATAAAAATATTGTACCAGCACCTGAAATAATTACAGTTGGATAAGAGCTAGTAAAATGAATTCACTTCAGACAAAGCAGAGATATTATTGGGGAGTTAACATAAATCTGAAATTTCTCAGGTACATAAATTATTTTTCAAATCTGCAAACTAGAAATGCAACTCAAGAACACAGGATACCATCTATTTTGGTGGAATGGATACCATTTACTTTTCAGTAATCAAGGATTGATAGACCTTTGAGAAACTTTGGTGGAATTATGCAGCAGGAAAGATCATTGCTATTCAGAACTATTCATGCAAGCAGCTATCCCTCCTCAAAATGACAATGGAGACAAAAACATGTTATCCTTTAGTGAGTGATTATATTAAAGATAATTACTGAGATTGAATAGCCTTCTACTGGCCATCTTGGCAAACAACCTTGAATTGTAAAAAAAAAAAAAAAACCACTCATCTTCAATTAGTTTTCTGCAAGCAAGTTTCAGTTGTATGTGGAGAAAATGACAGTCCTTTCCTCCTGTTTGGAAGGAACATGCATTTCACTGCAGTATTGATTTTATACAAGTCCTTTCTACATGTAGCTTCTTTTTGTCATTTAAGATAACCACATTTTAAGCTTCATCCATTTCTTTTGTAGAAAAGTACCAAATGGATGAAAAATGAAAGGACGCCACCTATATTTATATGCTTTACAGTGGTGTGCCCAGCAGGCCATGATTTGACAATTCAATTGTACAAAATTTATAAAATGCTGATAAAAATATGATACTTTTTTACAATTTCAGGCTAAGAATAAGTTGTGCCAGAAATTGCCCATTTTGAAGTGTTATACAACCAGTCTCTGACTGAAATGTGGTACCCATGAAGTTTGTAATAAAAGTGTTTTGTTCAAGTTGGACTGAAAACTAATGGAGGCATTCTTTGGGAGAATTATACCACCATGTCTTCTGCATGATTCAAAATTGCTATTGCTCAAGTCATTCTTTATTTCCTCGTGAAACATGGAAAGGCAGATTTTGCATTTCTTAAGGAAATGTTTTAATGCAAGAAACATGCTAATGAAATGTGCTGTCCTGTGTTCTCCTGTTCCTATTCTTGCCTCCTCTTGTCATTGATGTCTCCCAAAGGCCTTTTTTATTTATTTTTCTATCTTGGACTTTCCCACCAAAACAAAGTTATTCCAAAGCACTGGAATATTCTGAGGACTATCTTGAAGAATGACTGAATCTCTGAGAGTGGACAAAGGTATGATGAATTGGAGACGTCTTGTTATCAGTTTATAAGAAATGGATTTTTAAAAAGAGTGGGATTTTATTTTATTTTTTAATTAAAAATTAAGTCTACATAAGAAAGAAAAAGTGTTTCAAGGCTACTGTGCCCTAGCCATTACGACCTTGGGCCTAAAATGAAAAGTCTTTCATGTTACAAAATGCAATGTTTCAATAAATTGTTTTTTACCAACTCCTCAGGATGTTTAAACTTCTATTATGATCAGATGATCCTCTCAGAAGGTCAACTTGTCATGTGAACATTGAAAGAAAAATATTCACCTAATTCAATTCCAGTGCTCCTTTACTTTGTGGGTGATGTCTGATATGCCTTTAATATTTGCAGATACTTACGTTTAATAAATATTAATCAAGATGTGTATTTCTTAATGGAGGCTATATCAAAAAGGAGAATTTGGAAGCTGGTGTCTTGCAGACATCAAATGTGAGAGGAAATATTACATTCAAAAAGGCTTAAGAATACAGAGTTGATATGTGGCTATCAGATAGGCAAATAATCCCAATTTATGTAGTCATCTGTGTATAAAATATAGAAAATAAAAAATCATTACACAATTTCTATACTGTCCCAGTCTCTCAACTATGGACTATGAGATAGTTTAGTTCTTAGAAATGCATGTTTATATATGCATTATATATATCTTATAATCTTTTGCCTATTGACTTGATAGTAACTCCTATATAATTCAGTGGATCTTCTGGACTAAATTTTAAAATGAAGTGACCAATTTGGTATCATTAGGTATGCATGTCTTTAATTTGACATGCTTTCAAACATTACTATAGCTGTGTTTGCTACCTCAAGATGAAATTATGCCAAAATTATTCACAAAAATATTTGTGTAGGAAATAACAAGGCTGAGCGTGAAGAAGGGGTCAAATGCATCATCAATCGTGAGTTTCTTTGCACCCACAAGAGATCTTGTCCAGTGCACCTTGAATACTGTTGACTCTTATTTACCGCCAATTTGCTTTGACTGTTAGTAGTTTGGATTCTTGTAGAGAGCATGAGCTTGCAATTAACCTACATATTCATTTGAACTGTCTGGACTCCTGAATCAAGATTATGGTGGGCGGCCTACTTTCTGTTCCATTTATTTAATTACATGATTCAGATTTCTTCAGAAACAGTAAGGTGGTATCAGAACTTAATCTTGGGATTAGGGCTTCAAATATTCTCTGTATTCTCAAATAAATGTTTATATAGATGTCAAATATTCTTGATATATTTTATTGACATTTGGTCTCTAGGAACAGCAATATTTGATATCCAGTATGCAGCTATACATAACAGTTCACTGGAATGTGGAACACTTGAAAGTCAACATTAAAATAGTGAAAAAAAATTGTCATAATAGGTATCCACATCAATAAGAAATGAGACACCTGAGTGGGAGTTAATTACAGTAAAGAGCTGTGTCTTTTGTATGAATCAGGTATTGAATCGAATCATTTCTCTGAGGGTTTATTATAGATGAGACTGACCTGCCTCAAATGCAGACACTGTATCCCTTGTGCTCTGCTTTTTAAAGATTTGATTTAAAAAAAAATGGTTTCCCCAAATATAGGTACCACTTTCCTCCAGTGGTACCTATATTTTCAACACCTTGTCAGTAAGAAAGGAGAATGCCACTGCTGCATTTTGTGTTCTTTAGTAGTGCTGCCAAACATTTATATTCACAGGCAAGAAAGCCAGCTTGGCAAACGGATATACTCTAATTTGATTTGCCTCTGCCATTTCTGTGTCCCTTGAACAACCAAAGGACCTCTAAAATGTTCCCAGGATCTCTGTATATATGGGCACCGAAGACGGTTGCCCATGGAAACTTAAGAAAAGATTTTGTTGTTTTTTGTTTCTAAAGCTACTTTGAGGAAATACAGCCAATGGCATTTATTTGACTATGGTGATTTTTCATGACTAAGATTTTTGTTAAATGTTGTTTCAACTGAAATGCAATATTTTTAAGTACACAAGCCAATAAACTTTTGTACTGAAAGTAAAACAAAGAGTTAGGCCTTTAAACTATAGATCGTATCTGGCAAACATTCCACCTGTCCTAGGAACAGTTTAATTTTCAATAAAATGGACATGTTGTAGTATATAGTACATATTAACATTCTATCTATCTATCTATCCATCTGTCTGTCTATTTATATATCCAATTCATTGTATGCTATCATATTCATGAAGGTTAGTCTAGTTTATAATTATGAATAACAATTTATAAAACTGGAGAGTTGGCTTTCTAAAGTTAGATCATGTCAATATCTCACATATTATTCATTTGTTCTCTACTGTTATTTATTTATTTTATTTATAAAATGTATTGGCCACCCTACTTACTCCGTGGTAACTTTGGGCATCTTACAATCATAAGTTATTGTTAGTTCTATGCCTTTGCAAATTATTTTTAAGTAAGACAAGTTTTAATTTGTTTTCATATACAATACAACATACACCTTTTGACCCAGCCAGTCTTAATAGCAAATTACCCATTTCTAATAAATGCTACAAAAAACATCATCATAAGTGCAGTTCTGGATTGGGGAGTCTGCCCTGGCAAATTATAACAATTGGGTATAAAATAAATCTATGACTCTCCCCCCCTTTTAATGTATAGTTTAGCCAAATGAATTCTAATACCTATTAAAGGTTTCTATTCATAATTCTCTTGTTTTATATAAGATTAAAGATGTCTGATATACAAAAGAATTGCAAATCATAGTTCATAGTATTTCCTAATGGACTTGATTATTTCAGTAAAATTCAGCTGAATATTTGCAATGGAATAAAATAGAAATACACAACTGTAGTATAATAAATGTTGAATTAGAGGGAGAAATATTTTTGTATTGTGCAGAACAGCACCCGAAGTGTGCTAAAATCTTGAAGATGGCAGATGTGATATTACTACCCAAGCCATGACCTTTTTGTACAGGTCTATGATGTTAATACATGTACAAAAGAGGCAGGATATGTATTGCAACATTACATCCAGCATTGTGCAGATTTTGACTTTCCAAAACACACTTTTGTTAGGTAACTCATGCTTTCATAAATGTGGCCAATATATTTTGCCTAGCTGCTTCCCCAAAATGGATAATTACCTTTTGTGCAATTTATGTTCCTTGCATCACTAATAACTTTACAGAATGAGAAGACAGGCTTCAGAAATATGTCTACATTAAAGCAAAAGAAAAACAAAAACAGAAAACAATTCCAAATGTTTCAATCACCAGAACATCTATTATTCTGCACAATATAAATATAGGCTCCCAAATCATATTTATGAATATTTAGCTAAAGCTGTCAGCTTATTTTACTAATGCCTTCAATACAGGGCCTTATAATTTGCATCTTTATTGAACTAATTCCTATAGCCAATCCGAAGATCTTTATGAATTTAATTCAGTATTGCAACTTGCTGTTTCCTAATTCTTCTTCAGCTCTTTCTGAAATGATGCAGCATGACAATTCATTTCTGTTAATTCTTTAAATTAATTAATTCTTTAAAATAAAAATGAATAGAGGAACTCTCCTACTCTCTGAGTATTTTGGACAAGTTGCAGGAATAAAAATGTGCAGGTTGAATTTCAATTGAAAACATAAATATTAAATTGTGATGGATGGATGGATGGATGGATGGATGGATGGATAGACGGATAGACAGATATAGACAGATAGATGTATGATATGTATGTGTATATGTGTATGATCTGTATATATGTATGAAATTATTGAATATGGGCAAAGGCAAGTTACTTGAAAAGAAGTACCATGAGACTTACTTCTGAATAAATCTATATAGGCTCATTATTTCAGTTCCTATCCAGATCAAGAAAATCAGGTTAAAAAAAAAGCATAACAAAACCACAGTTCTAGTTTCTGTCTGCTCTCATCATAACTTTATGACATAACGTGTCATTTTGTTATGCTTTTTTCTTCTTTCAGTGTAGGAATTAGCCAGTCATGCAGGCTCAGGTATGGGGCTGACAGATAGGATAACATCAAAGCACATGTTATTTATACATTGAAAAGAAGTCTGTCTTAAATCTTCAACATCTCTCCAGAGTTGCGAAAGCAAATACTGTCTTAAGAATCCACAATGTTTTAGTTCCACTAGGTAGACCAGACCAGAAAATCAGCCCCATAGGAAGATTAGAACAATGCTTTATTGAGATATAATAATAGAATCTTGCATATTTCTGTCATGGTCATTTCCCTTACTCACTGCAAATTGCCAACATAAATATTATATCTGTGAAGAATTAATCCTAACTGAAGGGTAGCTTGCACAATCCAAAGGTAATGAGAAGGTTGGTCTGCCATATGAATGGCAATCTTTCTAGTTATGAATTTGTGTCCACAAGAATATCATTATTAGAGTATGGTCATCATTCTGGATAGTCGTGACCCAATTATTGAATTACATGGCAATTTCTTTTTCCTGTGAGTGAGACTTATAAAAACTACACACACACACACACACACACACACACACACACACACACACATATACTTCAGTTTTGCTTAGGGCTAGTGAAGCAAAATTCTCTAGAATTGTTATTAATACTGTTTTAAGAACAATTAAATAAATATAAATAAGTAAGGCTGTAGAATAATTTATCCAGTCCTTTTGCTGTTCTCTGTTAATTTTCCTTCCTTCCTTCCTTCCTTCCTTCCTTCCTTCCTTCCTTCCTTCCTTCCTTCCTTCCTTCCTTCCTTCCTTCCTCCCTCCCTCCCTCCCTCCCTCCCTGTGAATAGTTCTTTAAATTACAAATATATATTTTACATTCAAATCTTAATTTGCAGTAATTATTTCACAGTTTTACATTAGATTCTACATTAATTTCTCTGTTGATTTTAATATGTAATTCTTGAAGATCTATTATTCAATTTTTACTTTGTTTCTTTCTACACAGCATAGATGAAGAGTATAAAATAAAGCTATTAATATTTAAAGGTAGTTAGATTTGAGCAATAGCTTATTTTAGCTTGTTATTGATTCTGTTAGGCTTTAAATAAGAGTAATTTCCAACATTATTTCCAGAATCTGACTAACTGAAGGTATTATGAACAGAATCTGCAACCAATGGATATGAATATGTCAACATGTTCACTTCATATCTGCATTAGCTTGTGGTGCAAAGCAAACAATATCCCAAAAAATGATCCTTATGTATATGAACACATGCTTTTGGTGTGCATTGTTATCACATATACTCATTTTTTGTATTGTCATTCTATAATAAAAAACAATTGATATATTACTTTAATTAATATAAACATTTTGTGTATACCTTCTTTAGTATGCCTTTATTTTTATTGGTGAATAGCAATGTTAAAGTGTGAAAAGTAGTAAACATTATAGAAAAATGTGAATTTCAAAGGACAATTTTCTTTTGGTTTTGTTCAAAATGCAAACTAAACAAAATTGTCCTCTTAGTACCTAGATATTTTTGGTGCCAAAGCTCCTACTTCTAGCCAGTTCCTTGCAAATGAGATGCTAGGATTAATGCTAGTTATGCTATTAAAAAAACAAAGACAAAATGAGTGCTGTAAACTTCTTTGACTTTTTTTGTGGTATTGTTTGCACAGGAGAAGAGTCTCTCACAATTTTTGTGGACAAGCGGAAGCTGAGTAAGAGATCAGAAACAAGTGATCCCAGCATTAACAGTACCACAGTGAATCTGGAAACACTACACCAATTGGCGGCCTCTTACTTTATTGACAGGGACAGCACGCTGAGAAGACTTCACCATATTCAGATTGCTTCTACTGCCATAAAGGTATGAAAACATTCTACAACAATTCAGTGCAAAAATTCATTATATATATATTCATGTGTATTCATGTGCAGGTATTGGTAATTTATAGCTGTGAAACAGAAACCATTTCTAACAGACAGGATGGCTACATAATAAAGTGTAACAGATTTAACACAATGTGATATAGCCATGAAGACATTACAATGATTGCCTGAATATCAAAAAAAATGTTTGGCTAGATGACCAATCGCAAATCCATCCTGATTCCAGCTATAATTCACAGGCATAGTTGCAGCCAAATTGTGCAAGAATGATGCATACTGTATATTGTTCTCTTTTATTTGTCATCTTTGGCTCTATTTCAACTTTCAATTCTTTTGCAGAATGATGTTGCCAAAGCTCATCATTAAATGTATTTTATTGATTCATAATGTTTTATTGACGTTCAAGGCAAAATGTTTTGTTTCCAGATTTCTCCTTTGGTTCAAAATTATGTGTAGAAAGGGGCGTTGTCTTACCTGAACGCCTTTTCTCAGCATGATGATGGAGAATCCACGGATGGGTTGTCTTAATCTATCTGCTCCAATTAGACTAAGTCTGAAATTGGCAACGCCCCGTCTGTGCCAAGTGCACCCCAGTTTTAGGGTAAGGCGATACCCAGACTTTAGTCCGACGCGTCTGAACAAATGGGAACCAGGCCTACTGACCTAATGGGAGGGAGTGGATTCTCCATCATCATGCTGAGAAAAGGCATTCAGGTAAGATAACGTCCCTTTCTCCAGCATGATTGGATGGAGAACCCACGGATGGGACATACCAAAGCCCTGTGTCCCTAGGGTGGGGAATTAGATTGGGCCTGGGTCCCATCCAAAGTTAATGCGTGTTCTAGAACCTTGTGGCCAAATGAAGCTGTAGAAGATGCATATATATCCATCTTGTAGTGACGGACAAAGGAGGAGGGCTATGCCCATGTTGCTGCCCTACAAACTTCCTCTATGGATGCCTGGGTAGACCAGGCTGCTGTAGTGGCTGCGCCCCGGGTGGAATGGGCCGTGATATGCCTGGGAGCTTGTAGTGACTGAGTCTGGTATGCCAGAGAAATACAAGCTCTAATCCACCTGCCTATAGTGGGTGAGGAAACCTTTTGTCCTAATGACGAAGGGTGAAATGACACAAACAGAGCCTCAGTCTTGCGGAAGGATGAGGTTCTCTGTATATAGCAATATAAGGCCCTGTGCACATCCAATCTGTTCCACTGAACCTCTATGTCATTAGATGGGTTCGGGCAGAAGTCTGGCAAAACTATGTCCTGGGATCTATGATACAAGGAGTTGACCTTGGGTACGAAGGAGGGATCTAACCTGAGGGTAACCCTGTCCCTATGGAAAATACACAGGTCCTTCCTCACTGACAGGGCAGCCAGTTCAGAGATCCTTCTGGCTGAAGTTACAGCAACCAGAAATGCTACCTTCATTGATAAATGTTTGAGCAAACCAGTGTCAATAGGCTCAAAGGGTGGTGATACAAGAGCCTGTAGAACCTGATGAAGGTCCCAGGAGGGGTATCTATGTACAGTTGGTGGTCTGGCATTGTTAGCTCCTTTTAGGAAGGAGCGTATCATAGAGTGCTGTGTTAAGGACTCATTGCCACAGGAAATAACCATGGCGAGTGCTGTTACCTGCCTACAGATGGTGCTTGTGGAAAGCCCTTTGTCCAGACCATCCATCAGGAACTCCAAGATGATTGGCACTGAAGCCTGCAAAGGGTCAATTTTGTGAGCTAAACACCAATTACAGAAGCTTTTCCACGTGGCATCGTATATTCTATTCGTCGAGGGTCGCCTGGATTGCTGGATCATGGCTATGACCCTTGATGAATATGAGTCTAGGCCTAAGGCCTGCCTCTCAAGTGCCAGACAGTTAACTGGAGCCCTTGAGGATCCGGATGACGTAGCTCCCCCTGAATGAGGGAGATCTGAGTGGCTGGAATCCTCCATGGAGGGGATGAGGAGAGCTCCATCAGGTCGGCGAACCAAAATCGTCTCGGCCAATGTGGGGCGATCAGGAGGACTTCTGCTTGTTCGCGAAGAATCTTCCTGATCGTGGCAGGTAGAAGGGGTAGGGGAGGAAAGGCATAGAGCAGTTCCCTGGGCCAGGGACTGCGGAGTGCATCTGTTCCTACCGCTGATGGAGACGGGTACCTGGAAAGGAATCTGGGAAGCTGTGAGTTGGCTGGGGAGGCAAAAAGGTCTAAGGTTGGGGAACCAAACCTGTCCACGATATCTCTGAAGATCTTCGGATCCAGCTGCCATTCGGAATGGTCCACGGTGGCTCTGCTCAGTGAGTCCGCATGCTGGTTGGCCACTCTGGATATGTGCTCCGGCCTGATGGAGGCAAGATTCAGCTCCGCCCAAGACCCCAGCAATCTGGCCTTCTGCATGAGAGGCTTGGACCTTGTTCCCCCCTGTCTGTTGACATGGGCCCTGGCTGTGATGTTGGCGGTTAAGACCAGGATGTGCTGGCTCTATACTAAGCTGCTGAATCTCTTTAGGGCCATGTGTATGGCTCTTAGTTCCAGCCAGTTTATATTGTTCTGTAGATCCTGTCTGGACCACTGACCCTGGGCCCAGTGTGTGTGGAGGTGTGCCCCCCACCCAAATAGGCTTGTGTCTGTGGTGATGGTGATCCTGTCTGGTTCTTTGAATTCTGCTCCCCATGACAGTGCCAGAGAGTCCCACCATCGAAGGGATTTCAACACCGACCGTGGAACTCGGACCTTCTGGTGGGATGTGCTGGTATGAAGTCTCTGAAATGGAAGGAGAAGCCACTGTAATTCTCTGGCATGGAGACGTGCCCATGGCACAATTTGCACGCAGGACACCATCTTCCCTAGTAGCTGTGAAAGGGAGGCCAATGTGACTACTCTGTCCCTTTGGATCCGACGTACAAGAGTTTGAATAGAGTTCCGTCGGTCCTGAGATAGGTAGACCGTACAGTTGTCTGTGTCTATAACTGCGCCCAAATGGAGGAGCCGAGTTGTTGGTACGGTATGACTTTTCTGGAAATTAACAGAAAAACCGTGCTCCTGAAAAACCTTGATGGCTAGGGCGAGGTCTGCTTGAGCATTTTGTAATGATGATGACTGAATTAGAATGTCATCTAAATAGCATTGAAGTCTGATGGGAATTTGTCTAAGGTGGGCTGCGATCACTGCCAGTACCTTTGTAAATACTCTCGGTGCAGATGAGAGGCCAAATGGAAGGGCTCTGTACTGGTAGTGGCGTCGGGCATAACTGAATCTGAGGAATTTGCGGTGTCCAGGAAAAATTGGGATGTGCAAATATGCCTCAGTCAGGTCTATCGAGGTAAGAAAGTCACCTTGCCTGATGCTAGCCAGGATTGATTGAAGTGATTGCATCTTAAATTTCTTATACCTCAAGTAAAGTTTTAGACCTTTTAAGTCCAAGATCGCCCTCCAGCCCCCTGAAGTCTTGGAAATGACGAAAAGGTTTGAGTAAAACCCTACTCTTTCTTGGTCTTGTGGTACTGGTTCAATTGCTTGTATTTGCATTAAATGAGCTATTGCCTCTGACATAAGTTCAGCTCTGGTCCTGTTCGTTGAAATAGGACAAGAGCGGAATCTGTTAGGTGGATGGGAACAAAATTCTAGTCTCAGACCTTGGGTGACGGTATCTAACACTCATGCATCCGTAGTAGTGGCTGCCCAAATGTTGGAATAGAGGGCCAGCCGGCCTCCTATGGGAGGTGAGTCTGCAGGATCACTTGCCTCACTTAAAGGAACGGCTCCCTGCACCTCGAAAGGACCGCTTGTTCTGGAACTGTGATCTGCCTCTGTATGCTGAACGATCTTGCTGTCGTTCCTGTCTCTGAAAGGAGGGGCGAGAAGCCTGGGCCCAGTCCCAGGATGGAGCTGGCCGAAAGGGCTGCCTTCTGTAGTTACTCTGCGACAAGTTCCCCCAGCGTCTATCTCCTTTCTTAAATGTGTTAACCAAGGTCTTACGTTTGTCCTTACCTTCGATTAGGTATGGCTCTAGCGCCTTACCAAAGAGATGTCCACCTGTGTAAGGTTTAGAGGCCAGACGCCACTTGGCCTTGGTGTCTGCTCGCCAATTTCTGAGCCAAAGGAGTCTTCGTGCTGAGATGTCTGCCGCGATGGTTCGGGCAGTGTATCTGGCCGTGTGTAGGGAGGCATCAGCTAGGTACTGGGACGTGGCCACCAACTTACCCAGATTCTGGTGAGCTCTGAGCTGGTCCGGAGGGATCATGTCCTGGAGCTCCCGTAACCATAGGACCGAAGCCCTGGCAAAGAAGGCCATGGAGGTTGCCGCCCTTGTTGCCCAGGCTGATGCCTGATGGGACCTGCGTAGGGCGGACTCAATCTTTTTGTCTTCTGCCCTTAGTGCCTCATTTATGTCCCCAGGGATGTTAGAATTGGGAAACAATGAGTTCAAGGGCTCATCAATCTCAGGAATCTCCAAAAGGGAGGTCAGGGAAGGAGCAACATTGAACAATGTTCTCTCTGTCGCACCAGGGCTTAAGGGGGATCCTAGGTTCTCCCATTGTTTTTGAACTATATTTAGAAAAAGGGGAGGGCAGGGGATTTGGTTCTGTGAGACAGAGGGCTCAGTGTATATGGCATGGGGACCCTGGGATGTTGTTGGTGGGGTCTCCTGTTCTTGGGCGAGGTTTGCAGTAGTGCAGGCCTTGAATAGCAGGGAATTGAAGAATGAATGGTCAAAGAGACCGACAGGAGGGGTGGGGTCAGATGGGGTGATGCCCTCGTCCTCAGACAAAATCAGGCCAGATTGCTCAGCTCCTGTAGATTCCAAATCCGATGAGGGATCATCCATCAAATCTGAAGATTGTGAATGATACGTGGCCTGGGGGGTGGCTGTGGGGTGTTGGAGGCCATAAATTGAGCCACAGCCTGGGCTATCATGGACTGAAGGAGGTCCGGGTTCAAGGCCTGGTTCTCAGGAGGGCGAAGCCCTGCTGCAGTGGGGGTGAATGTGGCCTGGGGCCCTGGGGTGTCCTGACTGGTTACACCCTTCCCTGAGGCCACTCTTGAGGTTGAATCTAACTGGGGAATTCCCCTGGGGGGAGACCAGGCCCCTGGGGCTGAGGCACAATGTGAGGAAAGGGGTTCAAAAATAGACCTTCCCATCGTGCCTGTCAGATCTGGGGAGGCTGCTCTCAGTCTTTGGGACTCCTCCTCCCTCTGTGGCTCCCTGCTTGGCCGGGCTCACTTGGTGGTGCTCTTTCCACTTGCCTCTGTTTGGCGTTTCCTCTTGGCCGGCTCGCTGATTTTCTCTGCCATGATGAGTTGCTCTGGGCTCAACCTTGGCAAAACGCCCCCCCCTCGGCACTGTAACTCACAAAGGGAGCCTACAGAGATGCTTCAGCCCGTGAGGGGGGTGGGCGGGGAATTAGTCGGCACCGCGTCCCTTGGGAGTGAGCAGGCCCTCCCCGGTTGAAACCGCTGTAATCTGGAAGACTCTGCCACCGGTGATCGAATACTGCCTTCAGGAGAGAGCTCCAGGCAGTCTGGACCTCAGCCACACACAAAATGGCCGCCGAGAGACAATTCAAAATGGCGGCCGCCAAATTCGCGCCCCCAAAAAACGGCCGTTGGAAAGAGGCCTTGAGGCCTGCGGCCTAAGCTGCAACGAGCCCTCGTTCGGGTGAATCGCCTGAGCTCCTAATGCAGCTGGTCGCATGTAAATAGGCCGGCTGGTAAGCGCTGAGGCAGTCCGAGGCCTGATAGGCCTTCCCGGCTCCGAAAATTGGGTCGCGCCCAAACTCTCATCTGCTGCCTTCTGCTGGGGCCGAGGGGCCTGGAAAGGCTCCCTCCGGGCTTGACGAGGCTCGTCGTCGCTTGCGGAGCCCCCAGGACGATCGGCAGCTTACCCTTGCTTCCGGAGGTGTCTGGCAGTCAGCGCGTGGAATCTGCGACCTCCGACGATCAGCTGGCAGCCGGGAGTTCGTCGGAACAGCGTTTTGGCAGAAAACGGAGCCTTGAGACCGAAGAACAGCTCTGGTAGGAGATCTAAGGTCCCCTGGAATTTGATCTTGGCTTGATTTCCCGAAACTGAAAGGGAAAAGGAAAACAAGGGGAAAGTCCCCCCCCCTGGAGGGAGAGGTTTGTGAGTCTGTCAGCCTGATTAGGCTACAGACTGGGGATGATGGTCCTTGAAATTTTCTTTCTATCTATAACCAATTCTAATAATAAAATAAATAGCCTGAGCTAAGGAAATAAATGGAAATAAACAGTCTTCTGCTTCAGGAGCGAAGAAAAAACGCGTCTTAGAGCAAAGAGACTAAGTCTAAAACTGGGGTGCACTTGGCACAGAGGGGGCATTGCCAATTTCAGACTTAGTCTAATTGGAGCAGATAGATTAAGACAACCCATCCGTGGGTTCTCCATCCAATCATGCTGGAGAACTGCAGTATTTATGCTTCATATCCAATATATAATACAAAGCAATATCCAATTATCTTCATCAACAAATCTTCTACAATATATTCAATCAATTTGCACCAGAGTCTTTGTAGGGTTGGATTTAGACCAAGTTAACTACATATAGTTTATGCTGGAATCAAGGGAGTTGTTACAGTCTGCTCAAGTTCTGCCTTTTCCAACACAGTATCTCTCCTGTGCATCCTCCCTATTTCAAGAAAAGGAATAACAATGTATGTTTATATGTTCCCATGCATTTCTATTTTTTATCATATAAAAAGATGCAGAAATTGTGACAGTATTAAAGCAACAGTAGCAAATAAATTAATAATATCATTTAGCCATCTTCCTCCCAGAATCTCCATGCAGTATAATGACAATTCTTCTTTATAACATTCCATAATGTATATCAGGCTCAGAGACAGCATCTTGTTCTGAATAAGCATGTGGAGTCAAATTCTCCTTTTCTACAGTCAAAAACTTCAGTAGCTCTTAATGTTGATAGATGGTCAATACAGGTACTCCTTGACTTAGAACAATTTGTTTAGTGACCATTCAAAGTTGCAACGGCACTGAAACATGTGACTTATGACTGTTTTTCATAGTTACTAACTTATCAACTGCAGTGATTCACTTAACAACTGTGGCAAGAAAAATCATAAAATGGGTCAAAACTCACTTAACAAATGTCTCACTTAACAACATAAATTTTGGAGTCAGTTGTGGACATAAGTCAAGGATTACCTATAGTTCTGTGAAACAATATTGAATATTATTTTTGACAATATAAAGACCTGTAATATAGCATCAATACTGCTTACTCCTGGGAAACAAAGCTGTGCATTTATAGCCTACAAGAAGATGTCAGATATGCAGTCACCTCCATGTCTCCAAAGAATCATGGGATACCAGCTATCTTGGAGCATTCTTAACAGCGAACAGCCTTTGCACTACATAATCATGTCATATGGAAACAAGTGAAGGAATCTTAGATAACTTAATTTTGTCTACATTTAGTCTGCATTACAGAAAATGTTGGGAATCCTCTGAGATTAAAGATAACTGAAATGAGAATATCATAAAGGCCAGCCAGGATACTTTTAAACAACACTTTTTGATTGCTATTTACTTATCCCTGTAATTCACAGATTCTTAGACATTTTTAAAGTCTCCTGCAGTATACTCTTCAGTCCACATGAGGTAATGGCAAGAATTAGTAAATATGGCTTATGTGGTACCCAAAATATTCACTTCAGAAGCTCTAGCAATGTGTGCAAACTGCAAGGTAAATGACCAAAGTCATCTCAATAGAGGAATAATTATGTGAAGGTTTCCTTGACAATTTGAGAACCTTCCATTTTGCTTTAAGAAAACAGTTTTCCTTTCATGTTCTTACTAGGAATTCTTAAATTTGCTGTCAAGGACATGCTCTTTGTCTGGAAATGTACTCCCTTCAGCCTTGAGAGAACATACTTAGCAGTACAGTGAGCTAGAATCCCAACACAAATTACTGAAGCAGCACAATTATTTTAAAAGGAAACAACTGCCATTAAAAATTATACACTCATATGATTAAATGCAATTGGATCACAGTATTTCAGTTCTACTACCAGTAGCCTATTTGTTAATCAAGTTAAATAAAAACTAAGCTAAACAAAGAATTAAATAGCTCCAAAATATTTACATAAATACTGCACATTTTATTTACATCACTAAACCTATAAATACGTAATATCTTTATGTATAAAATTATGTAAATGTCTTCTATAAAATACAAGGACAGGAAAAAAAGAAAAAAATAGATTAACAAAGAAAAAAATAACCACAGTTGAGTCATAAATATAATTACTAAAAAGCCTATTGTACCACTAGAGTTAGCTATCATGCTTGAAACATTGAAGTCTGGAATAATTTATCATCATTTTTGTAGTTCAGTTTTATCAAAAAAAAAAAATGCAAGTTCTTATTTTACTTTCTCTTTTTATTTACCCCATCCTAATGAGATCATGGGAGGATGCAATACCAAATAAGGACAAAATTTCCTTAATATAAAAGTGATGGGGAAATTAATCCAGAATTCACACTGAGGAAATGCTGTTACATACAATTTTAATTTACTGAATAGATAGAATAATTAAGGATCCACAGAGATTGGATCTGCAATCCAGTTATAAGGCCAAGACCTCATTTACTGCAAAACTATAGTATTAAAATATAAATATGAATAATATTCTGTGTAGTACTGATATGTTCGTCTCATGCTTGCACAATCATATCACTAACATGACCCATTTTCCACAGTTAGTAGAAGTTTAGCTGTGTATAGTTACTTCAATGGTGTTTCTAATTGGAAGGCTCCATTGTTTACACTCTGAGGCAATATCCTTTGAACATTTGCAGCTGGAAGAGATTGTGTTATCTTCTTGGCAGTTTGGGACCATACTTTTTCTGTGCAATGTATGAGAACCTTACTCTTGTTGTGAGAAAACTGTCTCTGTTATTGTTGCCCTAGATAAGCTTGTTTCTGATAAAACATCTCTTTATTTTGAGAGCATTGTCTGTGGTTGGATTTTTTGTTATTTTCTCATAACATACTGAGGGAGTTTACTTGTGAACTTCTTTGTAATCAGTGTCAGACACAATCAGGGACCATCATCTTGTTGACAACCAATGTTATAACCTTCAGGTTTTGTTGACTTTCTTTATCTACCGGTGCTGATTATCTTGTCCATTGATTCAGCCTTGCTGTTGTGATATAAGCTGCTGTTTTCTGTCATCTTACTTGCTTTGTTTTAGGCATTTAAAATCAACTCAATCATTGAAATCGCTACACATCCATCAATTATTTATCACGGTTATATGCTTGCATACAGCCATGTTTGGAACATTCTGTCACATAGACAAGTTTTTGTCAGGACTCCCACATTTTCGCATGTAGCTAGTTGTGACTGCTTTGGAATCTTTTTATTTATTTATTACCATGATAATGTTAGCTCGTTTTTCACTGAGATGATTGCTCTTCTTGTTTCTTTTTCTTCTTGCTTTTTCCTTATTTTTTCCCCTCTTGTTCCCTTTTCAAAGCTGCATAATTATATTATCAGAAGACCTTCCCTGCTATTACAGCATCCAGCTTTTGGATGTATTGGCATCATGAGCCCATTTCACAAGTTTCAGCATCTTGGGAGTAAAATGCCCTCTTCACATGGGCATAAACTGTCCTTTTTTGCCTAATGAAGATCTTTCAATTGAATTTCATTCTGGCATGGCCTGTTTCCCAAAAATCACTGTATTATTCTCAGTCCACTAAGTCCCTATCTGCTGAAGCCATTTGGCCTCAGATTTTGTGCACTACCATTAACCCATGATACATACTTATCCCACTTTTACCACTTCACACTTTGTTTGGAAGCCAGCTAGTTTGAATGGCCTCAACTATGTAGATGGCATGGCTCTCTTAGGCAATAGAGAATTTGATATACCAATTAGTCCATGACACTTCTGCTTTTCAGTTTTAACCACTGTGTTTTCCATCTTGATGAAGACAGCAAAAGACTTCAGGGCAACTTCAATACCACTAACTTCTCACCATGCTCAGAATCTTTACAGAGTAAAGGAAAAGTGATACTTTATGAAGTTTTAAAGTAATTCAAACATACCCCAATCCAAATCTATTATATAAGAGGCAATAACATCAGACTTTCATTATTGTATTCTGGAACAAGGATAGTAGAAATATTTCACTCAAATTTGATTTAAAGAAAGAGTTTGCTTTTCATACCAACTCTAATAATTCTTACACTTGTTGTCAAGGACAAAATTCTTGTCTGGAAGTACACTCCCTTCTTCAGCCTTGTGAGCATACTTAGCTGTATGGTGAGCTAGAAACCCAATACAAATGACTGAAGCAGCTTAATTATTTTTAAAAGGAACCATTTAAAAGATCTTTACTCAAGGACAGTAGAAAATCAGACAGTCTGGAACATGTTACACTCCCTAGACTTTAACCTTTTGTGTTGCAGACTATAAAGCATCTACAGTGAAATTTCTTTCTTTCTTTCTTTCTTTCTTTCTTTCTTTCTTTCTTTCTTTCTTTCTTTCTTTCTTTGGCAATGCCAGTTTCCCAAAAGTCAAGACACAATAGTCCTGGACTTTGAAGCAGTAGCAGCCCATTTTGCTTAGCCAGAAGGAAGCACATCTCATTATACAACTGATTAAGCCACAAATGTTATTGCCCTATATTTTCATGCCTAGCTCTGCCCTACTGGATTGACACTGGAGGCTAAGGCTAGAATTGAGGACTTTGTTTTTGAGAATGGATTTTGTAGCAATAGATCCATTGCATTCTGGACAGGGTTTAAAAGCTTTGTCTAGCAGTACAAAAATGGGGACTGCAGCAACTCTTCTTTATACTTCAAACCCTCCTATCACTATCCACATTAACAATGAAATCTGCCAGTCTGACCAAAGGATTACTTTATGGATATAGTAAGAGAACCTTGATATTTTCTCTCAAGCTTTCTCTGTTTCATAGGCATAGTGTATGTTTTCCAGATCTTATCTCCCCAAGATCATCTCTGTGAGTTTCTGGCAACATTCTTCAGAGGGATTACATCTTCTTTTCTAAGTACTTTATCATTCTTAAGAAGGATAATGGCCTCTGAATTAGATTAAACCATTTTGTCTGCACATTTTCTGAAATACTCTTGCTTTAGTATGAAATTCATTACTTTCAATCTTCTTCTCTTGTGGAACAGAATATGGATCATGTAGATTTGCATGCTTTTACATATACATAGCTGCCATATGACAACTGCAGCTTCAGTTGTTCACATCACATATGATTTCCTTGTTTTGGGTGAGGACAGAGAGACTATATCCTTGCTAACCTTCCCAGCTAGGTCAGAATAGCTGCCAACAAAAGAAAACTGGGACAATCCAATTGAGACAAATTTCAGTCTGTCTATATCACAAGACCACGGGCCTATTTATTCCTTTGCAGCAAAGATAAGATAGATGCCCAGATTCTTGAAAACCCTTCCTTTCATTGTTGAAATGAACTCTTATTTTAAATGTTTCTATCCATTCCTCTCGCTGTCTCTTTTTTCTGTTGGCAAAGACACATAGGGATTTGATTAACTGTTTTTCATCTCTTCTTCTATTCTCAGCTGTCTCTGTTCCTCCTGTTGTTCTATTCCACCTGTCAAGTATATTTCTGTCTTCTATGTCAAACGTTTCTTCCTAAATCCCTCTTTCTCCCATTCAGAGAATTTGATTCCACCTGTACAATAATGCCTTTGTTTCAAATTCCAAAAACTGAACAACTTTCAACAATATGCAGCCTTTCTGAATTTCATAGTTCTCCTGCACAGATACTCAAAGAAAGAAAAAAAAAAAAGACTTAGCTAAGTAACTGTGTCTTCCATCCATTAAGGATGACTTCCCAGCTTCTTTTTCAGATTAAAAAAAAAACTCTATAAAGTTAAAAAAAAAATGTGTAAAAGGACATTTCTTATTGCAAAGAGAAATACATAAAATAATAAGCCAGCTCCTCTACTTATACTGGCAGCCTTCATAGCAATTTTTCACATTAAAATATAAATAATAAAAAGAATGATTGAAATTGACAGAATGAAATTTTATAATCCTACTAGAGATACTATTATCTAAAGATTAACCTGTTTATGATTAACAGGAATGGAAGAAAATCTTGCCTGTGTTGAATTTTAACGTAAACATATTTCCCAGTACTAGTTCCTGAAACAATATATGACCTGAAGCACAATTATCTTTACATATTCATTCTGTTTCTGAGTTTTGCAATGCAGTTTTCCAGAAAATTAATGCATACTAAAACCCACTTTTTAGATAAAATTGCATGAAATAAATGTGAACATTGGAGATAAGTGCACATAAAATCTATCCATAGTAGAAACATTGTGATTTCTAAGGCAGCAGGCTAGAAATCAAGAGACTATGAGTTCTAGTCCCATTTAAGGCATGAAGCCTGGGAAGTGGCCTTGGGCCAGCTGTTCTCTCTTAAGCTGAAATATGAGATTGGAAATTATATTGAACTTATTATAAGAAATAAATAAAGCATATTAATACAAACCTCATAATTTATATCTTCAGTCACCATGAAATTGGAAGCCCTGAAGCTCTGCAAAAAGGAGCTAAATACATTACTTATAAGTAGGTGGCTTTATCATTTTAAAAGAATTCCCAATTCTGTATTGACTATTATATTATTATAGGACATTATATGTTCTTTATCATAGGCACCAAAAAAATAGATTGCAAAGGCTGCTGTGGGATTACTGTGGAATGATTGAATTATTATTTTTAAAAATATTTTGAATTATTAATTAATATTTTCATAACTTCTACAAATTGTTTTATTCTTTCTCTCTCTTCCTTCTTCTTGCTGAGTAGAATTTCCTTTTCTATCTTCTTTACATCTCCTTTCAACAAAACTCATTTATATTAATGACATGTCAGTCATCAACAATAAGGGAATGGAAACTTTATTTGGAAATGTTCAAAAACATGACATTTTTGCAGGTTTCAAATATTTATCATCAAAAATGGATATGTTGTCAGAATACAATTTCCTGAATGGCTGATTTGTAGTATGGGTGTGTGTTAACCAAAGTCCATTTCCCAATGTTGAAAAGGACAACTTTCAATAAGTTTTCATGAATTTAACATGAAGAGGATAGGAAATGCTATTCATGTAGATCTGAACCTATTTGATTCCCACTTTGGACCTTCCTAAAAGTCTGTCAGTGGGGACATTTTCTGAGTGAAACAGCTCAAACCACCAAAATTTCTGTATTTTTTTTTTAATTTTAATTTAATTTAGAAATAGTCAGGAAGGCAAACATTATAAGATGATCCCAAAGGTGCTTTTTCAAGAGACAACTGGACTTTCTTGTTTTTCTTTGAAGACATTTAGCTTCTCATCCAAGAAGCTTCTTCAGCTCTGACTGGATGGTGGTGAATGGAAGGATTTATATTGCTTGGAATATAAATCGAGGAATATAAATCCTTCCATTCCCCATTGTTCAGTCAGAGCTGAAGAAGCTTCTTGGATGAGAAGTGAAATGTCTTCAAGGAAAAACAAGGAAGTCCAGTTGCCTCGTGAAAAAACACCTTTGGGGCAGCCATGACCTGGATGACTGGGAATATCCATAGACCAGAGGTTCTCAACCTTGGCAACTTTAAGACTTGTCGACTTCAACTTTGCTGGCTGAGGAATTCTGGGAATTGAAGTCCACAAGTCTTAAAGTTGCCAAGGTTGAGAACCCCTGCCATAGACATTACAAGATTCAAGCACTTTCATTTTTTCCTGGCTAACTTTTTTTTTTAAAAAAAAAACCCTCTTCCGTGAGTGCATTTCTTGCATTGTATCCATTTTTTTTTCTCCAAACCTGCATTTGTTCTCAAAAGCATTCAAAGTAAACAAATCTTCACACCATATGACTAAAGCCTAACGTATGAGTGTTCCTAATATATGTGCATTCTTCTCCTCAGTTGCTAATTTTTTCCTACTCTTATTTATCTCTTTAGGTCTAAGGAAATGTTTTAACAAAATTAGTTGGCATTTTACTATCACTCTCAGAATAAAGAGCTGATTAGCAATTAGCTGGTGCCAGATAAACTTTTGATTTTTCTTCCATTTATTTTCAGCCCAGCATTAGGATTAGCAGCATGCAGGCTGGGGAATTCTGAAAGTCCACACATCTTAATGTTGCAAAGATTGAGAATCAGTGCCTCACAATGCTATTCTCCTTCACTGTTCTTCTCCTCCAGGTTTTGTCCTCTTGGAGTCTTCCAGTTTTATCAAGCGTTCTACTGATTGTACACTCTCAGTCCAGGTCAAATTTACCAACCAGGTAGAATAAAGTCTACCTTCAATTGCCGACAAAAGTGTCTAAGACATTTTAGCCTTTAGTTACTAATCAAAACCTCCATTATTCAGCTTCTTCCCAGAATCCTCTCTCATATGATTATGTCATTCTGGATATTTTTGAAAATTTCTCTCTTTATACTATTCTCTATCTGCCTATCCTTCTCCAAAGGGAATATAAAATAGGTCTCAGTGTCATTGTCATTCCTTACCAGTATAACAAAGCATAAATTGTTTTGTTTATACAGAACCTACCTGTATATAATATCTTTGTTTAGAGCCAACAAAAGGCTATGATTGAAAGCAGGTCCATAATGCTGTGTTGTTTCAGAGTTTGCTATGCTGCTAAAATATCCTATAGTCTGTTTGCCATAGACTTTCTATATGCAACTCCATCATGTGTTGACTATATAAATATCTATCTGTGAATTTTTAAATAGAGTAAATAGGATAGTCTTTGCACTTTTGTAGCACAGTTTAACTGAGTTTCATTCCTTTTCCAAAGACTTGGTGGGCTTGGTATTGCTTTTCATGATCCCCATTAAAGTGCCAAATAACTTGTTTTGCTTTCCTAAATTCTCCTCCAAGTGATGATTGCTTTCTTATTTCTTGACATTGCTATTTGTCAAAAGTAGCAATGGCTTGCTTTTCTGCTTTGTGTTGTGGGAAAAAAAAGTTGGGTATCTTTTCCCATCCTGAGCGACTGATTTTCAACAGAATGAGCTCATTGATTTAATAGATGTAGGAGTTAGTTATCCTATTATATAGAATTGTACAGTCCTTGTTACACAATCTGTAAATGATGTGTAAATCTTTATTTTTTTTATGGGCAAAGTCAACTGAACTATGAATGCAATTCAGTTGCCATTGATCTATGCAGTAACCTTTGTTCTCTGTAAAATGCCTCTTGCAACCTAAATAGCTAGGAGTGTAAAGCACTTTATTTTAAAACCAAGGCATTAAAGCTGAAGCATTTTATTTATCTTTAAACAACTAGAGCATTCTAGAAATGAAAGAGTGCTTATAGAATTTTATGTAACATTTTTGAGATAGTCTGATATCTGTTTTGTGTGTGAAAGAGAGAAAGAGGGAATTCAACTTACTGATTTGTTCCTCATTCTAAATAATAATAATAATTATTGTGCATTTGCTTATATGTGATTTTTCAAAATTTATTTTTACCTTATACTCAATTGCCTTCTGCCTTTCTAATACCAATAGCAAAACAAGGCTGATCATGATGATCATACCAGACTATCAGAATGTATTAGCCCTGCTCTGGAACCAGCTTCATTATGGAATGTTTTAGATTGGAAGCCAATTACGGGCTGAACTCTTCTTCCCAAAATATTTTTTTTGACTAATTTCTACTCACATTCCACTAGCGAGTTTTTCTGTGTACTATGTGAAACAGAAGAATCCTATTCTTTATACATCTCTTTATTTCTGCCCTCATTTTCCTTTGATACATGTTAACTCTATTTTATACCTTCTGCAGAATGAAGCAGGGAGAGACATTCCAGCCAAGTCCTATTCTATAACTAAGTTACAAAAATGTGCAGGCTATTCATGCACCTTCCAAAACAA
The DNA here is from genome assembly GCF_016545835.1 of Crotalus tigris. Classification (NCBI taxonomy): domain Eukaryota; kingdom Metazoa; phylum Chordata; class Lepidosauria; order Squamata; family Viperidae; genus Crotalus; species Crotalus tigris. The sequence goes on along the minus strand of NW_024096551.1, from coordinate 6,582,459 downwards.
AGTATATTACACATAACCCTGACCTGTTACAAATTCCTCTGTGTATAATTCACAGTCTGCTGAATCAAAGATTAATCTGTATCAGTTTGGGTTTAGAGTGATAGATGCTGCCTCCTTTGAAATTACCTTTTTTAAAACTTGTTTGGAAAATCCTCTGAAACAAAACTGTTACAGAGCTCTTAATTTTATCTATAAGGTTTACAGTGTATATTTATTCATTTCAAGTTCATGAAATTGCTCACACAAAAGGAAGCATTTCATTATTTTGAACTATCTGAACAGTTTGGTTTTTTTTTTCCAAATAGACTTTCATGGAACACTTTCCACATTGACTTGGCAGATGAAGGATTCATTAGAAAATTGCAGTTTTTCAAAGCATGTTCTAAGGCATGCACCAGGGTTACACATAACTCACATACATAAATTCTTCTGTGTATGAGTCATTCATTATTTTCCTTTATCAAGCTTTGCATTAGGGCACACATGCCGGTCACCTTTATTGTGATCTATTCTAACCCAACTGAGGCTACATAGGAGCGTCAGAGGCTTAGAGAGAGGGGAGGAATTTATTAGTGGATATAGTCAAAAAAATTTCAGTGGAGATTCAGAATCTTGCTGAACAATGAAATGCTCAAGGAAATATACAGAGCATCTTTGTTAATTTACAAAAATTATAAATACATTTTGAAAATTGTGGGAAACCTGAAAGGCTGATATAATATAGAAAGGAGTGTGCAATACATATAACAGTTCTTAATCTTTCATAGCTGTTGTTTGGGGCTTTGTTTGATTCCTATTTCTGGTAGCTGATAGCCAGGGCTAGTCTGATGGCTTTCTTGTTTTACTCTATCATATCTACATAATTGCTTGGGTTCAAATTCATTCATCTATTCCTCCCAATATTTTCATTTCTTCTAATAGCTATTAGATTTCATTGTATTCACAAAGACTGAATTCTTTCCATGGGTATTAATTCCATGATTCAGAATAAGCATTGCTTTCTTGTTCCAGATTCACCTGGAACTTGTTCAATTTCTATCCATGTCAACCTAGTAAAACTTATATCAGGAAACAGTTGAGTCATTTTCCAGACATAATTTAGAGTATCTGCAGCTCATTTCTTCTTGAGGTGAGCCTAAAGAAGCATCTGAATCTTATTTACATCTCTGTGTACCTAGTAGAATTCATAATCTGCTGGTATTACTATTGTTTTCTTCACAAGGAAGGACAAGTATTCCCTGAAATATAATAAAAATATTTGATTTCTTTTTCTATGGTTGAATAATCTACCTGATTAGTCCTATTTTGTAAAGCATAGATTTTTGTGTTACTAAATACATTCCTGGATGCATTTTTTTTTGTCAATGAATGTTACAGATATGACCTGTCGCCCTTACTTACCAGTGTAATTACATGCACAGATTGTGATGTTTCATTTAATTGCAGTTATCTTTTTGCTGTGAAGAATCCAAATTCTTGCTTCTATACAAGGACAAATCACCTTACCATAATATAGAAGGCCTTTAGATAGCAGATTGCATTACATGAATTTTAAGTCCTTCTGACTCATTGGAAAAGATAATCAAACAATGAATCAGTGAACACCTAGAGGCAAACAAAGTCATTACTAAAAGCCAACATGGGTTTGTCAAAAGCAAACAAACCTTATTGCATTCTTTGACCAAGTGACAAAATTAGTGGATCAGAGGACTTCCGGTGGTTAAAGCGGTGGAAATGGCGGCTACTTTGTAGCTGTCCTCCTGAGATGGTGTCAGATCCGTGGAGCACAGCGTTCATCAGCTGGCCCGCGGCTCGCAATCCCCTTCCCGGGCGAAGGGAAGGGGTAGAGATCGCATGAATAGAGGTAGAACCTCTTAACCCTCCCTGGATTTTTATTTTAGGGGGGTAGAAAGAGTGCTCCCTCGGAGTTCATTGCCTTCTCCGCCTCTCAGCTGTCTTTGTTTCTTTGGAAACAAAGCGAAACGCCGCTACCATCTCCGTATCTAAAGTAACTGTGAGTAATCTTAAACCGGACAGAACTGTTTAAAGGATTTTATTTATAGTTTAGTTTTATTTTATTTTTTTTAGTTTATTTAGTTTATTTAGCATGTGTTGATTTTTTCTTATTTTTTGAGCTTTCCCTTTTTTTTTTTTTCCGGGCGGAAAAGTGAGAGTGAAAGTAAAATGGCGTTTTGAAAGTTTTTTTTTCTTTTGAAAGACGGATTGGCTGAACTGTTGTTTAATACTGCTTTCCTTTTTAAGTTTTTCTTTATCTTTTGGGAGCTTTTAAATTGATTCCATTTTATCCTATTTTACCTTATTTTTAACTTTTGGACTATTTATTTTTTATTGGTATTTTTATGAAGAAAGAAAGATAAATTGAAATGGCTTCAAAACGACAACCAGCTACTACAGCTCCTAAGGTAACTTCTTCTCCTGCTACCTCTATTGTGCAACAACAACTTAAAATAATACCCTCAGTGCAGCAACCTAAAACTACTCCACCCTCACCTCCCCCATCTGGCACATCAGCACAAGACATTAAAGAAATAATGGTAAGTGCTGTGTCACAGTTTAGGGAGGAAATGAAGCAACTTTTGGAACAGAATAAATCTGAGAGCAAGGAAGAAATGAAGAAAGAGATGAAGGAGCTTTTAGAACAGAATAATACTATATTGAGGGATGATATACTTCTAGCTTTATCTGGAGTGGCCTCAGTGGTTGTGAAACTGGACTCTAGAGTGGAGGAAATTGAAGAAACAGTAGAACTTTTGGACTATAAATTCCAAGATATGGAGAAAAAAGTGGAAACTTCACAAGATGATATTCTTATGTTCCAGTATAGACAGATGGAATATGCTTTGAGAATAAGGGGCCTGAAAGAAGATAAAACTCAAGATCTGATGGAAATGGTGATTAATGATTTGGCTGTTATTTTGAATATAGACAAAGATGAGTTACGTGGGGAAGTGGAAAGAATTTATAGAGTTAATTCTTGGATTGCAAAACAGAGGAATCTGCCTAGAGATGTGGTGATATATTTTGCTAAGAAGTCCTTGCGAAATCAGATTCTGCAAACTTTTTACAATAAAAGATTCCAGATTGCTGCTCAAGATATTATTATTTTAAAGGAAATTCCACCTAAAATTTTAAGAAGCAGAAAAGATTTTGCTTTTCTAGCAAATGAACTTAAAGCAAGACAAATGCCATTTAGATGGGAGATTCCGATGGGCATTGTTTTGAGCCATGCGGGGACACGTTATAGACTTAATACAGTTGCTAAAGCTAAGGAATTTTATAAAACGGTCCTGGGTGCAGGCTCACCCTTGCCCATGATGCACAAAGTCCTGAGTGATAAAGAGATGGAACAGAAATCTGAAGATACAGGTGCGATGACTGCTGGACAGGTGGTATGGATGTCTCAAGTAGAGGTTAAAGAACAGAGAATGACCCGTGCAGCACACAAACGTAAAGAAAAAGAACAACAGAAAAAAGAAAAAGAAATCAAAGAATCTACTCAGCAAATTGTTTCAGTGCCGGTGGGAGGAGCAAGACCCAAAAGCTCTGCAACATATTCTTCAGTAGCAGAATTTGAGGGGATCTTCTCCAGGCTTAAGGCCAAGGGAGATGGCAAAGCTCCTGACCTGGAATGTTAATGGATTAAATATTCCTCAAAAGAGAAAAAAAATCTACCATTATTTGAAACAACACAACAATGATGTTATTTGTTTGCAAGAAACTCATATTACATCTAAAGACCAAAAATACTTAAACAATCCTCGTTTGGGATCTCATTTTGTATCTCCCGCCCCTGGGAAAAAAGGGGGTGTGGTAATTTATGTTAAACAGAACTTATCTGCTACCCTGTTAGAATCAGATCCTCATGGAAGATATGTTATGCTTGAACTTGGTTTATATGGCAAGAAAATTCTTATTGTGGGGTTGTATGCACCAAACCAGCAACAGGAGCAATTCTATAGGTTGCTACATCAGAAAATAACTTTGTTGGATTATAGATCTGTGATTTTAATGGGAGACTGGAATGGTGTCTTAGACATACAAAAGGACAAAAAAGGCTCTTCTACCTTTTTTAAACAGGCTAAACTACCTAAAGCCTTCTTTGACATGAAAGAAGATTGGGAATTGAGGGATTATTGGCGTGAACGTAATCAAGAAGAAAGGGACTTTACCTTCTTCTCAGATAGACACCAATCTCTTTCAAGAATTGATTTCTTTTTGATTACAACAGACTTATACAACAGGGTGAAGAATGTAAAAATTTTTCCTAGGACATTGTCTGACCATAGTCCAGTATGGATGGAACTGTTTGCTGAGAAAGAAGACAGGAGATCCTGGAGGGTGAATGAGAATTTATTCAAACAAGAAAAAAATGTTCATAAATTAAAGGAATGTTTAAAGGAATATTTTGCTTTAAATATGAATAAGGGAACATCAATGTCAATGGTGTGGGATGCAAGTAAAGCTTTTATGCGTGGTATCTTGATAAAAATGAATAACTTGCATAGACAGAAACAGACTCAGAAACGTAAAGATTTAGAAGAGGAGATTAAATTAAAAGAGAAACTTTTAATTTCAAATCCTTTAGACGAAAAGGTGAAAGGAGCTTTAAAATTGTTAAAAACACAATTTAACATGTTGATGGCTGATCAAGCTGCAACCAATTTATTATTTATGAAACAAAATATATTTTGTAATGCTAATAAACCAGGGAGATGGCTGGCTTATCAGTTAAGAAAGAAACAGAAACAGAGGAATATAGATAAAATAAATTATAATGGTAAATTGGTTTATCAGAAAGAATTGATTAAGAAATCCTTTTTAGAATACTATCAAAAATTATATAAGAGTGCCAATATTCAAACTACAGATATAAACAATTATTTAGGTAAAGTTAACTTTCCTAAATTAACAGAAGATCAGGAAAAAGAGATTAATGGCTTAATTACTAAAGAAGAAATTGTTACAGCTATTAAACAATTGAAATTGGGCAAAGCGCCGGGTACGGATGGGTTGACATCTATTTATTACAAAACTTTAGTAGAAGAGATGACTCAACCATTGTGTGAATTGTTTAATAACTTATTACAGGGTTTAGAGATCCCTCCATCTTGGCGTAATGCATTTATATCATTGATTCCAAAAGATAATCAAGATCTTACATTGCCTAAAAATTACAGGCCTATATCTCTTTTAAACGTGGATTATAAAATCTTTGCAAAAATTTTAGCTAATAGGTTTATGGGGATCTTGCAGCAGTTTATACATAAGGATCAATCGGGTTTTATAACTGGAAGGTATATGAAAAATAATGTTAGACAAATTATTAACTTATTAGAGTATCTAGAAAAGAATAACCAAGTCTCTGCAGGCCTGATATTTTTGGATGCTGAAAAAGCCTTTGACCAAGTGAATTGGCAGTTTATGTTATGTTTAATTAAGGAGATGAATTTTGGACAAAATATATTACAAGTATTATCTAATATATATCAAAAACAGACTGCTCAACTTATTGTAAATGGGGGTTTGTCAGAGGCTTTTGTAATAGAAAAAGGAACAAGACAGGGATGCCCGTTATCTCCGTTATTGTTTGTTTTAACATTGGAAATTTTGTTGATTAAAATTCGGGAGTCTCAAGAAATAAAAGGAATAGAAATTAATAAAAAAGAATATAAATTAAGAGCCTTTGCAGATGACTTGGTTGTTACTCTGTCTCAACCTACCTGTTCGGTGGTAAAATTATTACAATTGATTCAACAATATGGATGTGTTTCTGGTTTTAAAATTAATAATAATAAGACCAAAATATTAGCTAAAAATATGACTAATGGTGATAAACAGGTTTTAGTTAACTTAACAGATTTTGAAATTGTTGATAAGGTAAAATATTTGGGGGTCACATTATCTGCTTCTAATGCAAAACTGTATAAAAATAATTATGAAAAGCTGTGGATGGAGGTACAGAAGGATTTAAAAAACTGGAACAATCTACAGTTATCCCTTATGGGTAGAATTGCAGTTATCAAAATGAATGTCCTGCCAAAGTTTATTTTTTTGTTTCAAATGTTACCTATTTTAAAGAATGAACGTAATTTAGATGAATGGCAAAAAGGTATTAATAAATTTGTTTGGGCAGGGAAAAAACCAAGGGTGAAACTTAAAATAATGCAAGATTTTCGTGAGAGAGGAGGACTCAAGGTACCAAATATGAAATTGTATTATGATGCTGTAGTATTAACATTGATCAGCGACTGGGTGAATTTAACAAATATAGAAATACTTCATTTGGAAGGTTGGGACTTACTTTTTGGATGGCATGCCTATTTAATATTTAATAAAAAAGTGGATTGGGTTTTTAAGTCTCATATTATAAGAATCTCTTTGCTTAGAGTGTGGAGAAAGTATTATAAAAGTGACTTCAAAATACCATTATGGGCTATACCTCGGCATGCCATAGAAGGCATAAGGAAAGGGGTTAATATGGATATGGTCTCTTATGCACAGTTACTTAGATGGGATGGCCAAGATTGGCAGTTAAAATCTTTGGAAGAATTAACGCATGAAAATTTAACTTATTCATGGTTCCAATACAGACAAATAGTGGACAGATGGAAGATGGATTGTAAAATGGGCTGGCTTAGAGAAGATGAAGCTCTTTTAAAACAAGTAAGAGATCAAAGGCCAACCCATATTAAGAGAGTTTATGGGGTTTTAGTGGAATTGGACTCAGAACCTGAATTAGTTAAAGATTGTATGATTAAATGGGCACAGAATATTGGTGAAACGATTTCAATGGATACCTGGGAACTTATTTGGATAAGAAATGTTAAATTCACACAAGCGCAAAATTTAAGAGAGAATTTTTATAAGATGTTTTATAGATGGCACCTTGATCCAAAGAAAATGTCCATTATGTACCCTAATCTGCAGCCGAAATGCTGGAGATGTGGACATTTGGATGCTACTTATTATCATACTTGGTGGACGTGTAAGCATATAAAAGCTTTTTGGATTAAGATATGGTGGAATATCCAAAGAATTTTTAAACGGAGGGTAAAATTTACTCCGCAATTATTTTTACTAGGTATTGTTACTGATTGTGATGCTAAGGAGGTTATATTGATGTTAAATTTGATTACAGCCGCTAGGCTGTTAATAGGGCAATATTGGAAGAAGGAATCCTTGCCTACTTTGCAAGAGTGGTTTCACAAAGTTTCGTATCTGGCAGAAATGGCAAAGATTTCGGCTTTTTTAAAGGAGCAATCTCAAGAGAAATTCTTTGCAGTATGGGAAAAATGGATAAATTTCATACAATATAATTTGGATATGGAAAAATACCATTTAGCTTTTTTATAATTTGTAATGATTGTTTTTTTTTCTTTCTTTCTTCCTTTTTTCTTTACGTATTATTACTTATATATATTTTTTTTATATATATGTTCTATTTTTCGTCTACTTCTTTCTTTTTTCTTTCTCTCTCTCTTTTCTTTCCCCCTTTTTTTTTCTTTCTTTTTTAGTATATATTATTCATTTTAAAGTTTATGTTATGCATATTATTATTACATATATTATTATATATATTATTATTATGACCTTTATTATTTTTATTAATTACTTTATAAATTGTAAACGTTATTTTTTAAAATTTGTTAAATAATCCTATATTCAGTTCTGGGAAGTCGGGGGGGGAGGGTGGGGTGGTTTGGGAGGGGGGGGATGTTTATTTGTAAAATTTTTGAAAAATTTCAATAAAAAAAAAAAATTAGTGGATCAGAGGAATGCTGTGGATATAATTTACTTGGACTTCAGTAAGGCATTTGATAAAGTAGATCACAACATACTACTCGATAAGATAGAAAAATGTGGGTTAGACAGCATCACCACCAGATGGATTCATTGCTGGCTGATCTGCCATACTCAGCGTGTGGTCCTCAATGGAACTGCATCTACATGGAGGGAAGTGTGTAGTGGGGTGCCTCAGGGCTCTGTTCTGGGCCCAGTGCTCTTCAACATCTTCATCAATGATTTGGACGAGGGGATAGATGGGGAACTCCTCAAATTTGCGGATGACACCAAGCTGGCAGGAATAGCCAACACTCTAGAAGACAGGCTTAAGATACAGGAGGACCTGGACAGACTTGAACACTGGGCGCTATCTAACAAAATAAAATTCAATGGTGAAAAAAGTAAGGTTCTACATTTAGGCAAGAAAAACCAAATGTACAGGTATAGTATAGGGGGTACTTTGCTCAATAGTAGTAACTGTGAGAGGGATCTTGGAGTCCTAGTGAACAATAACTTAAATATAAGCCAGCAGTGTGCTGCAGCTGCCAAAAAAGCCAACACAGTGCTGGACTGCATTAACAGAGGGATAGAATCAAGATCCCGTGAAGTGTTAATACCATTTTACAATGCCTTGGTAAGGCCACACTTGGAATACTGCATCCAGTTTTGGTCACCACGATGAAAAAAAGATGCTGACTCTAGAAAGAGAACAGAGAAGAGCAACAAAGATGATTAGGGGACTGGAGGCTAAAACATATACTGTAAGAAACAATTGTTGGAATTTGGTATGTCTAGTTTAACGAAGAGAAAGACGAGGGGGGACATGATAGCAGTGTTCAAAAATCTCAGGAACTGCCACAAAGAAGAGGGAGTCAAGCTATTCTCCAAGGCACCTGAAGGCAGGACAAGAAGCAATGGATGGAAACTGATCAAGGAGAGAAGCAACTTAGAACTAAGGAAAGACTTCGTGACAGTTAGAACAATTAACCAATGGAACAACCTGCCTCCAGAAGCGGTGAATGCTCCAACATTGGAAGTTTTTAAGAAGAGACTGGACAGCCATTTGTCCGAAATGGTGTAGGGTTCCTGCCTGAGCAGGGGTTGGACTCAATGACCTCCAAGGTCCCTTCCAACTTTATTACTATTATTATCAATCATCGCACAGTCAGCCAGATGTTCAGACTGGATTTGGCATTTTGTCTACCTATCGAGTCCTTACCCAGGACCTGGGATAGGCAGATGTGGATGTTTGATGGTATTACAGGTATCGTCGCAGGATGGAAGCAGTTCCTAATAAGGCCGCCTTTTGCAATTGACTAATAGCGAATTTGTCAATGCCAATGGTGTTCAAGTGGTGCTCCAGTTGTTTTGGGATTGCACCCAAGGAGCCTATGACTATTGGTACTACCCTTGCTTGCTTTTGCCACAGTCTTTCTATTTCTATTTGTAGGTCTTTGTATTTTGTTATCTTCTCCAGTTCTTTCTCTTCTATTCTGCTATCTCCAGGCACTGCCACGTCCACTATCCAGACTTTTTTGTCTTTCTTATCGACAATTGTTAAGTCTGGGGTGTTATGTTGCAGGTGCTTGTCTGTTTGAATTCTGAAGTCCCAGAGCAGTTTAATTTTATCATTTTCTATGACTTTCTCTATTTTATGATCCCACCAGTTTTTGCTTACAGGCAAATGATATTTTTTGCAGATCTTCCAATGCACCATTGTTGCTACTTTGTCATGCCGCTGCTTGTAATCAGTCTGTGCAATCTTCTTGCAACAGCTTACCAAGTGGTCCACTGTTTCTTCAGCTTCTTTGCATAGGCGGCACTTACTGTCTGTTGCTGTCTTCTCAATTTTGACTTTGTATGCATTTGTCCTTAAGGCTTGGTCTTGTGCAGCCAGAATTAGTCCCTCGGTCTCTTTCTTCAATTTTCCTGCTCTTAGCCATTGCCAGGTTTTATTATTATCTGCTTTCCCAGCTATTTTTTTCATGTATTGGCCATGTAGTGCTTTGTCTTCCCATGCCTCTATTCTGTTCTTCATTTGGTCTTTCTTGTAGGCCAGTTTGGTCTCTCCAGTAGTTAGTAAGCCTTCCTGATATACTAATTTCAGTGCATCTTCATCATTGTTCTTCAGATATTCTTCCAAAGCCATTTTTTCTTCTTCAACCATCTGATGTACTTGTAGCATTCCACGCCCACCTATTTGCCTTGGTAGATAAAGTCTATCAATGTCACTGCGTGGATGAAGGGCATGATTCATTGTCATTATTTTTCTGGTCTGCCTATCCATTGCTTTTAGTTCTGCTTGAGTCCAGTCCACTATTCCAACTGTGTACCTAATGACTGGGATTGCCCAGGTGTTGATTGCCTTTATGGTATTTCCTCCATTGAGTTTGGATTTTAAGATCTTCTTCACTCTCTTGATGTATTCACCTCTAATCTTTTTCTTGACTTCAGTGTGCTTGATGTTGTCAGCTTGAAGGATACCCAAGTATTTGTAGTACTCTTCCTCATCCAGACTCTTAATGTTATTTTCGTGGGGCATCTTGATTCCTTCAGTTTTCACTATTTTTCCTTGTTTGATAGTAAGTGTGGCACATTTGTCCAAGCCAAACTCCATTACAATATCTTGGCTATATATACGGACAGTGTTGAGCAGCGATTCTATTTCAGATGATGTTTTTCCATACAGCTTCAGATCATCCATGTAAAGGAGGTGGGATAGTCTGGCAGATGTTTTTGATGTTTGATAGCCATGTCCTGAGTTATTCAGTATTGTTGACAGAGGAAACAGTGCAATAACAAATAGTAATGGTGATAATGAATCTCCTTGAAATATTCCTCTCTTGATATTAACCTCTCCCAGCTCTCACCATTGATCTGCAACTGTGTCTTCCATTGTGCCATCGATCTTTGCACAAATTTTCTGATGTTTCTACTGACTCCTGTTATTTCTAGGCACTTTATTATCCAATCATGTGGCAGAGAGTCAAATGCCTTTTTGTAGTCAATCCATGCCACATTCAGGTTGGTCTTCCTTCTCTTGCAGTTTTCCAAGATCATTTTGTCTATTAGGAGTTGATCTTTTGTTCCTCTGCTATTGGGGCGGTTTCCTTTCTGCTCAGGTGGAAAGAGATTGTTTTCAACTAGATGCTGTTGTACTGCATCAGCTACCACACCAGTTAGTAATTTGAAAGTTGTTGGTAAGCAGGTAATTGGCCTGTAGTTACCTGGTGTTGCCCCTTTTGCTGGATTTTTCATTATTAGGTAGGTTTTCCCAGTTGTTAGCCACTTTTCAATTTCTCCTCCTTGTAGTATATTGTTGAACTGCTTGGCAATGAGTGGGTGTATAACAGTTAGATGTTTCAACCAAAACCCATGCAGTTCATCTTCACCTGGTGCTGACCAATTTTTGATTTTCTTTGCTCTTTTTTCTACCATTTTTGTTGTTATTACTAGTTCTTTCATTTCAACTTCTGTTTTATTTGCATCCACCTCTTTTAACCAAGCCGCATCCTTGTTGTATTTCTTTGGGTTATCCCATATCTGCTTCCAGAACTGCACTGTTTCTTCCTTGTCAGGTACTGACTGATTCCTTGCAGTTTCTCCATTGATGGATTGGTAGAAACGTTTCTGATTGGATTGAAATTGGAGGTTCTGCCTATAGTTTGCAATTCGAGCTTCATATCTACTGATTTTCCTGGCTATAGCTGTTATTTGTTGCTTTATTATTTCCAGTGCTTCCTTGATCTTCCTTGTTTCTAAGTGGTATTTCTTGATTAGGTATTCTTTGGTCTTCTTGTTCTTCAGCTTCTTTTCTTTCATCTGTTCTAGCTTGCTTGCATGTGATCTTAACTTGCTGATCTTATTTTCTAGTCTAACCTTCCATTTTTCTGGTGCACTGTTTGTTTGTTTTTCTTCTTTGTTGATTTTGCATCCCAGGTATTCTGTTATAACTGCAGCTGTGCTGTACATTAGTTGGTTTGTTTCTTGCAGTGAATTGGTGCTTATACTTGCTATTGCAGTATTTGCATCTTTTAATGCTTGTGCTAGCTGTTTCTTTGAAACAAGCTTCAATGCAGGCAGCCTTATTCTGTTGTTTTTGTGCTGTTCTAGATGCTCAGTTATTCTTTGTTTCAATTCTTTTATTTCTTTAGTTAGAGGGTTTTGTTCTTCCTGAGGAAGAGGTGCCTGGTTTCCAAATGAGAACAGTTGTATATCTCTACTGGATTCTTTCACTGCCAACTCCCCCTGGTTTGCCTCTACATTCTGAATTACTTCTTGTAAGGCTTTGATTTCTTTGCCCTGGGTAAACCTTTGCAGTTCGTCCAATTCTGTTTCTGTGAAATACTTTATTTCGTATTATAAATCGGCATTGATCTGCTAGTCTCTGTTCTGTTATTTCTGATTCTGGATGTTGTTCTTTCCAGAACTGGTGCATTCGTTTTAGATATCCTCTTCTTGTTGGACTTGATCTGTAGTAACAGATCATTATTTCTTTGTTTTCCATCACTGTGTATCTGCGACGGGTAAACACCTTTTCTTCCAGTAGTTCTGCAGCTGCTGGCCCTGGTTGCTCAGCCAACAGTCCTGAGTCCTGTAACCCATTTTTCACCAGATATCCAGGAACTCCAATATCTAGTGCGGACCTTGTTAACCCGGGCGACATCTGAGCCGGTATGGCATTCTGAAATTTACGTCTCACCATATTTTTTATGGGAGAGACACTCTTTGTCTGACTCCTCTGATGAGACCTGTCCAGTATGGTTGAACCTCTGGCATAGCTCTCATCTTCCTCAGAGTACACAAGCCCCACAACCACGTCAAGATAGTGCCTCACTGGGGGATTATTATTATTATTATTATCTTTCTGTGCCGTTCTGCAAATATCATATAATGATTCAGGTTTCAGGTATTTATCTATTCTGTGGCAAATAAATAATTGATAATTGCTATTTGTCAAATAAATGGAGTAGAGCTAAAATTTATATTCACAGGAGATATAAATTATATCCACTCATTCACATTCTGTGTATACTTGATAGAGTTGGCATTAGAGGGAAATTAAAAGCTTGTAGATAGATAGATAGATAGATAGATAGATAGATAGATAGATAGATAGATAGGTAGGTAGGTAGGTAGGTAGGTAGGTAGGTAGGTAGGTAGGTAGGTAGATAGATAGATAGGTAGACAGACAGACAGACAGACAGACAGACAGACAGACAGACAGACAGACAGACAGACAGACAGACAGACAGACAGATCGATAGGAAAATGCACCTACCTATAAATACATTTTTATATTCATATGTACAGATACATTAATTCATTTATTCCTGGGAAATGAGAATAAAAAGATATGCAGTTATTTCATTTGAGCCACATATTTTAGAAATAACCTTTTTCTGCTCATAATTAAGAAGCAGAATTGAAATGAAGAAGTTGGGATTTCTTCAATATGTTGAGACTTGGGGAAAAGTGCAAAGAAGAACAACTAAGATAATTAAAGGCCTGGGGATTAAAACATATGAAGAACTGTTGCAGGATTTGGGTTTGACTAGTTTAAAGAAAAGAAGGACTAGGGGTGACATGATAGCAGCATTCCAATATTTGAGAGGTTGCCATAAGAGGAGGGGTCAACTTTTACCAAAGCACCTATAAGCAGGAAAAGAAACAATGGATAGAAACTAATCAAGGAGAGAAGCAACCTGGAATTAAGGAGAAACTTCCTAACAATGAGGAAAAGTAACCAGTGGAACAGTTCCCATCAGAAGTTGTAGGTACTTCATCACAGGAGGTTTTTAAGAAGAGACTGGACAGAAAGTTTTTTGAATGGTATACCTGAGCAGGGGTTGCACTAGGAAACCTTCAAGGTCCCTTCCAGCTCTATTCTGACTGAAGTGAGATGCAACAATATTTTTGAGATGAGCAGGCAAAAAAAAAAAAAAAATTAACCTTTATTGTTGTGAAATCATATTTTGGAGATATGCCATATTTAACTATCTGCATGGAATAATTGCTTTCTGATTCTTACAACATAAGCATACTGTATATAGAAGGTATTTCAGAATATTCTATACTAGATTCAAAAGAAAGATAATAATTCAGTTTATTTCCTATACTTGACTGTATATGCACACAGTTCTTCAAATGAAAACACAGATTTGCTCAAGTATGTAGAATTATTAGTAGTGGAAGATCTGGTAATATAAGAACCACTTTTCATAACAACAGATGGATCTGGGGAAAGATTCATGTCCCTCACATATTAGCGTATAATCCAGTGCGGTACTGAGTTAATATTTAAGAAAATATCTTTATTTTTTATTCAAAGGAAGCAGTTAACAAAGAAAAAGTTGATTTGGATTAGCAATGTGTAGCATATAGAAAATGAATAGATCAGCACCTTATATAGAAGAGTGTGGTGTTTCAGTATATGAGAAATTGCAGGAAAAATTAATACACAAAATGCCACAAGATAGAAGGATAAATTTAAGGGTAAAGGTTGATGGTTTCTGAAATGAAAGCCATCAGAGAGTTACCTCTTGGCTTAGCAGTCGAAAAGGAGCAAAATAATAAGTTATTAAATTATTATCAGCTGCAATGTAGCAATTCAAATGTGAGTTCACTTTGAGATGGTTAATGGGATAATGTACAAAGGATCACAGCTCTGGAAAAATAGGCAGGATAGCAAAAAATGACATCACTGAAAGAGGAGCTGTACTAATCCATCAAGAAAAAGCATGAATAGGAAGAGATATGAGTAAATATGGACCACAAATTTGCTTTGGGCATTGCTTTAAATGAAATGGCAGGGAAAACTTTGCTCATGTTTCTACAGCCTGATTTTAGGGTTAGTTAGAGGTCTTAAGTGCACTCAAAGAGACTTAAGGGAATAGGAATTGAAACTGTAATGGGTCTGATTTTTATTTTGCTTTTCAATGCCATTGTAACTTTGAATGCTCATTAAACAAATGGTTGTAAGTAGAGAATTACCTGTATATATTTTTACTGTGTGTGTGTGTGTGTGTGTGTGTGTGTGTGTGTGTGTATGTAGTATTTATATTACTTCATTTTACTCTGTATATTTTTAAATGAATGGTCATGAAACAAATGGTTGTAAATCAAGGAAGAGAGGTAGGGGGGAGGGAGGGTGGGAGGGAGAGTGAGTTTGTACTTTCAGACTTACAGACTTTATTGTAGCCTTACAATAAAGTAGACTTAACTCATCTGGTCTTGCTTTCTTTGTGGTTTATCCATGAGGGCTGACAAATAAACATGTTCTTGAAAAGTCCCTAACGTTTCAAAGATTGGAACTAAACAGCACACTAGTAGACTGCTGGGATCTAAGTGGAAAATAAACAAGACACTCTCTCTCAAACATGATTCAGAGGCTTTTTCTCTTCTCTGATTCAGTCCCCCTTTTTCCTCCTCCTCCATTGAAGGACAAACATAAATATGCAAAAACATAGCATTTAATGGTTATTCTATTTATCGTTCTTTGGTTACATCAAAAGTTACAGGATATAATGAGAATAAATGGAAAATGTAAATATGCTCCCATACTTCCTCATTATAAAGCAACATTATGCATTCACAGTGCATTAAAAGCAAATGACTCTTGTATGAAAATGTGTGAGGGATATCTCCGTGACCCTCCTTGCAGGATCAAACTAAAGTTTCAATTAATCCAACATAATCAACATATAAATCCAAAAGTGATGATTGCCATCATTCCCAGAAGTATTTGACTAGCCACTCTCTTAAATACTAAGCAATGTTTTATATGAATATTTGGCTTTAACCAGCAAAGCAGATTCATTGGCTGGGTCAAGACTGTTAAATGTGATTTGTTTCTTTTGTCAAAACAGAGAAATATCATATTTTTAATTGTGTTTGCAAGAGTGATATCTCTTCTTTTCTGTGACAGCTAAGTAACAAGACATCCACTGATATGTTAAATATTGATTTATTGTAAGATATGTAAGAAGAACCATCAGACGGACTGAAAGCAAATGTTTTCAGTCTCCTTTGTAACAAGGTTGGAGACAAAAAAAGAATAGCTTTGTGCAGAAAATATTAAAATATATTTCAGCACTGCCTTTTGATTTGTTAGTTTGGAGAATTCTGCCCATCATAATGGTAGATACTGAATGAGTATAATGTTCAAAGATGGATAGCTACGTACCATAAATGTTATTTTTCTTATACATATATAAGCAAAATGCCTTTGCTTTAATGAAAAAAAAAGCTAATAATAAATTGCTGGTTATTCTAATGTAGTAATTTTCAAACTTTTTTCATAAAAACCTAGGAATGTTCTAGCAACTAGCTTAAGTGTTCATTTGTTAGTTTTGATGAGAAATAGTTTTCTCAAACATATTAAGAATAGCCAAATTGAAATGATTTTATTCCCAGATGCCATCTTTCTCCTTGGTGTGATGAGAGGAAGAATGGCACACTACTTTAGAGAACCTTTTAGTTTATATGAGGTGTTGATGATCCTCTTTAGCCCTACCACTATTTATTTGAAATATATGTTAATGGAGGTAATCACCTTTAGCTGCAAATATTTAATAAAGACACGTAAAATGTATGCTATGGAATATTCATCATGCTTCTTTGAAAGTTGCAGGTGTCCTTATTATTTTTCAGCTGGCAATTTGATATAGCTCCTTAAAGACAGACTATTTCAACACTATCTTCTTCTATTTTTTTCAATCTGTTTGTCTAAATCTGCTTGTCTAAAAGTCGTTAGACTCTTTTCATTTAGAGACTTCCAAAACAATCAAAGAAGAAGGAATGTGGGGTGGAGAAAAGTTATTTTCTTTGACATGTTTGATGCCACCTGTGTATAATTAAATTATTCTGCTTTTTAGACTAGTATTTCATGTTGAGAAAAATCTGTCAGTCTGCTGTACAGCCCCCCCCCAGATTAATAACAAGTGTTAAAGATAAATTTAAAGGAGAACCTATAAATTCAACACACACACACACACACACACACACAAGTATGCTCAACTTGCTAAATCTAAACTTTTTGTCTTATATATTAAATATATATAATTATATATATATATAATTGTCTTATGTATTAAAATTTCTGTGTACTTTGTGGTTTTACCATTATACCTTGACTTGTATACTTTTAAAATATTTTGAAACAAGTATACAAAAATGTATTTGGGGCCTACTATGTGATAATGACCACTTACATCATTGTTCAAAATTTATAAACACATCTTAACCTTTATTACTAGGCACTGTACATGATCTTAGCCAAAAGAAATTGTATTATGTGTAAAATACAGATTTTCCCCAAAAGTGCAGGGATGGGGAAAAGACAGATTTTTGCAAGTAGATTCACTTTTCAGTATAAATGGCAAATGATTTAAAAGATTCTTTTATCTAACCAGTTGGGGAAACTGGTCAAATACAAAATTATCAAATTCAAATTTCCCAAAACATAGGAGGCAGAAGCTATGCCAAATTGGAAATATATTATTTTTCCTAGTTTAACTCATCCTCCATCGTATCCAAAACTTGAATTAAAATAGTGAGATTTGGGTCCCATCAAAGTTGATTGAGCCAAATTATTCATGGTTAACCTTTATCTCACTGATTTCAGCATGAGCTGAAATAAGGTCTATAATACATACTTAAAGCCTTCCAGTAGGATTATTACCAAATTTCCAAAAAAATGAGTTTTAAAAATATACAGAATAGAAATTAGAGCCATTTTTTTCAGTCAATTCAATGATTTTCTTTTAAAAAAAATCAAATCATACTGCAGTATTTTAGTTTTTCAGTTTCTTCTGGTATGCTAGAAATTTTGTTACACAAATCTTTAAGAATAGTAATTGATGCACTATTAACCTATGAATGAGATTTTTAAAAAAGTAGTCATAGAACTGTGCTTCCAGTTTGAATCCAATTTAATATTATATCCAGAGGTTTGACCCTCTCTTTGCTTCCAATCTTTCTTCAAAGTAATTTATATATCTGAAAACCAACAATATAATTTTAAGCAGAATGTTTTTTCTGATAACTATATTTTTCATTTATGCACAAATGATTGCATAAATATCCTTTTTTTTCTGTCTCTGGAATATCCCATACTAACCATCCATTTTCTAATTGCTACTTCCATAAAAATTGAGAAGGGTTGTTTCTTCTCCCAGGTTTATGAAAATTGACTTCCCAAGGTTTTGCTGATTTCTAATCTGTAGAAAATCGAGCACTACCATCAAGAAATACTCTGCTATTGATGAAATGCTATACTAAAAAAAAAAAAAAAGTTTGCATGGTAAAATGTAATGTCATGTGTGTTGGTTACAATGACCACTATTTCTTCAAGTTCCAGATGTTTTGGGAAGGAAACTTAGCCTTTTCTATATAATACGGCAAATGGTTTTCCATTCATTTATTCACTAGGTGACAGAAACCCGGACTGGTCCTCTTGGCTGCAGTAACTATGACAACCTAGATTCTGTCAGTTCTGTTTTGGTACAGAGTCCAGAAAACAAGATTCAGTTGCAAGGTACGTGGGTGGAATTTTGTTAACTTCTTACAGGAAGATGTTTATAGGACTATTGTTGTTAAACTTACAGAATGCCTGAAGACTACATATGAAGAATCATTTCAAAGGTTCCATTTCCCCAAGGTTTCAGCGGGTATATAAAAATCAAGGTTGTGTTCAAAATAGGGGGAAAAAAATCAGGCCCCAAAATTTTGTTGTGGCCATGTTCTTTACTTTAATATACAGTTTGGATACTATCTGATAGTATCCCAATTCATATTCATATGAGCCGAGGTGGCACATCAGTTAGAGTGCAGTACTGCAGGCCACTTTAGCTGACTGTGTTCAGCAGGTCAGCGGTTGAAATCTCACCAGCTCAAGGTTGACTCAGCCTTCCATCCTTCCAGGGTAGGTAAAATGAGGACCCAATTGTTGGGGGCAATGTAAATATATATATATACATTGCTTACTGGTGTACACCGCTTAGAGAGTGCTTGCACTTAAAGCGGTATATAAGTCTCATAAATAAATAAATAAATAAATAAATATAAAGAATTATTCTAAACATTCAGAGTGTTGGATATGAGTGATGTGGTGGCCTAGTGGTAAAGATGCTCACTTTCCACTTGGAAGATTGAGAGTTCAATCCTAGGTAATGGCAGATGTTTCTCTTGCCTAGGGCGCTAAGAAAAAACATCTGCTGCAAACTCCTAATAGGGTCAGGAAGAGCATCTGGCCAATAGCATTCTTCTCCATCCAGTCACCCTGCCCCTACCCCGAATTAAGGGATTACAGGATTGTAAAAAGAGAATTTTATTCAGATTATTAAATGGAGTTCCAACATATTGAGCTGGACTATTTCTTTGTTATATATGGCAATCTACTTAAAATGGTTAAAGTTCCTTGAAAAGCAAGGTGTTGTTCAATCTGACTAAAAATCTTAAGTATGCATCAAAAAGAAAAATACTAGTGGCCATTGAGTGGTTTGTATATCTATATTCAAGGACAGTGCTAGTGTTGCTAATTCAGCAATATATAGTCCTGCAATGGAATTCATTGCTAGAAATTTTATCAAGCTAATACAGTATATAATTAGAAGAAGAAAAAATCCTCCAGCATATTACAATAAGTTGGGTTGGGGAATCATTGTTTGTCTCTTACTTTTAATACAATTTTGCTTGTCTGGTGCTTAGGGAAGCAATGATGATATTAAAAATCCAGAGACTTTATGTTAATCTTATTAACATTCTTTGAGTTTCCTTCAGGGAGTTTATAGAAGTTTGGCAGTAGAATTATTTCCAACTTCAAGGCAAATACAGAAAAGTTTCAAGGGAAATTAAAGGATTCCAATAAGAGTAGGGGGGGGAACCATTATTCTTCAGATTGTCAGTGAATTCCACCTAAATATATATTTGAGAAGAGAAAATGGGGAGGACTAGAATTCTGAGAAATGAGAATATCATTAACTATGTATCTTAGAAGAAAATTGATGCATACAATGGTATACATCAACATCATCTCTTATTCATGATTAAGAAAATCTATTAAGGTTACCCATAGTCAGAAGGGGGTGGGGGGCTGGAAAAAAAAACTTTATTTAGTGTGTACAAAAGATGTTAAGAAGACCACTCCCAATAAGTTACTGCCATTTGAAGTCTGCTTACTATCTTTCTGTGAAACATGGAATAATGTTATGCTTTCTCCAGAATGCAGCAGTAGCATAGACCTCTAATAGAGATGGGTTGGTAGTTGAACTTTTAGTGAATTCCGAGCATGGTTTATCTTTTATTTTCTTTGGGCCTCATATCTCCACTGTGTTTATTGAAGTTATTTGCTGTTCAGATGCTGTTTTCACTTTGCTCGACCTAATATTTATCAGTAAAATGCTTAGAAAATTATTATGTCAATTGTAGGCTTGTTTTGTTACATAATGTACTGTAATTCTAATGTCAAAATGGTCACATATACAACAGTCTTTTAAAATTCACATCATAGTGATTATTGTCTCAACAAACAAAAAGTTTAACATATGGCAAAGTTTATTTTCATATTTTTCCTGCAATGTATTTAAATAGACATATGTACACAGAGAGTTATATAATATAAAACACAAGGAAAATTTTTCAGTTTTATTATACTGCATTTCTAAAATGTTTTATTCTACTGTGTAATATTGCATATTTATTATACATCTTTCAGCAAGGCATTTTTTTTCAAAATTCATGCATTAATTTGTTTGGTCTTTGGTCAAGATGTGCTACAAACATTTGCAAAATATGTCAACAAAAACAAGAATGTAATAAGCATGTAAACATAAATAATGGTTGCTTTTTTATGTCACTCTCAGTCTACTGAAAATAAGTAGACTGGCTTGTTCCAGTTTTAAAAAAAGTTTGAAACACTTTACTATGATAATTCTTCTGCAATTTACATTGGATTCAGTCAAATAGTGTCGAACCAGTTCTTCTTGTTGTTTGGTCTGGAAACTGAGAGCTATATGTGAGAAAAAACATATATAATTATTTCTACCCACTCAGCTACATTACACTATTTTAATTAGAAATAATGGTTTTCAAGGACTTAAAAGAATAAGAATATGATTCTTATAAGAATATAAGAATATGATTCTGTTTGGGACCCAAAATATATTGATGTACTAGCTCTCCAAAGACAACAAAACTATATTCAGACAACAAATAATGAATATTGTGTTCAGAAGCCTTTAAGCGTAACAAGATTCTTAAACCTCTATTTTTCAAATCAGCAAAGCATTTCTAGCTTTTTGTTGTCCAGGCAGGTAGGTGTGCTGTCTCTTGGGATGGGTCAGTCTAGTACCCATGTCCAAGTGAATTGATTTATTGACCAACTTATCATTCAACAATTATCAACAGAGCTTTTTTTTCCCAATTTCCATGTAATGCTTGCACAGAGCAGGCAGGGGTGGAAAATCCTTGATAATAAAGCCAAAACTGTGTGAACGACCTCAACATTCAGAGAAATATAAGAATAGGACAGAAATCCTAAGCCCATGTTTGCCAGACTTTCCTTTTCAATTGAAATATGTAGAGACAACAAAATCTGTGGTGCAATCCATAAGAATATATGCAACATTTTTTCCCCTGAATTTAGAATATTATCCCAAGGAATATTCTGACTCTATTTTGAAACTGTCTGGCATAAGCTACATTTCTTAATCACTATGAATTTATTAGATTATTTGTATCCTTCATTTATTACATAGTAAGTAATTCAAGGTGGTGAAATACCTAATGATTCTTCCTCGTCCAATTTTCCACACAACAAACTAGTAAAGTGGATGGACTGAAGGAGAGTGACTGGCCCAATGTCATCCAGTTGGCTTTTGTATATGTCTGTGTTGCCTTGAGTTATTTATAAAAATGATAAAGGTAGGATATAAATAATAAAATCCCTGGCATAGGCTACATACCTGGCAATTAGTTTGATACCTTCTCACAGTGTTCCACAATGTTTATTAACTGCATTGATCAATTTTGCTACAAGCACGTATATGGCAAAGCCCAAAGAGAAAAAAAAAAATTCTCACAACCAAAGCAATATCAAAAATCCATTTCTTTTTTGACAGTCTTCATGAAAGAGAAGTTCTCTAGTGAGTCTTTCATAAAATTGGATAGATAAGTGAAACATATGGCTACAACAACACTAGAGAAAAAATGATTTGATCATTCTTTTTCTCATTTTAGTCTTGGGATTAGGATGCTCCTTCACACAGGCATCAGATCATTTTTGTGGGAAGAGATTCCTTGGGTCTACTCTCATGCCACTGAACAGTAGAATTCATGATGTATTGGTTTTGATATTTATTAATTATTATTGTTCTATAAACTCTCCAGCATCATAGTATTATTCTGAGAAAACATCTTCCATGCTGTGGATCAGAAATGATTTTCAACACACTTGATCAAAGGATAGATTTAAATTAACAAGATGAATATGAATAAAAGAGCATCATTCTTGAAAAAATGATTATGCAGACTAAAAAGTAGTTTTATCAATAATACAAACATGGGTGTAATTCACACTTCAAGTACAATGATTTGAAGTGATAGTTGCATTATTGTCAGTAATGTGTAACATAAAGCTACTCAAGGAGGTTTTTCTTGGTATATAGATTTAATGTTGTTTAAAAGTGGACAATAAAAACATTATGATGTTTTTCTTCCTAGTAGAGACATTTTTCAACAGATTCCCTAAAAACCAGTTGCCAGGTTCCCCTTGGCATGTGAAAAATCACCCTCTAGCAATCAATTGCAAAAACATTTCCCTTCCCCAGAAGGCTTTTGACTGTCACAAGTCATAAAAAATGATATATGTGAGCTGTTGATTGCTTGTAAATCTGTGACCTAACATCTTCTGTGGACATATTGATTGTAGATAGAATTAAATCTAAAGGATTGGTTAAGTTCTGAGGAAACTATCTCACTTATTAAGATAAATTGTTTCTTATTCTCCTTCTCTTCCTCCTCCATTAAGGTCTTCAGCTTATCTTGCCCGAATATTTGCAAGAAAGATTTGTGCAGGCAGCTCTGAGCTACAGTGCATGCAATTCAGAGGGAGAATTCATCTGCAAGGACAACGATTGTTGGTGTCAGTGTGGGTCCAAATTTCCAGAATGCAACTGTCCATACATGGATATTCAAGCTATGGAAGAGAGCCTGCTACGCATCAGTGAGACATGGAATACTTACAATAGTGATTTCGAAGATTCAGGTGTGGTGTTTTCACATAGTATATCATTTTCATTATTGTCCTGTGATTCTATAGTGACATCTTCATTACTCTGTCACCAGAAATGATGTATGGAATGGTGGATTCTGTGCATTGCATTCATTAGGGGTTATAAATAAGGATGCAGCAAATCTAAATTGAGCTTGTGTGTAAGACTTTTATCTTATTTGGTTCCATTTTCAGGAGATCCTTGGCTGGCCAAATCTGCCTTAATTTGATATAGGGGTTGTCATACTGTTTTGTTAGGCATTTCTATGGATTTGACTATAATTTGGACAGTGGTGCTCTGCAGAGTCCATTAGCATCACTCATTCTTTCATAAAAAATGTTTATAGTGGATGGAAATAAGTAAATAATTTTGAAAGTCATAGGTAGAACAAGACTAAGACATCCAATGGAGAATAGTGCAATAATTATACAATGGCTTCAAAGACAGACTGAGGAGAGCATATGAGCCCCCCTTTAAAGTCTATAGAAGAATTACATTACTCCTTAAATTTCTATGGAAGCAGATTTAGGAGATTGAATCTCAATGCATTGCAATATAAACCCTAAACAAACTTCCACAAGTGTCTATTTCTCAGAGCAAGAATCATAGCAAAAAAAAAAATCCCAAGTATGACTTGAATGGACTTTCTGCTACCTTGAGTAAAGTTGCATTCTTGGGTAAAAGCAATACTGGTAAATTGAGGAATGACCAGTGAAAGAAGCAATAACTGTGCAACAGAAATAGGGATAATTAGCACAGAGGTTTGAGAAGCTCTGTATAAAAGCTCTGTGAATTAGGGAATGTATTTGAGTGTACATGTGTTCATATCCCTCCTTGATTTAAAAAATAATCTACTAAACAAGTAGATTGCTGGCTATGTTCATAATTCCTGCACAACAGTGATGTTTTTGGTATCATGTGGTCAGTTAGAAGTTTGCAGGAAACTCCAACCCACAACATTTCCAATTTAGTATGAAATAGCCTTCATCCCACATTCACTTTTTACCAGGATGCCATTGTTGTGTTGATGAGCCTCTTGCCCATAAAAAGAAAAGTGACTTCTTTTCATACTATCAGAATCCTATCAGAATGTAGTAAAGACAGATGTAAACATTTTGCAGAAGTACAGCCTGATGTCAGCGAACATCCAGATGAGGATTTAACTGCCTTCAGTTATCACTTATGACTGACTCACCCATACCAGTTATCTCCTGAAGGAGGACTCTACCTGCTATTGCCATTTTGCCCTTTTCAGACTAGCTATCTTGAGGGGAAGCAAACCTTTAAATATCATGACAGCTTAATTGCACTCAGCTATTCTGACCTTTATGATTATGAGATTTATTTTGAAATCAAACTTTCCATAGCCTGTTTTACACTCTCATCAAGGATTCAAAGGGAATTTGACAGAACAAGAGAGATTTTGCTAGATCAATTACACTGAAGAGATCTGTGTTTTGTGATTTGTTGCTGTACATCACAGTTTCTAAACAAATGTGTGAGAAAAGTTATCAAATATTTAGAACAGAAAGATTAAGTCTTCTCCAGGTGACATCTTTTGCATAAATAAGAGGAATTTAAATCAGCCTTTCTCTTCCACATACCAACCAGATGGAATAGATTACAATTCCATCATCCCCAATCAATAGGCCAATGACCATCTTATTTGGAAATGATGAGAATTGTAACTGAACGTATCTGGATGGTTCCAAATTTGGTAAGTCTGATCTAAGTATATGTTTTTGGAGATAAATATTCTGAAATTAATTTATATGACATTCTATAGTCTCTATTTTTCCTAGATGTGATATGTCACAGCTACATCAGATTTCTGATAAGTGAAATAAAAATATAGTTTAAAAGTGGTTGGTAAAGATCAGGGCCACTGTGGAAAACTATATATGATGCTGGAACTCTACTGATTTACATGTGATTTACTTTCCTTTATTTTTGTTTCATCCATCCATGGATGAATGGATGAATGGATCATTAAGGAAAGTTTAATTCATGGTTATGATTTGAGCAATAACATGAAAGACCATCACTTGGAAGGAGCAGTTTCCAGAAATAGCACATTCATATGAGTATTGCTGCAGTACAAGAACTTCTTCACATATGCTGCCAGGCTGCTTGGATTGCATAGTTTTGCTTGGTGTTGACTATTACTATATTTTGAAAGTGGTTTGAGAGGGTGGTAGATAATAAGCATGAACCACATGATCATTTGTGCATAAGACTGGAAGCATACAGTAACAAATTATGTTCTAGTAAAGAAAGATAACATTCCTTTCTTCCTTCCTTCCTTCCCTCCCTCTCCCTCTCTCCTGATGTCACACATGGGCAGAGCAAAATCATACATGAATATGTTAAAAGAAAAAAAAGGGGAGCAACACTCTCCATTTTTTTCTTCCCTTTTGTTTTCCTTGTCATCCATTGCGGGGGGGGGGGATAGTGACTGCCCTTCCCAGAGGTTTGAACTGCTTGCTTGCTGAGGGTTTTTGAAGTTAAACTAAAAGGTAGAAAATACAGCTAAGATTTCCAATGTTAGCTGGAGGAAAAAAGAAATTTCAAATGCATACCAAATGTGATGCATTTGGGCTAAAGGGAGGAGAGGAAAAAAACCAGAAGAGTTTATACGTTGGAAACAGAAACTATTTCTCCAAACATTGTTCACTTCATACCCATATGCATAACAAAAATGGAAATCAACAACCAACTCTGAAAAAGCCAGATAATAAATTTCAAATTAGTTTGGCCTTCTTTACTCCCATTCTCACCAGGAACTCATTTTCTAGTATAATTAAATCCCTGTCTTCCCCATTCCTTTGAAAAATGCAAATTATTCTTTCCCACTTCAGTGAACTGAAATCGGAGCTCTTTTAGAATGTTTGCACAGATCCATCTGCTTACTTCTTATTGTTATCTTCTACATACAGCCATATCTTGTAGCCTTCGGATTTAGTAACTTCCCTTGCAAAATTAACAGCTGTTTGATCAAAAATCCACACTAATGCTGCTCACCCTAAATTAGCATGCCTCATTAGCCTCTCAAGGATTCTGGATGAATTAAAGCTCTTAATTTTTTAGAAAGGAACTAATAATTAAAAAGGACAATAGAGTGTGGGGTGGGAGTGAATCATTTTATCCAAATGCTACTTGATAAAAACACTCTCAGGTATTTGAAAACTGTCACATTTAATATCCTTTTCTCTGTAATCTAAGTTTTATACATTTTAATAGACAAAATACGGGGTTTTTTTTTGTATATGGCTGCTTAGGTAGACAAACAGCAGCACCTATGCAAGACAGAAATGTCAGCAAATTTTTTTCAAAATATTAAAAAAGCTATCCTTTGAGATCCCCCTGCGAAGTAAAATAATGAAGCATCACAGTGGGAGTGGAATGCTAAAGGCAATAGAAGTTAACAAGGGGTAATAGCATTGAGTGATTAGAATTCTGAATAAGAAATTCCCACTTTAACGTTACAATACTCACATTTTACATATCTTTTTTTCATTTCTGAAGAGAAATTGCAACACAACTTTTTTTTTATACATACAAAAAAGTTAGACCAGGGAAAAGGGATAACACAAAAGTGGGATTAATCCCACAAAATAACATCGCTTCAGCAAGTCTACCAGTCCGGGTTTACACATTAAATCTTAATAATTATTCTATTATTAAACAACTTTCCATATAATCACGTAAATAACAAATTAGTTAATAAATCTCATTCATTTCACTACTTAATAATGCTTAATATTAATTAATTATAATCACTTTAAAATAATAATATACTACATATTAAAGAGCCTCTTGATGCGGGTGAAGAAGGAGAGTGCAAAAGTTAGCTTGAAACTCAACATTAAGAAAACCAAAATCATGGCATCCGGCCCTCTCAATTCCTGGCAAATAGATGGGGAAGAAATGGAGGTAGTGACAGATTTTATTTTTCTGGGCTCAAAAATCACCTCAGATGGGGACTGCAGCCAAGAAATTAAAAGACGCTTGCTCCTGGGGAGGAAAGCTATGGCAAATCTAAACAGCATTCTAAAAAGCAGAGACATCACCCTGCCAACAAAAGTGCGTATAGTCCAGGCCATGGTTTTCCCAGTTGCAATGTATGGCTGTGAAAGTTGGACCATAAGAAAGGCTGAGCGCCAAAGAATTGAGGCCTTTGAACTATGGTGCTGGAGAAGACTCCTGCGAGTCCCTTGGACTGCAAGGCGTTCAAACCGGTCAGTCCTAGAAGAGATCAACCCCGACTGCTCTTTAGAAGGCCAGATCCTGAAGTTGAAACTCAAGTACTTTGGCCACCTAATGAGAAGGAAGGATTCACTGGAGAAGAGCCTAATGCTGGGAAAGATTGAGGGCAATAGAAGAAGGGGACGACAGAGAATGAGATGGCTGGATGGAGTCACTGAAGCAGTAGATGTGAATTTAAATGGACTCCAGAAGATGGTAGAGGACAGGAAGACCTGGAGGAACATTGTCCATGGGGTCACGACGGGTCTGACACGACTTCGAAATTAACAACAACATATTAATTATAGTTTACCATATTATTTAAGATCACAAATATACAAAGAGGAAGAGAAGAAGAAGAAGAAGAAGAAGAAGAAGAAGAAGAAGAAGAAGAAGAAGAAGAAGAAGAAGAAGAAGAAGAAGAAGAAGAAGAAGAAGAAGAAGAAGAAGAATTATTTAATAATTACTTAATACTTAATACTTAATAATTACTTAATTAATTACTTAATACTTAATTACTTAAGTAATACTTAAGTATTACTTAAGTAATACTTACTTAATTACTTAAGTATTCCTACTCAAGCAGGAGACCCTATACCATTTCAGATATTAATATTAATATTAATTACTTAATACTTAATAATTACTTAATAATTACTCTATTATTAAACAACTTTCCATATAATCACGTAAATAACAAATTAGTCAATAAATCTCATTCATTTCACTACTTAATAATGTTTAATATTAATTAATTATAATCACTTTAAAATAATAATATACTACATATTAATTATAGTTTACCATATTATTTAAGATCACAAATATACAAAGAGGAAGAGAAGAAGAAGAAGAAGAAGAAGACGAAGAAGAAGAAGAAGAAGAAGAAGAAGAAGAAGAAGAAGAAGAAGAAGAAGAAGAAGAAGAAGAAGAAGAAGAAGAAGAAGAAGAAGAAGAAATAAGAACAAGTTCATACAAATAATCATGGAATATAAATACAAATTATCAATTATCTCTTTAAACTTTATAACCTTTTCTCACTCTAGCGACAACATAACTTTTGAGATAGGATTAAATGTAGATTGCTATCATGGGCATCCTGTAGACACTGGCCAAGGTTCTGAACTGGCCCTATATTTCCTTAATACTGAATTGTTCTACTAATATCAAATAATACTCTTCAGTGAGAGATCCTCAATCACTCAATCAATCAGAAAGAGCTGGAAGAGATCTTCAAGATCTTCTAATTTAACTTCCTACTCAAGCAGGAGACCCTATACCACAGGTCGGCAACCTGCGGCTCCGGAGCCGCATGCGGCTCTTTGAGCCTCCCCCTGCGGCTCCCAGCCTCCTCTGCCTTTGCAGAGAGAGACAGAGACAGAGAGAGGAATTGCGCTTCCCTGCTTCTCTCTCTGTGTGTGTGTGTGTGTGTGTGTGTGTGTGTGTGTGTGTGTTTGTGTTTTTGTGTGCGTGTGTGTGTATGTATGTAAAAGAGAGTGGACTCACAGCGTTTTCCGAAGAGCTGAAAAGCTTACTGGGCGGAGCTCCTCCCTTTGCTGCGTCTCTGCAGGAAACAGGAAGGGCAGGAGAGAGCTAGCTAGCCCAGCTAGGCTGACTCAGGAATTCTGGGAGTTGAAGTCCATGAGTCATAAAAGAGATGAGGTTGTCTACCCCTTATCTTGTTGGACAACAGCTTGAAGCTTGTCAGGTGAGCAGCAGATAGGAGAGGGGGGGAGAAAGAGAGAGAGAGAAAGAGAGAGAGAGAGAGAGAGAGAGGGAGAGAGAGAGAAAGAAAGAGAGAGAGAGAGAGAAAGAAAGAGAGCGGGGGAAGAGGAGTGGCAGGCAGACCAAGGGCAGATAGAGAGGGAGGGAGGGAGAGAGAGAGAGAGAGAGAGAGACCCTTTTGACATCTAAAATGAAGATAACACTGCATATATCCTTTTTTTACCTGTGTGTGTGTGTGTGTGTGTGTATGTATGTGTATACATACATACATACATATACATATATACACACACACATACATACACACACAAACACACACACACCTATAATAAAGGTAAAAAAGGATATATGCAGTGTTATCTTCATTTTAGATATCAAAATGGTTTTGCGGCTCCCAGTGTTTTGTTTTTGGTGGGAAACGGGTCCAAGTGGCTCTTTAAGTGTTTTGGGTTGCCTACCCCTGCCCTATACCATTTCAGATAAGTAACTGTCCATTCTCTAACTTCCAGTGATGAAGCACCCACAAACTCTGAGGGCAAGCTGTTCCATTGGTTAATTGTTCTCACTGTCAGGAAATGTCTCTTTAATTCCAGGTTGCTTCTCTCCTTGATCAGTTTCCATCCATTGTTTCTTGTTCTCCCTAAAGGTGCTTGGGAAAATAATTTGACCCCCTCCTCTTTGTGGCAACCTCTCAAATATTGGAATACTGCTATCATGTCCCCTCTAGTCCTTCTTTTCTCTAGACTAGCCAAAACCCAAATCCTGAAAACTTTCTTCATATGTTTTAGCCT
The DNA here is from genome assembly GCF_016545835.1 of Crotalus tigris. Taxonomy (NCBI): domain Eukaryota; kingdom Metazoa; phylum Chordata; class Lepidosauria; order Squamata; family Viperidae; genus Crotalus; species Crotalus tigris. The sequence continues at coordinate 6,552,623 of NW_024096551.1, read as the reverse complement.
TTAATCATCTTAGTTGCTCTTCTTTTGCCTAATCTATACTTATACCATTATTTTTCTGAATAAGTGTAAAACCTTGCTCTTCTCCACATTAAATTTCATTTTATTGTATAGGGCCAATTGTTCAAGTCTGTCAAGATTTTTTGGATCCTGAGCTTGTCTTCTGGAGTGTAAGTATTCCTGCCAGCTTAGTGTCATCTGCAAATTTCTATTTCCTCATCTAAGTCATTTATGAAGATATTGAAGAGTACTGGGCCTAAGACAGAACCTTGTGGTACCCCACTGCTTACTTCCCTCCCTGTAGATGTAGTACCATTAAGGATGACTCGTTGAGTATGGTTTTCAGCCAGTAACAAAGCCATCTGGTGGTGATGTTGTCTATCCCACATTTCTTCTAGCTTACCAAGAAGTAGATTGTGGTCTAAGATATCCAATTATTCTAATGTGGCAAGAGGCAAAAAAAAAAAAACATTTTTAACAATCTTTTATTATTTTTTATAATCACAAATCCTTAATATTTTATAAAAAACATGTCTGGGTTCCAACATTTAGCTTACTAATACATGTTAAACTCCTTTCCCTCTACCTCATTTTTCTAGCCATTGATAAAATGTATCCCATGTTCTGAAGTATTCTGACTCTTCTTTTGTTTTGATTTTCAATGTAAGTCTGTCCATTTCTGCACAGTCCAAAATTTTCTTGATTATCTCTTCCTCTGTTGATAATTCTTTATCTTTCCAATGCTGAGAAAATACAATTCTCACTGCAGTTAGTACATGTAACATTAAATATATACATTCTTTCTCATAATTTCCTACAATTATACCTAACAAAAATAATTCTGGCTTAAAATCTGCATGTTTTTTTATCATTTTCTCTAACCCTATATGTATTCTTGACCAAAATCTTTTGGCTGTAGGGCATGTCCACCAAAGATGATAATATGTACCTGGTTTTTGTCTACATTTCCAACAATTGCTAGCAGGGAAGCGAAAGTGAGGGGAACAGGAAATGTTGCAGAGTAAGCAAACTTACAAAAAGAGGATCTCTCTGTCTCTCTCTCTCTCTCTCTCTCTCTCTCTCTCACTCACACACACACACACACACACACACACACACACACACATCCTTCCTACTTTCTCCTCCTTCTCGCCCTTTCTCTTCAGCTGCCACAGAGCCTCAGACGTTGCCGGCCGCCAGCAGTTCCAGGCTGCGTCTCTTTATCCTGTGTGGATGCTGCGTTCCCCTCTCTAGCCCTACCACACAACGGAGAGACGATGCTCGACTTATGCCTCCCTGCTCTCCCATCTCCCTGCCTTTCATCCCACAGGCCAGGCGACGGGCAGGCTGGGCCCCTTCTTTTGGTCCTCCTCCATGGTGGCCCTGAGGATCTAAAACTGACCACATTCTGGATGGCTGACATGAAGTTTAGGTCAGTGCTGCCCCCTGCCACCAGCACCTCCATGCCCACTGCCTGGCATCAGAGCCTTTGAGTGCTTCTCTTTCCCCACCCCTGCATGGAAAAGCCATGGCCACTGGCAACAAAAAGAAGCAAGATGACAAGACTAGATGCCAGGCAGTTGCAGAAGGTGAGGCCATTTGGGGGAGTCAGGTTAGTCACATTGTGATTCTCAGAAAAATGAGAGGCCCGAAAGAAATATATGGAATTATCTGCAAAGGACTTCTGGGGAGATGCTTGGAACCATGTGTTGCATCGGGAAGGTGGTATGCAGGCAGGTGAGAGACTAAACTTGCAGATTGGCTTTGTGATCTATTCTTGCCACCTCCCGTTCCTAAAATCCAGCCAATAATAGAACTCTTTGGATTGAATTGGAAGTTAAGAGGTGTTGGTGTGAGTTGAAATTAAACGGCTAAGTCAACTGCCCCCGCCGCCATTATTTTGTTGGAGACATGGGCACTTGACCTTTGCTGCTCCAGGCAGTCCATGCCACTGTCCAGGAACCCTCCTGAAAGGGACAGTGAGGCTCCTCCATGCCCTGGCACTCACCTCAGTCCCACCCCCCTCTTCCAGAGACCCTTGGATCCGCCCCAGTCCTGAACTGGCCATGCCCACCCAGTAGGCCACACCTACCCCAGCCACACATACTCCCCCCGAGGGCAACCACAATGCTGATGCGGCCCTCAATGAAATTGAGTTTGACGCCCCTGCTCTAGAGCTTTGCTGGACAGCTAGTGTGGTGCTAGTTCGCCCTCTGGTGGAACACCAGGGCAAGAAAGGAACTAATGATTGTCAGCTGCCAGAACTTCTACCTTGTATAAACATTGTAGGCTCCCTGGCCCAGTATGTGCTAAATAAATAATAATGCATTATTTTTGCTCAGGCCTATTATCAATATAAAATAACTGAGTTGGTACTGACTTTCCATGTACTGTCCAAGCCCTACTTTTCACCTTATACAACATTTAATTCATATCTGATGGCTGTCCTGCCATTCACTTTTCTGAAAATTTATTTATTTAAAACCAGTTTATTTAAAACCTGAGTCTCTCTCTCTCTCTCTCTCTCTCTCTCTCTCTCTCCTCCCCCTCTTCTTTTCTCCCTCCCTCTCTCCCTTTCTCCTTTTAATGTTGCTATTCCACTAAGCTGGGCATTTTGTTCTCCATTTGTAGGACTGCTTACTTTATTCTTATTTCTTGTCCCCTGCATTTCAGGCAACCCTTACTTTCTTAAGATGCAATGTCCTATTCCTTCTACCCACCTGTACATATTATAAAGATGTATGTCCCCATCCCCTCTATTCTGGTCTGTGCTCAACTTGCAAACACTTTTATAGCTATTAAAGAAACCATCTGACTGCAGAATGCTGACATGCTATTGTTGCATTATTAAAATTGTCAGGAACTTTTAGAATAAGGAATTGTAGCTTGCTTCTCATCATAACTACTGCTGAAATATCTTCCTTCTTTTCAACCTCCCTTCCTTCCCACAAGATCAGACAGCATACAAGCTGAAAACAGCATGGGTGTGGAATGAGTTGCACTTTGTTTCAATTTTACATAGAGTGAGAAGGCTTTAGTTGCTCCATGAATTGCAGTAGATAAGGAGGCTGTACACTGTTTGGTGGACTATTTTCGCACTAACAACCAGCGTAAATCATCTGGGTGATAAACACTGAAAGGGAATCCCCTGGATGTTTTTAGCATTTTGAATGAGCTAAAGTGATGACAGTCACAAGCCAACTTCCCTCTACTTCATGAGGGATTGGGGAATGGAAATGATACAGTGTGGAGAGTCCTATAATTACCTTCTGAACCTTCAGAAGATTCACTCAGGCTGTACACTGTTCGGTGGACTATTTTCACAAAAAGTTTCACTCTGTCTCTTTATTGTTAGATATAATAGCTGTGGAAAAAAAAACTTGAATGGAAAAAGAGGGTTCCAGGAATCTATCTATTTCTAACAATTTTCATAGGTATAGAAAATAATTCTCTGTTAAAGCACTATTGGGTGAGTTTTGGATTGATCTTTCTCAAGGAGCACCATATGAATGCCAATCTTCACATTTTCATGATTAAGAAATATTGTTTTCATTTCTTTTGATCTGGTCAGTAAACCAAAGAGGAGTTTGAATTTAATGGTAGGGACTATTCTCCTAATTATTTATCTAAAAATTAAATATATAATTCATAACTCAGAGTCACCTCGAAGTGAGACAGGTGGCAAACAAATCAACTTAATCAATCAATCAATGATGGCTCTGGAAGTTGTACAAGTTAAAAACAAACCCAATGCAATAACAGAGATTTTTAAAAACCCAGTAATTTAGGGGCCAATAAACCTAACACATTAATAGTACATACTCCTTTGTTCTGATTTGTGTGGAAAAAAATAAGTCTTTAAAACCTGTTTAAAAGACAACAGGGTCAAGACTATGCAAACCTAATAGAGATAGAGGTAGGTGCTGCAACAGAAAGCACAGCTTCAAATGATACTATTTTAGAAGATGGGGATTAAAATAAAACTACGTGGGAATTTAGATGGCCAGATGTATAAGAGACATGTCCCATGCCACAAAGAGCTAATGGGTTGTAACTGGCATTTTGAATCGCACCTGAAACTCTACTGGATATGTTGAGGCATACTATTTTTTGAGATGCTGCATTCTGGACCAGTTGTAGTTTCCTAGTGGTCTTCAAGAACAACTACAAATAGAGCACAGTACAGTAGCCCATATGCAAGGTGACTAAAGCGTGGATATTTGTGACAAGTAATTTCCAGTGTACCACAGAAGGAATTGAGTTATCAGATGAATCTGGGTAAAGGATCATTAGCCAAAGTGCTATCTGCTCTTTGAGCAGTAACTTTCAGTTCAAGAGAATTCTTGTGCTGAGTATCAGTTCTGCTTGGAAGAGTGAAATGTCATTCAGAACTAAAGATGGAAATTCATGGTACTGAAGGCCTTGATAGCCCCTTGGCCTTGTCAAGTTTAATGCTGTTCTTCCACATCCAGACCACAATAGCCTTCAGGCACTTGGTTAAGAACTTTGCAACATCACCTGTAAACTGGGGTAAAGATATTCAATTGTTCACTTAAATATGAGCCATGAGTGTGCTTCAGCTGCCAAAAAAGCCAACATAGTGCTATGCTGCATTAACAGTGGGATAGAATCAAGATAACATGAAGTGTTAATATCACTTATAATGCCTTGGTAAGGCCACACTTGGAATACTGCATCCAGTTTTGGTCTCCATGATGTAAAAAAGATGTTGAGACTTTAGCAAGAGTACAGAGAAGAGCAACAAAGATGATTAGAGGACTGAAGACTAAAACATATAAAGAATGGTTGCTGGAATTGGATATGTCTAGTTTAATGAAGAAAAAGACTAGGGGTGACATGATAGCAGTGGCTGCCACAAAGAAGAGGAAGTCAAGTTATTCTCCAAAGCACCTGAGGGCAAGACAAGAAGCAATGGAACTAATCAAAGAGGGGAGCAACCTAGAACTAAGGAGAAATTTCCTGACAGTTAGAACAATTAATCAGTGGAACAACCTGCCTCCCTAAGTTGTGAATGCTCCAACACTGAAAGTTTTTTAAGAAGAGACTGGACAACTATTTGTCTGAAATGGTATAGAGCTTGGACTAGAAGACCTCAAAGGTCCCTTCCAACTCTATTATTATTATTATTATTATTATTATTATTATTATTATTATTATTATTATTGCTACTGCTACTACTACTATTACTACTTTATGAATATAAAAGATAAGAGTCTCAAGTCCTGTGTTGTCCTTCAGGTCAAAAGTCTCAGTTCGACTTCTCTGTCAACAATGAACTGGCCATGGAGAAAGGAAGAGAACCACTGCAACTATATGTCTCCCACTCCTAAACAGCATAGCCAATCCAGAACTAAATCATGATATGATATTGAAGGTTGCCGAGTGATTAAGGGCAACTAACACATTCTCCATTCTGGCTCCTCTAGTAGTCATCCTCAAGCTTGTTCAAGTGCTAACTCTGGTTATGTTCTTGGCTGAAACCCAGACAATCCACTTCAGCCAGGATAGTCTAAAGCAACAATCTGACCACTTTCTCAAGAACTTTCCTAAAATGGGAAGATTAAAAATGTTGGCAATTGCTTCAACAGTTGGGATTCAACAATGACTTTTTGAGGATGGGTGCATCAATACTTGCTTCAAGGAAGACAGAACTAGTCCTTCATTCAAGGATGCATTCATGATTGCCTGGACCCAACTACACATACTCTCCAGGAAGACTTAAGTAACTAGGCTAGATCTGGATCTAAGGTACAAGTGGCAACCTTATCAGTTCGAATGATCCTGTCAACTTTCACCTTCCAAATAACAGGAAAAGATGGTGCTTTAGCAATTTGCATGGACTTGCCCAGTCTGAGCAACTTTATTTGGCAAGTATCTAGAACAGTGGTGGCAAACCTATGGCACATGTGCCAAAGGCAGCATTCAGAGCCCTCTCTGTGCGCATGCATGCTGTTGCCCCAGCCCCGCCTCCCCTTGCAGTCCCCTCCTCATCAGCATCCCCCTGGAGAAAAGTCGCCCCTGGGCGCGAACCACATAGAGCAGCATAGCCAAGCACATGGCAGCCAGGCAGCGGGGACAAGACTCCACCCTCATACCCCATCACACACAGAGGATGCGTGGAGTGCGGAGGGCGTGGTCACCATGGCGCTGCTGGGCTGCCTGGGCGATCTGCAGCAGGCCATGGAGGTGGTGAGTGGCCCTCCTGCTGGGGTGGTGGGAGGGACAGGGCGGGGCAGTTTTGGGGCACTCAGTCTATAAAAGTTTCGCCATCACTGATCTAGAATATTCCTTATAGTACCATGAGGATATTCCTGCGATCAATAGAGTGTCTGTCATTTTGAATGAGGCCATTGGCAGCTACAGTACTTATGGATATAGTATATGGAAAAATAAGCATATTTTGTCACTCTTTGACCACATTGTAATTCTTAAATGCAGGTTCTTAAATGAATTTAGTCAGATTCACTCTGTCTTTCTCCTATTAGGCATTATAGTTGTTTCTTCTGTCATTTAATCTTCCAGAATTCCTGTGGAAAACTTCTGAAATCAATAATAATATAATAATAACTCTATATTATATTTATATAATATAAATATACCTCTGAAATCAACAAACAGTGAAAGACTAGATATAAGCAATCTGATGCAACATCTGTTGACAAAAGACAGTGATTGGCTTAACTCTGCACCTGATCCTTGATAGGATAAAAAAAAAGAACTCTTTGAAATCCACCAGTGTTCATTAGTATTTGGGCATACCAGTTTAATAGGCCCAAATTTCCTGATGGAAGACAGTACCCGCAAGTGCTACAGCAAAAGGCTGATGATAATGTTCTCTTCTTTTAAATTACATTACAATTGCCCTGAAATAAACATAAAATCTAATATGTGCCCAGCAGTGAAAACCTGGGCCCTTGATCATCTAAGTTGCCATTGATAGCCATGAACTTCTGTTCCAGGGTCAAGATTAAATGAAATATACAAGAACAGTTTTGGAGATTCCACCATCAAAATAGTATGAAATCCAGCAGTTCCAGCAAGGATGTTATGGACACTTGAGAGTTCAGTACTGCAGCAACTAATCCTTAGAGTCCAAACATCAATAGAGTCTGACATCCATTTATCTGTGGTACAGTGCCCATGGAAGCTGGTAGGATCTCCCAGATTACAGCTGTACTTCCTGAACCCTGCTTTACAGTTACTGTCTCATTCAATAGCACTTGTTCAAGAAAATGGAAAACCCTCTGGGCAAATCCAGATCTTAGTAATGCATGCCAGATTAGAATAATTATGCTTCATTCCAAATACGTTCACAGATGAGAGCAGTTTCATTATAGATCCACCTGGCATTTATCATCACCAATTGAAAACCAGAGCCACCAAGTATCCATAAAATTGACACCAGAGCTGAGCACAAGGGACTGGAAGGTAGAGAACATTTCTGTTCCTGTTCCTGTTCAATATTTTTTTATGGTTTGTTTACTAGGTTCCATGACATTCTAAGCAAAACAGATCATTTGATTAACAAAGGAGCAACTTCTTATTCCTATGCACAGCAAGTTTTCTTCATGGTCTAATTTCAGAAGTTCCTCTTGAGAGATCTAGGAAAGATTCAATAGTTCTCAAGATACCTTTTAATCACTAAGAGGAATGATTCATGCCATTTCTTCCTGGATCAAAGGAGGAAAGAACAAATACATCATCTGAAATCATAACCTTATTTTCCCCCTATTTTCTTACAGCATTGTTAATTCGCTTTCCAGTAATTATTTCTTCTATGTGTTGACAAGAAACGTAAACAATTAAAAATATCACCAAACCATCACTTTCTGGATGATTATTCCAATCCCCCTGACATCCCATGGAGATGTTTCTATTTTATGGTAGTTGAACAGGTGTGAAATATATAATTCCTTCACCAAGCTAATATTTAAGTATCTTCAATGTGAAGGCAAAACCCATCCATGCTCTATAATCCAATCACCTCATTTTCAATACTAAAAATATTGGATGCCACCTGCTAGCACCACACCTGGCAAAACTGCTTCTGAAAGTCACACAAATTGTAGAGTGTTATGCTTCATTATTGCAATGACACTGTAATAAAGTAGAGATTGAAAAATGGTTGGATCTAATAGGGTCCTGCTCGTGTATATTCCATTCCTATTGCATCTCTTTAGTTTTTGTTATATTTTCATTGCAAAATAAAATCTGCTGAACAGTAATCTTATGGAATCAATGATGAAGAAAAAAAAGGTTCACCGAATTACACCAGTGTATAAAAATATAAAGGATTGTGAATTGTCAGGATAAGCTTATCACATTAGACAAGCATAAATGACATTCCTCTTCTCCACAAAATCATGTTCTTTTTTCTTAAATCATGCCATGTAATAGTGTTTCGTGTTATGTAATACTGTATATTTAGGTTAAAGTGTTTGTTTACCATGTAACATAATCCAGTTTCTCCCTGTAATTCTGCTTCTTCCTGTCAACAGTGATTACTTAAGGTTGTACTATTTAACCACACCCCTTTAGGTTTATGTAACATAAAGTCACTTCTATCTATTTTTCCTCTGGTGCACAACCTAATGAACTCAAGTCAACTTTTCATGGTATAGTACAACATTAACTATTGCATTCTGAAAATCACTATATAATAAATAGAATTATGTGTATGTAACCAACATATTTTTGCTCCATCAAATCTGGTATTTAGCCTTCTATAAATAATCAGAGAATCAGGTACTAAAATTAAATGGAATTTATAAAATTAAAAATTAATGTGCAATTTCATTTATATACAGCATTCTCTCTCTCTCTCTCTCTCTCTCTCTCTCTCACACACACACACACACACACATACACACACACACACAGAGAGAGAGAGAGAGAGAGAGAGATGCAAGCCCATCCTAGCAGATAACTTTTCATTGTTTTCAAAATGTATATCTCTCAGATGTAATTTGATGAATTCAATAATGCAACGACAAATCTCAGTGGAAGGCGAAAACTAATATACAATCTTTTTATTATATTGTGTTTTGCTTTCTCATACACTTGAATCTGTTCATATTTATTTCTAAATCTTTGCATGTATAAAAATTATATGAAGACTGAATTTGAAAAAAAAAACTTTTTTTTGTTGCAATTAAAGTTTCAGTAACTCTGGATTTAGGATTCAATTTCCCAGTAAGACTAATGCTTCATTTTTGTAACCATTATTTCTCCAGTTGCAATTACAGACATTGTTAAAAAAAGGAAGGAATAAATCCTGCTTTAGTCAGGGAAGAACAGTCCTGCAATCTTATGATAGGAAGGCCAAAATACAGTCCCCAAATCATAACCTTGGGCTTGCCAGCTATGGATTAGTCCCTCTGCTTTTGCCATTACCAAAACAAGAATATTCATAAAGATTTTACTTGGCTGCCTTACTTGGGTAACATTTGGCTTGAGGGATTTCTAGTCAAAGCCTGGAAAATAGGAAATGCAGGAACAGGATATACAGTTTCAACTTTCAGAAGAAAAGACTTTTAGGCTGCCAGATATTCAGATTAAGATTTGTTCTGAAAAAAAATATGTTTTATGTGCATGTTTTATTGAGAAAAAAATGAAAAAGCAGCAATTTTCTGTGATGTTTCCCTGGACTTTGAACAAAGCTTAGTCTGGACATCTTTTGGTTTTAGTTCCATTTAGTAGTTCCATTCCATTCCATTTACTTATATATTTCCTACCTTTATATTTTTTATAAATAACTCAGAGTGGTAAACATATCTAATACCCCTCCTTCTTCCTATTTTCCTCACAACATCCCTGTGAATTGAATTGGGCTGAGAGAAAATAGCTGGGCCAAGTTGAGCTTTATTGCTAAGGCAGAACTAGAACTCATGATCTTCCAGTTTCTAGTTTGATGCCTTAACCACTAGACCAAGTTGGCTCTCTTTATCTCTCTCTTTTTTAATGTTTTATTGATTTTCTAATTTTACATTTAAGTATTTAAAAAGCAATATGGTGGCTGGGTTAATCGAAAATTCAGTGACATACAAACATCTTTAGTGCAAGTCTCAAACTACCACATTAAATATTTCCTCTCTTTTCCCCTTAGTATTTACTGTCTCATGTTTAAACTAATACAATTCTTGTTATATCAATTAAATAAAAATAACATTCTTACATTTATCAATTTATCTTCTTGATCCTAGGGTTTCTTTTGGTTTATATAGAAAGTCTTTTCCATTTTCAGTGTTGTCACTCCCTTTTCTGGTTTTTCCATTAACTGTGTTTGTTGTCATTTGAATCTTCTACCATAGTATTTAATTGTTCTTCTATTATATTCTGTGTAGTTGGTTCTTTAGTTGTAATCAAAGTTTGGGTTCATATATCTAGACTGGCATCTTCTGCAGCTTCTTATTTCATCAGTAGCTGTAAGAATAGTTTCATAAATTGCTTTCAACATAAAAAGAATCTGTTCCTGATCTTCTTCCATGTTCTCTTAGTGGTGTGTTAAATTAAAAGCTTTACAATCAGAGAATGAAAATAATTTTGTCACTGAGTATAAAACACAGCTGGGCTTCTCACAGCTGATATCTGCCAAGGTTGCAAAAGTCTTATCTATAGTCTGGTCTTCAAGCCAAGTCTCTTTTAGACCAGTGTTTCCCAAACTTGACAATTTTAAGGCATGTGGACTTCAACTCCCAGAATTCCACAGCCAGCGTTGCTGGCTGTGGAATTCTGACAGTTGAAGTCCTCATGCCTTAAAATTGCCAAGTTTGGGAAACACTGTTTTAGACCATAACAAGTTGTAATATCAGGTTTAACCACAAGATGTCACCCACACCATTTAAGATTTTTATTTTTTAAGTCCAAAATTTTTGTAATCCTTTCTCAATTTTACTTCTTTTTTTGTAAGTAAAAAACCCAAATCTTCAATAAAAATAAGAAATCTTTTAATCCTCAAATTTTAGAAAGAAAAAAACCCAGTTAAAATCAAGTTATTTTTTCAGCATTTTAAACTCCCTTGGATAGTCAGTCACCACTGTTTTTAGAGGATGGGATAGAATTTCCCTTCTCTCTCTCCACAGAGGGAAAATACTTTGGGCAGCTTATACAGGTGGAAAAAATAATTAGGACTGAAGAGAGGTCAGATCTCACCCAGTCTCATCTGCGCTGCTTTGTAGGTGCCTGGTAGTAAATTTGACTTAGGCTGTCTGCAGCCTAGTGACGAGCCATATTTCTATGGCTGGTCTTTCATCTGCCAGTTTGGAGGGCTACCCCGGATCGAGCAGGGATCCCCTCCTTGATGCCCCTACAAGGCGATGTTTGACCCTTTCCAGGTTCCCCCAGCGATGCAAAATCAGACGTGGAAGACGGAGCTTGCCTTCCAGCATCCACAGCGATTGCAACGACAAATCAGAAGTCAAGCTGGCTCTCTTTATTAGCCCCACATACTCAGGAAAATATAAACTGTTTGGGTTTCTGAGGCAAAAATCATAGTGATGCAACTATGGATGGAAGGAAGGAAGGAAGGAAGGAAGGAAGGAAGGAAGGAAGGAAGGAAGGAAGGAAGGAAGGAATATACACACACAGTAGTTCTTAAAAGTGTATATATAAAAGCATAGAGTATCACTAAAGCATGCATACATGTATGGCTAGATATATCCATGATTTGCTTCAATTTTGATTTGATATCATTATTATTATTTTTTGAAATAAACAAAGTCTTTGGTGAACAAAGTCTTTGTAAAAGAAATGTTTATGTTCACTTCTAACTAAATCCTTATTATTTTAGTCAAGTAAATTTCTAAAGAAAAAATTAGCCTTATTTTGCAGAAGTATTGAATCCTGTTATTAGATGCAGGTATATTGTTTTTCCATGTCAACATTTGATGGCATTCTTGATTCAAAGCCTTTCAACTGATAAACTCCATATTTCCTGTGGTCTGATCATGAGGTGTAGCTCCCCAAAGTCACATGGATTCTCACCATGAGCTCTTTTTTTATCTGGAGACATTTCACTAATCCAGCATCATTCACTTTGTATATACAGTCTTTCTGCCAGCAGAATGTCAGGTCACCATGATGCTCACTGGAAGTCACCCTGAAATTTAATTTTCTTGAAGCATTTCCTGTTCCAGTGATCCTGATGTCATTAACAGTAAACAAAGAGGATGGGGACAGTATCATCTCATTCCCTCCAATTTATTGTACTGTTGTGATTAACAATATAGCACTCAACATGTAGTCTTTAATAGAACTGCATCTACATGGAGGGAAGTATGCAGTTTGGTACCCCAAGGCCCTGTCTTAGGCCAAATACTCTACAATATCTTCATCTCTGACTTAGATGAGGGGATAGAAGGGAAACTCATCAAATTTGCAGACTGTCAGAATCCAATTATATTTCATCTTTAAATATCAAATATAGAAACTCCCAATTCTGCCTTCTCTGGATTCTGCCATAAGAGGGAGAGAAGGGGGAGAACAAAAGGGCTTTATGGCCCTCACTTCCTTCAGTATACTTCTAAGGGCTGGATGTGTGTTTATTGCAACCTCAAAGAGTTAGCACCAAAGAACCTTACAATAACAAAGAAGGTTAATTGCCTTTCATGTAGTTTATCAGAAGTCTCCATCCAGACGGAAGAAAGAAAAAAGGGGGTGGAATTGTGATACCTGAAACTATCACTGGAAGGGGGGGTGATTGGGTGGGACTACTGGGGAACCCCTTAAAACCTTGAATGGGAGAGCTTGGACCCCAAGTCCTGTCTAGCACGCCTGCAACCACTTCTTCTTAATAAAGGATTCCTGTTGGAAGAATGATTCCAAGAGTTCTGTCTTCTTAAGATGCAAAGTGGGGTGGGTCCTTACATTAGACAGGACTTGCAAAATTAATCCACCTGGAAGGGAGACCCTTGCCGGGGGATTTTGCAAAAATTTACCATGTCAGACAATGGAGCAAGAGAGGGGGAAAACTCCCTGGAAAGAGAGCCGCTGACCCAGTTGGAACCTTGCCAGATGTTGGAATCCGAGAGGTCAGATTCCTCAGGGGAAGAAGTGGTGGAGACACGGGACCACAAGCCTCGCTGGTCAATGGGCGTTGGAAAGAAAAGTGAGTGGGGAAAGGAATCAAGAAAGGTGACCCTGAGACAGGGGACCAAGCAACCAGAATGGAAGCAGGAGATGGAGAAATCCCTGCACGCAAGTGAAGAGGGAGGAAGCTGGGCACCGTACTCAGACTGGATCCTAGAGAAAGCTATTGACCTGATGAAGAGAACTCTCAGCTCCCTAGGAGAGGAGAATACTGAGCCATACGGCCGCCCCAGCTCCTGGAGCCGCAAAGGGAGAGACACCGAGGGGGACGTGGAACCTGCAAACCCAGGGACATCTACTGATCCAGTAGCCCCCACCCCCTACCGGACCACAGATGGCAATCTGGACGGAAGACACTACCACCAACAACGGAGGCACCGATCCATTCCAAGACGTCCACCGTTGGAGGTGAAATTCAAAGGGGAGCCAACACGCTTGGGGTTTTTCCTAACCCAAGTCCTCAGCTACATGGAGGAATATGGGCAGGAGATTCCCAGCGACAAAGCCCACATCCGGATCGTGCAATCTGCCCTGGATGGACCGGCTGCAGATTGGGTGGTGAACTTGCATGACTCCAATGCCCCAGAACTCAGTAACTTCAACCGTTTCATGTCCTCTTTGAGAAGATCATTTGAAGACCCCCTGGCTGATCGCAAAGCCCGTGAAAGGATAAAAACGATGAGGCAAGGCAAACGCCCGGTGGCTGAATATACACAAGAATTCCGGGCCATTGCCAGCAAACTGAATTGGCCAGAAGACATCCTCCTTAGCCATTTCAAAGACGGACTAAACTATGATCTATATGACGCTTGCCTGCCCCGAGGGGACCCACATCGACTTGAGGAATGGTACGTCTTGGCAGAGGAAGCAGAGATCGACATATTGAAGAGGCACCACCGAGGAAAACAATGGAGCCGCCCCCCGCCTGAGCTGACACACGAACCGGTGAAATCATCGGCTACAGCCAAGAAGCAGATGGGGTGTTTCAAGTGTGGAAGAGAAGGGCATCGAGCTGTAGAATGCCGCTCAAAGGCCCCCCAGCACAACCCAGACAGATCCCCAATCAACAAATCTGGAAAGTCTTCAGCTAAGCCAAAAGAAACGGCCATGAGAATGATGGAAATTGCAGAACCCCCCCACCTCTCCACCAAGGGGAAAGAACTCCAGCCTACACCACAGGGCCGGTGGATGCCTCAGATGACAGCTCGGAGGGCGAACCCCTGGTAAGTGGATGCATCACACCCATCTTCAAAACAGTGACTATATTAATCCCCCCCATGCCCGAAGCTGTGAAGGTGAAAGCCTTAATAGACTCTGGCTGCACCCGCTGCCTCATTAGCCCAACACTAGTGGGGAATCTGGGCATCCCATCCAGGAGACTGGAACAACCAATCTCATTTGGCCAGTTAGATGGATCCATAGCAGGAGGGGTGCCAGCTACCCTAGCCACTCTACCAATACACCTCTCCCTGGGCGAACATGAAGAGGACATAATGTTTGTGGTGACCCCAGGTATGGAATGCCCAATGATTCTAGGGATGGAATGGTTGAAAAAATGGAACCCCTGGGTAAATTGGAGGACGACAGAAATCAAATTCCCGAAGGGGGACCCTATGGACTTAAAACCCCAAGGGAGGCTACCAGAATCAAGAATAGAAAAAGCATCCATAGGAGAGGAAAAAGGATTAACAGAAATACCAGAGGAATATAGAGACCTTGCTGAAGTCTTCAGTGAGGAAAGGGCGAATGAGCTCCCCCCCCCACCGACCCACAGACTGTACCATTGAATTCAAGCCTGGGGCAAAACTCCCGAAGCCCAGATTATACTCCATGAGCCCAAAGGAGAAGGAGGAAATGGAAAGATTTATTAAAAAAAACCTAGAGAGAGGTTTCATTGAGCCAGCCAAGCCTAAAGTGGCTGCCCCGGTCCTTTTTAGAGAGAAGAAGGATGGCTCTTTACGTTTATGCGTGGATTATAGGGCCCTGAATACAATCAGTGAAAGCAACCTATACCATCTGCCCCTCATGAAAGACATGCTGTCACACCTATCGAAAGGGAAAAAATTTTCTAAACTAGACCTAAGGGAAGCTTACTATCGCATAAGAATTAAGGAAGGGGACGAATGGAAGACGGCATTTAACTGCCCCATGGGGTGCTATCAATTCAAAGTCTTGCCATTTGGATTACAAGGGGGCCCTGCAGTCTTTATGCAATTAATCAATGACGTTCTAAGGGAGCACCTGTTTAAGGGGGTCCTTGTTTACTTGGACGACATTCTTATCTTTACTGAAACAAAAGAGGAACACGTCAACCTTGTCAGAGCAGTTTTAAAGAAGCTGCGAGCCGCTCACCTATATGCCAAACTCTCAAAATGCGAATTCCACCAGGAAAGGATAGACTACCTAGGTTATCGCATATCCCCCCAGGGCATTGAAATGGACCCAGAGAAAGTCAAAGCAGTATTAGATTGGGCACCACCCCGCACAAGAAAGCAACTACAAAGTTTCCTGGGCTTTGCAAACTTTTACCGCCAATTCATCCCCTCATTTGCCCAGATAGCCTTGCCCCTCACTAACTTGCTAAAAACGAAGGGAGCATCCTCAGTAAAACCTAGCCAGCCACTAACATGGACAATGGAGTGCCAAGCAGCGTTTGAGAGACTAAAGAGACTTTTTTCTGCTGAACCAGTACTAAGGCACCCAGACATGGACAAGCCCTTCGTAATACAGGCAGATGCGAGTGATGTGGCAGTGGGGGCTGTTCTATTACAAGAAAACAATGAAGGAGTATTGCAACCCTGTGCATATACATCCAAGAAACTCACAGAACAGCGCTGGCCCGTATGGGAGAAGGAGGCTTATGGGATACATTGGGCATTACTCACGTGGCGACAATTCCTGGAAGGCAACAAAATCCCCTTCCAGGTGTGGACTGATCACAAAAATTTGGAAGCCCTGAAAACGTCCAGGAAACTCAATCCCAAACAACCCCGCTGGTCCTAGCATTTTCACCAGTTCCAATTTAAGCTCAAGCATTTACCAGGAAGAAAGAACTTCCTGGCAGATGCACTATCTCGCATGCCCCAATATAACAGCGCACGAACCACAGACTCTAGACCAATAATGGCAGAGTCACAACTGGCAGCACCAGTAACCACAAGAACCCAAGCCAAATTAAAACCACAACTGGACAGCCAAACTGGAATTGAATTCAGAAAAAGTTTGGAAACAGATGAATGGTTCCAGAAAAACAAAAATGTGTGCACAATGAAAGACGGGTTGCCTTGGATAGGGGAAAAATTATATATACCAACAACTCAAAGAGTCACTTTCATGCAGCTTTGCCATGACACAAAATCAGCAGGGCATTTTGGATTTGTAAAAACTTTACATTTAATTAAACGACAATTTTGGTGGCCATCCATGAAAAAGGACATAGAAAGTTATATAGCCAGTTGTCCAAAATGTGCCATGGCAAAGAGGTTGCAAGGGAAATTGCCAGGACTATTGCAAACAGTGGCAAGTCCCTCAGCCCCCTGGAGAGAAATAGCCATGGATTTTATAGTGGAATTGCCAGAAAGCAATGAGAATACTGTGGTCTGGACGGTCACGGACTTATTTTCCAAACAGGTGCACTTTATCCCTTGCCAAAAGATTCCCATTGCAAAAGCCTTAGCAAAACTTTTCATCCAGCACATTTACAGATTGCATGGGGCACCCCAACGCATCATCTCTGACAGGGGGGTGCAATTTACGTCTTCATTTTGGAAGGAATTTTTGTCCCTCTTAGGAATCACTCAGGGACTGACATCTAGCCACCACCCACAAGGAAATGGAGCGGCTGAAAAAATGAACTCCGTACTTAAGCAATATTTAAGATGTTTTCTTAGTTTCCAGCAAACCGAGTGGGCAGACTTACTCCCTTTTGCAGAAGTTGCCTACAATAATGCAGTCCACTCCAGCACAGGTTACACTCCTTTTCAAATAGCCAACCGTCAAAGTTTCAACCCCATGCCAGAGTTAACCCCAAACGAACCAACGATCCCTTCACTGAAAGAATGGATGGAAAAATTACAAAACACCTGGCCAATAGTTAGAAGAGCACTAGATGAAACTAGGTAGGCATACAAAGCACAAGCCGATAAAAAAAGGGTTGAGCCTACACCATTCATTATAGGAGAAATGGTGTACTTATCTACAAAATACCTAAAGTCCCTACAGCCCTGTAAAAAACTTGGACCAAAATATATAGGACCTTTTCCAATAGAAGAATCATAAATCCAGTAACAGTAGAATTAGAATTACCCAAAAATCTCAGGCAAATACACCCAATTTTTCATTGCAGCTTGCTGAAAAGAGAGCATCAGTCACCTCTACGGCCAAAAATCCCCACCACCACCACCTCCACTCATGGTGGAGGGTGAACAATACTTCAAAATAAAGGAAATCCTTGATTCTAGGAGATATCATGGAGCAACTCAGTACCTAGTTGCCTGGAAATACCTCCCTCCCTCACAAAACGAGTGGGTCCATAAACGTCATGTCAGAGCTCCGAAGCTATTGAAGAAGTTTCACACAGAGTATCCTAACAAGCCTGACTAAATTTTATACTTGTTTTGTTTTCTTTCAGGTGGATCTCTCTTATTTTTAAGAGGGGCCGGATGTCAGAATCCAATTATATTTCATCTTTAATTATCAAATATAGAAACTCCCAATTCTGCCTTCTCTGGATTCTGCCATAAGAGGGAGAGAAGGGGGAGAACAAAGGGGCTTTCTGGCCCTCACTTCCTTCAGTATACTTCTAAGGAGATGGATGTGTATTTGTTGCAACCTCAAAGAGTTAGCACCAAAGAACCTTACCATAACAAAGAAGGTTAATTGCCTTTCATGTAGTTTATCTGAAGTCTCCATCCAGACGGAAGAAAGAAAAAATGGGGTGGAATTGTGATACCTGAAACTATCACTGGAAGGGGGGTGTGTTTGGGTGGGACTACTGGGGAACCCCTTAAAACCTTGAATGGGAGAGCTTGGACCCCAAGTCCTGTCTAGCACGCCTGCAACCACTTCTTCTTAATAAAGGATTCCTGTTGGAAGAATGATTCCAAGAGTTCTGTCTTCTTAAGATGCAAAGTGTGGTGGGTCCTTACACAGACAACACTAAGCTAGCAAGAATAGCCAATACTCCAGAATATAGGCTCAAAATTCAGAATAATATTGACAGACTTGAATACTGGGCCCTATCCCTCTATTAATGCAGCCTAGGATTTCATTGGCTAATACTGCTTTATAATGCCTTGGTAAGACCATATTTGGAATATTGCATCAAGTACAATATAAAAAAGATGTTGAGACTCTTAAAAGATGGCAGAGAAGAGCAATAATGATAATTGGGGGACTGTAGGATGAAACATATGAAGAACGGTTGCAAGAACTTAATAAATATATCTAACTTAATAAAAAGAAAGGGTGATACGATAGCAGTGTTTCCATACCTAAGGAGCTGCCACAAAAAAGAGTGGTCAAACTATTCTCCAAAACGCCTGAAGGCAGGACAAAATGCAATGGATAGAAACTAATCAAGGAGAGAGTCAACCAACACTGGAGGTTTTTAAGAAGAGATTGGACAACCATTTGTCTGAAATGGTATAGGCTTTCCTGCTTCAGCAGGGAGTTGGACTAGAAGACCTCCAAAGTTCCTTCAATCTTTATTATTCTTTTAGAACCATTTGCTATTATTTTGGCTTTTTGTTCTTCATAAATATATTCATGCAGTAAAAAAATACTTTGTGAAAAACAGTGAGTTGCATTATTTCTTTTTCAAGTGTATAGTAGGTCCATTTGAAAATTGCAAAGGCTTTTTCCGCATCAAGAAAGATCAGTCATTTTATTGTTGTTTCGATATATCTTATTGATTATATTCAATATATGTCAAATGTTTTCTCTTATATCTCTTCAAAATGAATGCAGTTTGATCAGAATATATCATTCAGATATAAAAAAACACCAATGATTCCCTGTGCAAGCATTGCCATGAGAAACTGATTTACAGTCAGTAAAGAAATAAGCCTCTATGACTCTAGGCATGTTGCATCTTTTCCTTCTTTATACAGCAAATCAAAAGGAATAAAAGCTTCGTTCCATGACAAAGCAAATTCTTTGAAGGCTAGAATCTCATTCCGTAGTCAGAGTAAAAGTTTAACCAGAATTTCTAAGAAAGTCTTATAGTGTATTGCAGAATTTTTAAGTTTTACTTCCAATAAATCTAGTTACTTCCCTGTTGCTTTAATATTTAATTTTTTGTTCTAAATACAAAATTCAATTAAAATGTATGCCTTTAATCTTACTGTTTGGAATGATTTAGCTATTGTCTCTCTCTCTGATCTACTACATTGGATGTCAAAGAACTGGCCAGGTTTCACATATGTTAAAAATAGGAAAAATAAAGGAATGTCTGTGAATCTTATTGTCAGTGCTGCTAACATTGGATGTTTTTGCTTTGACAACAGATGGAGATGCAGCCTTTTTCAGTCTTATACTGTATTCTTAGAATTAGATAATACTGGTGGAGGGAGAGGAAGGTGATGGGAGTTAGTTAGACATACAATTTTGTAATAAGAGCTGATAAAGCATGGCAGGATAACGAACTGGGCAGAAAGCCAGCAATTCAAACTAATTGGAGAATGTGATTTATGACTGTTAGTTGTAGGAGGGAATTGTGCTTTGATCTATATGCTGAAGGGAGGGGAAGTCAGATTTTGGCTTCGCCTATGTACATGGCAAAGCTATGCTTCTCGATTAAAGATTCTTTAAGGTAAACAATGCCTCAAAGTTCTTTGAAGAGTTTCATCTTTCGGAAACATGACACTCATCCTTAATAGTCTTATTAATACCTCTACAGATTTATCTTACATTTACAAAAGATTATCTTCAAACATGATACCTAACCTGACACCCATTTTGGTACATTGGTTCAGGTTCGTTCTAGTCCTGTCTTAGGGACAAAACCAGCAGGAACTTATTCATACAGTTGACAGGAATCCATATTGATTTGAAGGCACTCCCCCCAAGATAAAACAACCTTCCCCCCCACATACACATATAGATCCAGTCAGGTTTCCTCATCACAGGATAGTTTATAAATGCATCCATTTGAAACAAATCTTTTGCAACCTTTATCCTCAATATACAAAAATATATAGCCGACCCCACTCACTTTCCTACCAGAATCTATGCAGACAGATCGTGTGAATATGGTTTAAGAAAAAGAGAATCAGAAACTGTTTATGGCATTTGTGTGTAGGCATTTATACCCAAATATACCACTGGATACTGGCCAAATCAGTAATATCCAGGAAAAATGCTGAATCTGCACTAACTATCTTGGTGGCAATAATCTTTTTTTTTTTTTTAGGTATGCCCTTATAAATTAAGTTAAACTTTTCCCTTCAGCTTTGCATTTAAAATATGTTGTCTGTGTACCATTCCCTTCTAACAGCATGCTGGAAGTGATTGCAGAGAGAAGTCAATGCCAAAATGGCATTCCTGAAAAGCAGTAAGGATTTAGACAGTATTTGCAGAAACCTAAGGACTTGAAGAGCTACATAAGAAATATTTTCTTAATGGATTTCTGAGGGGGGAAAAAGGAAAGGGAAAACAGAGAAAGAAAAAAATATATAATGTAACTTGTCAAAGGTCATTAGTAATTGACTGAAGTCCTGAACATATGTGCTACATTTTACTGCACTTTGTTGTATAAAGTTAAGCATTTAGTGCAGTTTTCTGCCCTGAGAGACAGTATGGGGAGAAAAATAAAAATTATAATAGAATATATTTTTCTTTTCTCTCTCTCTCTCTCTCTCTCTCTCTCTCTCTCTCTCTCTCTCTCTCTGTGTGTGTGTGTGTGTGTGTGCGTGTGTGTGTGTGTGTGTGTGTTTATTCACCAGCTATTCATGTACATTGTGTGTAATCAGCAAGAGGCTACAATAATAAGGCAGAAAAATGTCACTGGAGCATTCTAAGTGTTGTCAGAACTGACAAATAAAGGCCATTTAACATGCTGCCTAGGCAGTCTTTTAAATGTTTATTGTTTTGCTGGGGCAATGTAAAATATATTCTATAAAGAGCTGAATTTACTATCAATTGTTAAATCCAAGACAGCCTTTCCCATTTTACGTGCATTAAGTAAATTCTTCTAACTAGAAAATATCTACTTCCAATATTTCTAGTCCAAATGGAAATTATATTGCTTAATTTATGGTTTATGTCTAGGGCAGGTCAGGTCTTGTTACATAATGTGCTTGAATGATGGGCCAGTTATTTTTCATTTTTATTTCTCATAGAAACAGTTGCTAACAATTGCTTCCTCCTGCTTACTGTTCTCAAAAAATTCAGCACTACACACAGTCTTTGCTCCCTAGAGTGACTCATTCTGGCACCTCTGCTGCATACAATCTTCTGCTGTTCAAATAATTTAAACACAGGATTTTTTAAAAGAGGATTGTAAACTTAAGAGTTCAAAAAGAAGCACAGAGCGAACCTCCTGCAAGCCTCAATCACTTCTGCTGTACTTGTATTGAGAGAAAGAGGAAGTATAAAAGCTCCTGTTCTCAGTCTGTAAATAAATTTCACTTTATCTGTCAAAACCAAGATGAGTATTTATAACTCTGGCAGTTAATTGAAAAAATTGAAGCATTACTTCAAATTGTTTGTGCTACCTTTGAAATTGTTAGAAAAATCTTTATCAGGGTCCAGTCCAAGCCAGGAATAAAGAAAATGGAGACTGCTTTAGAAAGAAGGTTGTAGTTTATTGATGAGCAGAGTCAGACAGAAATGTGGCTCTAGGAAAGCTGACCACAGGTAGCTGGAAGTGGTGGGTTTTTATACTTTCTTGGGCTTTTGTGTCTGAGGTTGTTTCCTGTTCCTGTGGCATGAATTTTGTCCTGAGATTTTGAGCATGTCCTTTTGGTATTCTGTTGATGGTGGGTTAATCCTATTATGTCATGTTTTTAGAGTTTGGGTGGGGGATGTAGATATTAGAGGTCTTTGTTTTTCTAATCTCATCAGCTCCAAGCTTCCTGGCTCTAGTTTTCCTGAACGAATCACCAAATCTACATTTCCACAAAGCTGTTTTCTGCCTGGGGCTATTAAGAAAACTGGGCCTGTTTTTCTGCCTTTAAGATCCTTTGGGGAAATATAATATTCTGCCTTTTTAATATTCCCCAAAATATTTCTTTCTCTGCGTGGGGTGACTTTCCATACTTTCATCTGAAGAAACATCCCTGCTTTAATTGAAAAGTAAACAAAAAACCAAAAAAGTCCTCTCTTGTTCAAAAGTTATAACATTATTCCAAGAATTCATGTGCATTTTGTTAAATTACAGTAAATTTAACAGTCCTTGAACAATAAGAATGTATGTTATATGGACCTAATACCATTCCCAACATCACCCATGTCTTTCTTAACTGCTGTGATGCATCAGAATTAACTCTTGAAATTTTTTTACTCTGAAGAAAAGCTTCCTGGTTTTACTGACTATGTGTTACCAAATGTAAATATACATGGGATTGCAAGTTTAATTAAAAATAGCTTGAGAGATTCTGCCAACGAGCTAATTTTCAATATATCAGATGTGCAACAAAGAAAATTTGACTCTTGTACATCTGGAAGATTCATGCTACATTAAAACTTAACACAGACAAAATTAACAGTATCGTATTTTCTGATGCATCTTCTGCCATCCATGATAGTGACAAATGAAAGGGATAAAAATGTGCATAAATTGGAGATGGGTTGTTTATTTATTTATTTATTTATGAGACTTATATACCGCTTTAAGTGCAAGCACTCTCTGAGCGGTGTACACCAGTAAGCAATGTATATATATATTTACATTGCCCCCAACAATCTGGGTCCTCATTTTACCTACCTCGGAAGGATGGAAGGCTGAGTCAACCTTGAGCCGGTGAGATTTGAACCGCTGACCTGCTGAACACAGTCAGCTAAAGTGGCCTGCAGTACTGCACTCTAACTGCTGCGCCACCTCGGCTCTTTTGTTGTTTTTTTTGACTGTGCAAATGATCATGGAAGTATAACATTTAAAAAAAATACTAATTTTTGCCATTTTGCAGATGAATTCAAGTTCTTTATGAAAAGGCTGCCCATGAACTATTTCCTCAACACATCTGCCATTATGCACTTGTGGACAATGGATTCAAACTTCCAGCATCGCTATGAGCAACTGGAATCCAGCATGAAACAACTATTCCTTAAGGCACAGAAAATTGTTCACAAGCTCTTTAGCCTCAGTAAGAGGTGTCATAAACAGCCATTTATCAGCTTGCCAAGGCAAAGGTAAGAAAACAAAGCAGTGGGGGGGGGTTAATATAATCAACCTATCTTACTGGGGTATATTGTGGGTTTTGATATATATATTGGGATAACATTTCCAAAATAAATAAATCTAATAATGGCATCACATAAAAGGACAAAATTTGGAGGAAGTTTAAAAGGATTATGAATTACTGTGCAGGGATATTATTGTAACCCTGATCCAAGTCTTCGGTCAAGTATCAAAGGTATGGTTATTTGGTTATTATTCCTACACATGATGTGTTACAATGATGAATATACATTGTATACATACACATACACACACGTGAACACACAGACTCACAAATACACCTATATACATTCAGTTCAAAGAAAGCATATAAATAGGCAAAGAAAAGGAATAAAAGACTAAAATGCATATGAGTAAACAAGAGGTTTACAGACGTCATAAAGGTTACATTTTCCAAGATACCATTAATTGATTGTGAATAACTGAATATTACATGGTTTGAAAAGCATGAACATTGTTATTAAACGGTAAACAAAGCATGAATATCAGGAACCGTGGTCAGCAGACTAAGTATTTGCCACAGAATAAAATTATGAACTACAGTAAATTTTATCCACGTCAGTAAATTTCTGATCTAATGTAGAAATATTTTAAAATTAAAATGTAGATCTTATTCGTAGAGAAATGCCAACTTTAAGTGTGCTATTAAGCTATAATCTAGAAATGGTTTCAAATTTGAATTAAATTTTGTGTAATTAAGTTATTTTGAATGCCATAATGTAATGCCAAGTCAATTAGCGATTCTTTTATAAGATTCCCTATAATAAACAGTATACAGCATCCCTACACCAGTTTTAACATATACAAAGCCAATTTATTATGTTTTAAGGGAATATATGGGTTAGCAAATTTTAATAAAAACATTACAGATTGAAATGGGAACTGAACTGTTAGGATTTGTTTCATTTTGGTACAAATCATTTTCCAAAACTGTTGAACTTTGCTACATTGCTCTTTACATTTCAGACATTTTTTTAAAGAATGAATTATCTATTTTAGCAATCAGGCCTAGAATAATATACCTCCTATCCCCTAACCCCTGTGTGTGTGTGTGTGTGTGTGTGTGTGTGTGTGTGTGTGTGTGTATCTTTGTATATGTGTCTATTCCCTCTTGTTTCTGCAACTATTTTATGTCTATCCTACTGATTTGAAGACACTGAAACAAGTCAGGTGAATTGAATCATTGTGAACTAAGAGCCTTAAAAGAAGTAACTAGGCCATAAAATAATCCACCATGCAATCCATATTAAGCAGTCGGCATAATAATAAAACATAAAGTTTGGAGCTGCCAAATCTCCATGTTCTTTCAAATCTGTCAAAACTGAATTTAATCCTTGGGTTTTGTTGGATCACATGTAGTTCATTACTTGTCGATGCCAATCATTTAAAAACGTATTTTGAATATGTATTGGAATCATTTAGAAAAGGAAGTAAAGTCTTGGTAAAATAATTTTTACAGCTGCAGTTCTTTCCAACCACAACAAATTATTTCTAAATAAATCCTTATTATTTTTTGACAGGTGGATTTCTAACTATTTCACTTTTTTCTGTTCTTTTTGTTAAGCCCTGTTATGAATGTCGGTATTGCTTTGCTTTCTCTGTTAAATTCCATCTCAACTTGTTTACATGAAGCAAGCCTATATTGCTGTATATACAGTATTCCATATGTTCCATTAATACTATCCAGTACTAGTTGGGTAAATGAGTACAGGAATAGCATAATTTTTAATTTGTATCTTTGATTTCTAATTTAACCCCTGAGATATTATTTCCTTGACATGTTTTCAGCATGAATGGCTCTAGTGCCAATAGAAATAAGAGGATATGGTCCAATCTTTATCTTGCCTATTTCAGTATGATGCACAGGTGTTATAGAGATCTGTTTACTATTCACTTGGCATTTTGTTAGCTATAAATATTCTATATTCATGTGGAGAAAAAAGGGGCGACAACTCATATTTTTCAAAACTTCAGGAATAAAAGTTCATTCTCACTATCAGAGCTTTTTCTGCATCAAGAAAGATCACAATCACATTATTATTATTATTATTATTATTATTGTTGTTGTTGACATCCAGATGTGTCTAAAGTTGTCTCTCATGTAATTCTTTTAAACAAATCACATCTGATCAGGATATATCATTTCATTTAAAAAGCCATTTATTCCCTTTTCGGGTATTGCCATGAAAAACATAATAATTACATTTGTGAAGACTGAATAAAACAAAGCTGTATAAATGAAGCATGACCCATAGGACTGCTATTTTAAGGCACCCCATCGGTTTGGGGAAAACTATCTCCTACTTGGTTTTTCCCAATAGATTTCATTCAACAGATTAAGGGGTTCTGTTCCTGCCCCTCTTCTTTATCATGGAATTATTCTGGAATTATTTCCAGTCCATTTCATGACAATTGCCATAGAACATGTCTGTATTTCTGTATTTCTTCTGAGTGATGAAAGAACAAGATTGTGTGTCTCTGTGTTTCTACTATTCTCTAAAGTTGTGATTGTGCGTGTGTGTGTGTGTGTGTGTGTGTGTATGTGAAAGAGAGAGAGAGAAAGAAGCAAAATGACAAAATGGTCACTCTATCCCAAATTATGGGGGGTGAGGGTGATAATAGGTCTTTAATAGTTTCCTAAATGACATAAATGAGCTGCCTTCCTAAATGAATTGCCAGCAGTCAAAAAATTAGCCTGCAGTACTACTTTCTAACCACTGCACGATCACGGCTCTAAACAGCCATTTCTGAGTCCCACTATATTCTATACTCACAGACAAATAGATGGACACATTGTTGATACATACTGCCCTTTAAATATTCTTTTTGACTAGAATTAATACTAAAAAAATAAACAGGAAGGCGACCATCACTGTCACACTGCTTTTCTGATTCCAAAGCACAAAGTACTGTATACAGGATACCAGTTTGTTTCTTTCCATCTGCCAAATCCAAGGTAAGTGATTTGAGTGGAACAAATGATGATATATATTTCCCAGGCATCATTTCTAGGTCTACCATATTTGCTAATGGTTAGGCAGCCAATCTAATGAAGACTGATAGCAACCAGAAGCAAACTCCTGCTAATTGCAATTCCACTATGTTCTCCCATTTAATTACAACAACTATTTAATTAGTTAAAGAAATCATATTTCTTCCTTTAATCCCATGCTAGATCAAATCTAGAATCAGTATGTGACCTTAAGAAATAGCCAGTCAGCTTAAAGAAAGGAAAAATGCAAACATCCATTCAGTTTATGACCAGTATATGCTTATATCTCTAGTGTTAGGGGGGAAGGGGAGAATCAATACTGCTAGAAAAAAGAGGAATAAACTGCAGCACGAAGATCTCTTGAAATAAATGTCTTTCCTCCTCAACCTGCAAAAACTAGTATGTGCAATTAGTATGAACCAATAATTGGATTAATTGCCATTATGGCAAAGCTACATCCAAATTAAACTGCCCAGGAACGGGAGAGCTTGCACTTATGAATGGAGGTGAGATAATCCTATGGTCTTAAAAGTGGAATCAGAGCTTTTCAAAATGGTTAAATGAATTCAAACGAATGATAAATTAAGATGACTATTATTAAAGCGAAAAAAAGGCATACTTCTATGGAAAGTTTCCATATTACAGTAATTCAACATTTGATCTGAATTTAAGAATAAGTTAAAGAATTTAACAAGATGTTTAGTATCTAATCAGAAATGGCACTGCTTTCATGACATCAGACTGTGTATCTCTCTGGATTCAAAATACAAGACAGCATTTGGGAACTAGGTGCAATACACTTTAGGTTCTCCTTTATGTAACTTCAGGCTACAATATATCCCAGATGGATTTTCTAATGATGCTGGATCCCCAAAGAAAAGAACAATGATAGCTTTTAAGTTCTGGTGGGTGACTTTAAATATGTGTTATAATAAAGTGAAAGGTCTATTTCAAAAATGTTTTATACTTGATAGAAGTCCCTAAATCAATGGTGCTACATTTCCCTTAAATTATCCTCAGTGCTGATTTCCCAGATTCAGCTAGCCACTTTCCAAGAAAGAAGAAGAGAGAAAAAGAAAAGAAGTCAATATGCTAGATTGCTCTCTTTATAATCATGGTTCATCTATTATGATTGCAGCCAGTGTCCACTGAATCTGTTCACAGCAATAGAAAAAGAATATTCCTTGAAACTATGTTAAGCTAAAATATCATTCAGCTTACCAACAGTGAACAGACCTTTATTTTACATTTACTTTCTTTGAGCCTTACTGGATGGATAATGAACTTTATTTTGGAGTTTCCAAAAATATATAGCTTTATTACTTATACTAGAAGTAGAAAATCCATATTCTATAGCTACCATTGTTCCCACAGATCCCTCTTCAATTGCTGTTTAAAGAGCATAAAATTATTTGGGAATATTAAAATATTTTGAGCTTCATTCTTATTTTTTTGGCTTTGGGGGGTTTATTATATGCAGTAGTAGTAGTAGTAGTAGTAGTTGGAAGGGACCTTGGAAGTCTTCTAGTCCAACCCCCTGCTCAGGCAGGAAAGCCTATATTATTTCAGACAAATGGCTGTCCAGTCTCTTCTTAAAAACTTCCAGTGTTGGAGCATTCACAACTTATGGAGACAGGTTGTTCCACTGATTAATTGTTCTAACTCTCAGGAAATTTCTCCTTAGTTCTAGGTTGCTTCTCTCCTTGATTAATTTCCATCCCTTCCTTCTTGTCTTGCCCTCAGGCTCTTTGGAGAATAGCTTGACTCCCTCTTCTTTGTGGCATCCCCTGAGATATTTTAACACTGTTATGATATTACCCCTAGTCCCTTTGATGGGAGTGGGCTATCTGATGACTTTGATTCTTGGTTCATTGCATACTATTTGCAGATGGTGATGAAGGGGAGAGGGAAAGGAACAAAACATGTTCCTGTGTCTCTCAGGTATCTTTCCTATACTCCAGAATTTAACTTTCATTCTTACTGCAATTAGCTCTGCCTTCACTAATCTTCTGTTCAAATAGATTAGACTGTTGTTGTTCTAATTATGCAGCTACATGCAGGATGGAGACAATGTCATGTGTCTGATTAACGAAACACTTCAAAGAACTTTCAGGCATTTTTTTAACCTAAAAAGCCTTTATTAGTATTACAGAGATGTCAGCACGGCATGGTGGAATGCTAAGATCTGAATTTCCCTTCCTTTGCACATAACATTCCAGGCATTTCCCCTCCCCTTTTTGGGGGTCATGACTCACATCTTCCAATTAACTTGGAGGGCAAAGATTCACTTCCGTTTCTTTTCCCTCCATCTTCTTCTGTTCTGCATTAACTCTAAAAATACCAGACAGTTCTGCATATTGTCAAAGCAAGAATATACAGTATTTGCAGCGTTGACATCCAGCCCCCCTTACAAGAAGGACAGATCCTGTAAAGTGAACAAAAGCATATGTTAAGGGTTGTTTTTCGGTTTGTTGGGGTGTTTCACATGAAACCTTTTGAGGAGCCTGTTTTACAACATGGCTGTGTTTGAGAGCATTAAGATGGAGGGCTTCTGACAATATAGTTCCCCCCCTTTGTAAGCCAAGCCATCCCTGCACTTAGGGAGGTGTGATTATCTTTGAACCATTGGTCGGTGAGGAGCTCTTGTTTTATTTTCTTTACTTCAGGGTCATCAGGATTGTGGACCCTGCGAGGTGTAAGTTGAGTGGCAGTTTGTGGATTGGGGATAATTGCCTCATTAACCTCCCGTTCGCTTTTGTATTGGGGTAACTGGGATAGCGCATCAGCTAGGAAGTTCTTTCCCCCTGGTGTGTACTTTAGAGTGAAGTTGAAGCAGTTAAAGTACTGTGCCCACCATACTTGCTTTGGGGACAATTTGCGGAGAGTTTTTAGTGCTTCTAGATTTTTGTGATCTGTCCATACCTCAAATGGCACTTTGCTCCCTTCTAGATAGTGTCACCAGTTTAATAGCACCCATCTAATCACGAAGGCCTCTTTCTCTCAGATTGCCCATCTCCGCTCGCTCACAGTAAATTTCTTAGAGGTGTAGGCGCAGGATTGCAGGATCCCACTTTTGTTCTTTTGCAGTAATACAGCTCCAACTGCCACATCGCTGGCGTCAGCTTGAATCACAAAGGGTTCCCCTGGGCAGGGGTGCTTTAGGACCGGTTCAGCAGCAAATAGTTTCTTTAAATTCTCAAAAGCTGTTTGACAGTCCATTGTCCATGCTAGTGGTTGGCACGGTCATGGCTTCCCTCCTCCTTTGCCTGTTTTGAGTAGTTCTGTAAGGGGTAGAGCAATCTCATCAAAAGAGGGGATGAATTGACGATAAAAGTTGGCAAAACCCAGAAAACTCTGGAGCTGTTTGCAAGTCTTTGGGGGCTGCCATTTGATTATAGCTTTCACCTTGGCTGGATCCATTTCAATACCCTCATTGGAAATTCTGTAGCCAAGATAGTCTAATCAGGTTTGGTGAAATTCACATTTCGACAATTTGGCATAAAGCTTGGCATTCAATAGTTTCTTTAACACTTCTCTCACCAGCTTTATGTGAACAGTCATATTCGTGCTATATATCAGGATATCAGAAAGATACACCAAAACCCCTTTGTACAAGTGATCATGTAGGACCTCATTAATCAACTGAATAAATACGGCTGGGGGCCCCTGTAGTCCAAATGGCATGACTTTGAACTAATAGCTCCCCATAGGACAGTTGAAGGCAGTTTTCCATTCATCTCCCTCTTTTATTCTCACCCAGTAATATGCCTCTCTTAGGTCTAATTTAGTGAAGACACTCCCCTTAGCCAGATGGGTTAATAAATCCTTTAGGAGGGGGAGGGGGTATTTATTTTCCACACTCACAGCATTGAGACCCTTACAGTCTACGCAGAGATAAGAGACCCATCTTTTTTCTCTTTGAACAATACAGGGGCTCCCACGGTAGATTTGGCCCATTCGATAAACCCCCTCGCTAGTTTTTTGTTCACATATCGCTGCATCTCCTGCATTTCGAGGGGGGACATGGCATACATTCTCGGTTGTGGAAGTTTGGCTCCTGGCACCAGTTTGATGGAGCAGTCATTGGGTCTGTGCGGGGGTAGGGCATCACATTCTTTTTCACTAAATGCCTCTGCCAGGTCCCAATATTCTTTGGGGATGACTGGTTTGCCTGGAGGCAGTGAGGCAGCCATGTGTGCTCACTCTTTGGGTGGTCTAAGATACCCAGCAACATCTGTTGAATCAATGGGGGGATTAGGCCCTAAAGGTACTCTCACAGTTTTCATTCCTTTCTCCCACCAGATAAATGGCTTCCATTTGTCTAACCAGGCTAGCCCTAGGATCACCACCTCAGTCATTTTTGGAACCACCAGGAAGCGAATAAACTTCCAGTGTGCACCTATTTCTAGGCGTAAGGGCTCAGTTAATTGTGTGACAAAAGTCCCTCCCATCAGGGAGCCATCGGCTTGCTCAAACCTCACCGGTTTGGAAAGCTGTTTTGCCCGTATGCCCATTTTTATGGCAAACGGCAGACTAATAATGCAGCGGTGCATCCAGAATCAATTAGCATGTTTAAGTCCATTTGTGCCCCAGACTTAGGGATCATAAGTTTGGCGGCCAGTGAAAAAGATGGGATTTGTCGACTCACCATCAGGCCATTCTCTCCTTCATCATCGCTGTCAAAGGAGGGTAGGGCGGGGTGGGTCCACCCGGAGTCCCAGCATCCTCCTGTGTGGGGGGTGTAATCTGGGTGAAAGGTTCCTGCATGAGCCGGTTGGATTTTTCTCTCGTTAGCCACTGAGCAGGTTTCTTTCTCATTGCTGGGTCTGGTCTGGTCTGCAGTCGGGGGTAGGGGACTGGACAGGTGGCCGCTCAATGTCCTTCTTGTCCACACTGGAAACACTTAAAGGAAGGGCGTGTAGGTGGCCTGGGTATCTCAGCCATTGCAGTAGTTGAAGGCTTTCCTGGGGGTGATTGCTGTCCGGGTAGCTCTGGTTGCTGCTCGGGTTCGTGTGGGAGAGGCTTTTTATAGCGAGAGAGCTTAACATCTAGCTTCACTACTGTCTGGTACCACTCCTGTAGCTGATCAGGTACTTCTTGATAGATGCAGGCCTGATCGTCTAATCCCTCAACAAAGTATTAAATCAGGCATTGTTCAGGCCACCCCTCTATTCAGCCTGCTATCTTGTGGAACTCTCGCACATACTCCAAGGCAGGCCTGCCGGCTTGTTTTATTTTGTGGATTTGTTCTGCTGCTTTGAGGCCTATGGATGGGTCCTCAAATCTTTCTCTCAGTCCTAGGAGGAAAAGGTGGGGATCTCCCAGTACAGGGGTTTGCTCACTATATAGATTTGGAGACCCGCATTTGGTGGCAGTAGCTTGATGAATGCAGGCTGGGCTGAAAGCAAAATTTTGGGAAATCAGGGAAGCCAGAACAGGGACTTTTCTTACATGAATCCAGAATCCTCCCTGAATCTCTAGTCTCAGTGTGTTGCTCCAAAATTTGTCCTGAAAATGGTGGTAGCACATCAGTTGTGCCAAAGATGTAGAAAGAATGTAAACTTGTATAACATATCCTTGGGAAGAGTTGGGGTGTCACTGATCCACATCACTGCCCTTACATTTTTTATCTTTGTGCTTAAATAACTACTCTATATTTAGTGGAAGAAGCCAATGACAGATTAAGCTCAAATCTGCAAAGAGATTGTAATCCAACATGGAAGAAATTGGTTTTTGTTATTACAACAAAGGATTTCAGAAGTAGGTTAGGGTGGTACCTGGGGAAAGGGAAATTATTCCTCAAGACTTGATCATCAAATTAGCTCTTGAAAGGAAGACAAAGAAAATTCGGAATTCTTCAAAATTTCCTTCTTATTTAAAACCACAATATCTAGACTGATATCATATCTTATATTACAGAAAAGTGTAATATGCAAATGAGTGGACCCTTCAAACTTAATGATTCTTACTAGCAATATCTGGACTGTGGGAGTATTCCCTGGCTGATTTGCATAATACAAAATAGATTTGCAGTTTATTTCTGTAATATGCAATGGGTATATGGAAGTGCATGTATTTTTTCCCCAAAAGAGTTAACCCAGATTGTTTGAGGTTTTACAGGTAGCCCTCAATTTATGACGACAGTTAGGATCAGAATTTCTGTTGCTAAACAAGGCCGCTGTTAAGTGTGTCTTGCCCAATTTTACAACCTTTTTTGCCATGGGTATTAAGCAAATTACTGCAATCGTTAAGTGAATCATGCAGTTGTTAAGCAAACCCAGCTTCCCCCATGATTTGGCTGGGAGGTTGCAAATGGTGATCACATGAGACACTGCAACCATTGTAAATACATACTGGTTTCAAAATGCCTGGATTTTGATTGTGTGACCATTGGGTTGCTGCAATACTCATAAGTGATGGATCCAGTCATAAATCACTTATGTCAATGTTGTTGTAACTTTGAATCATTGCTAACATGGTTGCAAGTTGGGGACTAGCTGTAATAGCCTCCTTTTGTCTTCATATTGTAGGCAGAATTTTATTATATTTTGAATTTCAGACTAAAATGGGGAAAAAATGATTAGTACTAACTTCACTGATTAAAAGGTCCTACAGCATTTCATAGCAGTCACGTATGGCATAAAGTTCAGTTTTCATTTTTCAAATGGTTTAGCAAGGATTGTGCTGCCCTGCCACTCACACACACACACAAACACATGTAACTGTGGTCTAGTGAGTTTATTAATATTCCCCAGCAAGTTCCTTCTCCAAAAACCTTGAACTGTCCTAATCAAGTTCAGCCACAAGCAACCCAAGGTTAATCCACAGAGAAATGGCTCGATAGTCCACAATGCATTGGAAAGTTGCTCAAACAAAATAACTTCATCAACAAACTTAAATCCACCAGGTGAAACACAAGAGAGATCACAAGGCAAGAAAAGTTCAAAGTCTCTAAGGCACAATTCAGTTCCAAACACGTTGTCAATCCAGAGTGAAGCAGGAATCCTGACCAAACACACAGCTAAAAAACAAACATGTTGTTCCCAGCAACACCTCCATCTGTTTGCTGTGATAAATAGCCAGCTCCATCCAGACAGGTGGGCCCCTCTCCGCTCGAGTAGTTTGGCTGACCTTCTCTGCTCCTGCCTTTTCTCTTATGTCCTTGGATCAGGTGCAGAAGGCAGTTCCTCTTCCTCTTTAATGGACATCTGCCACTGTAAGCTTTCCCCAGCTAGAATCTCAGCCAACTCCCCTCCAGTCAGCCATTCAGAACCATCTATCAACTCGGTTCCTGACATGCCAGGAATTAGCTCATCTTCCACTGAGCTGACATCTGAGGAGGTATCTGGGGAATTGTTCAAGGGAGACATCACAAAGATGTGGATTTTTAATATGCAAAAACAAGGACACATTTGAGAATACTTACTGTGACATGACAGTACTCTCTCTCTGTGTGTGTGTGTGTATCTATATATATATCTATATCTATCTGTCTATCTATCTATCTATCTATCTATCTATCTATGTTTTCTGAGGTTTTCGCGGGTGTTTGTATGTAGGTCTTTGGTTATTCGGGTTTTCTCTCATCATCTTCAGGCTGGTGTTTTCGGCTTCGTGCTCCTAGAAGCACGAAGCTGAAAACACCAGCCTGAAGATGACGAATGGGACTTCGTCGAAACGTCGCCAAGACACTTCCAATTTTACGCAAGAGAAAACCCGAATAACCAAAGACCTACACACACACACACACACACACACACACACACACATACATACATACATACATACACTATCACTCAACAGTGATTATCATCATTGCAATACAATATGTCATTTTAGACCCATTCTGTGAAGGTAAAATGGTGACCATGACAGCAGTCATTATTGTTTATAAGCTTTATAAACTACATTTTTAGTGTTGCAGCTGAAAATTTTACTCTTGTCTCAGAAAATCCATGAGGCTGGACTCTAATGTGAACAATGCTGCAAATTTGGATGGAGTTTTAGGTCACTATAATTATTTCACATAATTACCAACAAATATCATAATATAGAAAAGTACAAAATCCATTTTCCTTTAATGGACAGCAAAGTAACAATAAATATGTGTGCATGCAGAAGTAAATATCATATTTAATCTATAATTATCCCAAATACTTTGTGATTAATTCTGTTAAATAAGAATTATATTTGCTAAGCTCATTAAATGTAGCTACTAAATTATTAATAATTTGAGCACCGGGATGTGTGTTTTCAAAAAAGGCACTATTTTATATATCCACAGATATATATTTATATATTATTTCCCCTGGAAAGAATTGCAAATGTTCCTTTTATAAGAACATAAATTTGTGAAGTCATTTTATTTATTTAATCTTATTTATCATACTCTGTCCAAGAATGGATATAAACATGAAGGGTTTTTTTTAATCTGTTTACCAACCCAGGAATAATAATAATAAAAAGTAGAAAGAAGGAATTTTAGGAATCTATAGTTTAAACGTTTTAAAAAATATCTAATGAAACAAGTCACAATGAGCAACACTATCATGGTTTGTTTTATCTTAGAATAGTTCTGTAAAATAGAACATTATGGACAATGAAGTAGAAGAAAAGAACAAAAAGGTGACTTAGTTATGTCTGTCAATGTGAAAGTCAAACAAAATATTTTCTTCTTATTCTTTGTATGAAGATGATGAGATAATTGTGCTATCCAGACTAATATGCATCTTGTGCCACGAGAAGGACATAGCCAGTTTCATCTAGTGCTTAAGGCATCAGGCTAGAAAGCTGTGTGTTCTAGTCCTATCTTAGCCGTGGAAACCAACTGGGTGACCTTGTGCCAGTCACTCTCTCTTAACCCAATTCACCTCACATAGCTGCTAGGAAAAATAGGAAGAAATGTTAGATATGTTCACCGTTTTGAGTTATGTATGAAAATAATAAAGGCTGGGCATACATACATACATACATACTACAGAAACTCCAAAGTAAATCATATATATTAGAAGATGAACCAAAAAGGTACAGTTTCAATAAGTTAGCATTATAACAACCTTCCCATCTTCCAACTCTTTTAACACAAAGTCATGCCAGGCCACATGTGAAGTTCCAATTAAATAGATTGAAGGCTCACATCTGTGCCCAGGAATATTTTCAACTAATGGTTAGCACCTGCTAGAAATTAGATAAGGGTCAACTGAATTCATGGTGGGTTGGACTTAGTACGTTTGTGGCTATGTAGGTGTTTTACACTGATCCATCTTCTGACCTCACCCCTAAGGCTCTGCTCCTCCTTCTCCTATACACAACCCTTCCATGAGTGGCTCATGCTGTTTTGACTATTAATCATCTGTTCATATATGGACATAGGTGAATGCTTAAGAATCTATAGAGTTTGCAGAGAATTGCCAGTCAATCAGAATTTATTATTTAGGGTCATTACCGAAGCACAGGTTGAATTAGTGTATCAGCCATTAACCTTGTGAATCATGCTATGAAAATTCAACTATAAATATGTGACATTGGTGGTGAAATTTCCTGCTGATTTTTAGTGGGGATCAAATAAAATTAAATTGCAAAATGAAATGTGTTTGAATATTAGTAGCTCGGGATGGTAGTTGAGTTTGTTGATTTGATCTCTGAGCTTGGCAATTTGGCTGCAAACATATCATCTCCATTCAGGGGGACATCTTCAGTGCACTTTGAATTGTGCCCTGAATTTGCATATATTCAGCATATCTAAATTTGCAAAAACAAAAGAAACAAAACCAAGAGTTTCCTGGTTTGTTTGTTTTTTTTTTAAATAGAAAAATTGGTCCTACCCAACTTGTTTCCAGCTACCAGGAATTAGAAAAAGAAATGTGTGTCTTCAGTGTAGAAGGATTGCTTGCTTTTATCTTAGGGTTTCAAGCTTTGTTGTTATTTTTAAGTTCAGTGCTGTCCAAAGACCACATAGTAGTGAAAATAAATATACATTTTAAGCCAGCTACAATTTATTTTAAGCAGAAGAATTTATTAAGAATAGATAAATGTACAGCTCATGTCATTATAACTGGGTCATTCCTCTCTAAGAAACGAATGCTATCCTAAGCTAATAAAATGCAATCCTACCTACTGATACCATTTGCACATCTAAATGTACTAGAGAATTAAAAGGCAACCTCAGCATTTATGATATTTAAATATGTAGCATTTTTAAATGGTTTACCATGCCTATTAAACCTATTCTGTGAATATTCTAATGATTAGCAGGATGAGTTTGGTCCACTGCTGAATTCAGTGTGCCATCCCTGGAAAATAATCTGCATAAGCTCATCACTATGCAGTTGAAATAGCTTGCAATAAGGGACGTCAATTGTGCCAAGTTTAGGCAGCACAATTTGTGGATGAGCAAAATAAAAAGCCAATAAAATTTATTTTGAAAAGAGACAATGTAAACCTTAAAATGGAATACTGGGGCAAATTGTATTTTCCTCGGCACATTTGCTAAATGGCACCATCTTGGCAAATAACTGCAAATCCAATTATTCAAAACAAGTGAATATAATTCCAAAGAAGTGAATAAAAAGGAGTAATGTTTGATAAATAAAGTTTGTAGACAAGCCGTGTTCAATTCAGCAAATGCCAATATTTGGATGTATAAAAACACTCAAAGCAAAACACTTTGGAGATTCATTGCTCTCTGCTCAAGGAAATGCTTTTAGAAATATCTTTTATTTTAGGTAATAATAGATTAGTTATTTTTATCCTCCCTCGATGAAGCAAAAAGTATGAGAACAATTTCCTTGTTTTCCCCATATGACTATTCCCTGAATATTATAGTTTGCAACCTTATACTGTAGATAGACATGCAGAACTTAAAGCCTTGCTTACAAGTAACCCTCCTATGGAACCACTGGGACTTAGTTTTGAATATAAATTCAATATTTTAAGAGTAACTGTTCAGAGCAAGATCTTCAAAGCAGGTAGTAGACTCATCATCATAGTATGCACTCTGTCTGTGTGTCTATATATTCAGATACGGCTTTCTTTGTGTTAGGAGGGTCAGTGTTATTTAAAATTAAGCATGTAAGGAAGAATGCTGATAAGTGTGTCATCCATGATATAAAATTGAAAAAATTGGAAACAGCTGCAAAATACTGCAAAACATGAACTAAAGGCATACTGTATTTGTGATGTTATGGATTATCTGGATCCCTTTCAGGTCAGGATTCAGACTGGACTACAGTACCAAGACAACATTAGTCACACCTGTAGATTGCCTATGGAACGATGGGGGTGGAATGTCCATCCTAGCTTTTCTGGATCCCTCGGTGGCTTTTGACACCATTGACCATGGTATCTTGCTGGACAGATTCCTGGGATTGGGAATGGGAAGCATTATTTTACAATAAACTCCTTTCTCCATGGCTAGTTCCAATCAATGCTTAATTGGGAAGGAGAAGGCCATCCTAGGCCTCTATTATGTTGGGATGCATTAGGGATCAGCTCTCTCTCCCCTCCTATTTAATGTCTGTTGGTGCCACTGGGAGAGTTTGTGTCCCAGCATGAGGTTTAGTATCAGTGTGCTGTTGATCCCTAATTATGCATCTCTATCTCATGCAGGGCAAGTGATGATGTTCAGGAACTGGCTCAGTGCCCAGAAGCTATAATGATTTGGATGGGGGAGAAATGGGCTGCAACTCAACTCTAGCAAGGCGGATTGCTAGTTAATTCATCAAAATTTTAATTTTAAAATATTAAATTCACTAAAAC
The DNA here is from genome assembly GCF_016545835.1 of Crotalus tigris. Classification (NCBI taxonomy): domain Eukaryota; kingdom Metazoa; phylum Chordata; class Lepidosauria; order Squamata; family Viperidae; genus Crotalus; species Crotalus tigris. The sequence continues at coordinate 6,514,371 of NW_024096551.1, read as the reverse complement.
ATCAATTGAAAGTGGATGGGTTGATTATTATTACCCCCTGTTAAAAACAAAAGGATGTCTGTAGCTTGGGTCAAAGGCAGACAATTTGTGCAACTTAACTTTGCAGCTTTCACTGCCACTATGTGCAAAAAAGTAAGTCAAATAAACATTATTTTTTTAAGGAGGTGTCACCATATATCATTTACTATCTACAAACTGGCACAGCAGTAGTGAACAGAGAAAGTTCAGATGTTCAGTACTTTGAATCACACTTTATAATGTTGGCTTGGTTTTGTTTTAAAATTGGCTTTCATCATGTGGGAGCTCAGCATGGATTTTTAGGTTTAAATGCAAACAAGCATCCCCAATTATAAATCAGAGAGTTTAATTTCACAGATCAGGTACACACCAGGAAGCCAGTTCCTACCCAAAGGAATGTTGATAAGATAAAAGAATTACAGAAAAAGTAAAGGTCAGTTCCACTGGGGCTACTCTCTTTAACATTAAAAGGACTTACCGTGTAAAACAATCAAAGGTGGGAAGGATGAAGAATAAGAATTTCAAGGCTATATTTTTAATTACACTAAAAATCAGAAGCACTTAAGAGCGCTAACTTTCAGGCCAGATGCAGTGTAAATTAAAGCAATGCACAAATAATTTCTTGATCTAATCTGACACTTCCAATATTTAACTATCTATATTTTTAGACAGATATATTGAACATCTGTTCTGAGGCCCACCCGTCATATGTGAATGGACTCTTTTGTTTGTTGACTAGATATATTAGGATAAACTATTTTCATAGCATTGTGTTCACTCAGAGAAGCAGCTGGCATGGCACTTCATCAATGTGCTGCTAAGAGTTCTATAATTTTAAAGACAGAGAATGGAAGTTGTTGTTGATTGTGCTTGCTCAAATTTCAATCACGTTAATAAGAAATGCCACTAAAATAGGACTAATATATCGTAGAAATACAAATATTCAGCAATTTAGTAGATGGTACCAGATGGACCTCTTTGCAGCCATCTGCAGCTCAGGTATAGCAAGTCTTCAAATTAAGTTCGATTTCTGGTTATTTCACCCTCATACAGTATCTATCCAGTTCTCTTGTCAACAGCACCAAAATAGTGTGCTGCTGCCTTTTTCTGAGATTTTTTTCCCCCAATCTAGGCATAGTATTACAATATATGTCGATCTCCCATCCAAGTACTAACCATGTTTGACCCTACTTAGGTTTTGAGCACAGGAAAGGCAGAGAGGTGCTGCTCCCTGTGAAATCCGATACAGCAGCCTTATTAATCCATAGGACATGAGACTCTTTCCCCTTGTTCCATAAAAAAATTAAATATATACCTAAATAATCTCTTGCAGACACATACACCATAGCATTTCTAATTTGGCAGCCATTCATTATGTTAGCTCAATAAAGCATTTTCATGTAAAGTATAAAAAAATTTAAAAAAACCCAACATTTAAACATTGCACAGGGACACAGCACTTATCTACATGCAAGATTTTGAAGCTTCATTTACTTGTAATCCATTAGTGATTCTTCCAATTTCATTAAATGCTTTCCAAGGTCAAATAACTATAGCTATTTGTTAGCTAGCTCATAACAGTTGAGGGGAGGCATGATGTTTCAGATTGTTAGAGCTGATTCTGAACCACCTTGAACTGAATTGATAGTATCTTCCTAAACAAATATTTCAACCTCATCTTGTCTTTACTGTGTGCAACGAAAAACAGCAATATCAACTGAAATTGGATTGGTTGATATAGGTGATATAGCCCATTTAATCCCCATTTCAATGCAGATACAGCCCTCCCCTCCATTTATCATGAAATAAATTCTCTGTTAAATTCAACAGAATTTATTTACAAAGCCTTGTTCTTATGAACACTACCAATGTCCCTACCCCTGACCATAAAAGTGCATAAAGTGCACTACTATGTGAAACATTGAGCAAAGGTCCTCACTTTCCCTTCTTTGAACAAAACCAAAACTCTCTCAACTTTACTGATATGAATGCATTAAAAAAAGCATTTACCTATCACTCCCCCCACTTTTTTGCATTTTCCCCCAACTCCTTAGTTCACAAGGAAAAAATTAACAGCAGTGCATTGCGCTATGCAGAGGTGATGAAGCTGCTCTCAAAAGTGACCAGAGATGTACAGAGGAAGGTACATAGAATGTCAGAAGGCAGGATGAGATGAGAATTCCTTTTGTTATCTACAATGGGTGCTTTCACCAGAAACCAGAAGTAAACCCCAGTTTCTAGCAAAAAACAAAATGTAAATTGTAGCATGTGACCACAGGATACTGCCAATGGACATAAAAGCAGGCTGGTTGTTGAGCACCCTAAATGTGTTCACATGACTGCAAGGGGTACCCATTGGAACTTGGAATCTGGGTACATTTTTTGGGGGGAGGGGTCTGTTGTAATTTCAAATTGTTACTAAGGACTGGAGGCTAAAACATATAAAGAATGGTTGCTGGAATTGGGTATATCAGGTTTAATTAAAAGGACTAGGAGTGACATGATAGGAAGTGTTCCAATATCTAAGGGACTGCCACAAAGAAGAAAGAGTCAACCTGTTCTCCAAAGCATCTGAGGGCAGGACAAGAAACAACGGATGGAAAATAATCAAGGAGAGAAGCAACCTAGAACTAAGGAGAAATTTCCTAATAATTAGAACAATTAATCAGTGGAACAATTGTGAATAGATTAGATAGTCATTTGTCTGAGTAGAGGGTTACATTAGAATAGGGGTCCCCAATCCCAGTCCATGGACTAGCACCAGGCTGCAGCATGCCAGAAACTGGGCTGTGCTAAGGCGCACATGAAACTATGTCCCCTCCAGTCGGCAGAAAAACCTCTCTCCACAGAATCGGTCCCTGGTGCCAAAAAGGTTAAGGGCCACTGGACTAGAAGACCTCCAAGGTCCCTTCCAACTCTTTCATTCTGTTCTGTTCTGTTCTGTTCTGTTCTACAACCAATTGTAAGTCAAGACTACCTTTAAAGGGGAAATTTGTTAATTGTTTTTACTCTCAACTTGCTTTTATTATTAGTGTTGAGTCCGTGGCGGGAAGCAGACACGAGAAGCAGTTGAAGTTCTCAGTTTTCTTTATTCTGCGTTCAGCTTACAAGTAGATGGCTTCAGCAGCTCCCAAAACCTCCCAACTTCTTATATAGACATTTCCCGGGTAAATGCGATACTTTTCCCGCGCCAGCACCCGCGCATGCGCACGGCGCTGGCGACAGCCTGTCTGGTCCCGGGCAGCTTTGCACCTGCCCGGGACTGCCTGCAAACGCCCGAGCCGTTTGCAAGGCTCGGGACATAACACCCCTTTCCCCCGGGCTAAAACTACTACCAACATATAATCATTTATTTTATGCAGTGTTCTGCTTCTCAGTGCTCCTATCGTTACCTGGCTTTTGTTTAGCCAGCAATGTTATGTAATCCTCTAAGTATTTAGGAGACTTCTTTGCTCTCTGTGACCTTCTCAGCTCTGGGTTACTAGCATGAGTTCCCTGACTGGAGGGAGATGTGAGCCTGTTCTCCTTATTTTGCCTTGGTGCCTTCCAAGGACTGTGCCCCGCTGCCTGGCCTGCTTGCTCGCCCACCGGGCTCATCAGGCCAGGGCTTCTGTCACTTTGTGACCTGGTTGACCTGCCTAGCTGTAGACCCTCAGGCCCCTTGAAGTGATAGCCACTGCTGGGCATCTCTGTTGAACCTCTTAGGTCCATCCAAGACCTGTCAGGAGGTTGTCCATTCCCTGAACCCCGTTCTGTGTCCGGGCTTGTGTGGGTTTCTGTACTTTCCCAAAACTCAGTTACTCCCTGATTTGGGCTAGAGGTGTTGTAGTCGGGACTTGGTTCCTCGACCACCTCCCTGTATGTTTGACCCCCTGTAGGATTTGGGGTAAGGTCAGGCCAACCTTGGGAATTGTGTGCCAGCTCTCTTGTGGGGAATGATTTGTTGGGATGCCCCCGGGTATCCTCCGTGACTGGAGTAGGCGTGGATGCCTGGTAATTAGGTAGGCTCATAGAATTCTTGTTCGGAGCTCTCGTGGAACCCTGGGATGGGCCGTTTGTAGCTCCATCAGTGGAGATGGGCAGCAGCTCATGCCCTTCTCTTTGCTCCAAAGGGTCCCCCTCCCCCCCTGGAAAAGACCCAGGAGTCTCATCTGAAAAGTCCCGCCGAGGGCGGAGTTGGTCGATGTGCCGACGCAGGACACGACCGTTGTCCAGGGCTACCTCGTAGGAGAGAGGACCTGTGACCCTGGAAATAGAAGCGGGGACCCATGTATGACCAGGCCCGTAATTGCGAGCCCAAACCGGGGCACCCACAAGTAGTTGTCTAGGTGCCCTAGGATGTGAGGTAGATGAAGGCAGTCTGTCCGGATGCAACCGGTCAAGTTTAGTAGTAAGTTGACGCCCCCAACGAAGTTCAGCTGGGCTTCTCCCTGTAGAAGTGGACGGTGTGGTGCGATAAGAAAGGAGAAAGTCAGCCAACCTGTGATGCCAGTCCCCATAGGTGAGTCTTTTCAATGCGTCCTTTGTGATGCGCACCATACGTTCAGCCATACCGTTGGTGGACGGGTGGAAGGGTGCAGACGTGGCATGACGAATCATGTTTGCCTGTAAGAAAGCTTGGAATTCGGAGGAAGTGAATTGAGGGCCGTTGTCGGACACAATGACATCTGGCAGCCCGTGTGCAGCAAAAATCCCCCTCAGTACCTGAATAGTCTTTGCAGTGGTGGTGGATGAGACAGGTACAACCTCAAGCCATTTCGAATGGCTGTCAACAAGGACCAAGAAGAACTGGCCCTGAAAGGGTCCAGCGTAGTCAATGTGCACCCTAGACCATGGGGACTGTGTTTCCTCCCATCTATGCACGGGAGCTTGGGGCATCTCTGGGCGAGATCGTTGGCACAGGTGGCATGCATGCACCTTAGCCTCAATATCTTTATCTAAACCAGGCCACCACAAGTGGCTGCGCGCAAGAGCCTTCATACGAACAATGCCAGGATGACCCTCGTGGAGGGATTCTAAGACCCTAGTCCTCATTGAGGTGGGAATGACAACTCTGTTTCCCCAAAGCAGACAACCCTGAGAAAGGGACAGCTCGTTCCTTTTGGACCAGAAACTCTGAAACTCAGGACTAGGGCAGTGCTCAGGCCAACCAGACAAAACCCAGGAACGGACACGTGAAAGTGTGTGATCTGTACCTGTTTCAGCGGCAACATCCCTGGCACTAAGAGGGAGCTCGGGCAAGGCTTGGATTGATAGAATGTTGACAGCTGGCGCAGGGTCAGCTTCTACTACTGGCAGAGGCAATCTACTGAGGCCATCAGCATGGCCCATTTCTTTTCCAGGCTTGTGGAGTAAGGAAAAATCATATGCAGACAAAAAAATAGACCACCTAAGCATTCTAGGGGAAATGATTTGGGGAGTCTGCTTACGTGTGGTAAACAGTCCCAGCAGAGGCTTATGGTCAGTGAAGACCGTGAAGTGCCTGCCATATAGAAAGTCATGGAATTTTTTAATTCCAGCAACAACAGCCAGAGCCTCCCTGTCTATCTGAGCGTAGTTGCGCTCAGCAGAAGACAATGTTCTGGAGTAATATGCAACAGGAACCTGAGTTCCATCAGACCTGAGGTGGCTCAGGACAGCTCCAACCCCGTAAGGGGACGCATCACAAGCGATGCACACAGGAAGACACTCGTTGAAATGTGCAAGTACACTGTTAGAAGTGAGCAAAGCCTTGACTTTGTTAAAACAACCCTCATGCGTTTGTGACCACTGCCACACTGCTTGCTTGTCTAGTAGCCTGTGAAGAGGCTCAGCTACACTAGCTTTTTGTGGAAGAAAAGAATTGTAGAAATTCAGGAGGCCCAGGAAGGCCTGAAGTTCGGCCTTGGACTTTGGCCTAGGTGCTTCTAAAATAGCAGTCAGTTTGGATTCAGCAGGGTGAATCCCAGCAGCATCAATTTTGAACCCCAGAAATTCAGTAGAAGGCACCCCAATCATGCATTTGTCTTTTTTGAGCTTGAGGCCTGATTTCCTGAATCTTAACAGAACAGCTCTTAGCCTTTCAGCTAGAATGTGTGTGGAGTCTCCTGCAATTAAGACATCATCAAAGTAGGGGCAAACCCCCGGTATGCCCCGCAGTGTGTTTTCCATTACGCTTTGGAAAATCCCAGGAGCGACATTCACTCCAAACTGCAGCCTTTTTACCTTAAAGGCTCCCCTGTGGGTCACAATAGTCTGAGCTATAGCAGCATCATCATCAACAGGCAGCTGTTGATACGCTTGAGCTAGGTCAAGCTTTGCAAAAACGCGCCCCCCCTTGAGGGAGGCCAGAATATGACTGACCACAGGAACAGGATAGGCATGTTGCTGCAATGCCTTATTCAGAGTGCATTTGTAGTCAGCACAAATGCGAATGTCCCCATTTGCCTTTAGAGGCGTGACAATGGGGGTCTCCCAAGGACTGGAATCAACAGGTTCTAGGATTCCCTGTTGGATCAGTTTGTCTATCTCAGTGTCAATTTTACTCTTTAAAGCAAAAGGGACCCTTCTTGCTTTAATTCTAATAGGAGTGACAATGGGGTCTAGCTTTAAGGACACAGGGGGTCCTTTGAATGTGCCCAGCTGGGGGCTGAAAACATCTGCAAATTCTTTGCAGACTTCCTGTAGGTCGAGTGTTTGTAAACTGTTGAGTCCTGTGACGTGTATCCCCAGGGCCTCAAACCAATCGAGTCCTATGAGACTTGTTCGTTCACCCCCTACTACTAATAAGTCTAGTGGACCTTCAAAACTCTTGTATTGCACGTTAAGGGTGGCCTCCCCCTTAACACACACTCTTGAATTTTGAAAATCTGTTAACACAATGTCAGAAGGCCTTAACTTGGCCTGAGTTCCACTACCGGAACAAATCTTCCTAAATGTATGCAAGGAGATAATTGAAAAGGCAGACCCTGTGTCTAGTTCCATAGATAATGGAACCCCTTGTAGCTTCACCTTGAGTGACAGCTTTTTCTTAATGGGCTTGTGTGCCTGTCCTAAGGATGCTTCTTCGCGAAGCGCAAAACCCTACCCTATTCTGCCTGGGGAATCTGGTACCTTTCAGGCGCAGTTCTTCCTGAGGTTGTACCTTTCGTCGGCCCAGACACACAGCTGCAATGTGTCCTTGTTTGCCGCATGCCCGGCAGGTAGCGGAGCGGAACTTGCAGTCGGTTCTCCTGTGGCGACCTCCACAGCCGATGCACTTGAGCGGAGCTGAAGAGCTTCCCTTCTGTTTTTCTTCCTTCGTGGGGTGGAGACGGTCGACTTCCTCGTCCGGATCCTCCTCGGAGTTTCTTTGGACGTCTTCCTGGTGCACGGATGCAACCTCTGGACTGTTTCTGATCGGCCGCATGTTCTTGACAGCGCCGCCTGCTGCTTCTTCTGCGGTGACTTCCCTTAAGGCATCTTGGTAGGACAATTCTTCTTTAGCGAAAAGTCTCTGTTGTAGATCTCGATGCCTTAACCCGCACACGAATCGGTCCCTCAGTCGTTCTTCGAGGTCTTTGAACTCGCAGTGCTTGGCGGCCTTCCGTAATGCGGCGATGAATTCTTTGGCCGACTCACCGGGCCGTTGATCCCTCTGCTCGAAGGTGTGGCGCCATGCGATGACGGACATCTTGGGGTGGAAGTGCTCCTTCAGTAGCTTCTTCAGATCTGCGTAGCTTACAGACTCTACTGGAACAGGTGCTGCAAGGTTTTCTGCGATGTCGAAGGCGTCTTGGCCGCAAACACAAAGCAGGGTGGCAGCCTTCAAGCTCTCTTCCTTCACTTGGTTTGCCTTGAAGTAGTTCTCCACCCTGGCTACGTATGACTCCCACCGCTCTGGATGTGAGACGTCGAATTCCGAAAGCCTTCCGATTTTTGCCATCTTCAGGAGACGGGTCTATCAGCCAGCCTACCCCCGAATGCGCACTGGATTGGTGGGTAGCTGCCGAGTCGACGCCGTTCCGCCGCTCAGGACTCACTTGGGTAAGCTTACACTTCTTCCTTTCCAGGCGGTGTAAGGCAATCCCACCTTCGTCGCCAGTGTTGAGTCCTTGGCGGGAAGCAGACACGAGAAGCAGTTGAAGTTCTCAGTTTTCTTTATTCTGCGTTCAGCTTACAAGTAGATGGCTTCAGCAGCTCCCAAAACCTCCCAACTTCTTATATAGACATTTCCCGGGTAAATGCGATACTTTTCCCGCGCCAGCACCCGCGCATGCGCACGGCGCTGGCGACAGCCTTTCTGGTCCCGGGCAGCTTTGCACCTGCCCGGGACTGCCTGCAAACGCCTGAGCCGTTTGCAAGGCTCGGGACATAACAATTAGGAAGATTTTTCCAAGCATTCAATTGAAATTTGCTGTTATTTAAATCTATTAATCTATATTCTGAACCCTTGGGCTGATGGAAAACAGCCTTTGGACATGTTCTAAAAAAGGGGTTATTTATTTCTGTCATTTCTCTGTTTTGAAGATATTTAACATTTTTAAAATGTGAAAGTTCCTGAGGTATCCATCTCATTACGTCTTTGCTATTTCTAATAATGATAGGCAATCTTTTTCTCTAGCTAAGACAAGGGATCAAGAAGCCAAAAATAATTCTGAAAAGTTTCATGATAAATGTAGGCATTTGAATACAGAGCTTGTTATGCAGTATGTTAGAACTGCTATCCAAAAATTCACTTAATGTCAGACTGAAGTAAATCTTTTTCCAGCTTTATTATTTTATCCATTGATTTCCATTTCCAAAATCCAATTGATTGCAACAACTTTTGCAAAAAGGTGCCTTTATTGCCTATCATTGTTTCAGCCAGTATGATTATAGGGATATGCTTTTTTTTCTCTTACATTTTATAATATATTTTCAAGCTTACTTTTCATTCATTCTCTCAATCAAAGCTTCATCCAGGTTTCAGCACCCCAGCTCCTAATCCAGGGATTTGCAAACTTGGCCCTTTTATGACTTGTGGACTTCAACTCCCAAAATTCTTCAGCCAGCGTGCCTGACTGAGGAAGTCTGGGAGTTGAAGTCCACAAGTCATAAAAGGGCCAAGTTTGAAGACCCCTGTTCTAATCCTTTCAGCAGGCAAATAAAATTCAGGTGAATTGCATATTCCCAGGTCTCTTATTCAGCAATTCACAAAAATATCTTAGGCTGCAAACAGATGCTGAGGAAGATGCTTCTAACACTTGCAGGCCTACAATTCTGCTTTGCCATTTTATGAGAAATATCTAATAAAGTAAAGCAGTATTGCAATAGTTTGACTAGTCTGTAATAAAGTTTTATGCCATATAATCTGGACCTGGAGGAGTTGGAGTAAAATATAGAGATGCTTTTTATGTCAATGCTATATTAAATATTTTAATTTCGTACTATTTAACTTTATAGGAAAAATGTTTTTTTGTTTTTTTTGGGGGAGGGGGAAATCTTTAAATAGCAAACTGGGTCACTTTAGAAACAAAAGAAGACACGAATAATTTCAGTGAAAACCTGTGTGTGTGTGTATGTGTGTGTGTGCAGTGAGCCAGTATCCAAAAAAAAAGGGAAGGAAAGGAGATGAGAGGAGAGGGAAGGGAAGGGAAGGAAAAGGCTAGTTGGGCCTGAAGAGTTTAATGTTGTTTCTTTGTTTATCCTGCCTTATGGTTGTTATAAATAACTCAAGCAACAAACATACCTACTCCTTTCACCTTCTATTTTCCTCACAACAACAACTCCGTGAGATGAGTTGGGCTGAGACAGAGTGACTGGTCCAAGGTCATCCAACTGGCTTTCATGGCTCTGATGGGACCTGAATTCTCTCTTTCTAGCCTGTTGCCTTAACCACTAGAACTGGCTTTCTGGTTTTCACAATGTATAGAAGAGGTTGAAAACTATATGAAACTTTGGTGTTAGTGACAACTGATTAGAATTCCTTATAATTTGCTTTTTATAATAGAAGTAATAATAATAATAATAATAATAATAATAATAATAATAATAATAATAAGGATGAAAGGACCTTGGAGGTCATCTAGTCCAACCCCCTGCTCAGGCAGGAAACCCTATAACATTTCAGACAAATGGCTGTCCAGTCTCTTCTTAAAAACTTCCAGTGTTAGAGCATTCACAACTTCTGGAGGCAGGTTGTTCCTCTGGTTAATTGTTCTAACTGTCAGGAAGTTTCTCCTTAGTTCTAGGTTGCTTCTCTCCTTGATTAGTTTTCATCCATTGCTTCTTGTCCTGCCTTCAGGTGCTTTGGAAAATAGCTTGACTTCCTCTTCTTTGTGGCAGCCCCTTAGATATTGGAACACTGCTATCATGTCCCCCCTCTTCCTTCTCTTCGTTAAACTAGACATACCCAATTCCAGCAACCGTACTGTCAGAATCCAATTATATTTCATCTTTAATTATCAAATATAGAAACTCCCAATTCTGCCTTCTCTGGATTCTGCCATAAGAGGGAGAGAAGGGGGAGAACAAAGGGGCTTTATGGCCCTCACTTCCTTCAGTAGACTTCTAAGGAGCTGAATGTGTTTATTGCAACATCAAAGAGAGACTTTGAATGTAAATAGCATCAAAGAACCTTACCATGACAAAAGAGAGCTATTTACCTTTCATGTAGTTATCTGAAGTCTCCATACAGACGAAAGAAAGGAGCAAGGGGGTGGAATTGTGATGCCTGAAACTATCACTGGAAGGGGGGATGATTGGGTGGGACTGCTGGGGAACCCCTTAAAACCTTGAATGGGAGAGCTTGGACCCCAAGTCCTGTCTAGCATGCCTGCAACCACTTCTTCTTAATAAAGGATTCCTGTTGGAAGAATTATTCCAAGAGTTCTGTCTTCTTAAGATGCAAAGTGGGGTGGGTCCTTACATTAGACAGGACTTGCAAAATTAATCCACCTGGAAGGGAGACCCTTGCCGGGGGATTTTGCAAAAAATTTACCATGTCAGACAATGGAGCAAGAGAGGGGGAAAACTCCCTGGAAAGAGAGCCGCTGACCCAGTTGGAACCTTGCCAGATGTTGGGATCTGAGAGGTCAGATTCCTCGGGAGAAGAAGTGGTGGAGACACAGGACCACAAGCCTCGCTGGTCAATGGGCGTTGGAAAGAAAAGTGAGTGGGGAAAGGAATCAAGAAAGGTGACCCTGAGACGGGGGACCAAGCAACCAGAATGGAAGCAGGAGATGGAGAAATCCCTGCACGCAAGTGAAGAGGGAGGAAGCTGGGCACCGTACTCAGACTGGATCCTAGAGAAAGCTATTGACCTGATGAAGAGAACTCTCAGCTTCCTAGGAGAGGAGAATACTGAGCCCTATGGCCGCCCCAGCTCCTGGAGCCGCAAAGGGAGAGACACCGAGGGGGACGTGGAACCTGCAACCCCAGGGACATCTACTGATCCAGGAGCCCCCACCCCCTACCGGATCACAGATGGCAATCTGGACGGAAGACACTACCACCCACAACGGAGGCACCGATCCATTCCAAGACGTCCACCGTTGGAGGTGAAATTCAAAGGGGAGCCAACACGCTTGGGGTTTTTCCTAACCCAAGTCCTCAGCTACATGGAGGAATATGGGCAGGACATTCCCAGCGACAAAGCCCGCATCCGGATCGTGCAATCTGCCCTGGATGGACCAGCTGCAGATTGGGTGGTGAAGTTGCATGACTCCAATGCCCCAGAACTCAGTAACTTCAACCGTTTCATGTCCTCTTTGAGAAGACGATTTGAAGACGCCCTGGCTGATCGCAAAGCCCGTGAAAGGATAAAAACGATGAGGCAAGGCAAACGCCCAGTGGCTGAGTATACACAAGAATTCCGGGCCATTGCCAGCAAACTGAATTGGCCAGAAGACATCCTCCTTGGCCATTTCAAAGACGGACTAAACTATGATCTATATGATGCTTGCCTGCCCCGAGGGGATCCACACTGACTTGAGGAATGGTACGTCTTGGCAGAGGAAGCAGAGATCGACATATTGAAGAGGCACCGCCGAGGAAAACAATGGAGCCGCCCCCCGCCTGAGCTGACACACGAACCGGTGAAATCATCGGCTACAGCCAAGAAGCAAATGGGGTGTTTCAAGTGCGGAAGAGAAGGGCATCGAGCTGTAGAATGCCGCTCAAAGGCCCCCCAGCACAACCCAGACAGATCCCCAATCAACAAACCGGAAAGTCTTCAGCTAAGCCAAAAGAAACGGCCATGAGAATGATGGAAATTGCAGAACCCCCCACTTCTGCTCACCAAGGGGAAAGAACTCCAGCCTACACCACAGGGCCGGTGGATGCCTCAGATGACAGCTCGGAGGGCGAACCCCTGGTAAGTGGATGCATCACACCCATCTTCAAAACAGTGAGTATATTAATCCCCCCCCCCCATGCCCGAAGCTGTGAAGGTGAAAGCCTTAATAGACTCTGGCTGCACCCGCTGCCTCATTAGCCCAACACTAGTGGGGAATCTGGGCATCCCATCCAGGAGACTGGAACAACCAATCTCATTTGGCCAGCTAGATGGATCCATAGCAGGGGGGGTGCCAGCTACCCTAGCCACTCTGCCAATACACCTCTCCCTGGGCAACCATGAAGAGGACATAACGTTTGTGGTGACCCCAGGTATGGAATGCCCAATGATTCTAGGGATGGAATGGTTGAAAAAATGGAACCCCTGGGTAAATTGGAGGACGACAGAAATCAAATTCCCGAAGGGGGACCCTATGGACTTAAAACCCCAAGGGAGGCTACCAGAATCAAGAATAGAAAAAGCATCCATAGTAGAGGAAAAAAGATTAATAGAAATACCAGAGGAATATAGGGACCTTGCTGAAGTCTTCAGTGAGGAGAGGGCGAATGAGCTTCCCCCCCACCGACCCACAGACTGTATCATTGAATTCAAGCCTGGGGCAAAACTCCCGAAGCCCAGATTATACTCCATGAGCCCAAAGGAGAAGGAGGAAATGGAAAGATTTATTTAAAAAAACCTAGAGAGAGGTTTGATTGAGCCAGCCAAGCCTAAAGTGGCTGCCCCGGTCCTTTTTAGAGAGAAGAAGGATGGCTCTTTACGTTTATGCGTGGATTATAGGGCCTGAATACAATCAGTGAAAGCAACCTATACCCGCTGCCCCTCATGAAAGACATGCTGTCACACCTATCGAAAGGGAAAATTTTTTCTAAACTAGACCTAAGGGAAGCTTACTATCACGTGAGAATTAAGGAAGGGGACGAATGGAAGACTGCATTTAACTGCCCCATGGGGTGCTATCAATTCAAAGTCTTGCCATTTGGATTACAAGGGGGCCCTGCAGTCTTTATGCAATTAATCAATGACGTTCTAAGGGAGCACCTGTTTAAGGGGGTCCTTGTTTACTTGGACGACATTCTTATCTTTACCGAAACAAAAGAAGAACACGTCAAACTTGTCAGAGCGGTTTTAAAGAAGCTGCGAGCCGCTCACCTATATGCCAAACTCTCAAAATGCGAATTCCACCAGGAAAGGATAGACTACCTAGGTTATCGCATATCCCCCCAGGGCATTGAAATGGACCCAGAGAAGGTCAAAGCAGTATTAGATTGGGCGCCACCCCGCACAAGAAAGCAACTACAAAGTTTCCTGGGCTTTGCAAACTTTTACCGCCAATTCATCCCCTCATTTGCCCAGATAGCCTTGCCCCTCACTAACTTACTAAAAACGAAGGGAGCATCCTCAGTAAAACCTAGCCAGCCACTAACATGGACAATGGAGTGCCAAGCAGCGTTTGAGAGACTAAAGAGACTTTTTTCTGCCGAACCAGTACTAAGGCACCCAGATATGGACAAGCCCTTCATAATACAGGCAGATGCAAGTGATGTGGCAGTGGGGGCTGTGCTATTACAAGAAAATAATGATGCAGTATTGCAACCCTGTGCATATACATCCAAGAAACTCTCGGAAACAGAACAGCGCTGGCCCGTATGGGAGAAGGAGGCTTATGGGATACGTTGGGCATTACTCACGTGGCGACAGTTCCTGGAAGGCAACAAAATCCCTTCCAGGTGTGGACCGATCACAAAAATTTAGAAGCCCTGAAAACGTCCAGGAAACTCAATCCCAAACAAGCCCGCTGGTCTCAGCATTTTCACCAGTTCCAGTTTAAGCTCAAACATTTACCAGGGAGAAAGAACTTCCTGGCAGATGCTCTATCTCACATGCCTCAATATAACAGCGCACGAACCACAGACTCTAGACCAATAATGGCAGAGTCACAACTGGCAGCACCAGTAACCACAAGAACCCAAGCCAAATTAAAACCACAACTGGACAGCCAAACTGGAATTGAATTCAGAAAAAGTTTGGAAACAGATGAATGGTTCCAGAAAAACAAAAATGTGTGCACAATGAGAGACGGGTTGCCTTGGGTAGGGGAAAAGTTATATATACCAACAACCCAAAGAATCACGTTCATGCAGCTTTGCCATGACACAAAATCAGCAGGGCATTTTGGATTTGTAAAAACTTTACACTTAATTAAACGGCAATTTTGGTGGCCATCAATAAAAAAGGACATAGAAAGTTATGTTGCCAGCTGCCCAACCTGTGCATCAGCAAAGAGGTTGCAAGGGAAATCGCCAGGGCTATTACAACCAGTGGCAAGTCCCTCAGCCCCCTGGAGGGAAATAGCCATGGATTTTATAGTGGAATTGCCAGAAAGCAATGGGAATACTGTTATCTGGACAGTCACGGACCTATTTTCCAAACAGGTGCACTTTATCCCTTGCCAAAAGATTCCCACTGCAAAGGCCTTAGCAAAACTTTTCATCCAGCACATTTACAGATTGCACGGGGCACCCCAACGCATCATCTCTGATAGGGGAGTGCAATTTACGTCTGCCTTTTGGAAGGAATTTTTATCCCTCTTAGGGACCACTCAGGGACTGACATCTAGCCATCATCCACAAGGGGATGGACAAACGGAACGGTGCCATTCGGTACTTGAGCAATATTTGAGATGTTTTTTAAATTTCCAACAGAGTGATTGGACGGACTTACTTCCTTTTGCAGAAGTTGCCTACAATAATGCAGTCCACTCCAGCACAGGCTACACTCCTTTTCAAATAGCCAACGGTCAAAGTTTCAACCCTATGCCAGAGTTAACCCCAAAAGAACCAACGATCCCTTCACTGAAAGAATGGATGGAAAACCTACAAAACACCTGGCCAATAGTCAGAAAATCACTAGATGAAGCTAGGCGGGCATACAAAGCACAAGCCGATAAAAAAAGGGTTGAGCCTACACCATTCATTATAGGAGAAATGGTGTACTTATCTACAAAATACCTAAAGTCCCTACAGCCCTGTAAAAAACTTGGACCAAAATATATAGGACCTTTTCCAATTAAAAGAATCATAAATCCAGTAACAGTAGAATTAGAATTACCCAAAAATCTCAGGCAAATACACCCAATTTTTCATTGCAGCTTGCTGAAAAGAGAGCATCAGTCACCTCTACGGCCAAAAATCCCCCACCACCACCTCCAATCATGGTGGAGGGTGAACAACACTTCGAAATAAAGGAAATCCTTGACTCTAGGAGATATCATGGAGCAACTCAGTACCTAGTTGCCTCACACAAACGAGTGGGTCCATAAACGTCATGTCAGAGCCCCGAAGCTATTGAAGAAGTTTCACACAGAGTATCCCAACAAGCCTAACTAACTTTTATACCTGTTTTGTTTTCTTGCAGGTGGATCTCTCTTATTTTTAAGAGGGGCCGGATGTCAGAATCCAATTATATTTCATCTTTAATTATCAAATATAGAAACTCCCAATTCTGCCTTCTCTGGATTCTGCCATAAGAGGGAGAGAAGGGGGAGAACAAAGGGGCTTTATGGCCCTCACTTCCTTCAGTAGACTTCTAAGGAGCTGAATGTGTTTATTGCAACATCAAAGAGAGACTTTGAATGTAAATAGCATCAAAGAACCTTACCATGACAAAAGAGAGCTATTTACCTTTCATGTAGTTATCTGAAGTCTCCATACAGACGAAAGAAAGGAGCAAGGGGGTGGAATTGTGATGCCTGAAACTATCACTGGAAGAGGGGGGGTGATTGGGTGGGACTGCTGGGGAACCCCTTAAAACCTTGAATGGGAGAGCTTTGACCCCAAGTCCTGTCTAGCATGCCTGCAACCACTTCTTCTTAATAAAGGATTCCTGTTGGAAGAATTATTCCAAGAGTTCTGTCTTCTTAAGATGCAAAGTGGGGTGGGTCCTTACAGCTACCTTATGTGTTTTAGCCTCCAGTCTCCTAATCATCTTTGTTGCTCTTCTCTATACTCTTTCTAGAGTCGCAACATATTTTTTACATCGTGGTGACCAAAACTGGATGCAGTATTCCAAGTGTGGCCTTACCAAGGCATTGTAAAGTGATATTAATACTTCACGTGATCTTGATTCTATCCCTCACAGCACAGCACTGTGTTGGCTTTTTTGGCAGCTGCAGCACACTGCTGGCTCATATTTAAGTGATTGTCCACTAGGACTCCGAGATCCCTCTCACAGTTACTACTATTGAGCAAGGTACCCCCTATACTATACCTGTCAATTTGGTTTTTCTTACCTAAATGTAAAACCTTATTTTTTTCACCATTGAATTTCATTTTGTTAGAAAGCGCCCAGTGTATCATAGCTCCTCCTGTATCTTAAACCTGTCTTCTGGTGTGTTGGCTATTCCTGCCAACCATAGCTTGTTTAAAGCTTGAAAAAGGTCACTTCTGTTATGACTGATATTCTGCTACATATGCTACCAGTATTATTTTAAACAAAAATGGTCTTTTTTCCCCATCTGTCCCCAAATTAAATAAGATTATTTAGCATAAAGAGTTGAAATAACTGATTCTGTATCTCAGCATAATGCAAGACAAATAACATAACCTTGATTAATGGTGAAAGTTATTTTGGCATCCAAGCCTTTCTTTTTGTTAAAAAAATGAACATAAAACTGATGAATTTCTAAATTTAAGATGAAAGTGTGCCATCTGTTTGAGCTTAAATTACTTTCATCAGCACATTGTCTTTAAAAAGTATCCATGCAGTTCAGACATCTACTAAAGCAATTATTAAATTCCAGTGAATGATAGCATTAAATATTTGGTGGAGACACTACATTTACACATTTCTACCTATTGAAAACAACTGAAATTACAGCTCAAAAGACATGTGATTCTTTCTTAATGTATTCTTAATTTCTTAATGTAAAACAAAGAAGATTCCAAAATTATGGTTTTTAAAAAAGTAAGAAGTAACTACATATAAATGTATCATCTTAATATGAAAACACTATTTTCATCAAAATTCATTTCTCTTTCTTGCTAAAGTAGAAGAATTATTTTGCTTTATGCAACATTTTTTCCAGTTCTTTGTACTCAGATTTTTATTTAAATGGCATTGAGAAATTTGGAAACATTTTCATACGTATCACAAAGCTAGGTATATTTTGGTATCTAACCTTTTTAAGGCATTCTTTTGCAATTTCTAGCCCCCAATAGATGCATTTGTGTATTTCACTGGTATTTTCCCTAATAACATTTTTGCAGATTTATTTATTTATATCCCACATTTATAACTTTTTACAAACAGCTCAAGGCAGCAAACATATGCAACACACACGTTTCTCCTATTTTCTCCACAAAAACAGCCATGTGAGGTGTTAATCTATAACAGTGGTTCTCAACCTGTGGGTCGGGACCCCATTTGGGGTCGAACGACCATTTCACGGGGGTCGCCAAACAAGGCTGTCTGCCATTTTTTCCCTCTTTTCTTTGGCCATGCCCCTGGCACCCGGTGATGTATAAGTGGTTGGGGGTCATCACAACATGGGGAACTGTATTATGGAGTCACGGCATTAGAAAGGTTGAGAACCACTGTTCTATAAAAATTAAGTAGTGTTATATGCATTCTCTGAATGAAAAAGTCTGAAGTAAAATGTGGGGGAATATAAAAAATCAAAAGATAGTTATATCATTGCAGATCACATATTAGACTAATTGACATAAAAATGCCAATACAAAACTTCCCAACTTCCATTCATTCTTTTATACTGAGAGTAAGTAGTTGTCCACCATAAAGCCTTGCTGCTAGAAGATGGAACTAAGAAATTGAAGGATGAGAACACATATGTTCACCAGATATTGTGAGAGACATAGCTTGGTCCTGTAATTAGCAAGCCAAAGCAGATGTAACAAAAAGTGTTCAGGTCATTTTAGTAAACCACAGGATTTGGTTTCAGTACCTATATTACTGCACCCAAATGTGTTGCAAATACTTAGGTGTATTAGATATGATGGTTGGACAGACTAGCCAATATTTGTGTGAAATATTAAATGGGCACGTATCTGACATCTGAAATGTCAATATCTAAAAAAATAGCAAGATAAAATTTTAGTTCCCCTTGAGAAAAAAAAATTACAAAAATCAATTTCCTTATGAGACAGCCATTTGTCGGAGGATTAAACAGTTTTTTCACAGATTAGAGAACAAAATCTCTTAGCACATTTCAAATGTTAGTCATCAGTGCAAGAATGCCTGTGTTATATTTAATGACTGTCTTACTGTCACTCAGAGTTCTTTTTCTCCTTTCACTATTCCTCGTTTCTCTTCATCCTATAATAGGTTTGTGCATATATACAAATTCTTTGCTAAGGCTACAGTATATCTGAATAAAAATGCATGAAGACTGATAAAACTGAATGCCTGTGTCTTTTAGGACTTCAGAATTCCTGATTTGTATTGTTAACAAATGGAATAACATTCTCCTGACAGATCTGGATGGATCTTCGCTCACAGCTCCTCCTTATGGAGCAAGTAGCAGCCATAGCCAAGAAGGCCTTTGCATAAATACATATTGTGAATGTTGAGCCTGTTTCTTCACTGGGAGGTATTCCTCGTGGTTATAGTTATTATTACTTATTAAATTTATAGGGCTCTCAATTTCCAATTACTCTTGATGGCTCACAGCTATCAAAGAAAGCCTTTAAAACAATAAAATCATGCAATCACCTTCTGACTGGACTACTGCGATGCCTTCTACATGGGGCTGCCCTTGAAATGCATTTGGAAACTTCAGCTAGTCCAGAATGCAGCAATATAGGCAGCATAGTACACCCATGTAGCATTATTGTGAGTTGCATTGGTATCCAGGATGCTTCTGAATACAATTCAAGGTGCTGATTGTCACTTTTAAAGCCCTGCACATCACAGGACCAGCTAATTGTGTGGCTGCTTGTTCTTGATAGTTTCTGTCTACCCCACCAGATCTGGCAGAATGGATATGCAAGGCATTGTCTTGGTGAGACAATGCCCCTGGTGGATCCTTGGAAATGTTTTCTGTGTGGGAAAGGGACAAATTGCCATGGCCAACTTGCCATGGGACAACTCACTGCGGAACAATTTAACAATTTTATTTAATTATTTAAAATAAATAAAATATCTTATTTTTTTGTCGATCACATTTCATTTTGTCCCTCCTTTTGCATTCTATCTTTAATGATTCTGTTCCATCATTTCTTTGTTATTAGTTAACTTTTGTCCAGCAATGAGTTGTCCTGTGGCAAGTTGGCTGTGACAAGATGTCCCACAGCAAGTTATACATGGCAAGTTGGCTGTGGCGAGTTGTCTAGCGGCAAGTTGACTGTGGCAAGTTGGCCATGGCAAGTTGGCTACAGCAAGTTGGCCATATAATGACACCTACCCTATGAAACAACCTCCCCCTCCAATATTTGGACAGCTCCAACTTTGGGAGCCTTTCAGCATGGGTGTCTGAGTTTTTAATAAGGACTCCTGGGTATTTTTATGATTGTTGATATTATTTTACAGTTTATCATCACATACAGTTTTGTTGCTGATTGGTGGCCTTATAAATTTTAATAAATTTATAACTAAGAGGAAATGAACTATAATCCACAAAAGTGTACATAATAGTAATTTGGCAATCATTAAGCAAATCATCAAGGCTTAGGTGTGACATCATGTGACCACAACTTGTGACTTTCTGCCAGTTTCCCCAATAACCTTGCTTGTTGAAAGCCAGCTATGAATGGCAATCAAATTATTATGGGATGCCGTGGTATTTGTAAATGGAATCCAAGGGCCCAAATCACAATCATGATTATGTGATTATGGGGTGCCATGACAGCTACAGTTTCAAGAAACATTCACAAGCCTCTTCATTCAGTGTCATCATAATTTTGCATAGTTGTTGAACAAATGGTAGGTAACCAAGGACTACCTGAATTCTTCCTTGCCTTTCAGGCATAAGATGAGCTATTTTATTTCCCAGCTTTCATTGGCCAGCAACCATCTAAGTAAGGAGAGGATGTAGCCAAACTGGAGAATATATTTTTCTTTTATTTTGCTCATGAGTAAACAAAAAATGTCAGGCAAATTATACCACCAAAGTTATAGTTCATAATGTTCTGAGTGGAATTGAAAAACAGTGCTGTGTGTTCATTTGTTATAGCTGGACTTTGTGCTAGGGCGACCTTTGACAAGACTGTGGCAGAGTAGCATACTATTATTCAAGACCCAGCCATGTAATTCCATAACCCTTATGTCATATTCTGTGTTGACATCTGGATGCTCAGCCTTTTTAAAGGGTCATTCCGTACTTTAGACTGCTTAGAGCTATTTAATACTATATATATCCAGTGGTAAACAACTCTAAATTTAAGAAGAATACTAAAAAAATAATAAATGTACTGACCTAGACAAATCCTGTGTAGTGTCCAGCTCCCCTTCATTTCCAACCATTGCCAGTTTCAGCTGAAATCTCACAGTCCTGAATATATTTTCCCTCCTCAATTTATGTGTGGCTGTGCCATGCCTGGGTGTGCATACCTGCATTTTTGTGCATTCTATATACTTTGGGGGCACAACTAGAAGAATAAATTTAACATTTATTAGATTAGTTGATTAATTGCCTAGAAATGTGGTTATCCAGTTCTACAGGTAATTGGTCCTCATCTGAACACCCCAATCATTCTGTTTTTCCTATACAAAGCACATTGGGAAACACACATCACATACACTACCATTTTTCCTGCCTTCTTCTAGCAGGATCATCCAACAATAAGAAGAAGGAAAGAAAGTGGAAATGTAACAAATGAAATAACTGCACTGGAAGAGGGAAAGGGGATATGCAACTGAACAGACTGGAGAGGAAGGGAGGTGGAACTGAAGAGGCAAAGAAAGAAAGGAGAGAAGATCTGTTTAGATTTTAGGTTTAGCAAACAGTTCCTCCCTCGACAACAACCTGATTCTCAAAGGCATTCATTTCAGTTGTAAAGGCTGCAGAAGCTTAATATTGACTCTGAACGTGCTGTAATTTCTGAGATTCTTTAATAACATCTCTACATGCAAGGTATTACAATAGTCAAAGCAGGAGGAAACCAGAACAGTACAGGTTGTCCTCAACTTCCAACAGTTCATTTAATGACTATTTGAAGATGCAGTGGCACTGAAAAAAAAGTGACTTATGGCCGTTTTTCACACTTACAACCGTCGCAGCATCCCCATGCTCACGTGCTCAAAATTTGGAAACTTGGCAACTGACTCATATTTATGATGCTTCCAATGTCCCAGGATCATGTGATCCCCTTTTGTGATGTTCTGACAAGCAAAGTCAATGGGGAAGCCAGATTAACAACTGCATTGATTCACTTAACAATTCTTGCAAGAGAGGTCATAAAATGGGGCAAAACTCATTTAACTGTCTTGCTTAGCAACAGAATGTTTGGGATCAATTGTGGACGTAATATGAGGACTAGATGTAGCTTGATCAGGCCTTACTAGGCTGGGATGTGATTGGTAAATTGTTCACCATCAGAAAAACTAACACCTTGCCACTGCATTGACCTGACCTCTCAAGGGGAGCGCAGAATCAAAGAGATTTCAAGGATTAAAATTTATATTTATATTTAAGAGAGAAAAAAAGTGCTTAATGTAATTAAAATCCCATCCATCCA
The DNA here is from genome assembly GCF_016545835.1 of Crotalus tigris. Classification (NCBI taxonomy): domain Eukaryota; kingdom Metazoa; phylum Chordata; class Lepidosauria; order Squamata; family Viperidae; genus Crotalus; species Crotalus tigris. The sequence goes on along the minus strand of NW_024096551.1, from coordinate 6,492,369 downwards.
TGCATACAATATTTCTTAACAAACAAAGCCTGTTTCTTGTGTAATTTCAGGATCACCTATTACCCCTGATCCACTTCACCTTTCCATTAGTTCAGGGGTGTCAAACTCGCAATGTCATGTGATGTGTCATGATGTATCGTGGCTTTTTTTCCCATTGCTGGCAAGTGGGTGGACGTGGTTTCAGCATGACGCATCCGGCCCCGGGCCAGCAGTTTGACACCCCTGCACTAGTTCTTTCTTTGGTTTCTATAGTGTATTTCATTCCTATATAAGAATCAGATGACTTTCAGATAATCATTTGGAAAAATAACTTGGCTTCCTACTTTTTACATCTTGATCAAAGCTGGGCAACTTTATTCTAGCTAGGGCTGTACTTCAACTTTGAATAGCATATACGAGAAATTGATATTCCTAAATGTAGGCAAACTAGTAGAAAAACAAAATTTAGGTTTATTTTAGGGATAAATTAATTACAGTTAAATATAATAGCAATTGTCCTTGTATATTTTATGATTTCCCATGTGTTACATACTGTACATCCATGTATTTTTGGTGATATCTCAGATTTCATATAGTGTCTTTTGGGGTTTGTGAATAACAGCATTCATCATAGGAAAAGCAGGGAATTATGCCTTTAGTTTTAATCTGTAGTTTTCAGCTTGTATAAATATTCAAACTAAAGGCTGCATAAAATATCTATTAAGTAAGCAACAGTAGATACATTAAAATATTTTGTGGTGTTGATGGAGGTGGTTGTTGATACAATAAGGGATTGTTGTTGATTTTTTTATGGACATAGTGAGAATTTTTTTGGGGGGAGAAACACTTTCTAAATGAGTAGAGTTTTATTGAGGTGGGGAGAAAAAAAATCATTTCTAGATCCTTTTTTAAAAAAAACTACTGTTACTAATGTTACTCGTAGCAGGATTAAGTTTGCATATTAAAAACAGAGTCTCCCCCTGCAGAAGGAAAGGGCTTTTTTCTTTTAAATCTTTAGTGAATGGAGATTAGTGTCCTGAAGGGAAAGACTAACATATAATAAAGAATCTCTCTACAAGCGCACCTGTGAATCTTGGCAAGGGGGGGAAATGATTTCATAGGCCTGAATAGCTTAGTTATCTTGGGCATAGAGGCCTACAGTTATTTTATATAAATGCAGCCATATTATTTGGGAAAAGCTGATGACACTGCATTTCAGATAAATCTTCACAGTTCTGTTAAGCACCTCAAGCAAGAAAAAAAAAGGATTTTCTTTCCTCACATGGAATAAGATTTTACTCCAAATTCTGACTAAATAATTGAATTGTCAAGAGAGAGAGAGAGGGTGCGGCTTTGAGTTTAGGAGCAGCCTGTGGATTTATTGATTCCCCCTTCTTTCGTTTGAACAATTCAAAATACTTTTAAAATTCTCCTTAGTTTTAGAGGATAAAGGGTTATTTTGCAAAAATAAAGAATAAAAATCCCCCAAAGCTTTGTTTAATATGGAACTGCTGGATACCGCTTAAGATCTTGGGCACATTGTTTCTAGCTAAATGCCATGCTGGAATTACACAGCTTGAATTATGATATATGATATAATATGCATTAGATAGGTGGGTATTTTATAGCATAATTTATTCTATCCTTATAACAATGGCCAGAAGCGAACTTCAGCAATTATGCATTTCAAGCATAGGAGATTGATTATCTAGGCTTTTTTTCTGTTTGGAGATTATAAGTAAGGTAATTTCAATAGGTTAGGTAGAATTTGATATTTCCTCTGAATTCATAACTAATTGAGGCATGCTGACCCAATTCAACTGGTTTGACAAAGCCAAGCTCACCAAGCACATGCTTGTCCAATGTGGGTTAAAATAAAATATGTACATTTACTCTGTAGGTCTTGTCATGACTGTCCCTGTGAGACTTTTTTCAGGTTTCTGAACTTGTGCATTGAGCATTTTGGCAGATATGTCTTCTGGATATGAAATATGTGCTCAGTATCCTCTAGTCTTCTTTTCTAGGTAATAGGTAGTATAATATGATACCATGCCTTTCATTGCAATTGTTTTATTTATTCACTTTGTCTGGGGAATCCCCCAAAACATTATCTTATATCACAGGCCAGAGTTAGATGACCTTACGTGAAGGCACTGAATGAATATTCATGGATGTTTCAGAGAACAAAGTTATCAGACTAACAATAGCCTGGCTTTTGCTAAAGTATATTTGGCTGAGTTTAAATAAAATGTACAGTCTAGAAGCGGGGCAGGATTAGTGTTAAAAAAAGTGTTTTGTTTTGTTTTTTAAGTATAACTGGAAGAAATGCAGATAAGGCAGTGGTGGGATTCAGGTAATTCGCACCAGTTTGGCAGAACCGGTAGCTAATTATTTTTTGTTGCCCAGGCCCAGAATGGACTTCCGGAAGTGCCATCCACACAAAGAACCGGTTGTTCACATATTTGAATCCCACCACTGAGATAAGGTAGTAGTCTGATTAAGAAGAATCATAAGGAAGGATAGATGGAAGCCTGGAAGAAAAGGCTAGAAACAGAACTGAAGCAATTTCTTGACTGCAGACTTTTAATAAAATTGTGAAATTGTAACTCCAGTGCCTGCTGCTGTAAAATCTGGCATGTAGCACTTCTGGGTTTAAATAATTTCCTTTAGTTCATCCAACCATGGAGTAAAAAGGATCAGCTTCTTTCAAATGCATTGTATAATCAGTCCTAGTTTTTACAACTTTAAAGTTCTGCAAATGTTATATTAGAATTTGTATTTCCACTTTCTACCGAGTAGAGAAAGATTATATGTCAGAAAAAGCATGATGGGTCATCAAAGCAAGAGAATATATGTTGCCATCAGCACTTATTATCTACCAACAAACCTTTTCAGCTTGCCAGAAATCCCAACAACTGAACATAGTAATTGCTGGGCATGTAAGGGAAGAGATTATAGCTTGCAGGAAAACATCATAGGCAACAATTGACAGAAAAGAATGAAATGAAATATTTTGCAGAACTTTAAATGTTCATTATATATAAATGCAAGACAACCATCCTTCGCCAAAGATATTGTAAGTAGGAAATAAAAAAAAAAAAAGTTTGATGGATTGAATTTCTGATTGGCAACTTAATGGCTACAAGATTTGTGCCTGAAGACATAACCTTTTCGCATTGCTATTCAATGAAATTCATTCAGCCCAGGAGAAAATCCTCAGCACTGCAAGAACACCATTGAAGCCCTGGGATTATAGCTTTAGCTAGTGGTACCTCAATAATCTTCTGTAATTGGATGCAGGTAAAGCATTTATGCGCGGTGTTTTGATAAAAATGAATAATTTTTATAAGCGAAATCAGATTCAGAAACGTAGAGAACTTGAAGATGAAATTAAACTAAAAGAAAGGGCTTTGATTCTAAATCCTTCTGATGAAAGTACTAAAGAATCTGTAAAGTTATTAAGGTCACAATTTAATATGTTGATAGCAGATCAAGCTGCAACCAATTTATTATTTATGAAACAAAATACATTTTGTAATGCTAATAAGCCGGGGAGATGGTTGGCTTATCAATTAAGAAAGAAACAGAGACAGAGAATAATAGAGAAAATAAATTATAAGGGTAAACTAGTTTCTCAGAAGGAATTAATTAAAAAATCTTTTTTGGATTATTATCAAAACCTATACAAATCTACTAATGTACAACTGTTAGATATAAATAAATATTTAGCTGAGGCAAGTTTTCCTAAACTGACTGAGGATCAGAAATATGAAATTAATGGTTTAATTACTAAGGAGGAAATCGCCTCAGCAATTCAACAATTGAAATTAGGGAAAGCACCGGGTACGGATGGGTTAACAGCTGTTTATTATAAAGCTTTAATGGAGGAGATGATTCAACCATTAAATGATCTTTTTAATGGTATCTTACAGGGTTTAGAGATTCCTCCTTCATGGCGTAGTGCTTTTATATCATTGATTCCAAAGGAGGATCAAGATCTTACTTTACCAAAAAACTATAGGCCTATATCTCTTTTAAACGTGGATTATAAGATATTTGTAAAAATTTTGGTAAATAGGCTTATGAGGGTGGTGCATCATCTTGTGCATAAAGATCAATCAGGGTTTATAACAGGAAGGTATATGAAAAACAATGTTAGACAAATTATTAATTTATTAGAATACTTAGATAAGAACAACCAAGTTCCTGCAGGGCTCATATTTTTAGATGCTGAAAAAGCATTTGACCAACTGAATTGGCATTTTATGCTAAGAGTAATGGAAGAAATGAATTTTGGTGAAAACATATTACAAGCCCTTAAGGTAATATATCAAAAACAAACAGCACAACTTATTGTTAATGGAGGTTTGTCGGAGGTTTTCACAATAGAGAAAGGTACTAGACAGGGGTGTCCTTTATCGCCATTGTTGTTTGTTTTAACATTGGAAATATTATTGATTAAAATTCGAGAGTCTCAGGAAATTAAAGGAATATATGTTAATAAAAAAGAATATAAGTTGAGAGCTTTTGCGGATGACTTGGTTGTTACTTTGTCGCAACCTGATTATTCTGTAGTAAACTTATTACAGTTGATTCACCATTATGGTTTGGTCTCGGGTTTTAAGATTAATGTAAATAAGACTAAAATTTTACCTAAAAATTTGTCGAGTCAGGAGAAGCAGATTTTGGTTAACTCGACGGGTTTTGAGATTGTTAATAAGGTAAAATATTTGGGGGTGATGCTGTCTGTTTCTAATGCAAAACTATTTAAAAATAATTATGAAAGGTTGTGGGTCGGGGTACAGAAAGACTTGAAGAATTGGGAAAAGCTGCAATTATCCCTCATGGGAAGAATTGCAGTGATAAAAATGAATATTCTACCCAAGTTTCTTTTTTTGTTTCAAATGTTACCAATTTTGAAAAATGAGATTAATTTAAATGAGTGGCAGAAGGGTCTCAATAAATTTATTTGGGCAGGGAAAAAACCAAGGGTTAAGTTCAAAATTATGCAAGACTTCCGTGAGAGGGGCGGACTCAAGGTACCAAATTTGAAATTATATTATGATGCGGTGGTTTTAACATTAATTAGTGACTGGGTAAATTTGACAAATTCTGATATACTTTATCTAGAGGGATGGGATTTACTTTATGGGTGGCATGCCTATTTAATATTTAATAAAAAAATAGATTGGGCTTTTAAATCTCATATTTTAAGAATTTCTTTACTTAGGATTTGGAGAAAATATTATAAAAGTGATTTTAAAGTACCATTATGGGCTATACCTTGGCATGCGATAGAAGGAATAAAAAGAGGGGTTAAAATGGATATGTTGTCTTATAGACAGTTACTTAAATGGGATGGACAAAACTGGCAATTAAAATCACGGGAAGAATTAGCACAAGAAAATTTTACTTATTCTTGGTTCCAATATAGGCAACTACTAGATAGATGTAAGATGGATTGTAAGGTGGGTTTTCTTAGAGAAGATGAAAATCTTATTAAGCAACTGAAGGATCAAAGACAAACCCACATTAAGAGAATTTATGGGGTTTTAGTTGAATTGGACTCAGAAACGGAACTAGTTAAAGATTGTATGATTAGATGGGCGCAGAACTTTGGTGAGCCAGTTTCATTGGACACCTGGGAAACTATTTGGGTGAGAAATGTCAAATTTACTCAAGCACAGCATCTAAGGGAGAATTTTTATAAAATGTTTTATAGATGGCACCTTGATCCACAAAAAATGTCTTACATGTACCCTGACGTGCAACCTAAATGTTGGAGAAGTGGTTATAAGGAGGCTTCCTATTATCATATTTGGTGGTCATGTAGAGAGATAAAAGCATTTTGGATCAAAATATGGTGGAATATCCAGAGAATTTTTAGAAGGAGGGTAAAATTTACTCCGCAATTATTTTTGTTAGGTATTGTTACAGATTGTGATACAAAGGAGGTTGTATTGATGTTAAACTTGATCACAGCCGCGAGGCTGTTAGTTGGACAATATTGGAAGAAGGAATCTTTGCCTACATTGCAGGAATGGTTTTTTAAAGTAGCTTATCTGGCGGAAATGGCAAAGATTTCGGCTTTCTTAAAGCAACAAACGCAAGAGAAGTTTTTTGCTATCTGGGACAAATGGATAAAATTTATACAATTTAGATTGGGTATACAAAAATATTATATAGCTTTTTCATAAGTTTTATTTTTATATATATTATAGATATCTTTTTTATATATATAAATTTAAAGTTTTTAATTTAATTTTTATTTTTATTTTTTTTTATTTTTTTATTATTTCTTAAGCCTATATTCTGCTCTGGGAAGCTCAGGGGGGGGGGAAGGGAGGGTTTTTGGGAGGGGTGTGGGGTGGGGGGTTTTTTTTATATGTATTGTTTAAAATTTTTTTTTTCTTTTGTATATGTTGTTTTTTGTTCTGTATTGTTCTTGTTTTTCTTGTAAAATTTATAAAACTTTTAATAAAAAAAAAAATAATAATAATAATCTTCTGTAATTGCACACTTCTGTAATTGTCCACATCACTGCTCCCCAACCTTCTAAAACCAACTGTCTTTATCATACAAATAAGTAATAAAATTCCTAAAAATATACTTTAAAATTTCTGAATCCATTGGAGATCCACCCACCCACCCACATCTAAAATTTGCATATGAAAAAAATATCATTAAATGTTGATGCATTCTGGATATCTATGCTTACTTCAGTGCTGCTTAGAAGTATGAATCTACTGGTAAGTTTCTTTTAGCTAATGATTTCGCTGATGTTGTTTTGACATGTCTCAAACCAGCCTCCTGGTCATTCCTTCTGAGGTGTCCCCAGCATTCTATACTAGCACTTTTTATTATTATTTTCAAATTAGTCTTGCCTCTTGGTGACTGCCAGGACAAGTCCCTGCAGTTTTCTTGGTATGATTTTAGAAGTGGTTTGCCATTGTCTTCTTCTTCATAAAACATGAGAATGATTGGCTCAAAGTTACTCAGTTGGCTTTGTGCCCAAGACAAGATTAAGATTAGAACTCAGTTTTGCTGTTTCTAGACTGGTACTTTAATCACTAAACCAAACTGGTTTTGGTGCCTTTACGACTGCTTTTTAAAGATATTGCTAATCGGAGCTGTAGTGTCTCCCCAAGTCCCCTTTCCAATAAACATAAATAATATGATTATCTATGAATAGGTTCATCCATAACTCTCAGAAATAATGTAATTTCTTTAGTTGTCACTTCATGCCTCATGTGAATCCAGCCATTACAGTTTATAAACTGTAAAAAGCATAGCTTATAATTCAGACTTTGGTTTATTCACTAAAGTAGGAGAGTCAAACTGCCGGCCCAAGAACTGGTTGCATCATACAGAGACTGCGGTCACCCCAGCTATGGCAATGCAAAAAATGTTGTGACATGTCACATGACGTGGCGAGTTTGACATCTATGTACTAAAGTATGGTTAAGAAATGGTAGGCAACCAGCCAAAAAGTAACAATCCAGCTGCCAGCATGCATGCACCTGCATTTGTCACCTTTTATATTAGGGTTGGGGTTTTTTTTGGGGGGGGGGGGTACTGTAACCATTGCTGATTTTTAGCTGCCTTCATTTGAATGGGCAAGTTTGTGCCAGAAAATGTAATAAGAAAATAGCACTGAGCAGTCCTAAAATTCCACAGACTGTTATCAGTTCAGCTAAGAACCTATTATCTAAGGATTACAGTAGAACAAGTAATGCATCATCAACATAATTTTCCTTTAAACAACAAATTTATTGAAGCTCACAAAATATTAAAAGTAATTTCACACCACCAAGCATATAAATATATGCCTACAGCAGGCTCAAAAATTTTATCTCTATATTTTCTCTTGTTGGAACATATTTTAATGGACTATTTTTTTTCTAAAACAGCAAACATTGATTTCTCAAATTCATTTCCCTTTTATTAATTATAGCTTTTAAGAAAGTGCTATGAAAAGCACATACATCCTATTAAGCCTTTCAAGAGCTTCTTGTCATTTTCAAATAAAGAGGAATTTTAAAAATGCTTCTGTTTTTAAAGTTTGCATATTCCCCTCAGTAAAATGTACAAAGTAAGGACAATACTTAATAATACTGCTTAAGTAGACCAGTACAACCTTATTCCTGATAATAGTTTAGCCTTATATGCAATTCTTTTGAAAAAGCTTCCCTTTTTAACACTAAATACTAGAACATAGAATAATAGAGTTGGAAGGAACCTTGGAGGTCTTCTAGTCCAATTCTCCTGATTGAGCAGGAGACTCTAGACCAGGGGTAGGCAACCTTGGCTCTTTTATGACTCGTGGACTTCAACTTCCAGAATTCCTGAGCCATTGAAGTCCACGAGTCATAAAAGAGCCAAGGTTGCCTACCCCGGCTCTATACCATTTCAGATAAATGGTTATCCAGTCTCTTTTTGAAAGCCTCTAGTGATGGAGCACACACAACTTCAAAGGTGAGCTGTTCCTTTGGTTGATTGCTCTCACTGTTAGGAAATTTCTCCTTAGTTCTAGGTCACTCCTCTTCTTGGTTAGTTTCCATCCATTGTTTCTTGTCTTTCTATGTAACAACAAATACTGATATCATTTTGCACTATGTTGATGACAACAAGTTGTTTGATTAGTGCAGGTATGTCAAACTGCCAGCCCATGGGCCAGATGTGTCATGCCGAAACCTCCCCCACCCCATTGCCGGCAATGGGGAAAAAGTCCCAATACGTCATGCGCCGTCGTGACTTTGACATGCCTGGATTAGTGCATCATATATATTTCTTGCTATTGTAAACTCATACAAAACTTACTTAGTTATTCTCAGATCCACTTAGCCAATTTCCTTTTTGATACCTAAGGTAAAAATCTATCCAACCCAAAATGATTTTAAGCTGAATCTGTAACAATAAATTAGCCAGTGTCTCTCCCCTTCTCTATATTTCTCTGGATTTCCTTGGATTCTTAATCTTGGATCTAACCAATTGGTTTGTCATACATTTTTTCAAACTTTGTAAAGATTTGTGAAAAAAATAAATTTCATTTAATGTTTTCTTAGGAAAGTATAATCATCTATCATCACTATCATTTACCTCTTATCTATCTGATTAGTTTTACCTCTACAAATAAGGCAAATCAGGAGCTTTCTGTATCTAGTGTCTGGATTTTTGCAAACCACATCAGATATACATCTCTGTTTGTGCATTTATAATCATGTTTCAACTTCTGTTCCTCCTTACGTATCAATTCACAGCATGATGGAAAAGAATTAGGAACACTACAGTATGTCTCCTTGCCAATTATTTCATAAATTGTTTTCAAAACAACAAGAAGGTGTTTACATTAACTATGTGGACATATGATTTGTCTGGGAATGTCATTATTATATGCTTTGGTTAGATGTCTTGGGATTTTAGAGTTAATTTTCCTTCACCTATACCATGTCATATTTCTTAAACCAATAAGATTTTCAGAAATGAAAGAATTCCTGAACTTAATTTGGATACTTGATCCGGAGGTTGACATTCAGAAATAAAATCTATGCAAAAGGATCCAAAGCTATGTTTCAAGTAGGAAGATAACCATGTTAGTCTATGGTAACAAAAATTTGGAAGGAGCCTGGCAGTTTTCATTTCTGTCTATCTTATGACTTAATGCATCTATACAGAAATAACCTTTGATTGACATGTAGGATAATGAGTAGTAGTGATGTTGTGAAATCATATTGGTAGAAAATAGCAACTGTTGAGAAGAAAAAAAAATGTAGTCAAGTTTCATGACAGCTTCATGTTTACAAAAATCTATACCAATTTTTGAAAGAATTAAGGCCAACCTGAAGGCAAGGTCCAGTAAGCTACAGTGCCCATATCCAGAGAGAGACCTGGATAAAACCATCTCAAAATCCAGTACAGAAATGAGGAGAGTGGAGTAGTTTCCATGTTCACTGAAAAGTCCATATGCCATCCACAAGCTCACCTTTGGCATTCTGTACCTGCAATGTATTAGCATATGCATTTTAGAGAAGATGTTAAGGAAATAGCATTTGCATGGAAAACATCCAAATACAGGAAATTGATAGCAAATGTCAAGTTTCTCAGAAAGAAATGTGGTGAACTTTCAGAGAGGCTCACAAATTTTATGTGACTTTGTTTAATCAATAAGCAACCAAAGAGGGCAAATCTGTTGTTAAGAAGATAAGAAAACACTACAAGAGCTTCACCGACAGCTGTTCCTTATCTGGCTGATATGGTCCTTAGGTTGGATGAGCTTAATTAAAAATAATGAAAACTACCTTTTTAAAGGTTAAAGTGTCTTTTTCCCATTTTCTTGTTTTTCATCTACTGAAATATTGGGGAGCCATAAGACACAAATACTCCACCAGACTTCACCTAACCAGCAGCAGGTTAGCACAATATAATGACTTGAAGGTCACAGACTAATTAAGGCAGGTGTTTTGCCATAGCTTTGAATAATCCAAAGTCTTTAGATAAAAGTATGAGCATTTTCCAATAAATATATTCCATAATAAATTTGTTAATGTTTGGTTTCCCTCTAAGGATCACCAATTTAAATATTTGAAGGCTGCAATACACATGTGATAATAAGTCCTACTAACGTATTAGGGATTACTTTTAAATAAAAATATTTATAGGTTTGTCATATGTGCCCAGACACAAGGACAGCAATGTACTGATCCATCTAATTAACTAAACCAAATAAGCCGTTATACAACAGGCTGTTTTAGAACAAAACAGACATGAATATATTGGGATCTAAATTAATTCCTCCATATTACATAAGTATTTAACCACCTCCATATTTGTGTGAAATATTTATCTGAGGTTGCCTGTGGCTTTCAGTGTCGGTAACTGAGGCAAAGTCCTAGAGCAGTGTTTCTCAACCTTGACAATTTTAAGGCATGTGGACTTCAATTCCCAGAATTCCACAGCCAGCATTGCTGGCTGTGGAATTCTGGGAGTTGAAGTCCACATACCTTAAAATTGTCAAGGTTGAGAAACACTGTCCTAGAGCTATTCCATTTAAAAAAAGGGGGGGAACTCTCTAGAACAGTTCTCTCCAACCTTTCTATCTTGGCAGACAGGAGGAAGCAGTGTTGATGACCCAGGGCACAGCACAGAGGCAGCATAGTCAGCTGGCAGTTCAAACCACCCCTTTATTGCTCCAAATGTTCCCATGTTCCTGTCAAGTCCAGAACAAGTAATGATACACACACACACACAAACACACCTCTGGCTGAAAGTAGTTTCAAAAGTTTTTTGGATTAGAACAGCAATTTACTCAAGGAAAAGTAGATAACAAAGAAAGGAACATACATCCAAATCTAACCAGTCAGTGGAAATACAAGCTTGCCTGAGTAGTTTCAGAAGAGAAGCCAAAATTCAGACTTAGGTTTGGAGCACCAAATCAAGGTTGTCAGCCAGTCCAATGGTCAGAGTTTCAGGATGTACAAGTTGTCAGAATCCAATTATATTTCATCTTTAATCATCAAATATAGAAAACCCCAATTCTGCCTTCTCTGGATTCTGCCATAAGAGGGAGAGAAGGGGGAGAACAAAGGGGCTTTATGGCCCTCACTTCCTTCAGTATACTTCTAAGGAATTGAATGTGTTTATTGCAACATCAAAGAGAGACTTTGAATGTAACTAGCATCAAAGAACCTTACCATGACAAAGAGAACTATTTACCTTTCATGTAGTTTATCTGAAGTCTCCATACAGACGGAAGAAAGGAGCAAAGGGGTGGGATTATGATGCCTGAAACTATCACTGGGAGGGGGGTGATTGGATGGGACTGCTGGGGAACCCCTTAAAACCTTGAATGGGAAGCTTGGACCCCAAGTCCTGTCTACCACGCCTGCAACCACTTCTTCTTAATAAAGGATTCCTGTTGGAAGAATTATTCCAAGAGTTCTGTCTTCTTAAGATGCAAAGTGGGGTGGGTCCTTACATTAGACAGGACTTGCAAAATTAATCCACCTGGAAGGGAGACCCTTGCTGGGGGATTTTTCAAAAATTTACCATGTCAGACAATGGAGCAAAAGAGGGGGAAAACTCCCTGGAAAGAGAGCCGCTGACCCAGTTGGAACCTTGCCAGATGTTGGGATCCGAGAGGTCAGATTCCTCAGGAGAAGAAGTGGTGGAGACACAGGACCACAAACCTCGCTGGTCAATGGGCGTTGGAAAGAAAAGTGAGTGGGCAAAGGAATCAAGAAAGGTGACCCTGAGACGGGGAACCAAGCAACCAGAATGGAAGCAGGAGAGGGAGAAATCCCTGCACGCAAGTGAAGAGGGAGGAAGCTGGGCACCGTACTCAGACTGGATCCTAGAGAAAGCTATTGACCTGATGAAGAGAACTCTCAGCTCCCTAGGAGAGGAGAATCCTGAGCCCTACGGCCGCCCCAGTTCCTGGAACCGCAAAGGAAGAAACACCGAGGGGGACGTGGAACCTGCAACCCTGGGGACAGCTACTGATCCAGTGGCCCCCACACCCTACCGGACCACAGATGGCAACCTGGATGGAAGACATTACCACCAACAACGGAGGCACCGATCCATTACAAGACGTCCACCATTGGAGGTGAAATTCAAAGGGGAGCCAACACACTTGGGGTTTTTCCTAACCCAAGTCCTCAGCTATATGGAGGAATACGGGCAGGAGATTCCCAGCGACAAAGCCCGCATCCGGATCGTGCAATCTGCCCTGGATGGACCGGCTGCAGATTGGGTGGTGAACTTGCATGACTCCAATGCCCCAGAACTCAGTAACTTCAACTGTTTCATGTCCTCTTTGAGAAGACGATTTGAAGACCCCCTGGCTGATCGCAAAGCCCGTGAAAGGATAAAAACGATGAGGCAAGGCAACCGCCCGGTGGCTGAATATACACAAGAATTCCGGGCCATTGCCAGCAAACTGAATTGGCCAGAAGACATCCTCCTTAGCCATTTCAAAGACGGACTAAACTAGGATCTATATGATGCTTGCCTGCCCCGAGGGGACCCACACCGACTTGAGGAATGGTACGTCTTGGCAGAGGAAGCAGAGATCGACATATTGAAGAGGCACCGCCGAGGAAAACAATGGAGCCGCCCCCCGCCTGAGCTGACACACGGACTGGTGAAATAATCGGCTATAGCCAAGAAGCAAATGGGGTGTTTCAAGTGAGGAAGAGAAGGGCATCGAGCTGTAGAATGCCGCTCAAAGGCCCCCCAGCACAACCCAGACAGATCCCCAATCAACAAATACGGAAAGTCTTCAGCTAAGCCAAAAGAAACGGCCATGAGAATGATGGAAATTGCAGAACCCCCCACTTCTGCTCACCAAGGGGAAAGAACTCCAGCCTACACCACAGGGCCGGTGAATGCCTCAGATGACAGCTCGGAGGGCGAAACCCTGGTAAGTGGATGCATCACACCCATCTTCAAAACAGTGACTATATTAATCCCCCCCATGCCCAAAGCTGTGAAGGTGAAAGCCTTAATAGACTCTGGCTGCACCCGCTGCCTCATTAGCCCAACACTAGTCGAGAATCTGGGCATCCCATCGAGGAGACTGGAACAACCAATCTCATTTGGCCAGTTAGATGGATCCATAGCGGGGGGGGGTGCCAGCTACCCTAGCCACTCTACCAATAACCTCTCCCTGGGCAAACATGAAGAGGACATAACGTTTGTGGTGACCCCAGGCATGGAATGCCCAATGACCCTAGGTGTGGAATGGTTAAAAAAATGGAACCCCTGGGTAAATTGGAGGACGACAGAAATCAAATTCCCGAAGGGGGACCCTATGGACTTAAAACCCCAAGGGAGGCTACCAGAATCAAGAATAGAAAAAGCATCCATAGGAGAGGAAAAAAGAGTAACAGAAATACCAGAGGAATATAGAGACCTTGCTGAAGTTTTCAGTGAGGAGAGGGCAAATGAGCTCCCCCCCCACCGACCCACAGACTGTACCATTGAATTCAAGCCTGGGGCAAAACTCCCGAAGCCCAGATTATACTCCATGAGCCCAAAGGAGAAGGAGGAAATGGAAAGATTTATAAAAAAAAACCTAGAGAGAGGTTTCATTGAGCCAGCCAAGCCTAAAGTGGCTGCCCCGGTCCTTTTAGAGAGAAGAAGGATGGCTCCTTACGTTTATGCGTGGATTATAGGGCCCTGAATACAATCAGTGAAAGCAACCTATACCCGCTGCCCCTCATGAAAGACATGCTGTCACACCTATCGAAAGGGAAAATTTTTTTCTAAACTAGACCTAAGGGAAGCTTACTATCGCGTGAGAATTAAGGAAGGGGACGAATGGAAGACTGCATTTAACTGCCCCATGGGGTGCTATCAATTCAAAGTCTTGCCATTTGGATTACAAGGGGGCCCTGCAGTCTTTATGCAATTAATCAATGACGTTCTAAGGGAGCACCTGTTTAAGGGGGTCCTTGTTTACTTGGACGACATTCTTATCTTTACTGAAACAAAAGAGGAACACGTCAACCTTGTCAGAGCGGTTTTAAAGAAGCTGCGAGCCGCCCACCTATATGCCAAACTCTCAAAATGCGAATTCCACCAGGAAAGGATAGACTACCTAGGCTATCGCATATCCCCACAGGGCATTGAAATGGACCCAGAGAAGGTCAAAGCAGTATTAGATTGGGCACCACCCCGAACAAGAAAGCAACTACAAAGTTTCCTGGGCTTTTGCAAACTTTTACCGCCAATTCATCCCCTCATTTGCCCAGATAGCCTTGCCCCTCACTAACTTACTAAAAACGAAGGGAGCATCCTCAGTAAAACCTAGCCAGCCACTAACATGGACAATGGAGTGCCAAGCAGCGTTTGAGAGACTAAAGAGACTTATTTGTGCCGAACCAATACTAAGGCACCCAGACATGGACAAGCCCTTTGTAATACAGGCAGATGCAAGTGATGTGGCAGTGGGGGCTGTGCTATTACAAGAAAATAATGATGCAGTATTGCAACCCTGTGCATATACATCCAAGAAACTCACAGAAACAGAACAGCGCTGGCCCGTATGGGAGAAGGAGGCTTATGGGATACGTTGGGTATTACTCACGTGGCGACAGTTCCTGGAAGGCAACAAAATCCCCTTCCAGGTGTGGACCGATCACAAAAATTTAGAAGCCCTGAAAACGTCCAGGAAACTCAATCCCAAACAAGCCCACTGGTCTCAGCATTTTCACCAGTTCCAGTTTAAGCTCAAACATTTACCAGGGAGAAAGAACTTCCTGGCAGATGCTCTATCTCGCATGCCCCAATACAACAGCGCACGAACCACAGACTCTAGGCCACTAATGGCAGAGTCACAACTGGCAGCACCAGTAACCACAAGAACCCAAGCCAAAATAAAACCACAACTCGACAGCCAAACTGGAATTGAATTCAGAAAAAGTTTGGAAACAGATGAATGGTTCCAGAAAAACAAAAATGTGTGCACAATGAGAGACGGGTTGCCTTGGGTAGGGGAAAAGTTATATATACCAACAACTCAAAGAGTCACTTTCATGCACCTTTGCCATGACACAAAATCAGTAGGGCATTTTGGATTTGTAAAAACTTTACATTTAATTAAACGGCAATTTTGAAATGAAAAAGGACATTGAAAGTTATATAGCCAGTTGTCCAAAATGTGCCATGGCAAAGAGGTTGCAAGAGAAATTGCCAGGACTATTGCAAACAGTGGCAAGTCCCTCAGCCCCCTGGAGAGAAATAGCCATGGATTTTATAGTGGAATTGCCAGAAAGCAATGGGAATACTGTGGTCTGGACGGTCACGGACTTGTTTTCCAAACAGGTGCACTTTATCCCTTGCCAAAAGATTCCCACTGCAAAAGCCTTAGCAAAACTTTTCATCCAACACATTTACAGATTGCATGGGGCACCCCAACGCATCATCTCTGACAGGGGGGTGCAATTTACGTCTGCATTTTGGAAGGAATTTTTATCCCTCTTAGGAACCACTCAGGGACTGACATCTAGCCACCACCCTCAAGGAAATGGGGGGGCTGAAAAAATGAACTCCGTACTTAAGCAATATTTAAGATGTTTTCTTAGTTTCCAGCAGACCGAGTGGGCGGACTTACTCCCTTTTGCAGAAGTTGCCTACAATAATGCAGTCCACTCCAGCACAGGTTACACTCCTTTTCAAATAGCCACCGGTCAAAGTTTCAACCCCATGCCAGAATTAACCCCAAACGAACCAACGATCCCTTCGCTGAAAGAATGGATGGAGAAACTACAAAACACCTGGCCAATAGTCAGAAAAGCACTAGATGAAGCTAGGCAGGCATACAAAACACAAGCCGATAAAAAAAGGGTTGAGCCTACACCATTCATTATAGGAGAAATGGTGTACTTATCTACAAAATACCTAAAGTCCCTACAGCCCTGTAAAAAACTTGGACCAAAATATATAGGACCTTTTCCAATTAAAAGAATCATAAATCCAGTAACAGTAGAATTAGAATTACCCAAAAATCTCAGGCAAATACACCCAATTTTTCATTGCAGCTTGCTGAAAAGAGAGCATCAGTCACCTCTACGGCCAAAAATCCCCCCACCACCACCTCCAGTCATGGTAGAGGGTGAACAACACTTCGAAATAAAAGAAATCCTTGATTCTAGGAGATATCATGGAGCAACTCAGTACCTAGTTGCCTGGAAACACCTCCCTCCCTCACAAAACGAGTGGGTCCATAAACGTCATGTCAGAGCCCCGAAGCTATTGAAAAAGTTTCACACAGAGTATCCTAACAAGCCTGACTAAGTTTATACCTGTTTTGTTTTCTTTCAGGTGGATCTCTCTTATTTTTAAGAGGGGCCGGATGTCAGAATCCAGTTATATTTCATCTTTAATCCCAATTCTGCCTTCTCTGGATTCTGCCATAAGAGGGAGAGAAGGGGGAGAACAAAGGGGCTTTGTTGCTAGCATCAAAGAACCTTACCATGACAAAGAGAACTATTTACCTTTCATGTAGTTTATCTGAAGTCTCCATACAGACGGAAGAAAGGAGCAAAGGGGTGGGATTATGATGCCTGAAACTATCACTGGGAGGGGGGGGTGATTGGGTGGGACTGCTGGGGAACCCCTTAAAACCTTGAATGGGAAGCTTGGACCCCAAGTCCTGTCTACCACGCCTGCAACCACTTCTTCTTAATAAAGGATTCCTGTTGGAAGAATTATTCCAAGAGTTCTGTCTTCTTAAGATGCAAAGTGGGGTGGGTCCTTACACAAGTAGAAATAACACAGGACAAGAGATCAGAGAGTTGTTTCCAACGTTGCCAACGGCACACAAACCTCCAATAATTCAGCATTGTTCCTGACAAATGCCCCTTCCCACAGCATCTCCTTAAGTCTTAGTCCCCAGGTATATCTTTGTAGAGGGGCAGGCCTCTCCTCCTGAGTAGTCGGGCTTGCCTGCATAGTTGCCTCCTTCTCTCCATTCTCCGTGCTCTAGGATCAGGAGGGGGTGGCCCTTGCTCATCACCTAAGCTCTATCTCTCATGCTCATCCTGCCCCTGTTCCTCCCTGCCTTCAACCATCCCAATCCTGAAAGACCCTGGCCTGCCTTGGCCTGCTCCTACCCCTCTATCTCTGTCAGTTTCAGTTCCAGCTCATCTTCCTCAGCAGATTCAGGCTCCGATGGGGGCACGACACAGTGGCGGCAGCAGCGAGGGGGAGAGGAGATGGTTTCATGCACGTGCACCACGCTCACCCACCACTTCCGTGACTCAGTTCCGAATGGACTATGGCCTGACTTTGGGCCACGGACCAGGGGGCTGGGGACCCATGTTCTAGACACTTGATCTTTGTGGCTATTTTGAGTTGCACCTCCTGTAAACACACTGGCTAAGGATCATAAAAAGTGATAAAAGTGGATATGGCCACATGTCCTTTAGAAGGAAAAGAAAAATTTAATATCCAGAAGGTGAGAAGGGAAATGGCAGAGGATGATTGAAAAGCAGAGCATTTATTAGTCTTGCCAGAAAGGATCAGTGAATCTGCCATATCATATGCACACTGCAGATGCAGATTTTTGAGAAGGCCTGCTTTGAAGAAAAATATTGTTCGTCTAATACAAAAAAGACTGGAAGGTAATTTTTTTAAATGGGAGAAAAATCCACAAACTCATGATTTCTGTACTTATTTCATCAAACTCCAAATCCATGCAGTATTTCCAGGAGGCAGCATCCAACATATTGTTTAAAAATGGAGAATAAGAAAAGATTTTATTCAGCACTTATAACACAATTGTTTTCTGAAGTGATCAAAGAGTAGCTATTGAATGTGATTGAAAACTGATTATGGGATTACTCCAAATCATATGCTGAATTCCAAATTGTAGGGCAATTCTTGGCACAGAAATATCTTCCTAGTTGAGGACCTATCTAATCAAGTTTAGTTTTGGTACAACTTGATTGCATATAACATTATATATAAATCGTAGAATAAGAGTGCAAGCTCATTTCCATCCTTCATTTTTTTTGAGAAATTATTTCCCTTCCCCTAATTAATCATACCTTCACATCATATGCCTTAACACAAACCAGAGTTAACACAAAGAGAACTTTCCTCATAAATAAGAGATTGAAACTGCAGTTTTTAGTATATATAAAAATGTGGGTTGTATATCCAGCTTCAGGTTTCATCATACATAGACACATATTTCTCAGGAGATTTTTAATTTTCAAGAGTTAACAGTGAAGCAAAGGAATGCAAACAATGCAAAGACTTTCCTGTTTAGTTTTACAACCAGTGTGCACGAAAATCCTCCAACTTCGATCCAAGTTTTAAAGAACCAGGCCAAGGTTGTCATCCACTCCAAAGGTCGGGGGTTCATGTATAGAATCCATACCCAGGAGTAACACATGAACCAGAAGTCAGATGGCAAGCATTTTTTCTAGCAAAGAGAACATGTTCAGAGCTGTTTCATATATAAGGCTGCAGCCAGCTGTCACTAATTAGAAGGTTTACTCCTTTGCTTGTCAAGGAGCCTCATAGACCTTCATTGTTCTGCTCTCCTCTTTATTCATTTTGTACAGGTACTGTGGAGTCTTTATGTCATCCTCATTTGATTTTTTCAGCTGCTCAGGTGGTACCTCTGTTTGATCAGTCTTTATATATATATTTTTTTTTTTCATCAACATATGTTAATTTTTCCAATCAACAAGTTGTCTGGAGTTTGGTATGCTAATACATGTTCAATTCCTAATCCTTCATTCTTTCCTCTAGCCAAAAATAAAATAAGTTCCAAATTTGATAGTAGTCTGTATCTTCTTTATCTTTCAACCTCATAGTTAATCTGTCCATCTCTGCACATTCCAATATTTTCCTGATTACTTCTTCCTCTGATGGCAGTCTTTCATTCTTCCAGTATTGTGCAAAAATTATTCTTGCTGCTTTAGTAATGTGTAAGATTAAATATAATTTCTGCTTATTAGTCTTTTCAGGCATAATACCTAGTAAAAAAAGTTCAGGTTTAAAATCCACTTGTTCACCCAATATTTTTTCTAACCACATATGTATCTTTCTCCAATAGGCCTTTGCCTTACCACATGTCCACCAAATGTGATAATATGTGTCTATGTTATGTTTACATTTCCAACATCTATCTGACATATTTTTAAACATTTTTGCTAATATTGCTGGCGGTAGGTGCCATCTATAAAACATTTTATACAGATTTTCTTTGTATGAAGTTGACATTGTTAATTTATAGTTTCTCTCCCATAACATTTGCCATTTTTCTAATTCTATATTATAGCCAAAAAATTTTGCCCATCTTGTCACTGTTTCTTTCACTTGTTCACTTTCCATATCCAAAATTAACAAAAAATTATACATTTTCTTGATTAATTTCTCATCTGAGGTTAACAAAATCTTATCAAACACAGTTTGATCCTTGTAAAATCCATACATTTTTACATCTTTTTCATATCTACTTTGTATCTGTAAATGTGCCCACCAGGACAAGTTAATTCTCTGATTTTCCAATTCTTGTTTAGATTTTAATTTCCCATCAATATCTAGAATATCTTTATATGTCCATATTTTTTCAAAGTCTACCAAGTTCAGATGTATAAATGCTTCCATCGTTGATAACCACCCTGGAATTTTTAAATATATTTTAGCTTTAATTTTTTCCCATACTGTTGACAAGGCATTTCTTATAAAATGATTTTGAAAGTACTTATGGACTCTGTTTTTCCCGTACCATAAGAAAGCATGCCACCCCAATTGTAAATCATGTCCCTCTAAATACAATAACCTTTTATTTCTAAGTGTTATCCACTCTTTCACCCATGTTAACACAGATGCTTGGTAATACAATGTCCATTCCGGCAACCCAAAACCTCCATTTTCCTTAGCATCTTGTAATGTTTTCATCTTAATTCTAGCTTTTTCCCCCTGCCAAATAAAGTTCAAAACCAATGAATTTAAATCTTGAAAGAATTTTCTCTCAAGTTTTATCGGAATTGTTTGAAATAGAAATAAAATCTTCGGCAACACATTCATTTTTACTGTAGCAATTCTTCCTAATATTGACAGCTGCAGATTTTTCCATCTTTCCAAGTCTAGCTTTATTTGCTTCAATAATTTTGTATAATTGTCTTCTTTTATCGATGAACACTTAGCTGAAAGATGAATACCTAAATATTTAACTTTTTTCACTATTTGTACCTCTATTTTCTCTAGTATTTGCCTTTTTTGTTTATCTGTGAGGTTCTTTACTATTACTTTGGTTTTTTCTTTATTTATTTTTAGTCCTGCCATTTCTCCATATTCTTCTATCTTTCCCCATAGTTTTGGAATCATCTCTAAAGGTTCTTCCAAGATAAACACTAAATCATCAGCAAATGCTTGTAACTTATATGTTTCATCTTTTATTTTCAATCCTTTAATTTCTGTGTCCTATCTTATCTTCTATTTAGTACTTCCAAAGTAAAGATCAGTAATAATGGAGATAGTGGACACCCTTGTCTTGTACCTTTTCTTATCTCAAAGCTGTCAGTATCATCTCCATTCACTATCACTTTTGCTGTCTGGTTGCTATATATTGTTTTTATCATATTTGTAAAATTCTTTCCAAAATCCATTATTTGTAATAGTTGAACCATAAATTGCCAGGAAACATTATCAAACACTTTTGGGGTGTCTAAAAACACTAATGCTAATTGTTTCCCTGGATGTAATTCATAATATTGTAATACGTCCATTATCACCCTTAAATTGTTTTTCATTTGTCTCTTCAGTAAAAAGCCGTTTTGATCTGGATGTATAAATTCAACTAAGTATTTTTTCAGTCTCTCTGCCATTATTGAAGTAAAAAATTTGTAATCCACATTGAGTAATGAAATCAGTCTATAGTTCTTAATATATGTCAAGTCTGAATCTTCTTTTGATATCAAAGTAATATTTGCTTCTAGCCATGTATTTGGAAGT
The DNA here is from genome assembly GCF_016545835.1 of Crotalus tigris. Lineage (NCBI taxonomy): Eukaryota > Metazoa > Chordata > Lepidosauria > Squamata > Viperidae > Crotalus > Crotalus tigris. Next base: position 6,470,916 of record NW_024096551.1, on the reverse strand, counting down.
TTGGCCTCTAACAATAATCCATTACAAACATCTTTCAGTGGTTCGCTGAATCTTGTAGATTTTTATAAAGTTCCGCCGGTAGCCCATCTGGGCCTGATGTTTTCCCATTCTTTTGTGTTTGATCAGTCTTGTAGGATTCCTGGCTTTGTCCTTCTTGAGACTGGCATTTCACAATCTATTGGAACAGCTTCAGCATCAGATTCAGACTCAGAATCTGAGTCCCGAACCTGGGCCATGACAGTTATGAGTAATTAACAGTACTGATGCAAATACAATCGAATGTCACGATTAGAATATTAAAGGAAGAAATTGCACAGTAGAAGATCATGGAAAGAACACAAAACCTTATAAGTAATTCAAAATCTTATAATACTTATTAAGAGATTGGCAGCTATAGAAGAATTAAAACTAATATCAAACCTGCACATTCTGTTGATGTCACCAGAAAGGACACTGTGGTTCTTAACCTTTTCAAAGAAATGAGCAGTAGTTCTCTGTCCATAAAAAGTTGTTTAATCCTGGTTTAAACCCTTATATGACCCCAACCACTAGATATTCTGAAATTCTATTTTTGGAATTTGAACTGACCTAAACAGGTAATTCTATATTATCTTTAATTCTGAAATAAAGAATAATAGCAATAGCACTTAAACTTATATGCCACTTCATAGTGCTTTATAGTACTATAGGTCAACATATTGTCCCCAACAATCTGTGTTCTCATTTTACTGACATCGGAAGATGGAAGGCTGAGTCAACGTTGTGCCAATGAGAATTGAACTGCTGGCATTCGTCAGAATTAGCCTGCAATACTGCATTCTAACCACTGCAGCACTGCGCCAACCCCTAGAAAGCTTGACAACAGACAAAGCCATTTCCATCCATTGTCCTTCACCATATTTACCTGAAATTGGTAGAATGGCATGGCTGAGACAGAATCAATCAAAGTCTTTTTACAGAGCTACATATGTTAGGAATCAACAGCATTAAGTCTCTCAAATGCATTAGCAAAATATGTGGTGAAGCTTATACCACTTTAAAAATAATACATTCAGAGATGGTTTCATGATATATTACGTAATACAATATATTAGTGCAATATTAAGTTTGACTCCTGATAATTATGTGGACATATCCATGTTGATTTCTTGGCAATAATGCAAGTTATTTGCAATTGACATTTTTAAGGATTTTTTTTAAACTTGCCAATCTTCAATTTAGCTTTCTATCTAACCCTAACCCTAACCAAACCTCACCCACTCAAGGTGTTTTTTTTTTTTAAATAGCCAAAGTTCACTAAATGCCTTCCATTTTCTCCAATAATAATTCATTACATTCAGACAAAATTGAACTAAAATACAATGATGTTGAACTGTAGCTTGGCTCAAGCTACATCCACAGATAAGCCAAGGAAACAATATGTAAAGATTGCAGTAAAAGTGGCATTTAGGCAACATTAGGTTAAACTTTTCAGAGACTGAATGAGCACATATGCATTCTTGCACTTTATACTCTTCATACACAAGGTGGTCTTGTCAGCGTCACTTTCAAAAATTAAAGCCTCAGTTCTAAACATGAGGCTATAATGAAAATCTGCTTGAATTAATCACATTTGGATCATCATCACAGTATTTGGAATAAAGGTCATTATCAGCCAAAATAATTTTGTTAAATATTTAATTAAGACTAGTGGGCATATCCTAATATTATTACAGGCTTGTAATAACCTCTCTTTCTCTCTGTGTGTATCTATTTTGTTCTGATGCTTTGAAGTATAAAGCATAATTGTGATTTGGTTGCAATATAGCTCAACATCAAACTCAACAATTTGAAGAGCTCTTTGTGAAACATAAGAACTTACTCCAGGGGCTCCCTGAAAGCTAACATTTATGTACTTAAAGCATTTGAATCCCGTTCTTTCACCAGAAAGACTCCAGAACAGCCTACAGATCAATAATGGCAGTCTCTGTCCTCTGGTTTGAAGTCTAAAACAGAACAGCATAAAGCAAAGAAAAGCAAAGGGGAGGAGGGAGGATAGGAAAGAGTGAAATCAGAAAATACAGGCATATTTCTATAGTGTACAAGCTCTACCTTTCAACTCATTTTTGTTGATGATCCAGGCTGATCTCCCTGACTGTCAAATAACTCTAATGTGGCCAGATGTTTTAATGTCATAATGTCTTGGAGGCATTATGATCTTCATAAGAGATTATTCTAGAGTGATACATGCTTGAAATCATATTGTCTCATGAGTATAATATATTAAAATGATTGAATTACAGTTTGTCACAGATCACTAGATTCCTTCACCCACCTGTCTAATATTTTTTTTAACCCAGGAGTCTGTGCAAAAATATGGTGTACTGTATACAGTATTGCCAGCCTGAAAAAAAAAATAGGTTTTTTTCCCATTCAATTTGCTAGCAGTTAAATGCCACTTCAGTCATTGCTTCTTGGTGGTTATTCGGCCTAATTGCTTCAGTAAAATGTGGTAATGCAAATATATGAGCTAAACATTGTTTAAAGTTTCAAGTATTAAATATCAAGTATTATCCATGTAGCAGAGCCAGTTTAGTGTAGTAGTTAAGCACCAGCCTAGAAAATGTGAGACCATGAATTCCAGTATTTTCTGAGGCATAAAGCCCATTGGGTGACCTTGGACCAATCACTTTCTTGGCCCTAGGAAGGAAGGAGGCAATAACATACCATTTAAAAAAAAAATGCCAGTGAAATTGCAGGGACTAGTCCAGGCAGTTGCCAGGAATCAAAAACTGATTTGAAGATACAAAAATACCTTAAATTATAGACATGAGAACCCCCCAAAAAAAGTAATGAACATAAACTCCTTTGAATCTCAAACTTGAGCAGTCTAATAGTTGCAAAAGAAATCAGTCTTATGAATTCTTGGATTTAGAAGCTAATATCTTGAAGCTTATGATTTGGGACTAGGATTTGCTCTTTCATTGGTACTATATCAGGTAATTGACTAATATTGGTATTTGCTCATTTGTTATTCTTTAGCAATAGCACTTAGACTTATGTGAGACTCCATAGTGCTTTACAACATGCTCTGAATGGTTTACGTCAGCATATCCCCCCCCCCCCGACAATTTGAGTCATCATTTTACCCACCTCACAATGATGGAAGGCTGAGTAAACCTCAAGCCCTGTCTGTTTGCCTGAGTACTGCATTCTAAACACTGTGCCACCAGGTGGGAAAGCAAATGTTTTACCTACTAAGACACAGGGGAAAACTGATATTCATTTGGGATTACTAAAGTCTCTTTTTTCATGCCATAAAAAACACTGCCTTCGCTCCCCCATGCAACTTTAAATAATAGCCAAATGTCTTTATCAGGACAAAGAAAAAATTGAAGGGTATGCCAGCTAAGAAACATCAAGTCCTAAAGTACAGTGTAGTAAGGAAGCAGTGAAAAGTAAAAACAAAAAGAAAAAACAGATGGAATTTTAGAGCACTCCAGTCAATACTGAGTAGGCAGAATTGTATCCAAGGAGTTGAATTGTTGAACACCCAACTCATTAAATGTTGTCATGATATTATTGCCAACCAGGTGACACTATATAAGAATTATGCTTCCTTGGATCCTGGAATATAATTTTATTGGAAAAGAGGTAGGAAGGTAATCAAGATCCATTTGCTATATTAATGATGGAGACTAGGCAAAGAGTAGATCTGATTATTTGCCCAGATTTACTGCCTGGAATTCACCCAGTACCCTCACTTGTATTGCTTTTCTTCCTTGCAGAGCTTAAAATTCTGGTAAATAAAGTTTTTAAGCTACCTGTTATTTGGTCTCCTACATTTTTATATCTGTTGAGCAACAAATTAGATACAGAAACCAGTATTCAGTATTGTTGTATAGCTACAGCTATCATATTTTTTTCAACAATGCATATATTCCTAACACTAAGTCAAGCATTTTGAAAAGCACATACATATTGAAGTTTGTGGCTTCTTGATTTCGTTCTTAAAACATCTTTTCCGTATAAATCTTGACCCATGTTCAATCTAGAACGCTTAAAAGCTCCTATTATCATCTTAATTTACTCTTGAAAGAGAGATAAATGAGATGACAGTTACATAAAGGAATATCATTATTAGTCTGTTCATCACATTCTAAAAGTATACAATATTCCAATATCACAATATTGCACTATATTTTATCCAGAATATTTTGCCATTTTTTCCCCAGTATTAGTAGTACTATAGCAAATATTTGGTCTCATAAAAAACAAGAGGGGAAAAGTGCAATTTTGAAGTGTCTCAGCTTCTAAAACCAATGTTTTAATGTGCAACACTCATTAAACCTTGAGGGAGTCCAGTTCTTCAATCCAAATTGAAATATAGGTTGTTGATAATGTTTCAGGGACTTTGGGTCTCCTTGAAAAAGACATGGATTTAGAATTGTGTAGGTTAAACAGAGATTAAGCTTTAAAACTAATTTATGATTGGAAAGAAATGGGGCTGTGAAGTAGGGAATTTTGAGAATATGATTTTGGAATTTTCAGAAATCCAGGAAAGATCTTTTTTAATTAGTATGTCTTTAGCTATGTTTCTTATAAAATGGGCAGGAGAGATACTGCAATATTATCTACAGGGAAGAAAAACATTTTGTAACATGAATAAATATATTATGTATAATATATTATCTTGTGTACCATAACAAGGGGTGTTTTGTATATATTTTATCTCAAAGCTTTCAATTGCAGGTAAAATCTTTTACCAGACAAGTTTGAATCATGGTGAATTAGTGGGCATATCTGTTATTTTCTTGGTAACGATATGGTAATGATGTTACCTTCACTGATCTTTTTTTTTAAATGGAATTTTCTGATGATCATCCATCAAAGAGATAACTATATGTAATCTTTTTTCAAAGCATTCTTGAAGCATGGAGACAACTATATCCTATATAAAGTTTTGCTTATACCACCATAATGTACATGGTTGAAAGCAACGTGACTGCACGCATATGCACATCCAAGAATCCTACTATGAAGGCTGTCAAAGCAGCTGAATCAATCCTTCAAGGAATTTCCCTTTCAATGCTTCAAGGAAAAGTTTTTCTCCTATTATAGAGGATTAGTGTTTATTTTTGTTGTTGTGTGCTTATACACTTGAGTGATAATATTTTGTTATAGACACTCCAAGAAACTGATGGTTGAAGTAAGATTACAAGTAAGAACTTTTAAGATTGTACCTCATTCTCTTAATCATTGCACTTTAGAAAGTGTTTTTCATTTAGTCTGAATGAATCATGTCAGATGGTTTTTCAATATACCGGATGAAATTTTATCCTTCAAAGTGATTAAAAATAGCTTAATTCTATTACTTTGATCTACTTCTCACTATGTATTCATTAATTTCATGTTTACTTTACAGATCCTCTCTCTATTGGCTAAATCGCATCCAGTCCTTCCTTTACTGCAATGAAAATGGCCTGCTGGGCAGCTTTTCTGAAGAGACTCATTCATGTACGTGCCCGAATGACCAGCTTGCTTGCCTTGGCTCCCTACCGTGTAGTGTGGGGGAAGGTTCTGCTTGCCTGACCTGTGCGCCCGACAATCGTACCCGCTGTGGGACCTGCAATACTGGATACATGCTGAGCCAAGGGCTTTGCAAGCCTGAAGTGGCAGATTCCACAGAACATTACATTGGGTTTGAGACTGACCTCCAGGATTTGGAGATGAAGTATTTATTGCAGAAAGCGGACCGCCGGATTGAGGTCCATGCCATCTTCATCAGCAATGACATGCGTCTCAATAGCTGGTTTGACCCATCCTGGCGCAAACGGATGCTTCTCACCCTAAAGAGCAACAAGTATAAATCTAGCCTGGTCCATATGATATTGGGAATCTCTCTTCAAATTTGCCTCACGAAGAACAGCACCTTGGAGCCTGTCCTGGCTGTTTACATCAACCCCTTTGGAGGCAGCCACTCTGAGAGTTGGTTTATGCCTGTCAATGAAAACAATTTTCCAGACTGGGAGCGGACTAAACTGGACTTACCACTTCAGTGTTATAACTGGACGCTGACTCTAGGCAACAAGTGGAAGACGTTTTTTGAAACAGTCCACATCTACTTGAGGAGTCGTATAAAATCAAATGGTCCCAATGGCAATGATAGCATCTATTATGAACCCCTGGAGTTTATTGATCCCTCCCGAAACCTGGGCTATATGAAAATCAACAGCATCCAAGTGTTTGGCTACAGCATGCACTTTGACCCGGAAGCAATCCGAGATTTGATTTTGCAACTGGACTACCCCTACACTCAGGGATCCCAGGACAGTGCACTCTTACAGCTACTAGAGATACGGGACCGTGTAAATAAACTTTCTCCTCCTGGTCAGCGTCGTCTAGATCTTTTCTCATGCCTACTGCGTCATAGACTCAAACTTTCTACCAGTGAAGTGATGAGGATTCAATCGGCTTTGCAGACCTTCAATGCCAAATTGCCAAACACAGTGGATTACGACACAACCAAATTATGTAGTTAACCATAAGTGTGAAGCACAACAGAAAACAAACAAATCATGGAGGCGTTTTTACAGTGCTTTTGTGGAACAGTTTATGTCTGGAAGAGTAAATTTAAATTGTCTTTTCAATATCTGTCTTATATCAGTCAATAACGTTGGATGGCAATTTACACCCATGAACTTGCTGACAAATGAATATATTATATCTGCAATTTTTTTTGGCTTTGTTTTATGAATGAAAATAAATACTGACACCTGTCTAGAAGACATTCTACTTTTTACAATAAATTTCATTTGTAATTTTATATGTTCCGTGGCAATGCTTTTGTGCATTACATCCTCTAGAGGGAACATAAAAGGATACCAATAAAATTTTGTAGCTGAACAGTTATTAAAAAGAAATGCTGTGGGATTCATTTTTTTCCTTTCCAGAAATGAATAACATCTTTGATACTATAATGTGTGACCAGAAAGTTGTGTAGAGGAGACAGAGGAATATCCATCAAAACCAAACTTAAAAGCAACTTAATATAAGATTATTCTGTAACTCTTGAGTCATAAATCTGAGTGTTCCTGTCAAAGCAAAATGTCATTTCTTATTGATGATTTACTTGTACCTAAACTTCCTGACATGGAAGCATCATGCTTTTTCAGGATGTTGTACTCTACCATACAAACAGTAAATCTCTAGTGGCCACATTTTCTGTTTTAGACAAGATAGAGTTCTGCAAACCATGTAGTATGGTTTAAAAGAAAAGTGAATACAGGAAATGTGTCCAATCCCAGGGGTCTCAGACAAGAACATCAAGCCAATGTGTAAGAGGCACTTATATCAACAACCATATACAAATGCCATGTTGCACCCGAAGTGCAACTGTCTGTCTGTCTGTCTGTCTATCTATCCATCCATCCATCTGACATTCAGCATAGATATAGATGATGTATATATATGATATATATATAGGTCTTTGGTTGTTCGGGTTTTCTCCCGCGTAAAATTGGAAGTGTCTTGGCGACGTTTCGACGAAGTCCCATTCGTCATCTTCAGGCTGGTGTTTTCAGCTTCGTGCTTTGAGCAGCAATGTGTGGTCTAACCTTGAAGTCCTTTGTGCTAGAGGAAGATTTCGATGTCTTATCTGTTTATGATGGGTTGCCCCAACAAGGAAGCCTAAGAACAAGGTTAGACCACACATTGCTGCTCAAAGCACGAAGCTGAAAACACCAGCCTGAAGATGACCAATGGGACTTTGTCGAAATGTCGCCAAGACACTTCCAATTTTACGCGGGAGAAAACCCGAACAACCAAAGACCTACATACAAATACCCGCGAAAACCTCAGAAAACATTATATATATATATGACATACATATATATATATGTATGTCATATATATATATATATGACATACATATATATGACATACATATATCACACACACATACATACATATATATATATATATATATATATATATATATATATATATATATATATCTTTTTCACTTTAAAACTCCCACAAAACACCGAAAAATGCTTTTCTCATAGATTTCAACCGTATGCTGTGTTGCTGTTTGATCCCATTATTATATATGGATCTTTAACCAGGAGAAGCTCTTTCTTTCTGTTAAAAAAGGCTTTCAGGCAATTTGTAATTGACATTTCAGATTCAAGCTCTACTTGAAAATATGACTCAAACCTGATAAATTGTGCTCATTCAAGAAATTGCATGTAGAAGCCCTTTTCAGATCTCCCAGTTGAATGTAGGGTGGTTAGTGGCTAAGCAAAGGAAACTAAACATTTAGAAATACCTCCTTTGTGTGACCTGAACTTCAACACTCTTCTTAAACACACTTTCATTAGACTTTATTTTCCCCTTTCCCTTTCACATTAAACTAATGTTTTAGGTTCAGGTTACAAATGATATAAAATGGAAGAGAAAGAAAGAAAGAAAGAAAGAAAGAAAGAAAGAAAGAAAGAAAGAAAGAAAGAAAGAAAGAAAGAAAGAAAGAAAGAAAGAGAGAGGGAGGGAGGGAGGGAGGGAGGGAGGGAGGGAGGGAGGGAGGGAGGGAGGGAAGAAATAGGCTTCACTTTTACTTCCTCCTTTCCATGCTAAGTTCATGTCTAAAGTAGGTTCTTCAAGTGGTTGTTCATTTTTATTGTTTAACAGCCATGTGTGAGGTACCAATCTTTGTTAGTTCCCCCTTAACTGAAGATTACCTACTTTGTAAATCAGTCACATTTTATCTTACCCCATACTTAATACAAAGTGAAGACTTCAGCCAAAGACCTAAAGGACAATATAAAATTAAGTTCAAAGCACATGAGACCAGTCATGCTCAATCATCTCTACATTCAAAGTTGAATTGCCACAAAGGTGATTTAATATGCGGCAATGGCTATAATGGCATGTAGCTGCAACAATATACCGTTTAAAGTGCACTGTTGAAGGTTGCTGCATACACACACGCCTAGACTCAAATGTTTATTAAGAAGTCTATCACAGCAAGTTTTAGACAAGCTGATCTTGGAAAAACTTGGCAGCATTGGACCTCACTGATCTCATTGATTTGGAGATTGTCAAATGTTCCAGGACTGTGGATAAGACCGGGAAGATTGAAAACATCCTGAAGGAAAGTAACAGCAAACTTTTTATATTGTAGCAAGAAAACAAAATGGGCCTGTACTTGCAGTTATTATGGATGGAACATGAAGCAAGAGAGTTCTTGCTTTATTATGTGATCAGGATTGGCATACCGCTAGGTTTAACCAGATGATAGAAAGCATGCTGCGGGCCTCATCAGTCAGAGTATTAAGGCTGGCGGGGTCCAGAGGAAGAGCCTTCTCTACTGTTGCACCTGTCCTCTGGAATAGGTCCGTGATATTTTTAGCTGGGAGGATTTTATAGCATTGTACTGGTATTATTATAAACTATACAGTTTTATCTTTTAATACTGTAAGCCGCCCAGAGTTACCATGTGGAAAGATGGGCATGTAATTAATTTTACAAATACGTACATACATACAGTACATATATACATGCATGCATAAATAGTTGTGCCACTTCAGCTATCTGGCTGGATAAAGGCCACATTAGGCTCTGTGTGACATGTTCAAGATTTCATAACAAGTGTTCATACCAAGGACTCTGAACACAAAGGTGCCTGATGGGGGTTGTTTTAAGAGATGAAATATGTGCTTTAGGTATCTGCAGAACATAAGTTTCCCATTTAGCTCCATAAATCTCCCAATTTTTAAAACATGAGGAAAAAGACTAAATACACACACACACAAACAAACACCTACACACACACACACACACAAACACACACACATATATATATACACATATATACATACATACACACATATATACATATAGACGTATATATATGTGTGTGTGTATATGTGTGTGTATATATATATGTGTGTATATATGTGTGTGTATATATATGTGTGTATATATGTGTGTGTGTATATATATGTGTGTGTGTATATGTGTGTGTGTATGTATACACATACATACATACATACATATATATATATATATATATATATATTTAGGTTTTTAGGTTTTGCTAACAAAGAATAAAGAGAGAATGGTATAGCTATTTCGGGTTCCTTTAACCCTCATCAGCCAAACTTACTCTTCTGAGATTCGAACCTGGGCTATCTGCATGTTAGGCAGATGTTATAACCTCTAAGCCACGGGTTCTCCCCACTTTGTTAGCTACCAGGAGAGAGACAGGGGGAGGAGATTTTTACCTTGAATGAACACCCTGTCAGCCCAGATATGGGAGAAAGAAATCTTCTTTCTTTTCTTTTCTTTTGCCTGTATCAGCTCAATCTAGAGCCATCCACAAGCATCAGTCACTAACTGCGACATCATTTTACATTTTTAGGTTTTTAGGTTTTGCTAACAAAGAATAAAGAGAGAATGGTATAGCTATTTCGGGTTCCTTTAACCCTCATCAGCCAAACTTACTCTTCTGAGATTCGAACCTGGGCTATCTGCATGTTAGGCAGATGTTATAACCTCTAAGCCACGGGTTCTCTCCCACTTTGTTAGCTACCAGGAGAGAGACAGGGGGAGGAGATTTTTACCTTGAATGAAATATATATATGTTTTCTGAGGTTTTCGCGGGTGTTTGTGTGTAGGTCTTTGGTTGTTCGGGTTTTCTCCTGCATAAAATTGGAAGTGTCTTGGCGACGTTTCAACGAAGTCCCATTCGTCATCTTCAAGCTGGTGTTTTCAGCTTCGTGCTTCGAGCAGCAATGTGTGGTCTTAGCTGTTTCTTCCTTTTAACTGCCAGTGGGGGTATGAACTGATTGGGTGGGAGCTTGGCTGTGTTCTGATTGGGTGGAGGTGTGTTCTGATTGGTTAGGGGCGTGGCTGTGCTCTGATTGGCTGGGGGGTTGGCTGTGCTCTGATTGGCTGGGGGAGTGTTCTGTTTGGTTGTGCTCAGGTTAGTCTGAGTTGCAGAGGGGTTTAAGATTTTGGGCTGCCTTGCTATTTTTTGGCTTCGCGTTTGTGGTCGTGCCTCATTTTCATGGAGGGTGTCAGTTTGCTTCATGTATGGATTGGAGGGCTTTAAAGTGGCTAATGATGCAGCTCTGGTCTGGCTTCTGGTTTGTGGTTGTGCCTCATCATCGGTGTGGCTTTGGGTTTGCTTTTTGCGTGGGTGTGTGGTGGTGACATCCTGTGTGGTTTTTGTGAGTGTGGGTCTGGTATCATTTTTTGTATTAGGGAGTCGTTTGTCAATAAGGGCGGGTTTCCAAATGGCTGGTAGGCGGCAGGTATCATCTCGCTTGTTCATGCTGTGTGGGCGTTTTTCTATCTTGATGGCTTCTCTGATTATTCTGTTATTAAAATGTTCACTTTTGGCAATGGTTCTGGTATTTTTAAAGTCAATTTCATGCCCTGTGGCTTTAAGGTGTTGGACCAGGGAAGATGTTGGTTCCTCTTTTTTGACTGAGTTCTTATGTTCTTCAATGCGTGCACTTATTCTTCTGTTGGTTTGTCCGATGTATGTGGTGGGACAAGTGGTGCATGGGATTTCGTATACTCCTTGATTTTCTAATTCAATTTTATCTTTGGGGTTTCTAAGGATGGTGGATATTTTTCTGTTTGTGCAGAATGCTGTTTTGATGTTGTGTTTATGGAGGATCTTACTGATTCTGTCTGTGGTGCCTTTTATGTATGGGAGGAGGGCTTTGCCGTTTTCTTGTTCTTCATCTTGGATTTTAGTGGGGGTTTCTTTTTGGATTAGGTTTGTAATCTTATTTCTATGGAATCCATTGGATGTTAGTACATTGGTGAGAGTGTGTAGTTCGGGTTTTAGGTGTTGTTTTCAGCTAAGCGTTTTGTTCTGGAGATGAGTGTCTTGGCTACAGAGTTGATCTGTGCTGGGTGGTGGTGTGAGAGAGCGTGCAGATAGCGGTTTGTGTGTGTTTTCTTCTGGTAGATGGTGTGTCCTAGGGAGCCATTGGATTTCTTGTAGACTAAGACATCCAGGAAGGGAAGTTGGTTGTTAGCTTCTGTTTCCATGGTGAACTGTATTTTGGGGTGTAGGCTGTTGAGGTGTGTGAGGAAGTTGTCCAGTTTTTCTTTCCCATGTGGCCAGATTATGAAGGTGTCGTCTACGTATCTGAGCCAGAGTTTGGGTTTGTGATCCGATTTTTCTAGAGCTTGGGTTTCAAAGTGTTCCATGTAGAGGTTGGCAATGACAGGTGAGAGGGGTGATCCCATGGGTGCTCCTTCTGTTTGTTTGTATTTTTGTCCATTATAGATGAAGTATGTGTTGGATAGGCAGTGGTTGGTCAGATCTAAGATGTGTTTGGGGGTGTTATATTTGTTTTGGATAGCTGTCAAGGCTTCTTTGATAGGCACTTGGGTGAAGAGGGATATGACATCAAAGCTCACGAGTAGGTCGCTGGGCTGTAAGTTTTGTTTCTTTATGATCTCTATAAATCTCCAGAACAAAATGCTTAGCTGACGAACAACACCTAAAACCCGAACTACACACTCTCACCAATGTACTAACATCCAATGGATTCCATAGAAATAAGATTACAAACCTAATCCAAAAAGAAACCCCCACTAAAATCCAAGACAAAGAACAAGAAAACGGCAAAGCCCTCCTCCCATACATAAAAGGCACCACAGACAGAATCAGTAAGATCCTCCATAAACACAACATCAAAACAGCATTCTGCACAAACAGAAAAATATCCACCATCCTTAGAAACCCCAAAGATAAAATTGAATTAGAAAATCAAGGAGTATACGAAATCCCATGCACCACTTGTCCCACCACATACATCGGACAAACCAACAGAAGAATAAGTGCACGCATTGAAGAACATAAGAACTCAGTCAAAAAAGAGGAACCAACATCTTCCCTGGTCCAACACCTTAAAGCCACAGGACACGAAATTGACTTTAAAAATACCAGAACCATTGCCAAAAGTGAACATTTTAATAACAGAATAATCAGAGAAGCCATCGAGATAGAAAAACGCCCACACAGCATGAACAAGCGAGATGATACCTCCCGCCTACCAGCCATTTGGAAACCCGCCCTTATTGACAAACGACTCCCTAATACAAAAAATGATACCAGACCCACACTCACAAAAACCACACAGGATGTCACCACCACACACCCACGCAAAAAGCAAACCCAAAGCCACACCGATGATGAGGCACGACCACAAACCAGAAGCCAGATCAGAGCTGCATCATTAGCCACTTTAAAGCCCTCCAATCCATACATGAAGCAAACTGACACCCTCCATGAAAATGAGGCACGACCACAAACGCGAAGCCAAAAAATAGCAAGGCAGCCCAAAATCTTAAACCCCTCTGCAACTCAGACTAACCTGAGCACAACCAAACAGAACACTCCCCCAGCCAATCAGAGCACAGCCAACCCCCCAGCCAATCAGAGCACAGCCACACCCCTAACCAATCAGAACACACCTCCACCCAATCAGAACACAGCCAAGCTCCCACCCAATCAGTTCATACCCCTACCCCACTGGCAGTTAAAAGGAAGAAACAGCTAAGACCACACATTGCTGCTCGAAGCACGAAGCTGAAAACACCAGCCTGAAAATGACAAATGGGACTTCGTCGAAACGTCGCCAGGACACTTCCAATTTTACGCGGGAGAAAAACCGAACAACCAAAGACCTAAATATATATATATGTGTGTGTGTGTGTGTGTGTGTGTGTGTGTGTGTTTTCTGAGGTTTTCGCGGGTGTTTGTATGTAGGTCTTTGGTTGTTCGGGTTTTCTCCCACGTAAAATTGGAAGTGTCTTGGCGACGTTTCGACGAAGTCCCATTCGTCATCTTCAGGCTGGTGTTTTCAGCTTTGTGCTTCGAGGAGCACGAAGCTGAAAACACCAGCCTGAAGATGACGAATGGGACTTCGTGGAAACGTCGCCAAGACACTTCCAATTTTACGCGGGAGAAAACCCGAACAACCAAAGACCTACATATATATATGTGTGTGTGTGTGTGTGTGTGTATGTGTGTGTGTGTGTGTGTGTGTGTGTGTTTGTGTGTGTTTTCTGAGGTTTTCGCGGGTGTTTGTATGTAGGTCTTTATATATAGGTATATATATATGAAGCAGAAAAAAATCAAGTTGTTGGATACAATCAAAGCCCTACCTATGACATAGCTATGATATATAACTATGACACCCATTAAAAAGGAGCTGAGTTTCAATTTCATGATAGCACACACTGTCTTGACTTTTTGACCTTTGCTGAGAATGCCTCTGGCTAGGAGATTGATCTTCTTTTAGATTATCAGCCTGAAAACTGGGACTGGAGGCAAAATCTGGCTCAGTGGACTGCACTTATTGAGGAAGAGTCCACAATATTCACTTTATTTATATATGCAGGTATTACACACACCTGTTTTTAAATATGATTTTGGTAGAATAATGATGGTTTATGTAATTGCAACATAAATTTAACATACATTACATAACTTCACGTAAATGATACATGGGAGTTATCATGATCTTATCAGATTTTTTTCAATTTTCCTCATGCTCAGACTTTTTTGGGGTGTGTGTGGAACATAAATATTGTTGAGAAGAAACATCATGGTGTGACAACTTAATGATGTGTAACAGCCTCCCACTAGTCGTTGAGAAATGTCAACACTCTTTGGTTGTTGTTGTTGCTGCTGTTGTTGTTTTTGAAGTATATTGCCTAAAAAGGGACTGACAAATTAACTTTAATTTAATTTTAAGCAGAAATTGAAAACAGTGTTCTAATTCCTTCCCCACTGATTTTGTTGTCGGGGCAATGTTTTGTATACCAACAATGCCAGTTGTATAATGAGCTTTTCCATTCTTTTTCTAAAAACCAATATGTACTTTTTGGAAATTAGACACTGGACTGGGTGCCAACTTGGACACCTAATTATTTTCTGGCAGAAAGTATGACTACATTTTATTAATTAGTAATGTGAGCACTACATTGAATAATAAACTAGTATAGATAGTAGTCATTCATAATACATGGTTGTGTTTATTTCTTTAAAATTTAAAATATTAATATTCTACTTTTTCTTTGTAAAAGGTCTTCAGGCAGCTTGTATCTTCATATAATTATTTTCTTTCCCATTTATTTCAAAAAGCTTTGGCTCCATGAGAGCTTCTTCCTTTTTTATTTTTAATGAAAATCAACATTCCTTGGGCAAAATTATAGGACTTTGAGATTTTTTTTACCTCTGAATTAAGTCATCTGAGATTCTTATTTTTACAAGAAAGGTTCCAACTTGCATTCTAAAACTATATTCATATTTTTAGCTGTTTCTTGGTGAAATGTGATATGATATCATAATGCAAACCCAATCTCTTTGTACTTGTATCTCAGATTAAAGCTAACAGATATGATTTGGGGTTTGCATTGTGATGTCACAATGCAAGCTTCTCAGTTTTAATTATTTAAATAAATGGCACATTATTGTTTATACCAGGATGAATCACCTAAGTAATCAATGAAGAATCACTTTTGAGCAGAATAAAGACACATACCATGTCCCAAACCAAATTTGGCTAGACAGTGATATCACCAAGGGCAAACAATGACAACTAAGACAAACAAGAGAAGGTAATGGAAATCAACAGATGAAGAATACATCAGTTGCCTTTAGGACTTCTATGACAGATTCAATTAATATATGAATTTTCATAATTAACAGCCACATTATCCAGCAGATGATCTCTAGTGCTGTTCTGTCACACACAAACACACAGATTTTTGAACCCCAAGCCCTGTATTGCATCATTACAGTTTTCTCCCAACTGCTATCATATCCATGTTCACTACATTTCAAATGTACGTTTATATCTATATATTTTATTATACATGAAATATACTTTATTATATATAAAGTACATATACATACATATATGTTTGTGTATATGTGTTTGTAGATAGAGAGATAGAGATAGAGATGAATATATAACAGTGGTTCTCAACCTTTTTAATGCCGTGACCCCCAACCGGTCGTAAGTCGAGGACTACTCAACCGGTCGTAAGTCGAGGACTACTCAACTGGTGCAGCACCGTTTGCAGAATGGGACTTTTGGTGGTCTCAGCAGGGCAGAGACAGCCTGGACAATTCCTATTGGCTTTTGAAAGCCAATAGAATTAGACTCTATTCAAGAGAGTCTATTCTATTGGCTTTCAAAAGCCGGTAGAATAAAAGGGAGTAGCACAGCTAAGGAAAAGGGGGGAAAAAATGGCGGACTGCGTTGTTTGGCGACCCCCGTGAAATGGTCGTTCGACCCCAAATGGGGTCCCGACCCACAGGTTGAGAACCACTGATATATAACAATGAAATTCAATGATGAAAAAAGTAAGGTTCTACATTTAGGCAACAAAAACCAAATGTACAGGTATAGTATAGGGGGTACCTTGCTCAATAGTACTAACTATGAGAGGGATCTCAGAGTCCTAGTGGACAGTCACTTAAATAATAGCCAGCAGTGTGCTGCAGCTGCCAAAAAAACCAACATAGTGCTGGGCTGCATTAACAGAGGGACAGAATCAAAATCACATGAAGTGTTGATATCATTTTACAATGCCTTGGTAAGGCCACACTTGGAATACTGCATCCAGTTTTGGTCATCACAATGTAAAAAAGAGTACAGAGAAGAGCAACACAGATGATTAGGGGACTGGAGGCTAAAACATATAAGGAACGGTTGCTGGAATTGGGTATGTCTAGTTTAACGAAGAGAAGGACAGGATAGCAGTGTTCCAATATCTCAGGGGCTGCCACAAAGAAGAGGGAGTCAAGCTATTTTCCAAAGCACCTGAAGGCAGGACAAGAAGCAATGTATGGAAACTAATCAAGGAGAGAAGCAACCTAAAACTAAGGAGAAACTTCCTGACAGTTAGAACAATCAACCAATGGAACAGCCTGCCTCCAGAAGTGGTGAATGCTCCAACACTGGAAGTTTTTAAGAAGAGACTGGACAGCCATTTGTCCAAAATGGTGTAGGGTTTCCTGCCTGAGCAGGGGGTTGGACTCGATGACCTCCAAGGTCCCTTCCAACATTATTATTATTATTATGAATCATCGCACAGTCAGCCAGATGTTCAGACTGGATTTGGCATTTTGTCTACCTATCGAGTCCTTACCCAGGACCTGGGATAGGCAGATGTGGATGTTTGATAGTATTACAGGTATTGTCGCAGGATGGAAGCAGTTCCTAGTAAGGCTGCCTTTTGCAATTGACTAATAGCGAATTTGTCAATGCCAATGGTGATCAAGTGGTGCTCCAGTTGTTTTGGGATTGCACCTAAGGAGCCTCTTACTATTGGTACTACCCTTGCTTGCTTTTGCCAAGGGTAGTACCAATAGTAATAGGTTCCTTGGGTGCAATTATTATTATTATTACCGATCATCGCACAGTCAGCCAGATGTTCAGACTGGATTTGGCATTTTGTCTACCTATCGAGTCCTTACCCAGGACCTGGGATAGGCAGATGTGGATGTTTGATGGTATTACAGATATCGTCGCAGGATGGAAGCAGTTCCTAATAAGGCCGCCTTTTGCAATTGACTAATAGCGAATTTGTCAATGCCAATGGTGTTCAAGTGGTGCTCCAGTTGTTTTGGGATTGCACCCAAGGAGCCTATGACTATTGGTACTACCCTTGCTTGCTTTTGCCACAGTCTTTCTATTTCTATTTGTAGGTCTTTGTATTTTGTTATCTTCTCCAGTTCTTTCTCTTCTATTCTGCTATCTCCAGGCACTGCCACGTCCACTATCCAGACTTTTTTGTCTTTCTTATCGACAATTGTTAAGTCTGGGGTGTTATGTTGCAGGTGCTTGTCTGTTTGAATTCTGAAGTCCCAGAGCAGTTTAATTTTATCATTTTCTATGACTTTCTCTATTTTATGATCCCACCAGTTTTTGCTTACAGGCAAATGATATTTTTTGCAGATCTTCCAATGCACCATTGTTGCTACTTTGTCATGCTGCTGCTTGTAATCAGTCTGTGCAATCTTCTTGCAACAGCTTACCAAGTGGTCCACTGTTTCTTCAGCTTCTTTGCATAGGCGGCACTTACTGTCTGTTGCTGTCTTCTCAATTTTGACTTTGTATGCATTTGTCTTTAAGGCTTGGTCTTGTGCAGCCAGAATTAGTCCCTCGGTCTCTTTCTTCAATTTTCCTGCTCTTAGCCATTGCCAGGTTTTATTATTATCTGCTTTCCCAGCTATTTTTTTCATGTATTGGCCATGTAGTGCTTTGTCTTCCCATGCCTCTATTCTGTTCTTCATTTGGTCTTTCTTGTAGGCCAGTTTGGTCTCTCCAGTAGTTAGTAAGCCTTCCTGATATACTAATTTTCAGTGCATCTTCATCATTGTTCTTCAGATATTCTTTCCAAAGCCATTTTTTCTTCTTCAACCATCTGATGTACTTGTAGCATTCCACGCCCACCTATTTGCCTTGGTAGATAAAGTCTATCAATGTCACTGCGTGGATGAAGGGCATGATTCATTGTCATTATTTTTCTTGTCTGCCTATCCATTGCTTTTAGTTCTGCTTGAGTCCAGTCCACTATTCCAGCTGTGTACCTAATGACTGGGATTGCCCAGGTGTTGATTGCCTTTATGGTATTTCCTCCATTGAGTTTGGATTTTAAGATCTTCTTCACTCTCTTGATGTATTCACCTCTAATCTTTTTCTTGACTTCAGTGTGCTTGATGTTGTCAGCTTGAAGGATACCCAAGTATTTGTAGTACTCTTCCTCATCCAGACTCTTAATGTTATTTTCGTGGGGCATCTTGATTCCTTCAGTTTTCATTATTTTTCCTTGTTTGATAGTAAGTGTGGCACATTTGTCCAAGCCAAACTCCATTACAATATCTTGGCTATATATACGGACAGTGTTGAGCAGCGATTCTATTTCAGATGATGTTTTTCCATACAGCTTCAGATCATCCATATAAAGGAGGTGGGATAGTCTGGCAGATGTTTTTGATGTTTGATAGCCATGTCCTGAGTTATTCAGTATTGTTGACAGAGGAAACAGTGCAATAACAAATAGTAATGGTGACAATGAATCTCCTTGAAATATTCCTCTTTTGATATTAACCTCTCCCAGTCTCTCACCATTGATCTGCAACTGTGTCTTCCATTGTGCCATCGATCTTTGCACAAATTTTCTGATGTTTCTACTGACTCCTGTTATTTCTAGGCACTTTATTATCCAATCATGCGGCAGAGAGTCAAATGCCTTTTTGTAGTCAATCCATGCCACATTCAGGTTGGTCTTCCTTCTCTTGCAGTTTTCCAAGATCATTTTGTCTATTAGGAGTTGATCTTTTGTTCCTCTGCTATTGGGGCGGTTTCCTTTCTGCTCAGGTGGAAAGAGATTGTTTTCAACTAGATGCTGTTGTACTGCATCAGCTACCACACCAGTTAGTAATTTGAAAGTTGTTGGTAAGCAGGTAATTGGCCTGTAGTTACCTGGTGTTGCCCCTTTTGCTGGATTTTTCATTATTAGGTAGGTTTTCCCAGTTGTTAGCCACTTTTCAATTTCTCCTCCTTGTAGTATATTGTTGAACTGCTTGGCAATGAGTGGGTGTATAACAGTTAGATGTTTCAACCAAAACCCATGCAGTTCATCTTCACCTGGTGCTGACCAATTTTTGATTTTCTTTGCTCTTTTTTCTACCATTTTTGTTGTTATTACTAGTTCTTTCATTTCAACTTCTGTTTTATTTGCATCCACCTCTTTTAACCAAGCCGCATCCTTGTTGTATTTCTTTGGGTTATCCCATATCTGCTTCCAGAACTGCACTGTTTCTTCCTTGTCAGGTACTGACTGATTCCTTGCAGTTTCTCCATTGATGGATTGGTAGAAACGTTTCTGATTGGATTGAAATTGGAGGTTCTGCCTATAGTTTGCAATTCGAGCTTCATATCTACTGATTTTCCTGGCTATAGCTGTTATTTGTTGCTTTATTATTTCCAGTGCTTCCTTGATCTTCCTTGTTTCTAAGTGGTATTTCTTGATTAGGTATTCTTTGGTCTTCTTGTTCTTCAGCTTCTTTTCTTTCATCTGTTCTAGCTTGCTTGCATGTGATCTTAACTTGCTGATCTTATTTTCTAGTCTAACCTTCCATTTTTGTGGTGCACTGTTTGTTTATTTTTCTTTTTTGTTGATTTTGCATCCCAGATATTCTGTTATAACTGCAGCTGTGCTGTACATTAGTTGGTTTGTTTCTTGCAGTGAATTGGTGCTTATACTTGATATTGCAGTATACTGCAATTATTATTATTATTATTATTATTATTATTATTATTATTATTGTTGTTGTTATTATTATTATAGATATGTAGATAGATATAGATATATAGATACAGGTATAGATTTATAGATATAGATAATACACACACACACACACACACACACACAATGGCAAGGCAATGAGAATCCCCAGCCAGAACTTATATGTTTTTCACGTTTTAAATCATATAATGCAGTGATGGTGAACCTTTTAGAGACCGAGTTCCCAAATTGAAACCCAAAATCCACTTATGTATCATCTGGTGCCAGGTGGGTGTGGCCCCCTTGGTGGTTGTGGCCCATTGGATGGGTGTGTCTGCGGTGGTAACGGCAGACTGGGTGGTACTAAAAAGTTCAATCAATCAATTCCAACTTTGCAAGATCTTTTTTTTTTCCTGCGAAAAGCTGAAATTGATTTATTGAACCTTTTTTTTCTACACGGCGGCAGAGGACTAAAGCAAAAAGGTTTTATAAAACCCAGTTGAAGGCCTAGGACTGGGGCAATGGTGCGTGTGCCCACATAGAGAGCTCTGCATGCCACCTGTGGCACACGTGCCCTAGGTTCGCCACCACGGATATAATGTAAGGTGTTATTGAATGGATGGAAAAATAGTGATAGAAAATCTTTGGAGAATCTAACTCAATCAACATCCTAATAAATTCTTGTTCATTGGGTGGAGAAGGTAGAGAGGATGGAGGAATATAGAAAGGAAGGCTTTGCTCCTTCTTCTATATTGTTGATAAAGGAAGAAAACTGCTCCAGGGATTATGATTCTCTGGAAGAACATGTCAAATATAAGGAAGATTTGTAGATGTTGTGACAGAATGTCCATGTTTAATTTTTATGGAAGGAGGAGGAGGAGGAGGAGATATTTCTCTCAACCATTTTCATGATAAAATCATTACTCTTGTTCTCTTCTGAATTTCAGAATAAATTTTCACATTAATTCCTATTTTTCTTTTTAAAAATTTTCCCATTTTTCTAATTCACATTATTTAAAAGGAAGTGGATTGTTCGATACTGACATGGAAATTATTGTTTTATACTTAAATTTTCAATTGAGCTAGAAAAAAAATGGAGAGTTTAATATTTCAGTGGGTTTTACTAGCAGTAAAAGTTGGTTTCTGAGTCTAGTCCCTGATAAAATTTCCATACACTGGGAAATTTATTGCTGAATGTACAGCCTGATTGTGGAGAAAACCACTGGATTTTGAAATGGAACTTTATTGTCACTTTAAATGTATATTAATGGGCATATATTAAAATGAAATTTCATTGCATACAGCTCTCAAAGGGTCACTGCCTTCAACATATACTACATCAGTGGTTCTCAACCTTTCTAATGCCGCGACCCCATAATACAGTTCTCCATGTTATGGTGACCCCCAACCACTTATACATCACCGGGTGCTAGGGGAGTGGCCAAAGAAAAGGGGGAAAAAATGGCGGACAGCCTTGTTTGGTGACCCCCGTGAAATGGTCATTCGAACCCAAATGGGGTCCCGACCCACAGGTTGAGAACCACTGCACTGCATAAATATGAAAAAAAAATCATATACCCACAGATATTCTATGACACAGAGAAACAACACATTCTAGTTCTAGATAAGAAGACTATTGATACCTTTGATCTTTAGTGTTGGAGAAAACTCCTGAGAATATCATGGCTAGCCAAGAAAATAGATAAATCGGTCACTGAACAAATCTACCCAGAGTAATCCCTCGGGACACAAATGTTTAGGCTCAAATTGTCATATTTCACACACATTATCTGAAGACCTAGTTCTTTGAAAAAGGATATAATGCTAGGAAAGGTTGAAAGAAAGAGAATAGGTCAACAAGTATCAAAACTGATGGACTTAGTTACAGCAATAATGGAATACTGATGGAAAATCTGAAGGATCAGGTTAGGACAGAAGATTATGGAGATATTCTATCTATGTGTTCCCTAAAAGTTGACAATGACTTTCTGGCACATAATCAATAAATCAGTATGTTCAAAAGAGATAGGACTTGCAAAATTAATCCACCTGGAAGGGAGACCCTTGCCGGGGGATTTTGCAAAAATTTACCATGTCAGACAATGGAGCAATAGAGGGGGAAAACTCCCTGGAAAGAGAGCCGCTGACCCAGTTGGAACCTTGCCAGATGTTGGGATCCGAGAGGTCAGATTCCTCGGGAGAAGAAGTGGTGGAGACACGGGACCACAAGCCTCGCTGGTCAATGGGCGTTGGAAAAGTGAGTGGGGAAAGGAATCAAGAAAGGTGACCCTGAGACGGGGGACCAAGCAACCAGAATGGAAGCAGGAGATGGAGAAATCCCTGCATGCAAGTGAAGAGGGAGAAAG
This sequence comes from Crotalus tigris, assembly GCF_016545835.1. Taxonomy (NCBI): domain Eukaryota; kingdom Metazoa; phylum Chordata; class Lepidosauria; order Squamata; family Viperidae; genus Crotalus; species Crotalus tigris. The sequence continues at coordinate 6,448,237 of NW_024096551.1, read as the reverse complement.
CTGGGTACTGTACTCAGACTGGATCCTAGAGAAAGCTATTGAACTGATGAAGAGAACTCTCAGCTCCCTAGGAGAGGAGAATCCTGAGCCCTACGGCCGCCCCAGCTCCTGGAGCCACAAAGGGAGAGACACCGAGGGGGACGTGGAACCTGCAACCCCAGGGACATCTACTGATCCAGGAGCCCCCACCCCCTACCGGACCACAGATGGCAATCTGGGCGGAAGACACTACCACCCACAATGGAGGCACCGATCCATTCCAAGACGTCCACCGTTGGAGGTGAGATTCAAAGGGGAGCCAACACGCTTGGGGTTTTTCCTAACCCAAGTCCTCAGCTACATGGAGGAATATGGGCAGGACATCCCCAGCGACAAAGCACGCATCCGGATCGTGCAATCTGCCCTGGATGGACCAGCTGCAGATTGGGTGGTGAACCTGCATGACTCCAATGCCCCAGAACTCAGTAACTTCAACCGTTTCATGTCCTAGTTGAGAAGACGATTTGAAGACCCCCTGGCTGATCGCAAAGCCCGTGAAAGAATAACAACGATGAGGCAGGGCAAACGCCCAGTGGCTGAGTATACACAAGAATTCCGGGCCATTGCCAGCAAACTGAATTGGCCCGAAGACATCCTCCTTGGCCATTTCAAAGACGGACTAAACTATGATCTATATGATGCTTGCCTGCCCCGAGGGGACCCACATCGACTTGAGGAATGGTACGTCTTGGCAGAGGAAGCAGAGATCGACATATTGAAGAGGCACCGCCGAGGAAAACACTGGAGCCGCCCCCCGCCTGAGCTGACACACGGACTGGTGAAATCATCGGCTACAGCCAAGAAGCAAATGGGGTGTTTCAAGTGTGGAAGAGAAGGGCATCAAGCTGTAGAATGCCGCTCAAAGGCCCCCCAGCACAACCCAGACAGATCCCCAATCAACAAACCCAGAAAGTCTTCAGCTAAGCCAAAAGAAAGGCCATGAGAATGATGGAAATTGCAGAACCCCCCACTTCTACTCACCAAGGGGAAAGAACTCCAGCCTACACCACAGGGCCAGTGGATGCCTCAGATGACAGCTCGGAGGGCGAACCCCTGGTAAGTGGATGCATCACACCCATCCTCAAAACAGTGACTATATTAATCCCCCCCATGCCCGAAGCTGTGAAGGTGAAAGCCTTAATAGACTCTGGCTGCACCCGCTGCCTCATTAGCCCAACACTAGTGGGGAATCTGGGCATCCCATCCAGGAGACTGGAACAACCAATCTCATTTGGCCAGTTAGATGGATCCATAGCAGGGGGGGGGGTGCCAGCTACCCTAGCCACTCTACCAATACACCTCTCCTTGGGCAAACATGAAGAGGACATAACGTTTGTGGTGACCCCAGGTATGGAATGCCCAATGATTCTAGGGATGGAATGGTTGAAAAAATGGAACCCCTGGGTAAATTGGAGGACGACAGAAATCAAATTCCCGAAGGGGGACTCTATGGACTTAAAACCCCAAGGGAGGCTACCAGAATCAAGAATAGAAAAAGCATCCATAGGAGAGGAAAAAAGATTAACAGAAATACCAGAGGAATATAAGGACCTTGCTGAGGTCTTCAGTGAGGAGAGGGCGAATGAGCTTCCCCCCACCGACCCACAGACTGTACCATTGAATTCAAGCCTGGGGCAAAACTCCCGAAGCCCAGATTATACTCCATGAGCCCAAAGGAGAAGGAGGAAATGGAAAGATTTATAAAAAAAAACCTAGAGAGAGGTTTCATTGAGCCAGCCAAGCCTAAAGTGGCTGCCCCGGTCCTTTTTAGAGAGAAGAAGGATGGCTCTTTACGTTTATGCGTGGATTATAGGGCCCTGAATACAATCAGTGAAAGCAACCTATACCCTCTGCCCCTCATGAAAGACATGCTGTCACACCTATCGAAAGGGAAAATTTTTTCTAAACTAGACCTAAGGGAAGCTTACTATCGCGTGAGAATTAAGGAAGGGGACGAATGGAAGACTGCATTTAACTGCCCCATGGGGTGCTATCAATTCAAAGTCTTGCCATTTGGATTACAAGGGGGCCCTGCAGTCTTTATGCAATTAATCAATGACGTTCTAAGGGAGCACCTATTTAAGGGGGTCCTTGTTTACTTGGACGACATTCTTATCTTTACTGAAACAAAAGAAGAACACGTCAACCTTGTCAGAGCGGTTTTAAAGAAGCTGCGAGCCGCCCACCTATATGTCAAACTCTCAAAATGCGAATTCCACCAGGAAAGGATAGACTACCTAGGCTATCGCATATCCCCACAGGGCATTGAAATGGACCCAGAGAAGGTCAAAGCAGTATTAGATTGGGCGCCACCCCGCACAAGAAAGCAACTACAAAGTTTCCTGGACTTTGCAAACTTTTACCGCCAATTCATCCCCTCATTTGCCCAGATAGCCTTGCCCCTCACTAACTTACTAAAAACGAAGGGAGCATCCTCAGTAAAACCTAGCCAACCACTCACATGGACAATGGAGTGCCAAGCAGCGTTTGAGAGACTAAAGAGACTTTTTTCTGCCGAACCAGTACTAAGGCACCCAGATATGGACAAGCCCTTCATAATACAGGCAGATGCAAGTGATGTGGCAGTGGGGGCTGTGCTATTACAAGAAAATAATGATGCAGTATTGCAACCCTGTGCATATACATCCAAGAAACTCATGGAAACAGAACAGCGCTGGCCCGTATGGGAGAAGGAGGCTTATGGGATATGTTGGGCATTACTCACGTGGCGACAGTTCCTGGAAGGCAACAAAATCCCCTTCCAGGTGTGGACCGATCACAAAAATTTAGAAGCCCTGAAAACGTCCAGGAAACTCAATCCCAAACAAGCCCGCTGGTCTCAGCATTTTCACCAGTTCCAGTTTAAACTCAAACATTTACCAGGGAGAAAGAACTTCCTGGCAGATGCTCTATCTCGCATGCCTCAATATAACAGCGCACAAACCACAGACTCTAGACCAATAATGGCAGAGTCACAACTGGCAGCACCAGTAACCACAAGAACCCAAGCCAAATTAAAACCACAACTGGACAGCCAAACTGGAATTGAATTCAGAAAAAGTTTGGAAACAGATGAATGGTTCCAGAAAAACAAAAATGTGTGCACAATGAGAGATGGGTTGCCTTGGGTAGGGGAAAAGTTATATATACCAACAACCCAAAGAATCACGTTCATGCAGCTTTGCCATGACACAAAATCAGCAGGGCATTTTGGATTTGTAAAAACTTTACACTTAATTAAACGGCAATTTTGGTGGCCATCAATAAAAAAGGACATAGAAAGTTATGTTGCCAGCTGCCCAACCTGTGCATCGGCAAAGAGGTTGCAAGGGAAGTCGCCAGGGCTATTACAACCAGTGGCAATTCCCTCAGCCCCCTGGAGGGAAATAGCCATGGATTTTATAGTGGAATTGCCAGAAAGCAATGGGAATACTGTTATCTGGACAGTCACGGACCTATTTTCCAAAGCACTTTATCCCTTGCCAAAAGATTCCCACTGCAAAGGCCTTAGCAAAACTTTTCATCCAGCATATTTACAGATTGCACGGGGCACCCCAACGCATCATCTCTGATAGGGGAGTGCAATTTACGTCTGCATTTTGGAAGGAATTTTTATCCCTCTTAGGGACCACTCAGGGATTGACATCTAGCCACCACCCTCAAGGGGATGGACAAGCGGAACGGTGCCAGTCGGTACTTGAGCAATATTTGAGATGTTTTTTAAATTTCCAACAGAGTGATTGGACGGACTTACTTCCTTTTGCAGAAGTTGCCTACAATAATGCAGTCCACTCCAGCACAGGCTACACTCCTTTTCAAATAGCCAACGGCCAAAGTTTCAACCCTATGCCAGAGTTAACCCCAAAAGAACCAACGATCCCTTCACTGAAAGAATGGATGGAAAACCTACAAAACACCTGGCCAATAGTCAGAAAATCACTAGATGAAGCTAGGCGGGCATACAAAGCACAAGCCGATAAAAAAAGGGTTGAGCCTACACCATTCATTATAGGAGAAATGGTGTACTTATCTACAAAATACCTAAAGTCCCTACAGCCCTGTAAAAAACTTGGACCAAAATATATAGGACCTTTTCCAATTAAAAGAATCATAAATCCAGTAACAGTAGAATTAGAATTACCCAAAAATCTCAGGCAAATACACCCAATTTTTCATTGCAGCTTGCTGAAAAGAGAGCATCAGTCACCTCTACGGCCAAAAATCCCCCCCCCCACCACCTCCAATCATGGTGGAGGGTGAACAACACTTCGAAATAAAGGAAGTCCTTGACTCTAGGAGATATCATGGAGCAACTCAGTACCTAGTTGCCTGGAAACACCTCCCTGCCTCACAAAATGAGTGGGTCCATAAACGTCATGTCAGAGCCCCGAAGCTATTGAAGAAGTTTCACACAGAGTATCCCAACAAGCCTAACTAACTTTTATACCTGTTTTGTTTTCTTGAAGGTGGATCTCTCTTATTGTTAAAAGGGGCCTGATGTCAGAATCCAATTATATTTCATCTTTAATCATCAATTATAGAAAACCCCAATTCTGCCTTCTCTGGATTCTGCCATAAGAGGGAGAGAAGGGGGAGAACAAAGGGGCTTTATGGCCCTCACTTTCTTCAGTATACTCCTAAGAAGTTGAATGTGTTTATTGCAACTTCAAAGGAAGACTTTGAATATAACTAGCATCAAAGAACTTTACCATGACAAAGAGAACTAATTACCTTTCATGTACTTATCTGAAGTCTCCATACAGACAGAAGAAAGGAGCAAGGGGTGGAACTGTGATGCCTGAAACTATCACTGGAAGGGGGGTGATTGGGTGGGACTGCTGGGGAACCCCTTAAAACCTTGAATGGGAGAGCTTGGACCCCAAGTCCTGTCTAGGATGCCTGCAACCACTTCTTCTTAATAAAGGATTCCTGTTGGAAGAATTATTCCAAGAGTTCTGTCTTCTTAAGATGCAAAGTGGGGTGGGTCCTTACAGTATCATTTGCTGCTACAGTAATAAAATAGTGATTGTGCATGTGTAAATTTGTCCCAGTCATAGCTAGATGGAGTGCAGTGCATAAAAGGATTAATCTTGATTTGAAGCCCAAGGTTACTTCCTATATCTATACTATCATACTGGCTCCAAGAGGAAGAAGAAAGGAACTCTGTTGATTCCTTGATTATATGATTCAGTGGGCAGAACAACAAATTAGTGACATGTTATTTGAGTTTCCTATGATGTCATCTTCTTTTATATTTATACAATAATATTGTAAATAATTAAGAAAACATTTTAAAAGACTCTCCAGCTTCCAGTGCCAGTGTAATGAAAGCAGCAGGTTTTTTTTTCTAAATTACTCTAACAAGATTTTTCTAGGGTACACTTATCTTGGCAAGGCAGGGGAAATATTCAAATTAACCTCAGAGGAACATTAAAAGCTTAACAGGACCTTTGTTGCTTCCAGTGAGATGGGCTCTTTCCTTTTTAAGTAGAGCAAACATCCTTTTTCCATACATTTTTCCAAGTACTTCATTAAGTTTAAAAATGTTTCATTAAGTTTTATTAAATTCATTAAACTGAGAGAGTAAGAAGTTCCACTCTACAGTCAGCAAGAGCCACTTCACTGAAAATGCTTATTGCTCTTGTTAATTCCCAGGATATTGTAAGATGCTTTGGGGAGAGTTGCTTCTGTTTGCTTTCGTTAATACAGTCAAAAGAAGAAAAAGGAGATCTTTGAGTAAAATAATAATAATAATAACCAGCTTCCCATAATGACCCATAAAAGTATAAATGTTAATTGCAAAGAGCTACATAATACTTTGGACTATATAAATATCAGAAAAATAAATATGGAATCTGGTTAATAAATAAAGGCGCCAAAAGAACTAGACCATGTTTACTTCTACATTGATCATATTCTGCATAGATCATATTTCTGCAACATAACCTTCACCAAAAGTATTCAACTTTCGTAACCTCCATAAACTTCCATCGACCTTATGTGGACATTAAGAATTGGTTATCCAACATACCTGGAAAGGCACAATGTCTATCTGTCCATCTGTGTGCCTGTCAGGCAGACCTACCAATGTGCCTACTTGGAGTACAGATACTTACTCTATATTTACTCTAGGCAGTAAATATAATGCCATTGTATTCACCAAGCAATGCTACATATCTTTACCTACAAGTGAAAGTCCAATGACAAAATGAAAACATAAACATACCAAATTCACTGGAGGTTAAAGAAATGATGTGAAAATGATTTCCACCTTAAAATAATAACAACAGAAATGCATAGTGATATCTGTACATAGAATATTAATGTGTGAGGGTGAGTTTAGTTTAAAAACTTTCCTGTCTTATGGTTAACCATTTCCGTATTGGTTTAAAAAGGGAAATTCTATCTTGTTGACCTCCATCTTCAAAGCAAAATCATAAAACAGACCCTGGTTTACCAATTGATTGAAAACTATTCTAGTGTTATGCCATCTCTCTTATATCCCCAATTTCCTTCTGCTTTAATTTCTCTGAGTATAGAAAGCATATTTGTAAGTAACCATCTGCATACTGATTTCTCTCAGTCCAGATAAAGATGCACAATGAATTTTGTCTTAGTATATAAGCAAAAGCCCTTAATGAATCCTTATTCATTTTTTTTTTTGTATTGCTTACATTCTGTAAATTAGACAAAGAAGCTGTATTGATTAGAATGTATACTGGCTTTTAAAAATAGCTCTTAATCCATCACTAACAGTATCCACAAATGACATGTTCCAAATTAAACAGTATTCTTAAATCCCATGTTAAAAACACCCTTAGGCTCATTAGGTGGATGGGCATGACAATGTGAGTGGCTTATGGGCTTGTAATTGAATTTTCCAGTTAAATCAGCAATTAAATTGCTAATATGTGAAGTTCTGGGTACACTGAGTGTTCTGTATTGATTTTTCACTCAAGGTGTCATCAATATATATGATTTATTCCATAAAGTACTGCCAAATATATTGCCCTTTCAAAAATAACATTATATTAGCCAATAAGGGGCGTAAATCTCATTTCAAAATCCCTGTTCAGAAATGCTTATGAAAGTATTAGTCACAGAGATTAACTCAGCCAGCCTGTTGAGTCATAGGGTACTGCCATGCTTATTTATTTACTTTTTATATGCTAGTGGCTCCCCACAACCATCCCTAATGTAATGGTATTGTGAATGACCTTGGAAGATAGGCAGGAGCACCCCAGACTAGACATGACAATTGAACCTGGAGAAGCAATGGCGGTATGACTTCCTGGTTTCTTGGAATTATAAAGGCAATGGGGAAAGAGATGTATTTTCATACTTGCAATGATCTGTAACTGTAAAAGTTAGATCTGGTACTTCCAGGTATGGTTCTTGTCTGAACTACTTCACAAGGCTGGCATCAATCTTGCAGGTACATTTCTTGTCTAGACCAGATGCAGATGGATTTCTCTGTTATTTTGCAGGAGTGTCCAAATAGACATTTGCTCCATTGCATTTGACGTTCATTAAATGATGCTCCCTCAGATCACTTTATTTGTAATGGAAGAGAAAAAGAGAGAATGGAAATATGTCAGTCAACCTTCAAAATCCATGCTGCTTTTTCACCACCCTCTTGATTCAAATCTCAGATCTTTTTCCTCAGGACTTATTCCTTCTAACTTCTACACTTCTTTTTTTTTTTCCTCACAAGGAAATACACTTACATCCTCTTGGCAGTTGCCAAGGTTTGTTCAGTTTTTTTTCTTAGTTGACTGATGATACTTCCTGAGCCTTAGAGTTTTCAGTTAAGAAACCAATAACCATGTTATTTTTGATAACCCACATCTTTAGGGTAAAGCGTGTGATTTTTATTCTCAGAATTTGTATCTGTGGTTGTGTGTAAAGTCTCTTCAGTGATAAATTTGGTTCCGAGGACAATTTGTCTCATGATGGCAGACATTTAAACCAAATATTATATCATACTCACATGACATTGCCTCTTAGAAATGGTTGGTAGGGAGGAAATCTGCACTCGATATCAAGAATAAATGTGTAGACACTGAATAAAACTGAGATTACCACAGGACCTAGAGTTACTGTGTCTCATGAAATAATCAGATGCACATTTTATAGATTCACTTTAGCTTCTGACTTTAGCATTGAATTAACAGGTAACTGTTATTGGTTCTGCCACTGTACTGTGGGGAAAAAAAATGACAACCAGAATTCAGTGTATAAAAGCACAATATTTTGGAATGAAGTATTCAGTTTCCATGTACCCATATCTAAGGGAAGAGAATTAGATCAGATCCTCTCATGTATCCCAGAGCAGTCCCACTAGAGATTCAAACTTTGAAATGATTCTGTCAGAATTAACAAGTTCTACAGGTAGTCCTCAATTTACAACAGTTCATTTAGAGACAGTTTGAAGTAATAACAGCACTGAAAAAAGTAACTTATGACTGTTTTTCACACTTCAGACCGGGCAGCATTCCCTAGGTCATGTGATCAAAATTCATATGCTTGGCAACTGATTCATATAATAGTAATAGTAATAATTGGGAACTATCTCCAAAAACTTTGCAAAATACATCAAGAAACTGCAGCTTCCTGCAATAACTCCAGCAATGTTACAAAAAAACTGTGCTACTTGGAACATCTTATATTTTAAGGAGGTACCTGGTTGACAACTAGGATGCTGGTAGCAACCCGTGTCAACCATCAGTGCCAGACAATTTGAATGTTCAGTTGACTGAGATTCATGTTTAATGAATAAAAGGTAACAACAACAACAACAACAACAACAACAACAACAATAATAATAATAATAATAATAATAATAATAATAATAATAATAACAGTAAAATTGGAAGGGACCTTGGAGGTCATCTAGTCCAAACCCCTGCTCAGGCAAGAAACCCTGTACCGTTTCAGACAAACGCCTGTCCAGTCTCTTCTTAAAAACTTCCAGTTCACAGTTTCTGGAGGCAGGTTATTCCACTAGTTAATTATTCTAACCGTCAAAAAATTTCTCCTTAGTTCTAGATTGCTTCTGTCTTTGATTAGTTTCCATCCATTGCTTCTTGTCCTGCCCTCAGATGCTTTGGAGAATAGCTTGACTCCCTCTTCTTTGTGGCAACCCCTGAGATATTGGAACACTGCCATCATGTCACCCCTCATCCTTCTCTTCATTAAACTAGACATACCCAATTCCACCAACTGTACCTTATATGTTTTAGCCTCCAGTCCCCTAATCATCATGCTCTTCTCTGTACTCTTTCTAGAGTCTCAACATATTTTTTACATCGTGGTGACCAAAACTGGATGCAGTATTCCAAGTGTGGCCTTACCAAGGCATTGTAAAGTGATATCAACACTTCATGTAATTTTGATTCTGTCCCTCTGTTAATGCAGTCTAGCCCCGTGTTGGCTTTTTTGGCAGCTGCAGCACACTGCTGGCTCATATTTAAGTGATTGTCCACTACGACTCCGAGATCCCTCTCACAGTTGCTACTATTGAGCAAGGTACCACCTATACCCGTGGTGGCGAACCTATGGTACGCGTGCCACAGGTGGCACATACAGTGGGCACATGCATCATCGCCCCAGTCCTAGGCCTTCAGTTGGGTTTTATAAAAGCTTTTCACTTTAGGCCTCTGCTGCCATGTGCAAAAAAAGATAGATTCAATCAATCAATCAATTTCAACTTCTTGTGGGGAAAAAAAAGATCTTGCAAAGTTGGAATTGAACTTTTTAATCCCACCCAGTCTGCCATTACCATTGCAGCCATGCCCAGCCAATGGGCCACACCCAGCCAATGGGCCACACCCAGCTAATGGGCCATGGCCACCTGGCACCCAACGATACATAAGTGGGTTTTGGGTTGCAGTTTGGGCACTCGGTCTCTAAAAGGTTCACCATCACTGACCTATACTATAGCTGTGCCTTTGGTTTTTCTTGCCTAAATATAGAACCTTACTTTTTTCACCATTGAATTTCATTTTGTTAGATAGTGCCCAATGTTCAAGTCTGTCAAGATCCTTCTGTATCTTAAGCCTGTCTTCTGGAGTGTTGGCTATTACTGCCAGTTTGGTGTCATCTGCAATTTGATGAGTTCCCCATTTATCCCTTCATCCAAATCATTGATGAAGATGTTGAAGAACACTGGGCCCAGAACAGAGCCCTGAGGCACTTCACTAGACACTTCCCTCCATATAGATGCAGTTCCATTGAGGACCACACATTGAGTATGGCCGGTCTGCCAGCTACAAATCCATCTGGTGGTGATGCTGAAAATGTGATACATTTTTCTATCTTATCAAGTAGTAGGTTGTGGTCTACTTTATCAAATGCCTTACTGAAGTCCAAATAAATTGCACCCACATATTGATAAGGTCATATGATCACCTTTTGTGACCTTCTGAGGAGCAAAATCTATGGGAGAGTCAGATTCACTTGACAAGAATGTAACTAACTTAACTGAGTGATTCACTTAACAACTGTGGCAAGAAAGGATGTAAAATGGAGCAACACCCATTTAATAACTGTCTCACTAAACAACAGAAATTTGGGGCTCAGTTGTGCTCATAAGTCAAGGACTACCTGTAAAAGGATAAGTTTTCTTGGTCTTAGGTCATATGCTGTAATAAACTAACCTAAATACCAGGCCATTCTGTGTTAAAATCTTGTTCCAAGAAACTTAATGTTGTTTAAGCTATAAAAGTTAAAGCTTATCTTGTAGCAGATAAGATTCCAGTCTGTTCTGATATGTATTTATAATGTGAAAATATGGCATTGAAAGAATTAAATGTTAGGTTCTCAATAAATATGGGGATGTTTAATACAAAATATTTCTATGAGGCAAGCATGATATCTGGGCTTTACCATTTTGGGAGGGAGGGTATAGCCTCTATAAAGAATATCCCCTAGAGGCCAGGTTGATCCAACACTGGATTCATTTTGGCATCAAGAGAAGCTCTAGCTATTAACCCACATATTGTAGTTCTCAGTCTTATACAACTTTCTTTAGCAATCTGTCAATATTGCTCAGAATTCTATCTTTGATTCTTGATGTAACACAGAGCCATAAATGACATCTTTAGAAAGATCCTTACCTATAGATTTTTACATCAGGGCAAATTCAAAGAAGACAGATCTTCCTTCAGATAGCCAGACCTTAAACAGCTTTTCATTCTTTTTCAAAAGCTACAATATCTCTTTCAGTGTGCTCTTTTTTTCCTCTGCCAAAATTATTTCTCATTCTTTCTGCTTTTTTTTTTCTCTTTGAATGCTCAGTGACTGAATCAGAACCTGAGGGTATGCTTGAAAGAATCCACATTCATTACTGCTCATCAGTATTAATCATGGTGACAGCTCCTCTTAATGGCAGTGTTTATTTTTCACTCCACCTTTTCAGTTTAGCTGTCACTAGGACCATTTTTATGATTCCCTAGAGGGCAATGCTTTCCTCATGATCGGCTTTTGGGAGAGCAAAGTTGACACTTCTCCCTTTCCTTTGCAGATCCCGAGCCAGATCTCTTGCCTTTTTGCATATGAACAGCAGCAAACAAACAAGGGTGATTTACATTTGCCATGAAAATTTGCAGCTCTGTTGGTAACGAGATTTGTGGTGTAAACACAGGTTGAAACACAAATTAGTTGAACTCTCTGTTGCACCAGAAAATTGTAGTTCTTCAAGAGCCAAGTGTTTATCATAAAGGCTTTAGCACGCATTGGTTACACCATCTAGTTCATGAACAGGCTCCAGAGTTTCTTCTTTATCTTCATCTTGGAAATATGGCTTGGTTCAATTGTAAATAAAGATAAAAGGTTCATAATCTGAACAAATAAGCTACAAAGTCTACAAATGAATTCATATACACCAGACTCTCTGCATTGACCTGATAATCACCACCTGGAAGAAGGATAAGCCTCAGGTTCTATGTTGATAAGCAATAACATGTGGTTTGCTCATATTTTATAGGCTTCAGAGCAGAGATAGCCAACCTTTTACAGCTAGTATGCTTTTTTGAAATTTAGAGTGTGTGGATTGAACAATCTCATAAATCATGTTGGTTTTCTCTGTTTCCCCACCATTATGCTGAGTTTGCCTTTGTTTGTATTTTTCTTGAGATTTGCATTCACTGCTGACAATGTTTAGCACATGCTTTAAGTACTGCTGGCTTTAGCAGTAAATATGGGTGATTCTGTTTCCCTTCTAAATACGTTGCATGAGACAGATATCTAGTGCCATTCTTCATCTGGGTATGGAGCACTTATTGTAGAATTCATGATGCCATGTGGCCATTCTTAACGAGTTCTTAAACAAAAATAGATGTAAACATATTTTTTACAATCCTGCAAGAAAATAAGAAGCATTCAGCTCTTTCCTTGCCATTAGAGTTCTAATGCTATTTCTTAGCAATGCAATTGTGAATTTGAGTTAGGTAGGTGTAAAAATCTTTAATTTTTAGAACATGACATGTCACATCAGATAACTTAACTCCGATGCTAAGAGGTGTAAATAGTGGGAATAAAAAAAAAAAACATCTTCCATGTATGTTACTGGTATAACTGGTGAAAACCAAACTGAAGCTTTGTAACAGCACCAAAGTTTTGTAGAACAATAGATTTAGCAGGGCCACCAGATCTGGAATGCAACAATTTAGATGACCAAAGGTGGCAGCAAAGAGATACAATAAACTCTTTTCCTCCCTCTAATGGTTATTCATATCTTTGCAGCCCAAATTTGGTAACTCTAGATTTAACCTCTAGTTAATTTTGAATTTGCTGGCTAGACCAGAGGTCCCCAATCTTTGGAGCACCAAGGACCGGTTCTGTGGAGAGAGATTTTTCTGCGGACCATAAGGTGCATAGTTTCATGTACTGCCTGCATCCTATGGATGGGGCTTTGCTTGTTTGCACGGACCAGTTTCTGGCATGCCACGGACCGGTGCCAGTCCACGGACTGGGAGTGGGGACCCCTGGCCTAGAACCAGGACACCATAGATGTTACAATTACACTTACCTCTCACATTGTGTAAAACAAAGTGCTCTCAAAAGGGAAAGGAGGAGGAAGAGGTTTGTTTATAAATATTCAAGCAGGAGGATCAGATAATATTTCTCACATTTTACTCTCTGTAGTATATTTGCAATGTCCTTGGGTATATCAACAACCAAGCTTTATTACTTGCTTAAAGATTTAAAAGATGATTGATTTTATGTGGTCTTCTGTAAGCATGATTATTGCATTCCCTGGTTTTCCTGCTTCCCCTTTCTCAATACATTTCTTTTGTATCTGGAGGTTTGTTCATTGGTTTAATAAGGATTTTTTTTTCATTAAAGCCTTCCTCACATCTAAGACTTCTCGGTTACATAACTACCTCATATATTTCAGCTTAGGCACATGATTTATTAAGTACTATATTTATAGGGTTTGGGAAGAAAAGTCCAAAGAATCTTCCATTCACCTGTGGAAATGATTACCAGCATCAAATTCCTGGGTGTGCAGTTAACAAATAGGCTGGCTTGGTCACTCAACAGTGAGACACTGGGGAAGCAGGCACAGCAGTGCCTGCATTTTCTGCATTGCATGAGAAAAGCACATCTTCCTTCCCTTATGCTTACCACTTTCTACAAGGGGGTGATTGAGAGCATCCTGTCATACAGCATCACAGTCTGGTTTGGAAGCATCACTGCTTCAGACAGGAAGGCGGTGCAGAGAGTGGTGAGGATGGCCGAAAAGATCATTAGCAGTTCCCTCCCTCCCATCAAGGACATAGCACAGAAACGTTGCTTGAGCAGGGTCCGTAAAATTGTCTGGGACACTACCCATCCTCTTCACAACCTGTTTTCCTTGTTACCTTCTGGGAGGACTCTCCGTGGTATTCAAAGCAAAACATCCAGATTCAGCCACAGTTTAATTCCATACAGTATAAACCTTGTGAACTCTCAAGCTTCCTCCTTCTGTTATATATTCAAGATGGACAGTGTTTAATATTCATGTTATGTATATTTTGGGGTGTAGGTCTATACAGATGTTTTATATAGTATGGATATGTTGTATATAGTATGTTTAGGTGTGTGTCATGTATGTGTTCACTTTGAGACTGGGCAACTAAATTTCATTTTTGATGTGTGTCATTGTGCCCAGAGTAAAAAATGACAATAATGGTTATCTCATCTTCTTCTTTTATTAGAGTTAGGCTGAAGGGAGAGGTCCATTACTAAACAACTAATAATTTCCCAGTCAGGTGGACTAAGGTATGTTAAGAGGCTCTAGGTAATTATTGTGCTGGCAGTAATTGTGCTTTATTTGGGAACCTTTGATAAAAAAAGATCTGTAGAGAGATCTTTTTCTTCCACCCCAATTTGTAATAGTAGATATCAAGGAGAAATCCAATTAAAGGGCTTCAAGTTTGCAAATCTCACTCAGGTGACTATATTTTCATTTAGCATCCTAATTAAGAAGAGTAGCTAGCAATGAATAGATGAAAAAGGCAGCTTCCACCAGCATCTGTCCCTTGGAATAGAATAGAAGACTGATTTTAAGTCAATAAATGCTTTTGGCAGTATTACTGCATGATGATGACTATTATTATTATTATTATTATTATTATTATTATTATTATTATTATTATTTTGGTTACACAGGTCAGGTTCACAGGAGAAAGCTGGGGCCTTAGTAGAATTCTGCAAAAAGTGAAGGACTTATTATCAATCACTCTAAAATGAAAATTATTGTTTCCTCAGAAAGATCCATTTGCCACAAACATCAGTACAAAATTGGAAATAAAATTGAACAAGTTCCAGCTTTCAAATATCTTAGTGCAATTTTTTCAAGCTTCCAGAACATGGCAGGAACAAATTAGAGCCATTTCTGTCAAAGCCAACAATAGGAATTTGTTTTGGGCTTTTTTTTTTTCACTTCCAGAGAAGGCAGATGCATGCTTGCCAACATTATTTTTTTTTAAAGCTAAAACTACATTTCAAATGCTGTACATAAGTATGTATTTATGATGACTTACGGGTTGTACAAGCAAAATAACAGAATAAGTTGGAAGGGATCTTGGAGGTCTTCTAGTCCAGGGGTCCCCAACCTATGGTCTGCAGCCAAGAAATGGGTCATGGGCTCCTGGCCAGCAGGCTGTGGAAACAGCTGGCCAGTGCATGCATGTGTGGGTGCGCATTTCCCCCCCACTCGTGCTAGCACCTGTGGCCCTGTTTGCACATGCGCGCAGGCATGAACAGGAATGCTAGCATGGGGCATGTGTTACAGCCTGTTTGCACATATGCCACTAGCCCAGGCGCTTTAAGCATGCACGAATGGGCCGCTAGTTCACGCATGAGTATGGTGCCAGCGCACCAACACTGGAAGTTTTTAAGAAGAGATTGGACAACCATTTGTCTGAAATGGTATAGGCTTTCGTGCCTGATCAGGGGGTTGGATTAGAACACCTACAAGGTCCCTTCCAACTTTATTATTATTATTATTATTGTTGTTGTTGTTGTTGTTATAATTTTCTATTTTATTTTCTATGGTTCTATTGTGTTATATACAATTCTCCCATTTCTCCAGTTTTATGTTTTATTTATGTATGAATATATCAGTTTATTTATTTTAAGTTTTATACTGCTTTAATTTTATATTTGTTTTACTGGGCATGACTTTATTTTGCTGATAATTGATCATAATTAAATTAAATAAGTAGAATAAAAAGAGCTAACAATGTCTCCAAATTCTAGGCATTATATCTGCCAGTTCTTATAGAAACTGAAGTATAATGCAACCGATTGTTCATCTAGTGCTTTGCTACACAAATACCTTGAATCATCTATATAATCTGTTTGTTTTCTTCTTTTGTTTTAAAGCATAATCAAGTTTGAGACATCCCATAAACATGGTTCTTAATATTTGAGATTAATATAACTTCAAAGCAAGTGATTTGTAATAAAACTCCAGACTGGTTATATTTATGTATGAAATCTTACTGTCTAGAGTAGAACATTTTTTCCTCAAATTTATTTTATATTTTGAATATTTATTTATGCCTCTGACAATGTGTTTTCTCATCAGTATGGTATTTATTCTTTTATTCTCCTGATTTATTTTCTCCCTGAAATAGTTCTGTTGTTGAGATAAAATCTTACTAAGGTATAGGATTCTGTTTTGTAAAAATTCCTTTTTTTAACATGAGATGCTATTGCTATAAATACATAAGTCTCCTATGATTTTAGTTGCCTGTCTTGTAAATCTTTTGAGGTGTTTTTTTTACCCCGACCTATTTAGTCTAAGGCAGGGATTGGAAGCTAGGAAAAAAATCTTGAAGGAATTGCTTGTCGTAGCAATGTTAAATGAAAATATTTATACATATTTGATCAGTATAGCTTTAGGATAAGTGTCTGCACATGCATGAAAGAAAGGAGAAGAAAATTGATGTGAAGCTTTGAAATGAAAACTTAAAATATAGCTTGCTGTAGGGTCTATGGAACTGGGGGCTCCTTACCATGAAACACACAAATATAATTTCAAAATAAAGACAAAAGTCTCCTTCTATTGTTTATTCATAGCATAATCATTCTTGAGGGGGATTATATTTGGACATTTTGAGTGCATTTCATAGCACTCAATGATTGTCATGAGGGAGTGTGCCCATTCATAAAATGGCAACAACACTAGGTATGGCTTGATGTCATTGCAATAAACATTACAAAGTTAAAACTGAAAAGCGATCCACTCACGAAGGCTAACGCAGCTCTAAAAACAGTAAGCCTACTTTTCTGCCTTATATCTGGAAACAGTGGTCAATTTTAACAAGTAGCAAAGAAACGCTATGCTGCAAAATACAGTTTCTGAATCATTTTTGAAGTAGGCACAGAAGTAGCATAGCACTTAGAGTTATATACACTGTATAGTGCTTCACAGCCTTCTCTAAGCAGTTTAGAGAGTCAGCATATTGCCCCCAACAATCTGGGTCCTCTTTTAACCAACCTCAGGAGGATGGAATGCTGAGTCAACCCCGAGCCGGTTACTCTCAAACTCCTGGCAGTGGGTGGAATATGCCTGCATCACAGCTCTTGTCCTATTTAATTATCCTTTCATCTCAGGCAATCCTAGGAAGTGGATATGGGAGAAAAATTTGGCAGAAGGTGGGAATGGGAATCTCTAGTTCTTCTGATCAACTGGAAATATTATTCTGTAAGATTGGCTAAAACAATATATCTGTTTTATGCTTATGGTAGAAGAGCACAACCCTAAGAAATGGCTAAAGACTTCCAGAGATGTTCATTCATGGAGGAGTTCATTCATAACTCCTCCATGAATGAACATCTCTGGAAGTCTTTAACAAGACTTGTTAACAAGTCTTGTTAACAAATCTGAATGAACATACCTAATCTTGGTCTTTATAAACTTTACCAGTACAGGGAGATTTTGGCCAGATCTAAATTCCCAAATAGATGACTGAAAAGAAAAATGTGGACAATTAACTGCTGATCCTGGGAAATGATGCATGGAATCTCTATAAGTAGCCTTTTCCAATATGACCCTCACCCAACCCAATGTACTGATTCTGGATCTCCCGTATCTCCCAGGTGAGGAATTACAGAAGTTGCAGCTGCAAAACATTTGGAGGTAACAAGTTTGGGAAAGATAGTCTATATAAAAAACATTTTGCTATAGACCGATGTAAATAATAATAAGAGTTTAGAACAATGTGTTCATGTTCATTTTCACTTTTGTTATTTATAGTTTATTATTTATATGGTATATAAATCTAAATAAATAAATACATTTATAAGTGCATGACTCTTTTTATTTTTTTCTTATGAAATGCCGGGAATGGCAGTCACAGCTTTTAGAGAGTCTGTACCATTTCTCTAGGCATAGTGAGATGAGATAATACGTGTTGTTCTCTTTTCTTGCATAAATCATTCTTTGGTTTATTATCCGTAACTTCAAGAAGCAAAGTATCCAAACCATGAACATCAGAGATCCCATCTTTTCATATGATAAATTGATTTAATCTTCCCTGAAGAAAGGTTACAGCTTGTAAATTTGATTATCAAATCCTCTGAAGTTAGAGGTTTTAGTAGTAATATAAATTTTCCAGATTCCACATCACTGCAAATATATATTTAGATATTATCTTCTTTGAGGGTCTTCCTAATGACACTATGCCTATGCCTAGCCACAAAATGAGAATAACTTTCAAAGTTATTTTTAAACCACATATGCTAATGGAAAGGAATTTGAAAGGAAAAGCACTGTCCTTACACAACTGACTTCTAACAAGGCAACTGGTGAACTAGCAAATGACAGCAACAAGAGATCCCTTTGGATAAAGACAGGACTTTTTTGTCATAGAACGCCCAAAACGGAGTTCCAGCACCTTTTTGGGAGGAAACCTTGTAGGGTAGGCAAGGCAGGTTGTATGAGGTGTGTGAGTTCTGGCACTTTTTTTTTTTTTTTACAAAAAAGCACTGGATGAAGATATGAATTAACACTGGACTTAGAGTTAAACCTGAACTCTTCTTGTTGGGAATAACGACAGAAAAATACGACAAGGGAACGATCTACCTGCTGCTACACATCCTGACTGCAGCTAGGCTTGCTTTAGCACAAAAATGCAAGAGCAAGGAAATTCCCACAGAGGAAGAGTTAATACATAAAATATTAGCATGTGCAGAAATGGACAGGCTCACAATGATATTAAAAGATAAATGTGGATCAGTTTATTATGAAACCTGGGATAAATTTTACCGCTGGAGGAATTTGAAGAGGACAGTTGGGATTAAAGATGAATGTTAAGATAGAAATATATGTTATTTTAGAACAAGTATTGTATATAAAACTTAGATTATATGTAGAGATGAAGAATTGATTGTAAAAAGTGGAATAATCTGATAAGAATGTATATACTGGAATGTCATGTCAAATCCAATGTTTGTTTGTTTTTAATTGTATTATAAATAAAATTTGTAAAAAAAAAGATATGAACAAACCAACTGGAATGGAAGGGAAAAACTTTATGGTAAATGTCTGGGAATCAGATTAAGGATAAGTTAAGGAAATGGGTGGAACAAGGAACAAAGAACAATCAGGAATATATACAACCCATAGTTAATTATACTGAATCACTCCAAATTTAGAGTTCAGAGCAGACATGCAAAAAAACCTACATAAGATCACACTTCCCTTCCCCAAAAATTCTATGGATGGAAAGCGCAAAATAAAAGAGAGTAATTAAAATCCCTCTTCTTCCTTTCTTTCAGCCTGTTTCCATTTAAGGAAATGCGAAAACCAAATAGATACTTAATCTCAAACTACTGCCTTTCAAAATTTACCTAGAAAAATGCAAAAGAAAGCCCATATTTATTTCAGGTTGTCAAAGCTTTTTTTTTTTTAATCAGATTTTATTCAAAATGAATCAATTCAATTTAGGATGCAAATTTGGCTGAATCAATGCACATTTCTCTTTGAAGTATCAGCATGTTTGGGAATAGGTATCCCAGCAACAGCCTTCTTCTACTAGCTGATCAAAGATATCTTCCACCCAGGGGCTTGTTTTAAATCAAGTCAAGTGCAAAGGTTAATACCATGAAAATAAATCTGACATCTGTATTTCATGTCAAGTTAATTACCAAAGTTTATTCCTCAAACTAAGTTAACATTGCTAAAGTAGGATACAGAGTGATCATCAGCATTGTTTAAAAAAGGGAATTCATTGAGCAGATTGGCAAAATGTTTTGGTAGCTCATAATGCTATAGACTAGGTTGACTTATATTTTGGGGGGAGCTAACCTTAGCTTTCATAATCTGAAACTATGTCAAACTAGATTATGAAAGATTAATTAGTTCTCTGCAAGATTGTTAAGAAGGTGGATAATGGCATTTCACCCCACACCTTATGCTTCACTGCTAGCAAGAATCCATTAAAAGATACCATGAATATCCTGACAGTTAGAACAATTAATCGGTGGAACAACCTGCCTCCAGAAGCAGTGAATGCTCCAACACTGGAAGTTTTTAAGAAGAGACAGCCATTTGTCTGAAATGGTATAGGGTCTTGTGCCTGAGCAGGGGGTTGGACTAAATCAGAGGCCCCCAACCTTTTGAGCACCAGGGACCGGTTCTGTGGAGAAAGATTTTTCCACAGACCAGAGGGAGCGTGGCTTTGTGTGGTGCCTGCATCCCGCTGATGGGGCTTCACTTGCTCTCGCAGCCCGGTTGCTGGGTAGGCCGCAGCCCGGTGCTGGTCCAAGGACTGGGGGTTGGGGACTCCTGGACTAGATGACCTCCAAGGTTCCTTAGAACATCATCATTATTATTATTATGGATCATCGTACAGTATTATTATTATTATTATCATCATCATCATCCCAATGCACATTTTTCCTAATAATGATGCTATCACTTTCTACTAGGCTAGATGGTGATGGTTAGTGGAGAAAACCATTATGGTTATCAACATTTTACTCAAGCCTTGGCAAAGAACAAAAGCAGGCCTTCTGGGTAAGACCAAAGGCCCATCTAGTCTCTGTGTTACACAGTAGCCCTACTGATGCATTCAAGGAGCTGATGAACCTGGAGAAGAGATGTATAAACCTCTTCCCCTATAGTTTCCTAGAAACTTGTACTCAGACTCTGCCACCTATAATTTCAGAAGTAGTAAATAGCTATTAAGCTTGATTCTCCCTGTTTGAAATTGTCTGAACCAGTGGTCATTGCTACATCTGAGAAAAGCAAGTTCCACTAGTTAATTCTATTCTGAAAAGCAGAAAAGGCGGAACTCTCTTGCTCTTATCCCATTACTGGCTTTATGATGAACCCTCTGTGGCACAAGGGCCAATAGCCAGGGCATCTATTTCAGTTTGCCTAGTAATTCATTTTAAACAAAACTAAAATGCATAGGTTTCATACTTTAAGGTACAGGCCAAATGAAGAGCTGCAAAAACTGAATTTAATAATAGAATATCAGGTCGACTTCTGATACATATATTGCAATTTGCTTGCAATAATTATCTATCAGATTTAGATTTGTAAGTCTCATCTAATAACTCAGTCTTCCTTCCTTGGTTCTGAGCATTCCTGGAATGGATATCATGGATTGGACTTTAGCAACAAACATTTCTGGTAGATTTAATTTAGCTGCAGGAAGAGACGTGTTTGACATAAACAAGACAAGATAACAAAGGCCAGAAATAAACTGAACCAATCTGGGTCAATCTTTTATGTCTCCCTCCCTATGACTACTAACTTTTATCCAAAGATAGCCATTTGGGAGACCCTTTTTTTCCAGAATGACATATACTGAAATGAGAGTGCAATAATGAAAAAAACACCTAAGAGCTAGCCCAAATATGCTACCTGTTGCAACTAATCATAATCTTTTTAATGGAACAACTTTTCATATTAAGGGATTCCTCCTAGTTTATACAAACCAGACATATTCCTTCTACTGGTTCTTAAAGCACCTCTTCCATTCTAAATTGGGTAGTGGCTACCCTGACATTATTTATTTACTTATTTATTGATTGATGAAATTTATATTCACATCTCACTGACAGTAACAGTGACCCATTTTATTGGTGGCATTGAAGTATATAAAATTCTGACAGTGCCTTCTGCTACAGCAGTGGTTCTCAACCTTTTTAATGCCGTGACCCCTATTGGTCGTAAGTTGAGGACTACCCAACCGGTCGTAAGTCAAGGACTACTCAGCTGATCGTAAGTCGGGGATTTTCCCTGCCCGGGAGCACCGCACATGCGTGGTGCCGCCCCCTGTGCCGGCTGAGGAGCAACGATGGCACAGGGCGACTACCGGCTGGGCCACCAGCTGGCCCAGCCCAAGGGAGGTAAGGCACCCACCAGGCCCCACGTGCACCAGCAACCATCCCTGCGCCCGCTGGCCTCCCACCTCTCACCCTTGGCCCTCTTTTACTTACATTTTTAGTAGTTGCTCAGCAGGGAGGGGTGGAAGCTTCCAGACAGCTCGCCTTCACTGCAGACAACTTGCAGCACTGTTTGCAGACTGGGGCTTTTGGCGGGCTCAGCAGGGCAGAGACAGCCTGGACAATTCCTATTGGCTTTTGAAAGAGTCTAAAAGGGAGTAGCACAGCTAAGGAAAAGGGGAAAAAATGACGGACTGCGTTGTTTGGCGACCCCCGTGAAATGGTCGTTTGATCCCAAATGGGGTTGCGACCCACAGATTGAGAACCGCTGTGCTACAGAATCCCCTTTCCTTAAACCTACAAGCTGCTAATCCAGGAAAGTACAAAGAGTAAATTATGTATTTCCTGCTGTCTAGTTTGGCCCACTGAACAACTTATTCTGGGGATTTCCAGGTCCATGGCCAGGTTGAACTTCAAAAGAAATGAGGAATCTTTCTATCTCCTACCTCCTCTCTCCTATCTATCTATCTATCTATCTATCTATCTATCTATCTATCTATCTATCTATCTAAGCACTTAATCTATAACTTCCCCCTATTTTCTCTGTTGAGCACTTTAACCTTTTTCCTCCACAAGTTGTCCTTATCTGGCAAAGATTCCATTATATACTAAAACAAAAGCATAATACTTGTTTTAAAGATCACACCAAGCTCCATGTGGAGAGGAAGGGCCAGACTTGAAAGTGAGTTGGATCACAGGTCATTTGGAGAAGAGGATTAAGGATCTTCTGGGGTGAAATTGTTCCCCTAACATTGACTTTATGCTTCTTTGACTTCTTTTTATTTGATGCATTTGAAGGGCATCCATATCTATAACGTGTTCTAATTTTTAACCCACTTATTCTGAGGTCTACACTATTTGGAAAGGTGTTGGGGAGGAGGCTTGTTCCCTCAAACCGATCCATGAATTACTAGATCTTCTTTACAGAAAGCCAGATTAAGTGCTGAAGGTTATTTTAAAATGCGATACTTAGCTTTAAAGCAGGGGGTCCCCAACTCCCGGTGCTGGTCCATGGCATGCCAGAAATTGGGCCATGCAAACAAGCAAAACCCCATCTGTGGGATCCAGGCAGCATGTAAAATGAAACCATATTCCCCTGTTCTAGAGAAAAACCTCTCTCCATGGAACTAATCCCTGGTGCCCAAAAGGTTGGGGGCCGCTGCTTTAAAAGGGCATAAAGGGTAAAGTACATTTGTTTAATCAATATCTATTTGAGCCTTCACTTGAATGCTGAAGTGGTATAACCCAGCACAGGTTGATCACATTAATGAGAACAAGGCCTTTGTTGGTCAAGGGTGAGTAAACTTGTTGACTGAATTCTCTTTGAGCACATTCTGAGCTTACAGCAGAATGTTTTCTAGGCTAAGTTAATGATCATTCTCTCTAAACTCTCTTTCTCTCTAGCAATCTCATTACTTTAATCCTCCTATCTATGTTCCACAGATACAAAGCAATTGGTATTACCCCAGCCATTGATTTTTGAGAAATTTAATCATAAATTTGATTTCTACATAACTCAGGTGATAATCTAATACTACTGTAATTATTGGTGAATTTTTGAATGACTTGAAAAAAAAGAAATATCCTGAAAATATTTGATCATTATTTATATTAAAAACTAAGTCAAACCAGTAGAATATAATTGATCTGATGTATCTTTAAGGTTAACCAAAAATCTTGGTACTGATTTTCCAGAGATTTTAGAGATGAGGGGGACAGTGTTGTTTTAAGGCTAAACATTAAAACATCAATCAAAAGTGAGTCAAAGGAAATTACTTGGCGGACAACATTTGCAGAACAGAAGAAGCCTTCATGAATGTGACCAAATAACCCTCCTGATGTGCATCCACATGAGAGGAACAACAGAAAAGCTAACTGGATGGGAACCAATTGGAACAGCCACCCAAAACAGTCACCAAGGAAGGACATTGGCAAGTGCTCTAAAGATTATCCTGGGCTGATCATCCAATGATGGAAATACTACAAAGACATGTTTCTCAAAAAATGACAGTCCAGAGATATGCTTCAACTCCCCCACCCTTAAAAAAAAAAAGAATGTAACAGTCTGGAATAAATCTCCCTTTGATGTATTTTTTATCATTTCTATGATTTATTTATATATTGGGTTATTCCGAGAAGGACTGAAAGGATTTGATCTCTCCTGTTGGCAGGAAAATGAATTAATAAATTATAGCCCACTTAACTGGAAATCTTATGTTTCCTATCCAGCTTCCAACAGAATTAGCCCCCTTTCTTCAACTACTCAAAAGTTGCATGCACACACATAATTAATTACTCTTCTGAAATATGATAATTGACCAAGAAGAATTTAGCTAATTAGACAATGTATCCCTGTATATGAACAAATGTTAATTTGCAGACTGACTCATGACTTCTCAAAACTCTGAATGTGTTATTTTCTTAAATGTGTATAGTCTGCAATCTATATATTTATCTGAATTACATCTTACTTAACTGAAAGGGGTTTCCTTCAAAATTTCAAGAACAGGATTCTATTACATGAAGGAAAGATTGTGAAGACAAGGAAAAGTATAGCTTCAAAGATCAGTGATGGCTTCTTTTTCCCAAACAGGTTTGAGAAACCTGTTAGAAAGACCTGAAAGTGATATGATAAGATTTCTCCAAGGGCATCTTGAGTAGATTGAAGAGTCAGCCAACACTTTTTTAAAATAAATATTTTATTAATTTTCTAATTTTACAATCATGAGTACTTAATAAACAATGTGTTGTCTGGATCCATTGGTAATTCAGTGGTACAAATTAACTTTCTCAATCTAATTCCAATACTACACCATCTAGTACTTCCTTGATCCTCTCTTCCAATGGTATGCATTTTTCTACACTGGGCAAATGCAATTCTTATTACTGTTAATACTTATACCAGTGGTGGCAAATCTATGGCATGTGTGCCAGAGGTGGCACTCAGAGCCCTCTCTGTGGGCATGTGCACCGTCACCCCAGCCCTGTCTCCCCCCATGGCCCCCTCATCAGCAGCCCCCCGGAGACTTGCCCCCAAGCATGGTCCACCCAGAGCAGCACAGCCAAGGGCATGGCAGCCAGGCAGCGGGGATAAGACTCTGCCCTGGCACCCTGTCACACACAGATGATACAGCAGGGCATGGGTAGAGGGCATGGCTGCCATGGCGCTGCTGGGCTACCTGGGCAATCTGCTGCGGTGGGCTGTGGAGGTAATGGGTGACCATGCGGGTGGGCAGGGTGCAGAACAGGGGTGGGCAGGATGGCAGGGAAGTTTTTGGGCACTCGGTCTCTAAAAGGTTCGCCATCACTGACATATACAATTAAATATAGACATCTTCATCACATTTTTCTGGGATTATACATAATATTGATAGTGTCAGCCAGAACATATCTCAATTGTATTTGCACTTAAAATCCATTTGTTTAATCAATATCCTGTTTCCCCCACTTTTTAAAATTTTAATTTCCCATCAATGTTCAAAATATCTCTCGCTTATAATTTTCTCATATTAAATTATATTTGGGTAACCAAAAGCTTCCCTTATTCAAAACCTTTTAAAATGTTCATATTTCCCATCTCATAACAAAGTATAATATTCTAGTTACAAATCCTATCCTTCTAATTATAATAATACCTTTATTTCTAATAGTTATTTATTTTCTTAACCATATTCAAACATCTGTTTAATAGTATACAGTAATATCCCATCTAATAGGTCAAAACATCTATTTACTTCCTCTGTTTTTGTATATATTGTTTAGAATGAGGAAGAGAATTTGATTGAAATATTTTGGGAGGAACACTCAACCCATTTATATTCATTAAACAGCCTCCATCCTTCTCCTTCAGTTTTTCTTTTCATTTGTTGTTTGTCAATATTCAGCATTTCTCCTAACAGCTTTATCATCTGTTTGATCAGCTCTTCTTCCTTATCCTCAAATGTGTTCTGAGATCTTGACAAGTAAGATATCTTTTCCATTTCCAGTGTTACCACTGCATCTTCTAATTTTTTCATTTATCTGTATCTGTTAATTCCTTCCTTTAGGTTCTCCAACTTCACTTCCCTCTCTCATCAGGGAGGATTCTTTGCATAGGGCATTCTTTTTTCCAGGAAAGTAGTATTAAGGTCATGAAAAGAGGATAAAGTCTCACCCAGTTCCTTCCACGTTGCTCAAAAATTGCTAGTTAGTGCTTATCTTGGGTTGTCAGCAGCTTCTGACTGGTCACACAAATGTAGCCAGTCTTTCCCCACCAGTTTGGAGGGCTTTCCTCAGATCCAGAGGAAGAACTGCCACCCCTCCATGATCAACAAGGGTCCCATCCTTCTTCATCACCTCTCTGGGATGACTTTCAAACCTTTTTAGAGTCCCCAGTGGGGCAAAATCTTCCTGCATCCGTCTTCCTGTGTCTGTCACCTCGCAATGCCTAACCGGAAGTGTGGGTCAGTCAACACTTTTAAGGATTCATGAAACTACCATCTTAAACAGGATTCTGAGTAAGGGAACATTTAAAACAAAAAACAAACAAACAATGGTGCATATAAAGCATCTGTTTTACAGACCAGTGGACCAAATTGTACAAAAGCCTATGCTCATTGTTTCAATTTTTTTTTAAAAAAAAGACACGGAGAAAAAATGCTCAGGTCTTTTTTCTGAAAGGATAAGGTTAGTTTTAAATTTGAATATGATGTTTGTGGTATTAACCTACCACATTATTAACTTTATGATAGAGTTTTTAACTGAACATCTATATTCATGTAGAAGGATATATTTAAACCATCATTATCCATTTTGGCTCATTTAAAAAGGCAGTGTGTGACTCTGAAAATCTGGCAAATCAATTGATTAGTAATGGCTGTT
Organism: Crotalus tigris; assembly: GCF_016545835.1. NCBI lineage: Eukaryota > Metazoa > Chordata > Lepidosauria > Squamata > Viperidae > Crotalus > Crotalus tigris. The sequence continues at coordinate 6,421,384 of NW_024096551.1, read as the reverse complement.
TAAAGGATTTTGAGAGGTTATGTTTTGAATATAATTGACTTGAATCAATTGGTTGACAGCATATATAAATGAAACATATATTGCTAAAATAACATTGCCTGGAAGATTTACAGTAGCAGCATCATAGGTACCTCAAATAGTTGGACATTTAAGAGGTGCTATATTTGAAGCAATACTAACAATTAATTATAATCTACAAGGGCAATTCAGAAATAACCCTCTCTTTGGTTATCAATGATAAACACTGGCAGATACAGAACTTTTATTATACACATCAGAAAACTACAACATTACATTACTTTTTGACATAATCGCCATTCAAATTGAGGCACTTGTCATAATGTCTTATAAGGTTTGAAATTCCTTAGTAGTAGTCTCAAGAATCAATACCACACTGGAAATCAGCATGCTCCGATGCTTGTTATAGATGACTCATCTGAGTTTTCATAACATTTCACATTAGACCTCTGAATTGATGGTCGAACCAGTCCATGAAGCTCCATGAACTTCACTAGCAGTATTCCTTTGGCATCTTCACATTTGGCGGGATTTTCCATGGCAGCACTTCTGGTGTGGTGTTGGTTCGCAATAATGCTCGCCCGCACATTGCTAGATACACCCAAGAACTTTTGAAGCAGTTCATTGGGGATGTTTTTGATCACCCACCCATAGCCCAGATTGGCGCTGAGCAATTACTGCTAAGGAATTTCAAACCTTGTAAGACAATGTCTCAATTTGAATGGTGATTATGTCAAAAAGTAATGTAATGTTGTAGTTTTCTAATGTATATAATAAAAATTCTGTATCTGCAAGTGTCTGTCATTGATAACCAAATGGAGGTTTATTTCTGAATTGCTTTCATATCTATTTACATACAAACACATGATCTTGGGATTAGGAATTGGTCTATTCAGTGTTGGAAGATCAGAGCCCCAAGGTTTTAGACATGTGAAATATACTTCTTATGATTTGAGGATGGAATTAATGATTGATTGGACTTTCCAAGGAATGTTGAAAACAGAGGATAAATAACATATTTATTTTGTGTGTGTGTTAGTACTGTAAGAAATTTGAATGCTGTTTGACTGACATGATTTGGTCCAGTTCTGTTTTAACTTTCTTTTGATTTCTAATTATTACATATGTTAATACAATCTTGGCAAAAAAAAAAAATGTAGACATATAAAGCTGACTCATCTCCCCAAAGCATGTTACTTGAGGTTTGATGGAGAACTCTGGGTCTATTATGCCTATAGTTTAATTAAGAGACATCCTACATGGTGGAAATAAAAGACTCTAGACGTCAATGAACAGATTCAAGAGATGTATTCTTTATCTGTTTCTGAAATGCCTGAAGCTTGTAAAAATGAGAAGATTTTCCCTCTTTTAGTTCTGTGTTTCTTTAATGTGTCTGAGAAAAGCCTTAAGAGTGCTTTCACTAGGGCCAGAAGAAAATTACTTTTCTGTGCTGGTTGTAACATAGAATAGAAAGGACTCAATGATAGAACAAAATATATAAAAAAAATAATAAATGGGAGGAAAGACAGGAAAGCTGTGCAAACTCAGATGAGATCATAACTGAGAGAGAAGATTTTTCAGGATTAACTTGTGTGGCTTCAGGAAGAAATTGGATGGCCCATAAAGCAAATGGTAAGTAGGAAACTCCTAGGGATGTATACAATCTTCATAATTCTCTTTGTTAATGAATGTAGAGTTGAATCTAGGCATAGGGAGAAAAGGACAAATCATTAAGAGGGTACTTGCTGGAAAGATTACACAATCCCCAAAAAGGGGAAGTGTGAAAAAGAAACTCAAAATAACCCCACTTTGATTTTATTTAGTATAAGAAGTGACAGAGAGAAACTTGGGCAGGTTTTTAAGAGTTTGTTATTTTATTTTACCTTACTTCACCTTACCTTTTATAAATAGTACTCTTGGTATCTCTGCTATGCCTATTTCTTGACCTGGCTGACCTTCAATAGTGACATTGAAAGCCTCACAATTTTTTTTATGAGCCTGGCATTGAACTTGTAGGCCTTGAGGATGCCTACAGACCCGAGGCATTCCACTGACTTCAGAACAACCTATGGAAGCATTGTTTGAACATCAACAGATGTGGATATACAAATAATGAACCTGCACAACATCATGTTATACCTAACACAGCAACTCGATCAAGGTTTATATCAGCTGGGGGAAGCCCCACAAGTTGGTTCCCCACTAGTATTACTCCATTATCCTGGAAGTCTACTGGTGAAGGATGGGGAGGATTCAACACCAATTCCTCATCTTCATAACTTATGATGGATTATTTATGGTAGTACAGCCAGTGAGATTTCTTACAGATCAGACCAAAGATTGCACAATTAAGAATGGAAGTGGGAAGTCTGTGCCTTCAGACTAGCATGATTTTGGTAATGTAACCTTACCAAAAAAAAATAAAAATAAAATAGAATTAATTCATCTAGTCCTATTTCTTAATCAATCAGAATAGAGCTGGAAGGGACCTTGGAGGTCTTCTACCCTTCAAGCAGGGTACTCTATACCATTTCAGACAAATGACTGTCCCATCTAGTTTACATGAGAGGATTGACATCATCCTGCAGTCATGTGATTGTGACTTGTGACCTTTGCTAATTTCCACAGAGTAAGTGGGAAGCTACTACAAAGTCAGAAAGTGTAGTCCTAGCTTAATGACCCATGGTGATTCTCTTAATGATGATAACTGGGAACTGCCAGAACTACCAATGCCGAGCAGCTCAGTCATATGATATCATGATTTACGACCACATAGCTTCCTGACCTCAATTACCATTCTTAAGCCAGGCCTATTTGTAATAGGCAAGGCAAACTAGGGAATTTGTAATGACTGTTTCAGTGTTTCATATGAATTGATAAGTGACTGAAGGAGTTGAAGCATAAAGGAAATACTAGGGAAGGAGATTTACCACCTTTTAAGATAAAATGAGATAAGATAACAACCTTTATTGTCATTTTTTACTGTGAGCACACTGGCCCACATTAAAAATAAAATTCTGTTGCCTGCTCTCAAAATAAAGTATACATCTACCCATACATATACATAACACATATATGCACATGTATATACAGTAAATACACACACACATACATACATACATATGTACATCCATACATACATACATACATATAAATACTAACCACTGTCCATTTTGAACATATAGCAGAAAGGAGAAATGTGAGAATTCACAAGGTGGAACAAAACTGTGACTGAATCTGGATGTTCTGCTTCAGATACTACAAAGCGTTCTCCCAGAAGGTAAGAGGGAAAACAGGTCATGAAGAGGATGTGTAGTGTCCCAGACAATCCTGTGAACTCCGCTCAAGCAACACTGTATATGCTATGACCTGGATGGAAGGGAGTGAACTTTTCTGCTATCCTCACCACTCTCTGCACTGTCTTCCTGTCTGAAGCAGTGATGCTTCCAAACCAGACTGTAATGCAATATGACAGGATGCTCTTGATCGTCCCTCTAAAGAAGGAAATAAGAACAGGGGAAGGAAGATGTACTTTTCTCATGTAATGCAGAAAATGCAGGCACTTCTGTGCCCGCTTCACCAGTGTCTCACTGTTAAGCAACCAAGCTAGCTTACTCTTTAGCTGCACACCCAGAAACTTGATGCTACTAACCACCCCAACAGGTGAATCATTAATACACAGATGTGTGTTGCTGTGCCTGCCTTTTCTGAAATTTTATCACTTCTGCCTTCCACTTTCTTGTAACCGTCTCATGAATCCACACTGGAGAACCCAAATAGCAAAATGAACTTTGTCTGCAATAGTGGAACAGAAAAACTGATGATACTTATGCTTTTAGTGTTGTTCCAAAATACATAACTATGGTATGATATGCAAAAGTTATTTTTTTTCTGAATCAGCTGTTAGGTGCCACTCCTGTGGACCACCTCATGAACAAATGCCAAAGCCACCACTAAGCCTCGATAGAAGGAAACTTCACAAGGTCTTCTTCCAAGAGGTCAGCAGGAAAATCCTTAGACAATTAAGAAGAGCACAAACAGCCCATAACAAACAAATGCATTTTATTATCCCTGTTGTACTTTATATTCCCTCAGGCTTTTAAACTCAGATGCAAGAGTCAATTGAAAAGATGAGGATTTATTAAACATGTATGTTGCCCAACTTAATGACTTTGGGACATTGCAGTGATGATGATGGTGGTGATGGTGGTGGTGGTGATGGTGGTGGTGGTGGTGGTGGTGGTGGTGATGGTGGTGAATGTAAATGAAATTACAATACATTAGTCTGAATTGCTCACATAGTTATTAGAGAAGCCTTTGTTAGTTGAAACAATCAACGAGCAATTACTTCAAGCTGGTCCTATCTTATAACATATTACTCCTCTGCAACTGAAAATAAATGATCATCCAGAATTGTTGCCACTGTATATCACAGCTTCCTTACATATTCCCATAGTTTTGATTATAAATTAGCTGAAAACTCAATTTCCAGATAGGAGAAAGAGATGATTCCATTTCAGAAAATGTTAACAGCATTGCTTGCTGGTGTCCTATACCTTTTCTTCTTTCTCTTGCCATGCTACCTGAATCTCCTTTCTTGTTGATAAATATGCTGTTTTTGCTGATTGGGAGGGGGGAGGCATGTAACTACAAAATTGACTTAGGGGACTTTCCATGTAACATGGAATCTAGGCAGGGAATGTAAATAATTGTATCTATGAAAGAAACTGTCATTGTTTAGATTTCTTTTGTCAGCATTACCAAAGTTTTCAGAATTATTGCCTTCACAAATACATCATTATGATTTTACTCATCTATGGAAAATTGGGAGTTCTTTGCTATTTTGCAGTAGATAGTCTACTGGAGGGATATCTCATTTAAAATAATAAGCTACATATATATCAGGGGTAGGCAACCTTGGCTCTTTTATGACTCGTGGACTTCAACTCCCAGAATTCCTGAGCCGGCATGGCTCAGCTTGAAAATTTCTCCCTTATCCTTCAGCATGGCTGGCTCAGAAATTCTGGGAATTGAAGTCCACGAGTCATAAAAGAGCCAAGGTTGCCTACCCCTGGTATAGATGCAAGCTCATCCAAACTGCAAATTACCTTGCTCCTAATATTATGAACTAATTCTTCAGATTTAATTATAGGGAAAGCCATGGCCAAATTTCACAATTAGATTCACCTGTATTATTTGGCTGCAATTCACTCTGTAGTTAATTAAATGTAATAATTTTTAATTAATTAAAATATCATCTCCACTTATTTTTCATTTGAAAAAAAAAGACAAAAGCAACATAAAAATACAATCCCCTGCTCTCAAGATTACAATTTTAAAACATATACATTATGGTATATACCAAGGGTCTTCAAACTTGGCCCTTTTATGACTTTTGGACTTCAACTCTCAGAATTCCTCAGCCAGCGTGCCTGGCTGAGGAATTCTGACAGTTGAAGTCCACAAGTCATAAAAGGGCCAAGTTTGAAGACCTCTGGTATATACTGTCTCTAGAAACATTATTTCAAAAAAGTATATCTCATCATGAATGACATTTATGGTATGTGTGAATGAGAAAATACAAAGTTTACTATTCTACAGGAATGGATGTGTTCTATTCCCTTCATAGCTCAGAGCTACAGACTATATATTCATTGAATTTGGGCCTTCTAACTCTTGGCATGGATTCTGGCATAAACTCTTTTGTATTACTTTCATTGCCAGAAGATTCCTCAAAAAACACTTGGTCTTGCATTTTTGTTTTTTTGTTTTTTCTCTTGGTTTTTGCATTCTGCTATGGGAAAAAAAAAAAACTTCAATAAAAGCACAAGTGCATATAAACTTTGATATATTTACCATCTAATCTTCTATGTGCAGCATAGGATGAGGAAATTTGTGGATTTCCTCAGAACATGTTGGTGTCAGTGTTAGATGGCTAAATTGACTGTTTTGATTAAAGAAAAGAATACAAGTACCTTCGTTTCTACATGGAGATCGCTTCTGGACTTTGTGCTTGAGGTGGAAAAGAATGAAACTTTAATTTTGGGTTTCACTGATTAGATTGATTTGTTGTTACAGAAATGGTTGTTTTTACTATTGTGAAAAAGTAAAAAAATCGAGTCTTGACGTTAATGCTTTATTCTACTGCAACAGGGGAAGTTGGAAGTCAATCTCTTTTTTGTTATTTTTCCTCCCTTTCCTTCCCTTTCTTCTCTCTTTTTTCTTCCCATTGTGTCCTACTATTTGCTTTGTATTTTGTATTTTACTTTACAACTTCATAAAATGTTAAAAAAAAAAACCTTATACATTTCTATAGCAACTCTGGCTTCTGCTTGGTCAGCGTTGGTGTCAGTGTCATTTTGTACTGGTGAGCATTAACAAAGCAGCAAAGATCTGATCATCCAGCCCATCTAAAGGGGGAAAAGGTGACCAAGAAAAAGTCAGAGTTGCTATAGAAATGTATAAGGTTCACATTCAAATTCTTCAGAAATACATATTGTTATGAAAACGGTTACCTTCCTAACCTTTCAGACATTGTGAATCTGAGATTTCATTTTGTGTTTTGTCACAAATATTACAAATATTAAGTTATTTTTCAAAACAAGTAGCCAACAAATCTTATATTAGCTGTGTCTCTTCTTTTTTTTAAAAAAAGTACTTCTTGGCTGTGAAAATGTACATGCACCTGGATAAACCTTATATAGAAACCTGAAACAATCCATATGCTCCTGCTTTCATATCCTGTATTGACATCATATGTCAATAGTTGATAGTCCTCAACTTACAACAGTTTGCTTAGTGACCATTCCAAGGTCACTAGTTACATCACATCACTGAAAAAAAGTGATTTATGACCATTTTTCACACCTATGACCATTGAAGCATCCCCATGATCATGTGATTTACATTCCAATTCTTGACAACTGGTACATTTTTATGACTGTTGCAGTGTCCTGGAGTCATGTGATCCTCTCTTGAACCTTCTGACAAGCAACGTCGATGGGGAAGCCAGATTCACTTAACAACCCTGTTACTAACTTAACTGCAGTGATTCACTTAACAGCTGTGGTGAAAAAAGTCTTAAAATGGGGCAAAACTCACTTAACAAATTTCTCATTTAGCAACATAAATTTTGGGCTCAGTTGTGGATGTAAGCCGGTGACTACCTGTATCATTCCAAAATTCTTAACACATTTATAAAACCAATCAGAGCCAGGAAGACTGATTTGGATAATACCTTGTTTTTATTTAATTAAAATTGCATCTGTCTATTTTACCATTGGACACAGTTAAACAGAGTTGGCAAATCAAATAAAATGTTTTTTTTAATTATAAAATTCAGTGAGTGCATGCATCTTAATATTTTACTGAAGGAGAAAAATAGTTTGACATACAAGCTTTTTCAGACCAACAGGCAATTTCCCCCCAATGTTTGACATTATTGAAAGTGGATTAGAGTCCTCCTTAATGCAGCATGTGAAGGTGGCTAGTTTCACAAGAATATCTTGCATTAAATATAATTTATTCAGCCCGATGGAAACATATATGATATCCAAAGAACCTCAGATCTGGAAAGACTGCAACAAAATATTTTAAAGAGATCTGTTTCATTGCAGCCTTTAACTTGTTCTTCTTGGTCTCAGCATCTTGAGACTTTGCCATTTGTAAAAACAACAGAAGGTAAAATTAGAGTGATGACTTTAAAACTAATCCAAACTACTGTTTTTTTTTCTTAATCTTTATATGCCCTTTTTGCTGTGCTGCAAAACATTCAGGAACAAGGCAGGAAAACAGCCCCCAGACAGGTTGCAAGCTTCAGGATTGTAGAATCTCTTTCTTCTACCAGCTCTTTGAGGGCTCAGGGATCAATTTCATATCAAATAAGTAAGCCTCTGTAGTTCTTGGGAAAAAAAGACTCTACTTTAGCTCAGATGTGGCAAGACAGTCAACTAAAATGCTTTAGAATAACAATGACTAATGGGTTTATTGGAATTGTACCCAATCAGGAATGAGGAAGAAGATGAGATAGACAATTAAGTGATGAGAGATAGACAACAATTACATGTAGAGGCAGCTTTTTTCTAAAAACAATCTATTTTTATCTACCCAAGTTAGTGGGTGCATGTATGTATACAAGGTGGATTATTATTAATTTCTTTAAATGCACTGGGAGAAAAGTAGACTTAATGTTACATTTGCACCAGAATGACCTAGAGAATGAATTAATGACATTATTTTAAAGGTATATGACTGTCTTTTATTAATTTAATTAGATACATATATTTAATTTAGCTTAACCTAAAACAAAATATGCTGGAGGGGGAGGGCAGTTGGCTTGGACCCCTCTTATTCTGTGAAAGTTTTATGTCCCATGATAGCCATTCCTCAGATTCTAAATTTGCACATTAGTCTCAAAAGCCAGTCTGCCCCATTGCCAATCAAAACAGCAACTCAGTCTTTTCATTAGCAGTCATGCATCACCTTTAAAAAGTACATATTTCTTTAATCTTTTTTCTTCACAAATTTCTCCAATCTTCCTTTCATTTCTAATACTTATTTAGTATATTTACCTGAACCTTAAATATATACTAAGCACCTCTGTGTAAATGTGTGGTATCTCTCTCTCCCTTTCTCTTGTCTGTCTGTCTGTCTGTCTATCTATGTAAAGCTTTACAGGTTCAGGATGTAAAATCATAAAGAATTGGGCATGATTTTGAAAAGCTGGTCACATTTGTTTAGAGTGAAGTTAAAAAAAAACCTCAACCATATAAGGATGATCTATTGAATGATTCTACCATATGTTCACATTTCATAACAGTGCCAAGGTTGAGGGGAGAGGAGGTTTGCCCTTTTGCTTGCCTTGATAATAAACATGCCAGATGGAAGAAATAGCAATGTGTTCTACCATATCTATCACATTTTGCTCTTTTTAATTTGTCAGAAAAAGGCCCTGAATCTGAAGTTCCAATTTTAACATTTTCCTCTGAATTGGAAGTGATTATTTTTAAGAAATAGTCATCCCAAAATATAGATTGTATTCTCCTATGCATGTAGAATGTTTAAACGCTAAATCTGTATATGAACTATCACTAATTATTGTTTAACTGTTTACCATTATTCTTATATATTAAAAACTTTTTATGATCCTATAATCCCTTAATTTGGGGTAGAGTTGGGGTGACTGAATGGATTACGTTTACTAACCCTTCCTGATGCCATGCAGTGTTCACAGCAGATATTTTTTTCTTTTTTCTTTGTGCCCCAACATCTGCTGCTACCTAGGACTGAACTCTCAGCCTTTCGAGTGGGAGGCGAGCATCTTCACCATTAGGTCCCCATGTCACCCATATATTCTTACATATTATGTTAAGAACATATTTATAACTGATATTAGAACCTGTTGATATCAGTTTCAGGAGGGACCTAATTCAACTAAATTTTGTGAGGATTTATAGGACACTGCTCAAATTCAATTACATTTAGTTCCCGTTTTCATAATTTCAAAAATGTTCATAAGGTGTATGTGTGTATGTACACATGTGATTCTCTTAAAGTTCCCATTTATATCTGTTTCCTAATATGCATATTGTCCAAATATATATTCCTAAAGTAGAATATTTCAATACAGACTCTTATTCATTCTTCTTTGATTTCTAAACTGCAACACATTTGGAAAAGTTCTCAGATTTGGAATATATCTTTATGCCAAAAGTTTCAGAGCAATTACTAGTAATCTCCTATTAATGTTCATTGGATTTATTTATCATACGTTTTACTGAGAAAAGAGAATGAATAACAAAAGGCAACATAAGTGATGTAGGAATGTAGTGGAACCAAGAATGGTTTGCAGGAAAAGAAATGTATGGAGAAGTATAATGAGTGATATCAACGTAACCTAGATTTAGTTAGATTTCCTTTTATTTCCTTTTTTATTTTTATTTTGTTTGTTCACCAAAGCTGCTTTCTCCCAAAGGGAATTGTGTGGTGGATTTGTATCTATCTAGATAGTAAGACAGAAAAAAAAAGTTAGAAAATATGTTTCAGGAATTTTGTATCTAAATATAGTCAGATTTTTGTGACAAGCTCTTGGATTTGATAATGTTGAGTCCTTGGCGGAAAGCAGACACGAGAAGCAGTTGAAGTTCTCAGTTTTCTTTATTCTGCGTTCAGCTTACAAGTAGATGGCTTCAGCAGCTCCCAAAACCTCCCAGCTTCTTATATAGACATTTCCCGGGTAAATGCGATACTTTTCCCGCGCCAGCACCCGCGCATGCGCACGGCGCTGGCGATAGCCTGTCTGGTCCCGGGCAGCTTTGCACCTGCCCGGGACTGCCTGCAAACGCCCGAGCCGTTTGCAAGGCTCGGGACATAACACCCCTTTCCCCCGGGCTAAAACTACTACCAACATATAATCATTTATTTTATGCAGTGTTCTGCTTCTCAGTGCTCCTATCGTTACCTGGCTTTTGCTTAGCCAGCAATGTTATGTAGTCCTCTAAGTATTTAGGAGACTTCCTTGCTCTCTGTGACCTTCTCAGTTCTGGGTTACTAGCAGGAGTTCCCTGACTGGAGGGAGATGTGAGCCTGTTCTCCTTATCATGCCTTGGTGCCTTCCAAGGACTTTGCCCCGATGCCTGGCCTGCTTGCTCGCCCACCGGGCTCGTCAGGCCAGGGCTTCTGTCACTTTGTGACCTGGTTGACCTGCCTAGCTGTAGACCCTCGGGCCCCTTGAAGTGATAGCCACTGCTGGGCGTCTCTGTTGAACCTCCTAGGTCCGTCCAAGACCTGTCAGGAGGCTGTCCATTCCCTGAACCCCGTTCTGTGTCCGGGCTTGTGTGGGTTTCTGTACTTTCCCAAAACTCAGTTACTCCCTGATTTGGGCTAGAGGTGTTGTAGTCGGGACTTGGTTCCTTGACCACCTCCCTGTATGTTTGACCCCCTGTAGGATTTGGGGTAAGGTCAGGCCAACCTTGGGGATTGTGTGCCAGCTCTCTTGCGGGGAATGATTTGTTGGGATGCCCCCGGGTATCCTCCGTGACTGGAGTGCTGTGTGATATGTGTGGAAAGTGAGTATGCCCCCGGGGTGACTCCCTGGCTGGAGTAGGCGTGGATGCCTGGTAGTTGGGTGAGCTCCATGAATTCCTTTTCGGAGCACTTGCGGAAGCTTGAAATGGGCCGTCAGTGGCTCCATCAGTGGAGATGGGCAGCAGCTCGTGCCCTTCCCTTTGCTCCAAAGGGTCCCCCTCCCCCCCTGGAAAAGACCCAGGAGTCTCATCTGAAAAGTCCCGCCTAGGGCGGAGTTGGTCGATGTGCCGACGCAGGACACGACCGTTGTCCAGGGCTACCTCGTAGGAGAGAGGACCTGTGACCCTGGAAATAGAAGCGGGGACCCAATGTATGACCAGGCCCGTAATTGCGAGCCCAAACTGGGGCACCCACAAGTAGTTGTCTAGGTGCCCTAGGATGTGAGGTAGATGAAGGCAGTCTGTCCGGATGCAACCGGTCAAGTTTAGTAGTAAGTTGACGCCCCCAACGAAGTTCAGCTGGGCTTCTCCCTGTAGAAGTGGACGGTGTGGTGCGATAAGAAAGGAGAAAGTCAGCCAACCTGTGATGCCAGTCCCTGTAGGTGAGTCTTTTCAATGCGTCCTTCGTGATGCGCACCATACGTTCAGCCATACCGTTGGTGGACGGGTGGAAGGGTGCAGATGTGGCATGACGAATCATGTTAGCCTGTAAGAAAGCTTGGAATTCGGAGGAAGTGAATTGAGGGCCGTTGTCAGACACAATGACATCTGGAAGCCCGTGTGCAGCAAAAATCCCCCTCAGTACCTGAATAGTCTTTGCAGTGGTGGTGGATGAGACAGGTACAACCTCAAGCCATTTCAAATGGCTGTCAACAAGGACCAAGAAGAACTGGCCCTGAAAGGGTCCAGCGTAGTCAATGTGCACCCTAGACCATGGGGACTGTGTTTCCTCCCATCTATGCACGGGAGCTTGGGGCATCTCTGGGCGAGATCGTTGGCACAGGTGGCATGCATGCACCTTAGCCTCAATATCTTTATCTAAACCAGGCCACCACAAGTGGCTGCGCGCAAGAGCCTTCATACGAACAATGCCAGGATGACCCTCGTGGAGGGATTCTAAGACCCTAGTCCTCATTGAGGTGGGAATGACAACTCTGTTTCCCCAAAGCAGACAACCCTGAGAAAGGGACAGCTCGTTCCTTTTGGACCAGAAACTCTGAAACTCAGGACTAGGGCAGTGCTCAGGCCAACCAGACAAAACCCAGGAACGGACACGTGAAAGTGTGTGATCTGTACCTGTTTCAGCGGCAACATCCCTGGCACTAAGAGGGAGCTCGGGCAAGGCTTGGATTGATAGAATGTTGACAGCTGGCGCAGGGTCAGCTTCTACTACTGGCAGAGGCAATCTACTGAGGCCATCAGCATGGCCCATTTCTTTCCCAGGCTTGTGGAGTAAAGAAAAATCATATGCAGACAAAAAAATAGACCACCTAAGCATTCTAGGGGAAATGATTTGGGGAGTCTGCTTACGTGTGGTAAACAGTCCCAGCAGAGGCTTATGGTCAGTGAAGACCGTGAAGTGCCTGCCATATAGAAAGTCATGGAATTTTTTAATTCCAGCAACAACAGCCAGAGCCTCCCTGTCTATCTGAGCGTAGTTGCGCTCAGCAGAAGACAATGTTCTGGAGTAATATGCAACAGGAACCTGAGTTCCATCAGACCTGAGGTGGCTCAGGACAGCTCCAACCCCATAAGGGGACGCATCACAAGCGATGCACACAGGAAGGGACTCGTTGAAATGTGCAAGTACACTGTTAGAAGTGAGCAGGGCCTTGACTTCGTTAAAGCAGGCCTCATGCGTCTGTGACCACCGCCACACTGCTTGCTTGTCTAGTAGCCTGTGAAGAGGCTCAGCTACACTAGCTTTATGTGGAAGAAAAGAATTGTAGAAATTCAGGAGGCCCAGGAAGGCCTGAAGTTCGGCCTTGGACTTTGGCCTAGGTGCTTCTAAAATGGCAGTTAGTTTGGATTCAGCAGGGTGAATCCCAGCAGCATCAATTTTGAACCCCAGAAATTCAGTAGAAGGCACCCCAATCTTGCATTTGTCTTTTTTGAGCTTGAGGCCTGATTTCCTGAATCTTAACAGAACAGCCCTTAGCCTTTCAGCTAGAATGTGTGTGGAGTCTCCTGCAATTAAGACATCATCAAAGTAGGGGCAAACCCCCGGTATGCCCCGCAGTGTGTTTTCCATTACGCTTTGGAAAATCCCAGGAGCGACATTCACTCCAAACTGCAGCCTTTTTACCTTAAAGGCTCCCCTGTGGGTCACAATAGTCTGAGCTATAGCAGCATCATCATCAACAGGCAGCTGTTGATACGCTTGAGCTAGGTCAAGCTTTGCAAAAACGCGCCCCCCCTTGAGGGAGGCCAGAATATGACTGACCACAGGAACAGGATAGGCATGTTGCTGCAATGCCTTATTCAGAGTGCATTTGTAGTCAGCACAAATGCGAATGTCCCCATTTGCCTTTAGAGGCGTGACAATGGGGGTCTCCCAAGGACTGGAATCAACAGGTTCTAGGATTCCCTGTTGAATCAGTTTGTCTAACTCAGTGTCAATTTTACTCTTTAAAGCAAAAGGGACCCTTCTTGCTTTAATTCTAATGGGAGTGACAGTGGGGTCTAGCTTTAAGGACACAGGGGTCCTTTGAATGTGCCCAGCTGGGGGCTGAAAACATCTGCAAATTCTTTGCAGACTTCCTGTAGGTCGAGTGTTTGTAAGCTGTTGAGTCCTGTGACGTGTATCCCCAGGGCCTCAAACCAATCGAGTCCTATGAGACTCGTTCGTTCACCCCCTACTACTAATAAGTCTAGTGGACCTTCAAAACTCTTGTATTGCATGTTAAGGGTGGCCTCCCCCTTAACACACACTCTTGAATTTTGAAAATCTGTTAACACAATGTCAGAAGGCCTTAACTTGGCCTGAGTTCCACTACCGGAACAAATCTTCCTAAATGTATGCAAGGAGATAATTGAAAAGGCAGACCCTGTGTCTAGTTCCATAGATAATGGAACCCCTTGTAGCTTCACCTTGAGTGACAGCTTTTTCTTAATGGGCTTGTGTGTGCCTGTCCTAAGGATGCTTCTTCGCGAAGCGCAAAACCCTACCCTATTCTGGCTGGGGAATCTGGTACCTTTCAGGCGCAGTTCTTCCTGAGGTTGTACCTTTCGTCGGCCCAGACACACAGCTGCAATGTGTCCTTGTTTGCCGCATGCCCGGCAGGTAGCGGAGCGGAACTTGCAGTCGGTTCTCCTGTGGCGACCTCCACAGCCGATGCACTTGAGCGGAGCTGAAGAGCTTCCCTTCTGTTTTTCTTCCTTCGTGGGGTGGAGACGGTCGACTTCCTCGTCCGGATCCTCCTCGGAGTTTCTTTGGACGTCTTCCTGGTGCACGGATGCAACCTCTGGACTGTTTCTGATCGGCCGCATGTTCTTGACAGCGCCGCCTGCTGCTTCTTCTGCGGTGACTTCCCTTAAGGCATCTTGGTAGGACAATTCTTCTTTAGCGAAAAGTCTCTGTTGTAGATCTCGATGCCTTAACCCGCACACGAATCGGTCCCTCAGTCGTTCTTCGAGGTCTTTGAACTCGCAGTGCTTGGCGGCCTTCCGTAATGCGGCGATGAATTCTTTGGCCGACTCACCGGGCCGTTGATCCCTCTGCTCGAAGGTGTGGCGCCATGCGATGACGGACATCTTGGGGTGGAAGTGCTCCTTCAGTAGCTTCTTCAGATCTGCGTAGCTGACAGACTCTACTGGAACAGGTGCTGCAAGGTTTTCTGCGATGTCGAAGGCGTCTTGACCGCAAACACAAAGCAGGGTGGCAGCCTTCAAGCTCTCTTCCCTCACTTGGTTTGCCTTGAAGTAGTTCTCCACCCTGGCTACGTATGACTCCCACCGCTCTGGATGTGAGACGTCGAATTCCGAAAGCCTTCCGATTTTCGCCATTTTCAGGAGACGGGTCTATCAGCCAGCCTACCCCCGAATGCGCACTGGATTGGCGAGTAGCTGCCGAGTCGACGCCGTTCCGCCGCTCAGGACTCACTTGGGTAAGCTTACACTTCTTCCTTTCCAGGCGGTGTAAGGCAATCCCACCTCGTCGCCAGTGTTGAGTCCTTGGCGGAAAGCAGACACGAGAAGCAGTTGAAGTTCTCAGTTTTCTTTATTCTGCGTTCAGCTTACAAGTAGATAGCTTCAGCAGCTCCCAAAACCTCCCAACTTCTTATATAGACATTTCCCGGGTAAATGCAATACTTTTCCCGCGCCAGCACCCGCGCATGCGCACGGCGCTGGCGACAGCCTGTCTGGTCCCGGGCAGCTTTGCACCTGCCCAGGACTGCCTGCAAACGCCCGAGCCGTTTGCAAGGCTCGGGACATAACAGATAATAAAGTTTTATAGACTCCAGAAAAAGCTTAAAATGTTTCTCCTTAAAATGAAGCTAATTGACATATTTTCTTCTGCTTAAAAAGTGTAATTCAAAAATAATTTAACTAGTTCTATACTTCATTAGATAATCAAAATTACTATTATGCTATATTCTTACATTCTGTTGTTTTTTTACTGATTTTAAATGTGATTTCCTATCCTCGTGGTTGAAGACAGATTAACTTAAAAATATCATTAAGAATGCAGCTGACAAGCATTTTCTTACATCTCACTGTTTTGTGGTATCCAATTAAGGATATATAATTTAACACAGTACAGTTGTTTCTGTTTACATCTGCTTTAAACAAATTCAATTCTAATTACTAGCAATTGTGACATCTTCCACAGACATAATACAGGCCTACTCACGTAACAGATATAGTTCAGTTTTTGCCTTTAAACTGGAAAGTGTTTTGTAGGAACTATATTTTCAACTCAATGACCAGGGAATGTTAGATCAATAAGTATTCTATATTATAGTCTATCTCAACAAAATTGAGTTCTAGTCTTGTAGGGTTGACTTTTGGGATATGGTCTATCTGATGAGGCTGACGTAAATCAAGCACAAGTTTATTCTAAAGGACATTCTGCTAAATTCAATTAAACTTACTCCCAAATCAATGGGCATAGCATATGTGCATCACTGAACTCATTTTTATAGTAGATTTGCAATATGCTGGATAAAAAAGTCCAGTTCTAATGATTATCTAATCATTTATGAGCTGGTAGGAAATTTCTTTGAACAGAGAGCATATAAAGAAGGGTTACATTTTATTTATTTATTTTGTGTTTGTTAATAATTCACCTTTATTATTTTTACATATAACTCAAGGTGGCTAACATATCCAACACACCTTCCTCCACTTAGTTTCCCTGCAACAACAACCCTCTCATGTGAGTTGAACTGAGAGAGAGTGACCGGCCAAGATCACTCAGCTGGCTTTATAAGTAGCATAACCAAAAGAAACTAATGGTGATCGTCCATAAATACCTAACACTTCAAAAATCCTTGATTCTAAACCATTTCAAAGGATTTTCAAATCATGTCTACCTCAGGTTATCTGAAATTCAGGCAGATCTAGGCAAACTGTGTCTAACCTACTCCTAGTCTCATTTCAATTCCCAATCCTTCTCCCTCCAGAAGCAATTATATTGGGAAAGGTTCTTCTTTGGCTACCTGTGAATATTTGACAACTCCTGAAAGAGGCTGTAAAAACAGGGATAGGAAACTTTTTCCTTATGCAACTGGATTTCAGTTTCCAGTATAGTGGTTACTATGCTATGCTACGCTACGCTATGCTATGCTATGCTATGCTATGCTGTACTACATTATTATATTCTTCCAAGTCAATATGTATACACACACACACACTCACACACACACACCTCTAAGTTTTCACTATAAAGAATTGTGAAATAAAGAGGGGAAGTGTAGTTTTGTGGTTATTTAGTCTGGTAATGAAAAATTTGCAGCAAAACATCCAAGTTCCATAAACATCAAGGACTCAAGAACTCAATCTTATGCTATATCTGCTTTCTACTCTTAAAATACCCTTCAGCTCGTTTTCATTATATTGTTTAGATTCTGCACTTCAAATTACCAAATATACACAGTGGAGGGATGAAGAGATAATTGATCAAACCAATGCTGATGAAATAGAATCATTTAAATGTGTATGTGTGTGTGTGTGTGTCTTTCTTTCATTAATTGTATCCAATTTTCAGAGATTACCTAGACAAGTCCCTGCAGTTTTCTTGCCAAGGTTTTTCAGAAGTAGTTTGTCATTGCCTATTTTTAGGGCTGAGAGAGAGCGATTGGGCTAGGGATACCAAGCTGGCTTTGTGCCTTAGGCAGTCACCTGGTTTCTAGCCTGATGTGTTAACCCAGGGGTAGGCAACCTTGACTCTTTTATGACTTGTGGACTTCAACTCCCAGAATTCCTGAGCCAGCCATGCTGGCTCAGCACTTCTGGGAGTTGAAGTCCACAAATCATAAAAGAGCCAAGGTTGCCTACCCCTGCCTTAACCCAAGCATGTTGGCTGAGGAATTCTGGGAGTTGAAGTCCACAAGTGATAAAAGGACCAAGTTTGAAGACCCCTACCTTAACCACTACACCAAACTGAGTCATGCATATGTGTGTGCCAATAGGATATTTTAAAATGGAAATTAATGAGACCTAGAATTATCCTGCTGAAGCACATTATACCATTGATATCTCAGTCCAGGGAAGATTCAAATTCAAATTCAAATAGGGCAGGCAATTAACATGAAAGGACAACAAGAAGAAGCTCTGTTCTAACCCTTATCCAAGAAGCTATACAATTTGGCCCTTTCTAAAAGGATTATTTCTTAGGAATCCTCAGTTAATTTTCTAGTAAACTAAGTCCATTATAATTGACCATAGAAACATTTTACAAGAATATCCATTTGCTTTGAAAGTTCTATTGTACCTGCCCTGATACCCATGAATCAATTTGGCTCATTTCTTCTCATAGCGACCATCAAATTAAAAACTAAATTCTCCTAATCCAGCTACACTGGCTCTCCAAATGGCTGACAGCTACATAGACAAATCAAACAAGGTTACCTACCAATACGATTTGTTTGGTTTAGTTTTTATTAAAACCAAGATATTCACTGCTGCAAGTAATGCTATAAATAGTAATCTTGTGATACCTTGCACAAAGAAGGTGTCAAATAGATGGCAGGCTATGATTTATGAACCCATATACTCTAAAGAGTAATTTACAAATATGGGTGGGCCGGGGGGGGGGAGGGCTCTAGTACTAAATACTCACCTAATGAATCAAGGAAGTCATAGTAACTGCAGACTGGGAGAACATAGAAATGAATACTATTTAAAGTTTTCTGGAGGATTCATGATAAAGAAAGATGAACCATTGTTTGTCTAGCTTTGAAGATTACAAGAAAACACATTTTTTCCATTATAATTATTATTCCTTAGGCTCACCTCCTAATTAAATTGTTTGGAGGGGAGAGCTTTCTGCAAGAATTATGAGGGCGTGACAGAATCTTGGAATCCTGGAAGACAGATTAAAAGAAAACCAATGCTGACCAATTTCTCTGCCAGCTCTGTTTGAGAAGGAAGTGTCTACAACAACAACAACAACAACAAATCTCAAAGGTTTCACAAGCATATGTAAATTCTTTGGGGTTTCCTTAAACTGACCTTTTTGAGTTCTGTCAATATTCAAATAGTATAAAATTTGGTCTTTTTAACACGGCTTATTTTTCAGTGGTCTGTGCAATCCACAAGCATTACCCCACTCCCATCCCCCACCCCTACCCCCAAAAAACAAGAATCAAAAAACCTCCACCTGGATGACTTTACTACTTCACTTGTCGAGGAACTTGATACATCAATTGGGCTGTTCATTTTTCTCAGTGCTGAACTTAGATGCTGTGACTGATCATAGATTTACTTGGGAAAGAGAGAAGGAAGCATACAGTATGTAAATTCTTTGGGGTTAAACTGACCTGAAATCTTTTTTTAATTCTGTCAATATTCAAATAGTATAAAATTTGGTCTCTTTTTAACATGGCTTATTTTTCAGTGGTCTGTGCAATCCATGACTAAGACAGGAGTCTCAGTCCTTTAAAGCAATTGGTGTTCATCAGGAGAATAAATAAACAATCACTCTCACAGTAAGATAATAAGTTTATTTTCAAGTACTTTTCTTGCATTTTGCTTCAACTTTAATTGGTGGCAGACCACTCAGTTCAGACAATTATTTCTCTATGCCTCATTATAATACTAATCAAGCTTTTCTTTTTCTCTGTGGAAAATTTTCACGTTATTGGGTGCCAGTCTTTCATTCTTTCAGTTATCATTGACGGTCATATACACCAACGGACTTAAGTGATGTCAGAACTGTTCACTGATAGGTAATGAATTGACAGGGTTAAAGTAGAGGTTTAGCTAATTGGTTGATTGTTATATTACTTGTGTTCTAGCTATAGTAAGTATGGAGAAAGGATCTGTCCTTTTTAGCACACCCTGGGACTCTACAACCCATCTCTAAATGCCCAAAACATACTCTTCCTGCATTCATCTCTCAGTTGAGGCTACATCTTGCCATAGTGGGCCCATTCCTTTTCTCATGATGTTTTTCAAGTAGAACATTTTGATCTTTACTTGCAAGACATCCATTCATTTCTATGAATGCAGAGAGAGAGAAAAAAAAATGTTATCCTGTAGATAGCGTTAGGCTAGAGAATAAATCCAGCTATTATCTAGAAACCGTATGAGGTTTTACTCAGCATTCTATTTTAAATTATTTTAAATTTAATTTTTAAACAATTTTTGGGGAAGGACCTTGATTGATTGCCAAGATTTGGAAAATTGATAAGTGGGTCAGGAAGAACTTAATATTAAACCACTTCAATTGCATGAGAATGCAAGGATGCTTAAAATAAAGCAATCCCTGAACAGAAATTCTCTGTGGTATTTTCATGGATACAGCCATATAATTTCCTTGGCAACAGGAACCAGTGTAAGACTGATTTGGCATTGCCTTCTTCCAGGAGTTATTTCTTTATTTAAGGTTTTCCTATCAAGCCGATAAATGTAAGATTTCCTAATGGTCCCCATCTAAGCAGATACAGTTCCACTTAACTATTCAAACTTAGCCAAGGTTGGCTTATAGTTTTCTAAGTCTCTGTGTTTTTTTTCTTTTTGTAAACTAAAATTATGAAAGTATGCAAGTGTGTATGCAAAGATTCTTTGTACAGACAATCATGATGTAAGCGTAGATATCATTGCTTTACTTATATCCCTATCACATTAGGATGAGTGGGGCTATTTATGATTTCTTACATGTTGAATTTAAGACATCATGTACTGCCTAAACAGAGCTTTTGAAATAGTTAATTATGTAATTATCTTCTGGGAGATGAACACTTTTTTGTCTGCTCAGATTCTTATCTCAAACAACTGCATGGTAGGAAAGTACCACATTGTACATCATGACAAATGTGGTAGTTCTGAATGTGGTATGCTTTGATTAGCAAAACTGTTCTTTTGTTTAGCTTCAAAAATTTGCCCAGTTGCTTTATTGTCCAGTTTTAATCATATTATATGAATGTGACAGGAAGAATAAATAACAATTTCATCCATCCTTTCCCGTGTTCCTGGTGGCTGAGTTGGGGAAAATGCATTTTGACTTGTCAACAGTTGATGTTTGGAATTGATTGTCCTGTCCTATTCAATTAAATAGGATGTAAAATAATAGCCTATGTTTAGCTGAGAAGTCTTTTCATTCCTAGATCATGCAGTTGGACTATGAAAAACAGATATAAATGACAGGCACAAAAGACCAGACCCATACATGAAGGTTCAATTAAACTGATTTATTGCTAAAAGTCTATGCACAGGAATCTTCTCTACTAATAGTCATCACATGTAGAGTTAGATAAGAGTCAATGGCACTCAAGGCAATTTGGATTTAGTTCTCTTGTGGCTATGAAGGAATTCTAGGCTTATCCCTCCTTTCAGATTCTACATCCTTTCTCCTATCCAGCAACTGTTTCTAGATATGATAAACATGTAATTTGCCTATAAATGGACAGAAGACTTTACAATAGTTTATCCACCTTCGGCAATATTTTCACAGGAATTCTAACACACAGGGATCCATCTTCAATATTAAGCTCCATAAAAAGATTTGTTACTCAACCTATTTTAAAGCAGAAAATTCTTTTAGTTTGGAGAACTGCTAATATAATTTTGATTGTCAATGACACCTTTCAGCAAATCCTAGATCTGAAGTAGATTGTATACCACCCAAGAAAAGAGCACAAAGTTCCTTAAGCAACTATTTGTAAAAGAAGAAATTTATATTTATATAGATATAATAAAAATACCTTTGATGTAAATGTATACATAATGTCTCCAACACAAGATATCAGCAATGCAGTGGAACATTGCTAAAAGGAATACCAATTTCACAATGTAATAGCAAAGATAGATGTAGCATAGATAATTAGATCAAGTGTCTAATTCAAGTGTCTAAGAACAAGAAAGCAACTGGCATTACAGACATTAACTAGCTATCTTATAGAGTACTGTATATCAGATATAATCAGTTTTAACTTGCAGTGGTATCCCAGCAAATACTTTTTCCTAATCTTGATGGATATATCATTGATTGAACCCCTAGCAATGCAAAGAGCAGATATTGTCATCAAAAGTTGGCATACAAAAGTTTTATAATTTTCCTTACAATTCTTATCTTGCACCTGCTTTTTTTTTACTTTTAAAAATCTATTTGGGTAACTGCTAATTGCAAGAACATCATTGTGTTGAAAAGTAATCCAGTTTGAGATGAAGATTGAAATGATTATGATCCACACCTGGCCCACAACTTAGGCCCAGCACCTAATTTTATTTTCACATTCGTACATGGCAGATAATTTTCGATGGTGGTGGTATTTAAAAAGTATTGAAAATACTAAAATTCCGAGTTTGACTGCTTAGATAAACTGCTGTTATGAAGATGTTGGATACAAATACAGGTTGATTGCTACCATCTCCTAATCATATCACTATTTAGAAGCTGAAATTCTTTCACTGGATGTTTAACTTGATTTGGAAGATTTAGTAGAAGCATCTGCAGGGGAAGGATCAAAAACAGAAGGGGCAGCATAACTATATCATTGAAGCTCCATTTTTTTTATATATATTCATCACTGCAGAGGTGGGTCCTGGTGGTATCATAGTCACTGTCCTAATTGTTTTTTTAACTACCTCTTTTTTAAACTACCTCTTTCCACGGTTGCCTCCGGATTTTAGTAAATTGGGAACCTATAACTTCATGGTCCCCCACCCTAATTGGAAATGGTGAAACACAGTTAGCATCACTGTGTATGGAGTAGTTTGAGAAACCAAATGGGGAAAAGTTATTTTAAAATATAGCTTACACTAAATGACACAGAAATCCAGTGTGGGAAGCAATTATTGTAAAAGTCAAGGTTAGTTCATTAGGGACAACATTTAAAGCTGACTGCTGATTGCCCACTGTAGCAACCATTCCAGTTCTGTTTCTCTGATACAAGAGAGAAAATTACCTGAAATGGTTGATTGGGGATGACATTTTTGACCTTTCCTGCCATGACCTTCCCAGCTCTCTCTGTTGTTGTCATTCTAAAGGACAAGGCAACACTACTAATGGTTAAACTTAGCCTGCATTATCTCATCCTGATCTCATTGCTACTAGAAAGATTGTTCTGAATATTCCAAAGCAGAAATCAATGCCTTAACAATTACACAGAGACAGTTTTTTAATGTTTAAGGAATGCCTTGTGCCTCATCCCAGTAATAGGTAAGTCAAATCAGTACTACTGACCTTATACTGCATTAGATCACTAGAACTACATGACACGTAGTCCTCCAACAATTTTACATTGCAAATCTATATGTGTCTGGGTAGAAGTCAATTTCCTTATGTTGAATGGGCCTTAATAGCACATCATTCTGTGTAGGCTTGGTGAATTATTGGTAGTAACAATATTTTAAGTAAGATCTACATTCTTTCAAAGTTTTGGCTTCAAATTTTACATAGATATAAGCTCCACTTACCTCATTGAGTTTCTCTGGAATAAGCCTTTGGAACAGTCCACCTTAAGCCAACAATTTACTGAGCCTATGCTATGGCATTGGAAAACATTATTGGATCAAAATACATAATAATAGGAATTGTTTTTCTTTCCAAGTATTATCATGTTGTCTCACAGCATTTTCCCCTTTCAGCTGAGAACTCTAATGAAATAATATTAAAAGGGGGGGAAAGTTGCAGATGTGATCCATTGCTTTCATTTATAATAGAGCTAAAAAAAACTTACTACAAGGATATTTTTGTAATAGAACAAGATAGTCAGGGCTGCTATAATGAAAATCAGGTTCTAGGGAGGGAGAGGCAGTTTTGCTTCATCATTGCTGTATCCTGACTTTTATCTGTGATGCAACTTTTCAAAAGTAATATATCCAAGTATATGTTACATACGCATATTCTTTAGCTCATAGTGGCAGTTCTGCTGTAAGACAGCAGTCACAGTCAGAAACTTTGAATATTGTAGGCATCAGAATGAAAGACAGATAGGAAAAAAACACATATTTTTCTCCCTCACTTTAGAGGGAGGACTACCATGAGGAAAAAGGAAGCATTCATTATAGACAGAAAAAAAGTGTTCTGTATAAAAAAGAAGAGAAAAAAGATTTCTCCTTAACTGAGCCTAAACAAATCAAAGAACTATAGAGTTGCAAAAGGCTAGACTATCAAATCCAAATTAAAATATGCTCATCTTATAATTTATCCAACCTTTTCTTGGAGATATTCAGTAAAAGTGAATCCATCTTTATCTCCATCATCTCGGAATGGGTACAGGAATGCAATGACATTTCAGTGGTGAAAAATGTATGTGTGCTGTTCACCCATTGCCAAAGAAAAGAAAGAGCATCACCAACTCATTGATGAAGTTTCTCCTTTTGCCAAAGTGCTATGGAGGCAATTGAAACTACAGAAGGTTTTGCTCTCAAGGTCCTGCCCCAGTACATAGATAGCGTGTGTAGATTTCTGTGGGGTGGGTGGGTATCAACTCTGAAGGTAAGAAATAAACTCAGGCTCAACCAAGCAAAACTGAGTAACTGCAGTTATTTGAACCACCTGATTCTTGATATACATACACACACACACACACACACACACACACACACACACATATATATATATATATATATATATATATATATATATATATATATATATATATTCAAAAGATAAAAATGAGCACCAGGAGGTAAAACAATTAAATGTTTAATAAATAAATAACCTAGCTTTCGATGGCTATATTGCTGCCATCATCGTCAGGGTGTTAAAAGCCAGAGGGTGGGGGAGCTCGTTTATAAGCACAAACGCGCCTGCACACGGCTCATAGACCTCGTTATGGGGCCCAGTCGATTGATCCTTTCATCACTCATGTCAGAAGTATTTCTGAGTTCTAAGTTCTTGCAGCTGATTACTTCTCTGTTGCGTGCGGCTCCTAGGCTGGGAGGCGAGCATTCCATGTCACTACGCACTAGAGTAACATGGGTCACTGCAGACCGATCCTGCGAAGAAATCCCAGATCTGGCTATCTTCCTCCCCCGTGTCTGATGTGTCACTCTCAGGGGGCATGCTACCCCATGCGTGCTCCCATCTTCCCCTATAGCCCCCAACCCACCGCCAGCCTGATGGGACCCTTGCTACTAGGATCTACCGCAAGCCCACGCACACCGATAGGATTTTGCATTTTAACAGCAACCATCCGGTGGCCCACAAGGTCAGCTGTATTAGAACCCTGTTTAAAAGAGCTGACTCACCCTGCAGCACGGCCAAAGCTAAGGCTGAAGAAAGGAAATACCTGTTCCACACCTGTAGACGTAATGGATACCCCAATAAATTTATCAGGCGCCACAGTGCTCTATCCAGACCTCCCCAGAACCCACCTATTGGGGAGCTACTTCCACAGACTACACGTATTACTCTCCCCTATGTCAGTAATGTTTCTGAAGCCACGGCTAGGCTATTGTCACCCTATGGAATAAGGGTGGCACGTAGACCAGACTGCACATTGCGTTCCTGTATCATGAGGTTGAAAGATCCACTCCCCGTTACTGAGAAATCTGGGATGATCTATAGAATCCATTGTATAGATTGCCCAGGTAATTACGTGGGAGAAACCTCTAAAAGAGTAAGGACAAGAATACAGGAACACAAGCTGGCAATAAAAAGAGGAGAGCACTATTCACAAATCCTCACTCACATGGTAGAGCTTGGACACAAGTTTGATTTCAATGGGGTGCAGGTTATTGCTAGTGATGCCTCCAAGAGCGGCAGACTCTTCAAAGAGGCTTGGTTCTCAGACTGTAACTCTATTAATCGATGTGTGGAGTTACATCCTGCACACCAGGTCATGAAAACTTGGGAGGCACGCATTTGTTCCAGACGGAGGAAGCACCCCACTGTTTGCAATCTCAATTGTTCCAATGAAGAGATAGACAACGAGGTAAGGACGATCCTACCATCCGGAGTGCCCCCGGCTATTAGCAATTCCTGCGCGCACCCACTGATGAATGAAGAATTCGTTGACAACAGCAACCCACCCCCTAGTGCCCTGGATGCCCCGAACACTTCTTCCCTTCCCCCTCCCTCTCCTCGATATTGCGTCCGACCTACTGACTGCAACCGCCCCATTAAGGGTCCCATCACGCGTTCCCAAGTAGTACGGTGGAAACGTGAGGGCGCATGTGCAAAGATCGCAGTTGGAATTTCCTCCGAAGGGAGAGTTGAATCGGACGCCAAACTAACAGGAACGGAGATCGCAACGAACTGCTGTGCATCCCACGCACAGAAGGGCGGTGGGTTGGGGGCTATAGGGGAAGATGGGAGCACGCATGGGGTAGCATGCCCCCTGAGAGTGACACATCAGACACGGGGGAGGAAGGTAGCCAGATCTGGGATTTCTTCGCAGGATCGGTCTGCAGTTACACATGTTACTCTAGTGCGTAGTGACATGGAATGCTCGCCTCCCAGCCTAGGAGTCCCACGCAACAGAGAAGTAATCAGCTGCAAGAACTTAGAACTCAGAAATACTTCTCACATGAGTGATGAAAGGATCAATCGACTGGGCCCCATAATGAGGTCTATGAGCCGTGTGCAGGCGCGTTTGTGCTTATAAATGAGCTCCCCCACCCTCTGGCTTTTAACACCCTGACGATGATGGCAGCAATATAGCCATCGAAAGCTAGGTTATTTATTTATTAAACATTTAATTGTTTTACCTCCTGGTGCTCGTTTTTATCTTTTGAATATGTATACACCCAGGAGACTACGTTCCTCAATTGTTATGTTAATTTTTAATATATATATATATATATATATATATATATATATATATATATATATATATATATATATAAAATACGAACACCAGGAGAATATAAATATAAAAATATACTTTACTAAAAGCTGCCAAGCTTTCGTTTGGAAACTCCAAACATCATCAGGGCTAAGGAGCCAGTAAACAATGATGACTTAAATGGGTTTTGCCGGCATCTGCACCCGGCTCATGGACCGCGTCACCGGTCCCGGCCGGTTAATTAGTGTTCCAGATGTTTCTTTATTACTCTCCTTACGCTTCCTTCTATTTTTCTTCCGGATGTTTGGAGTTTCCAAACGAAAGCTTGGCAGCTTTTAGTAAAGTATATTTTTATATTTATACTCTCCTGGTGTTCGTATTTTATTTGTACCATAGACATGCCCAGGAGTCGTATTTTTATGCAAATTTTCCAATATATATATATATATATATATATATATATATATATATATATATATATATATATATTTGTTTTCTGAGGTTTTCGCGGGTATTTGTATGTAGGTCTTTGGTTGTTCGGGTTTTCTCCCACGTAAAATTGGAAGTGTCTTGGCGACGTTTCGATGAAGTCCCATTCGTCATCTTCAGGCTGGTGTTTTCAGCTTCGTGCTTCGAGCAGCAATGTGTGGTCTTAGCTGTTTCTTCCTTTTAACGGCCAGTGGGGGTATGAACTGATTGGGTGGGAGCTTGGCTGTGTTCTGATTGGGTGGAGGTGTGTTCTGATTGGTTAGGGGCTTGGCTGTGCTCTGATTGGTTGGAGGGTTGGCTGTGCTCTGTTTGGCTGGGGGTTGGCTGTGCTCTGATTGGCTGGGGGAGTGTTCTGTTTGGGTGGGTGCCTTGTGCTCAGGTTAGTCTGAGTTGCAGGGGGATTTAAGATGGTGGGCTGCCTTGCTATTTTATGGCTTCGCGTTCGTGGTCATGCCTCATCTTCATGGAGGGTGTCAGTTTGCTTCATGTATGGATTGGAGGGGTTTAAAGTGGCTAATGATGCAGCTGTGGTCTGGCTTCTGGTTTGTGGTCATGCCTCATCATTGGTGTGGTTTTGGATTTGCTTTTTGCGTGGATGTGTGGTGGTGACATCCTGTGTGGTTTTTGTGAGTGTGGGTCTGGTGTCATTTTTTGTGTTAGGGAGTCATTTGTCAATAAGGGCGGGTTTCCAGATGGATGGTAGGCGGGACGTATCATCTCGTTTGTTCATGCTGTGTGGGCGTTTTTCTATCTCACTGGCTTCTCTGATTATTCTGTTATTAAAATGTTCAGTTTTGGTGATAGTTCTGGTATTTTTAAAGTCAATTTCATGCATTTCAACCCCCCAACCAATCAGAGCACAGCCTCCCACCGGGAGGGTTACAAGTAAAAAATACTTTACTAAAAATATACTTTACTTATGCTAAAAAGTTGCCAAGCTTTCGTTGGGGGAAGCTGTTGGTTTCCGGAGGCATTAGGAGCAGAAGGATAGGGAAGGGAATTCGTAGGAATGATAAAAAAGAACAAAACACTACAGAGACATTCCAATCATCAGCTGGTCAATCAGGGCCAGTGACACGGTCTAAGAGCCGTGCACAGACGTTGACTGAGCCCACTCAAACCATCCTTGTTGGAACCATCCTTTTTAGCCCTGATGATGTTGGGGAGTTTCCCCCAATGAAAGCTTGGCAACTTTTTAGCATAAGTAAAGTATATTTTTAGTAAAGTATTTTTTACTTATAACCCTCCCGGTGATCGTGTTTTATTTGTTTTATCCATAATTATGCCCGGGAGTCGCATTTTTACCAATATTATCAAATATATATGTATATTAAGACTGAGTAGGGTTGTCCTTCTCTATTTGGGACTAGTGCACAACTTGAGGATTTTCCTGGATTAGCAGCTCCTGCTGAAGCTGAAGCAGATGGCAGCTATGTCTTGGAAAGTCTTCACAGATTTATCTTTTTAACCAGTTGTGTTTATTCCTGGATTTAGTATGCACTTCCTATAGTCACTCATACTTTGGTCATCTTGCATGTGACTTTTGTACATGGGGCTGTCCTTGAAGATCATTTGGAAGCTTCAGCCAATTAAGTATGTGGTAGCACAGCCAGTGGTGAGTGTGCCATAATATTTTCTTGTGACATATATGTAATGTGAGCTTCTATACATTGTTTTCCATGGCATCCATGTGCAATTCAAGGCACTGTTTATTATCTATTATCTATATCTATTAATTATCTATTATCATGGGCCAGTGCCTTACTATCTGATGGATCATTCATCTCCTACAGTTTCTTCTGATCTATACAATTGAACAGCGCTGGCATACTTCAAATTCCAATGATTAAACTATGTCAACTGATGGGACCCAAGAACTTGATTTTTTCTATCGCAGTGCTTACCCTCTGGAGCAGCATCTCCCAGAGATTCCTACATCCTTTATCCTAATTTATTTAAAGAGGACCTAAAAACCTGGCTTTCCCCCCACCCAGGCCTCGGGCTGGGGTATGAGGTAGACCTGTTATGGGACTGTTTTGCATTTAGGTTGTGTGTGGTATGGCTTTCTCTGAATTTATTGAGTAAATGAGTAAAAACCTCCCTTCCAATTCCCAGGAGACACACTCACACAATGAAATTTCGTTGTAAGTCAGGACAGTCATCAGACCAGGTGCCCATGTGACCTGATTTTATGACTTTTGTTTTTTGCAGTGGTCATTAAGCAAATGCTGCAGTGATTAAGGGAATCAATGCATTCCCAAGTGGGAAATTTGTAGGAAAATAGTCGAAAAAGGTAGAAACCAGCAAAAAAAAATATTGTAAATTAAAGGCATGTGACCAAACACTGTAACTAACCATAAAGATGAACCAGTTGCCAAGTGCCCAAAATGTGACCATGTGACTGCAGGGATATGTGCAGCCAGTGGAACGTCCGAACCAGGAACTTGTTATAAGTAGCTTTGGGCAGGAGTTGTAACTTTTTTTGTTATTAAAAAGTTTTTATTTTCCATTTATTCATACAAAATACAATTAAATTCCTAACCATTGGTACCGCCTGCTCATTCCCCCCAGGCTGCGTCCACCCTCTCTAACCTTCCCCACATCCCTCCTCTTTCTGTCCTCCCCTCCTACTCTCTTCCCCTCCCCTTCTCCTCTAACCATCCTACTTCCTCCCTACTCCTTCCTCCCCCCTCATCCCTCTCACACACATGAACGCAGCATAGGGGAAATGCCCAAGCATTTATCATGACTATATTATCATTACCCACCCACTCACCCACCCACCCACCCTCAACCCTCCCCCCCTCGCTTCCCAGAGCAGAGTACAGGGTTATTATTAAGAAAGTTAACAATAATAAGAAAAGAAAAGAAAAAAGAAAAAAAGAAAAAAGAAAAATAAAGAGAAGAAAAAACATCATACTTAACCTTTAACTCCCCTTAAATTAAGTCATGTAAACAAATCTCTACAACCGTTACTATAAAATTTACTCATAAAATAAATTAAACTTTATAGTTATAACTTTGAATGGTCAGTAAGCAACTGGTTCTTAAGTGAGGACTACTTGTAGAAAGGAAAGAGAAGAGTACTTTAGCAAACAAATCTAGTGGAACAAATACCAAATTTGGGAAGATCCAATTCCAGGTAATCTCACACTAGCACTCAGACAGAGTTATAAATCAGAAATGTTAATTTTGTTTGCCACAAAGACCCATGCAGACAAAGCCCACTGTTTTATACATTCTTGGCCATAAGCCTGACTGGCTAAGTCACACTTCTGATGCTCATGTGGTTTCTTTCCAAATTGTATAAATATTTTGCTTTCTTTTGTCTGTTCTTAAATCACAATATATGTGGTTATATGTGGGACCTTGAATAATTTAGGTTTTGGATCAGCTAATTCAGTGCACAGCTCTCTCTTCTCTGCTACATCCTGTTCAGCCAACTCCAGTGGCCCAGGCTAGAGCTAAGAATATATAAACTCCCCAATTTTCTGAGCCTGAAGAGCCAAATTGATGCCTAGCACTCATTGACCTTGGACCAGTGGTGGGATTCAGCCAGTTCACACCAGTTCAGCAGAACCGGCAGCTAATTTTTTGTTGCCCAGGTCCAGAATGGACTTCCAGAAGCAGCATCCACACAGAGAACTGGTTGTTCACATATTTGAATCCTACCACTGCTTGGGACATATAATGTCAACATTAAGGTTGAAATCTATTTTAATTTTTAGGAAAAACATATAGAAAGAATACTGATTGTTTTATTTAAAGATGGAAGACTCCATGTTCAGTTGTCCTTAGGCAGCCACTGTTTCAACAATTATGGCCTTTAATGGTGTGGCTTAATCTGAGCTGAATTCTCCATACCCTCTGTACTCCACGGCTGTAATCTTTCTGGCTGATTTGGATTTAGGAGAACAGGCTGTAACAATAATAGCATTTCAGCTGCACAACTATATATTTATTTGGAAAAGTATGCTGATAGTTCACTGTGCTTAATCACGGTGTCTCAATTTTTAGCCCTTGTATAGTATTGCCATTAGATCTTACATTTTAATATAAATCCTTGGTAAGAATTCTTTTCAATATTTTGCATAATGCAGCACAATTCCAAGATGAAATAAAATGCTTCTTCTCTCTCCATTTCTCTCAATGTT
This sequence comes from Crotalus tigris, assembly GCF_016545835.1. Lineage (NCBI taxonomy): Eukaryota > Metazoa > Chordata > Lepidosauria > Squamata > Viperidae > Crotalus > Crotalus tigris. The sequence goes on along the minus strand of NW_024096551.1, from coordinate 6,390,301 downwards.
AAATTTTTAAGAGTGAGGGCAAGTTGGTAGCACAGATATTTTATTCTGTTTTTTTTTTTTGCCAGTTTCTAATCAGTCTAAAGTTGTGTGAAATCGTCTAAGTCCTTCATATGATTAATCTTTATTGTGTGCACAGCTTTAGACTCTGTTATTTTTATATGATCAGCAGGTCTAATTTTTCACATACTTGCTTTTTGTACCGAATGCACTTCAAGAACACTTTCCCAGTATAAGGTAACTTCATCCTCATAAAACTAAAAGTGATCTCCTAGTGTTTCAGCAGAGTGTATAGCCTTTTGCAAGACTTTCAGCTTCTGATGTACTATTCTTTAAACTGAAGTGTTGTTAAAATTAGTTTCTGTGGTAAGGAAACTTGGACAGAAAATTTGATTTCTTTTTATATGGGAAGTACTATGCCAGCTGGGTTTTGTATAATACAGTGGTACATTTCTGTACTCTAAAAATCAGAAGAAATCTTTGAACATTCATAATACATCTTTATTTCATGAATTTAAATGATTCATACCATGCTGTATCCTACCATTCAACAAATTCATCAAAAGAGAAATATGAAAGAGCTAATAAACAAACTAAAAAATAAACAAAGAGATATGGGTAAGATTTTTGAGCCACCAGGAGTTTCAGAAGATTTTGATTGCAGATTTGCTGCATATATAGGGGAATAGACATTCACATTTCAGAAGTATAAATGTGGTTTACATTATTTTTAAAAATCATTACTGTGAAATACAGAAAAAAAGGAACACATATTGCCAAACCACTCATCTTTGTATAATTTGTTAAAATCTCAAGATAATGGCATTATTTTATCTGTCATATAAAAATAAAGAGATAGATACCAATTGAAAAAATTTTGAGGATATTTTACTGCTGAGTTTTCAAATGGCAAACTCTCTTACACAGCAATTGGTTATTTAATTATTGTTGGGCAGAGGTTTCAGATATTGATCATAATGAACAGATGTTCCTTCAGATTCTTGGCCTTATCATTTAGATCAGGGGTGTCAAACTGCCAGCCCACGGGCTGGACGCATCACATGGAAGCCACGGCCACCCCATTGCCGGCAATGGCAAAATCGGCCCAATACGTTATGCGATGTCATGTGACGTTGCGAGTTTGACATGCCTGATTTAGATCCATAAAAGCATCGCTAGTTGGTCCCAGAAGACAGATTGCAAATCAATGGAACTTTTTTTTTTTTTACAGAAATAAAGTATTGCAGGCTCTATGGTGAACCCAGTGATATTTTACAGTGAGGCTCAGTGCATTGTTGAAAATTTTCTTCCATCTTAGTCCCTTCTTCTATGATCATATCACCTTGTTAAACAGACATTTGACTGATGATTTATTTGTAAAATGCTTTTTAAAAACATTTCTTGAAATCTTTATAAGTGTATCATGCCAATAAACATCTAATTGATTGCAGATGGTCTTTGGTTTCATTCGTCTATCAAAGCTGCCTTGTTTTTCTCTGCATATTTACCTTTCCATGTCTCTACAATGGTGCAATGGAGTGGGTACTGGGCAATAGAAACTGCCAACCTTTCCAGGTAAACTAAACAGAAAACACAACCAGGTGAGCTAATTCTACTATTTTGTATAGCGACATTAACAGAATCTTGCAAGTCTAAAGGTACACTCTTCCCACTACTAACCAGATGATTGGTCACTTAGGACAAATCCTTCCTAGTTTTCTTTTTCTGACCAATAAATGGACTTTTCCCTCTCTTGTTTGCTAAGCAGCATCTCTTTATCTCATTCCTCAAGGTTATCCACACATTCCATTCTATTAACACAGTTTAATACATATATATTTTTATTACAAGGAAGCCCATTGGGGAAACGAATGAGTTTCTCCTGAACATTCACCAAGAAGAATAATTCCAGCTGAACTGAATTAATGGATCACTACTATCTATTGTTTCACTGCTGTAATTCATTCTCTCTGTTTGATATTAAATAAATAAGTAAAATAATTTAATTATTTGGCAAGAGTCTGAAAAAAGCAATTTTGCTTTGGTTTTCAAATAAATTAATAGGACTTTGGCTCTGAGTGAATTGTAAGTGAATTGTACTTTAGTGCACTGCAAATTAAGTACAAGATTTTTTTATCTGTATCAAAATCTGGTTAGATGAGGCATATATTAGCAGCTAGAAATACTGATAGTTTTTTTTTAATTGACTTGGTCTTGTCTCTTTCTTTAATTTTCATGCTCTTAGCCATTGCCAGGTCTTGTTATTTGCTTTGTTTGCTTTTTTAAATGTATTTGCCATGTAATTCTTTCCCTTATCATATCTCTTTATATGATCTTTCTTGTAGGCTAGTTTTGTTTCTCCACAAGTTAGTAAACCTGATATACAAGCTTCAGTGTACCTTCTTCACTGTCCTTCAGATATTCTTCTAATGCCCTTTCTTTTTTCTTCAGCTGTCTGTTGTACTTGCAAGATTCCATGCCTACATTTTTATTATTAATTTTATTATTGTTAAGGAACACTGACTAGTGGATATACTTTACTCAGATTCCAAAGTGGCAACTATTTTTTGTTAGATAAGTATGCAGGCCACATCTGGTGATTAAATCAATAAATGTATCATACTAGTTCTGTTGATCCTGTCTGGAATGGAGTTAGATCATTGTTCTGCTTTTATGTATGGCAGAAAATTAAGAAATTGAAATAGAGGAAATTGGTAATGTAATTAAGTTTGATACCGAACTAATAATAGTTTCTCCATGGTTCTTTTGACAAGTGAATGTTCTTCATCCATACCAGCTTAATAAATTATGAACTGATGTTTTGAAGGAGAAAACTGATGGAGAATGTCAGTTAACAATGAATTATTTTTCTTTGAAAACTTTTAAAGAAAAAGTGATAGCCTTGAATGGCATTATCCATGTGTAAATAAAAAATGGATGTGAAAAAATTGTCAGCTCATTTTTAACTTTTCAGATGCTTTTTTTATAAATAAAAACCAGTAACAAGAACAACAATGAGGTGTGCTTTCTAGAGCATATCCAGTGACATGATTTAGGATGACTTCTTTTTTAAACTGTTATGGACAAGACACTGAAAAAACCTGCTATAAAAATATGCATGAATTTCTGCATTTCAGTGATAAAGTTTATGAATATTTGTAAAATCTGACAAAAGAAATATTTGCAGATGTCACAGACTTTCATTAGATACACACATTTGAATGAATTTAAAGTATTTTGCTGAGAGCCTATCTACATAGAAATAATTACGAAAGGGAATATCACTAGAAATTTGTTATATATCATACTTCAGCCTGAACTTTTATTCATTAAACCAACCATGATCTCTAAGAAAAGTATTATGCCATGCTAGGTTAAAAATAATGTCCCTTTTGTGTATGTGTGTATGTGTTTATCCATACCAAATGAGTGCCCAGGGTTATATGTTGCAAATTTGCTGTGTTTTAATACTTATAAAATGCTTAAAGTCACTTATGTGAGATGGGTGGCTATGTAAATCATATATATAAATAAAGAAGTTATACCTCACTCCGTATCTATAAGCCTGTCATCTTTCCATATTAATCAGCAAAGGTCCAGTAATGGTTATGGAGAAACAGTAACATATGTTTTACAAATGTTATCTATTACACCCAATTTGAACCCTTCCTTTTATATCTATATCTCCATTTCTACAAACAGATTCTGTTCCCCCCCTGATTTTTTATCTTCAAATAATCAAAGTCAAAGTCAATCCTGATTAGAAAAACCATTAAACATCAGAAATAGCAACCCATAATTTTAACCTTGATCAAGTAAGCCAATTTTGTATTCTTTCTCTCAAATTATTTCAAATTTCTCATTGACTTTGTCAGCTCCCAATGTTGCAATTCCAACAAATTCAGAATTAATCCTTTAATCATCCCCCATTATCCTGCCAGAGCCAATGAAGCTTCTTGGATAAAAAGCAAAACTTCTTCCTCAAGAAAAAAAAAAAAAAACCCCTGTCCAGTTGCCTTTTGAAAAAGCATCTTTGAGACACCAGATTTTTTTTTTCAAAATTAAAAATCATGTGATTTTGTCTGCAGCCCCAAATTATTGCAACTATGGCTATTTTCAAGGATTTGTGAAATTAGAGGGATATAAGGATTTTGCAACCTGCTAGTTTAGGTGTGTGGAAACCTGAATTGTGAAGAAGGTTCACCAACTGACAAAGAAATTGAAAAGAATTTGTAAGGGCAAGAACACATCCCTGTCTGTCCAGTGTGAGACCCCTGGGGATTTTATCTCAGTCTTATAGTGGTAGTATTGGAATATAATTTCTGTATCGAAAAGAAGAGGTTCTATCATTTTTTTTTTTAATGTTCAAAGGGCATTCCTGGAAATAGAATCAAAGGCCTGTTTAAAGTCTCTAAAGGGCTACAAAAAGAGATGATTTCTCTTTTCATGTTTGTGTGTGTGTGTGTTGCAAGATGGTCTAGTACCAGAATGAGGTCTGCTGTTGACCTCCCTATTCTGAATCCTGTCAACTCATCTTGCATTATGCCCTCTGTCATTATGCAATTGTGAGGCTTGTGATTTAAACATTTAGCACATAATTTCAAAGAAGACAGATAAGGCAGCAAAGGCATGGATTGTTCTTACTGCCCTTTTTATCATTTTAGACTGCTATTACCAGTCCCCCCCCATTAAAAAAAACACACTACCAGTTTGATCTATGAATATAAATAGGGATGCTGACATTGGCATGCACCAGCTGGAATTCATTTTAATTATTTTAGGCAGAATACAAGCAACACCTTTGTGTAACTAGCAGGGTCCATGTACAATTCTCATCGTCTTTACCTTCACCCCCTCCACTGGTCTTACCTCTGTGGACACACAAAGGGAACTCCCATGGCTTTGGGACTTCTTGCTACACTATAGCTATGAGATTGCTTGCACTTTCATACACCCTCTCCCACCAAGCAGTAATTACCCCCAGCCCCACCACACCTTGCAAGCCATCCATATGCCATCATACGCCCTCCTCCATTTCTGGATTTCTTGCAAACCACCTGGGACTTGAAAAATCCTGTCAGCTTCCCACACACTTTGCTTATTGGAAGCTGGCAGAAAGTTGTAGGGAGGTCCTTGCTTAATGACCTGCAATCCTTATTTAATGATAGCACATGGACTATTTTTTAAGAAGAGACTGGACAGCCATTTGTCCAAAATGTTATAGAGTTTCCTGCCTGAGCAGGGGGTTGGACTCAATGACCTCCAAGGTCCCTTCCAACTTTATTATTATTATTATGTTTTATGACTATGACCCTTCAGATCTCAATTACAATTGTTAACCAAGGATTACCTATATACCCTTATAGTATATCCTTGGAGCCAGAAAGTACAATATATATCATGTATGAATGTGTATGTGTATATAAATAAAACTATAGATTTTAATTGCATGCCTGTATGCTATATACACACATGCAATTAAAATCTATAGTTATATTTTATTTATTTATTAGACAAACTTATAGGGCCACCCAACTCACACATAGGTGACTCCAGTTGGCTTATGACATTAAAAATCATGACTTAAAATCCCCTAAAAACCCCACCAATGCCAAATAAAAGTAAGAATTTACTCATCTGTTGTTATATAGCAGAAAGAGTCTTATGTTCTTCCAATCAGTGTTGTAAAACTAAAAAAGCTCGAGGGGAACAATTAAATTTATTTAGTCATTATTCTGTGCCATAGTAGATATTGTAATTATTCCCCTTTACTATTGTAATCCATTTAGTAAAAATGCCTAGGATTTGCCTCATTTTTTTTAAAAAAAGTGTGCAAGCTTGTCACACAATTGTCTCTATTTATTTGCACTCACTTCTCCAGTTTAGGACTAATGCCTTTGGAATGACTCTCATCCACTTTTGCAATGTTAATGGCAATTCCATTAAGTGAATTAGCTTTATTAAATAGGCTCAAAGTCAAAGCAAAGTATCTCAGTTAAATAAGTCACTTACAACATTAAACTAGTGTGTTAAGTTTCCAACTCCTGCAGCTAAAAGAAATAAATGTCTCCAGGGTACAGACCTGAATATGGGATGTGGAGAAAGATACAACATTGCACACAGACATTGTTTGGATGATCATTCATTCATTCATTCATTCATTCATTCATTTTCATCCTGCCTTCATTATTTTTATAAATAACTCAAGGCAGTCTACATAGCTAATACTACTTCCTCCTCCTATTTTCTCCACAACAACCTTGTGAGGTGAGTTAGGCAAAGAGAGAGAGTCATCGGCCCAAAGTCACCTAGCTGGCTTTCATATCTAAGGCAGGACTAGAACTCACAGTCTAATTATTCCATTCATGCATTTCAGGAAATTTATCTTCCATTGGTCTGCTGGGTTGGGAAAAGGTAGAAGACAAAATTCTGGAATTCTCTGAATCAAGAATTGTGCTCCATTATTTAGAACTGATTTAGGAAATCAACATAGAACGAGGTATATGATAAAGCAATACAGTCTCATCTATCCTTTTCTCAGCCTGCCTTGAAGAAGCATTTCACAAACTAGACTGGCAAAAGATGGAATAAAAATCAATGCCACCTAAGATTTCCAGATGATGTTCTTCTCTTCTCACAAGACCCAGAAGAGCTACAAAGACACATACAAGAGCTGCACAAAGCAGGAGAACCATTTGGCTTAAAAATAAATCTGAAAAAGAATCATGTTATGTTTAATAAATAACCAAAGAAAGAGAAAAGGTGTTGATCAGTGTGGGCTACCTGCTCTAACATATGCCGGTGAAACCTGGACAGTAACCTCACAATCAATACAAAAGCTACGAGTGGCAAAAAGAGTCATGGAAAGATACATGCTTGGCATTACAAGACAAGATAGAAAGACCCACACATGGATTAGAAAACAAACAAAAGTATACGATATCATCAAGAGAGTAGAAGAACTGAAATGGACATGAGCTGGTCACATAGCAAGAAGTACTGATGGCAGGTGGGCCAAGGCGGTCATAGAATGAATCCCACTTCATAAAGAGTGTCCATGAAAAAGACCTAAAACAAGATGGATCAATGACATCAGCAAGTATTGCAGGCCCAATTGGCAAAAGAAAGCTTGAGACTGTATTGTTTGAAAACATGTGGAAGAGGCCTTCATCCTGCAGTGGACAGATGATGGCTAAAAAGATGATTTAGGACTAAGTCATGTGTGTGAAATAAATAAATAGATAGACATTTAACAATCAAGTATAGAGTTCAAGAGAGAAAATACAAACATATCATTATTCATATTATTAAAACAACATGTGGTATTGCAACTATTCATTTCTAGTGGTATATATATATATATATATATATATATATATATATATATATATATATATATATATATATATATATATATATATATATATGTAGGTCTTTGGTTGTTCGGGTTTTCTCCCGCGTAAAATTGGAAGTGTCTTGGCGACGTTTCGACGAAGTCCCATTCGTCATCTTCAGGCTGGTGTTTTCAGCTTCGTGCTTCGTGCTTGCTGCTGTCTTTGATATATATATATATATCAGATAAATTTGGTTTTAAGTCAGTCCCTACATTGATGGAAATGTAGACAAATAGTCACATACACACACACAAAAAAATGAAATGTGATGTTTAGTTTTTCCCACTCATAAATTTAGGCTAACCAACTCCAACTAAAATTCACTCTGGAGATTTTCCCTGCCTGCTCCCAAATATATAAAAATCTGCCAAAAGGAACAATCCAATAAAATAGCAGGCCAAGTAAACAATAAATCTCTTTTTAATGCTAATTTCACTAATAAAATACTCCATTTATAACATTCATTGAATCCCCTATCAGTTTATCCTAATGGATATCTCTTTCTTATATGAATGAATAAATAAATAGTATTATGAATAATTGTTCATCTTTTTTAAACAAAATGATATTTCCTATCATGCCCTTACAAAACTAGTTCTGTTGCAAATATAATGTGCAACTAAACATGTTCTCTTGGTCCTAGAAAGGTGGCAATAGTAAACACTTTTCAAAAATCTTGCCAAGAAAACTTCAGTCTCCAAGAACTGGACATCACTTAAAAGGGGAAAAAATGTTTACCATGACCATGTTTACATTCCCCCCCCCTCCTTTTCACTTCAGTTCTTGAAGACTGCTTCGAAAAGTCCCTGAAGTTTTCTTGGTGAACTTTTTCAGAAGTGTTTACCATTGCCTCTTTCCTAGGACCAAGAAAAGAAAACTAACTCAGGGTCACCCAACTGGCTTTGTGCCTAAGGTGGGACCAGAACTCACAATCTCCCAATTTCTATCCTGATGCCTTAACCCAGTGATGGCAAACCTTTTAGAGACCGAGTGCCCAAACTGTAACCCAAAACGCACTTATGTATCACCTGGTGCTGGGTGGGTGTGGCCCACTCGGCGGGTGCAGCTACAGTAGGCATAGCAGACTGGGTGGGCATGGCCACTGAATGGTGTGGCTGCAGTAGTCATGGCAGACTGGGTGAGCATAGCCTGGGTGGGCGTGGCCACCTCAATGTTGCTTATGGGGAGGGACACCTGTGGGAGCTGGGCAGGTTTGGGGGAGATCCAGGGGGTCTCTGGTGGGCTCCCCAATGGCGGCTCCAGGCAGGCTGGCCTTAGGTCAGTGATGATGAACTTTTAGAGACCACATGTGCTAGGGTGATGGCGCGTGCCCACAGAGAGGGCTCCGCTTGCCACCTCTGGCACGCATGCCATAGGTTCGCCACCACTGCCTTAACCATTACACCATACTGGCTCTCTGTTTACATATAAATTAGATTATAGAGCAATTATTTTAAGGAGCAGATGCACGACGCAAGCTTAAGGCAACTATTAGGAAACAAATCCTTTCTGTTTTCATGATGTCACCTTATTTACCCCCCCCCTTTTTTTTTCAAATATTGATCCCAATTTTCTGAAATTAATAACTGCATATTTACTTTCTTGTCTGCTGTCCTTAAATGAGAATACCTGTTAGTCTGAAAAAAATTGAGAAATGAGAGTGCTGTACCCTCTTTCTAATCCTGAATTTCCAAACTCATATGCACTAGTTTGTTGGCAGCTTGCACATTTCATTAGAGGAAAGCATATGGATACCAGTACGAAGAACTGAGAAACGGAAGAGAAAAATGTTGATCATGTCCTTATTTCTCAAATAAACCCTAAATGATTAAAGCTGGAGATAGGAATAAAATATTACAATATAGGAGCCTATGAGGAAATCTGTTTTCCAGGAACTCATTTTAAAGAAAAGTGTCACGATGCTTTATAACAAAAGGAGTAAGCACTATACATTTATTGCAATGAACAAGGTTCCAGTGGATAGTTACTAAAAAGGAAATAACATATTCTTAGGTAATATTTGTTACATTGGGTAAAATGGTAGCACATGGGTTGTTTGTCATCTGTTTTATTATTTTGGTTCGGGATTCATTGAAATTGGTACCTTCAATTATATAAGATTAGTTAGAATTGTCAAATATGGTTTCCATGGAGGAAGCAGGATACACACACACACACACACACAGAGAGAGAAAGAGAGAGAGAGAGAGAGAGAGAGAGAGAGAGAGAGAGAGAGAGAGAGAGAGAGAGAGAGAGAGAGAGAGAGATGGCCAAATATCCAGGATCTTGTTTAAAGCAATCTGGTCCAAATGATAATTGCAAATTAATCATTGTGTCAAACATCAAAACGTAAAATTACTTTGCCCTACTTAGTGATTTACTGTACAGAAGATACTCAAGTCCCAAAGACATAGTTTAATGACAAAATACTGGGATATTTCATTGTGGCAGCAAAATGTGTAATGAGAACAGAAAAGAATGCAATATATTTTGGCTATAGTGACAAAATTTGTTCAGTAGCAAAAATAAGAGGTGACACTAACAACTGATTCTCATTACACAATTCAAAATGCAGTTCTTGGGGCATTCTGATTTCATAGACTGGGCTTGCTGTTCTTCAGCATAAATTGTTAATTTATCTGTATTGAATATGACCAGTTAAATTACACATGTATAATAATATGATGCATTATTTGGAAAATAGATTTATTGCTGGCATTGTATAATCAAAACAAAGTTCACAGGTTATGGGCATTATAACTCTGACTGGTAATATTACTCTTCAATCCAATAATATTACAAGTAGCAAGGCTGGGATAAATTGTACTCTGGATCTATTCATTCATTTTACTATAGACTTTGGCTTTACTACAGACACTTGAGCATATAGAGTTTAGTTACACATGTTTTAGCTTGTCCCAAGGCTGCTTTCTTTCAAAAGCACCTGGACTTTCTTGTTTTGCTTGAAGATGTTTTGCTCCTCATCTAAGAAGCTTCTTCAGTTCTGACTGAATGGTGGAGAATGGAAGGATTTATATTCCTTGCAGTCATCTGGTTGTTAGCACACTTTCTGAGAGTCATTGAGGCAAGGTTTGTTTCAGCTTGCTCCTCCATCTTTTTTTGTTCCATATTAGGGAGTGCTCATTTGGAGAAGGGTTATACTGCATCAATATCACTGCAACCCACCCACAGTTTTCAAAGGTTGGCTATGTCTTCTCAAGCTTTAAACTTTTTGTAAAAACCATCTCCTTCATTGGAAAGCTGTCAGGCCTTCAGAAACTGGAGAAGCTTTCTTACAATGATTCCGACTTTTGGACTTCTGAACTCAAAAATATCTATGCTAACTAGTATGTTGTATGGATTTCTTGTCTTGTTGCAATGTGTTTTCAAGTTTAAGTGTACCCCACCAAACATCCTTGGGAAATATGGCAATATAAAAATATAGCAAATAAATAAACATATATCTGAAATTGGGAGTCTTCTCCAGCAGATAGAAATGCTGTGGAATTAATCTAGCATCTTTACTATTCCAACCAATCCTAGGTCTATTCCTACAAGTTTGAGACCAACTACTGAAGCCTTATTCTCTTTGCTGAGCTCAGAATGTTTGACAACTCCTGACAATTGTATTGTTGAAAATTGTGTCTAAAACTCTTCAGTATTCATACTTAACTAAATTTGTCTTGAATGCAAAGAGTGCTTATGAAATCCTCTGAACCACTTTGCATTGTTATAATAACAGAAATAAAACAAAGAATGACAAAAGGAAGCTGGTTCTGTAACAGCCTTCAAAATACAAAGGGATACAGGCTAGTTCAGAATTTGATAAGGATTCCTAGAAACAGAAGAAACATTTTTATTTTAAAATATTAGTGGGCATTTTAGTACCCTTCTCATAATTTAAAAATATTTATACCTTTTTCTTCCCTAATAGGTTATATATGGATGTCATTTTTTTTTTAAAAAAAAGTAATATTGACATCAAATTTCATTCTCTAAAGCAGTGGTTCTCAACCTTTCTAATGCCGCGACCCCATAATACAGTTCCCCATGTTGTGGTGACCCCCAACCACTTATATATCACCGGGTGCCAGGGGCGTGGCCAAAGAAAAGGGGGAAAAAATGGCGGACAGCCTTGTTTGGCGACCCCCGTGAAATGGTCGTTCGACCCCAAATGGGGTCCCGACCCACAGGTTGAGAACCACTGCTCTAAAGGCTATTGATCATGTAATTAAGCAGAAAATGCTTCTAACATAAAACTTAATAATGACTTTCAGGACATTTTAAATTCATTTTGTCACTGGTTCTTTGCCAGCTGTTGATATAGTTATACAAGCCCATTACTATTTTTTTTTCATTTGGAAATGAGATTATTTCAATAATAGGCTTTCAACAGGAATCCCTGTTAACCATGAATTAAAGTGGCAGCTCGGTGACATTTGCACAAAACACAACTATGTTTAGTTATGCTGAGAGTGAAGAGCGGTAAATTCCCACCAATTCCCAGGGGAGATTGATTGAAATTCAAAAGGACTTAAAATAGATCTATTCTTTGGTGACTGATACAGTAATTAATAATATTAAAAGATTATTAATTCCAGAAGGTCACCTTTACCTGTGGAGATCTGAGTCTTTTATTATTGCCACCCATTGTATCTTTAAATATAATACCAAAGAAAACAAATCATAATTCAGTTATTTGGCTTTCAGGTGTTCTCTGCACTACAAGATAACTGGGGATCTGTCAGCAAGAGCAAGGACTTTTTGTTGAATCAAAGTTTAAACACAACTTTCAAACATTAGTTTGAAAATCTGAATATACTGTTATTCTCTTTTACATGTCTGTGTGTAGTCACTCACATACAATGTAGCATAAATAATCTACACCAGGGGTGTCAAAGTCGCAATGTCAGGTGACGTATTGTGACTTTTTTTCCATTGCCGGCAATGGAGTGGGCGTGGTTTCAGCATGACGCATCCGGCCCGTGGGCTGGCAGTTTGACACCCCTGATCTACACCTAGTATCTCTAAATGTGCCCAGATGTAGGAGATGACCAGGCTGAACCTGAGGGAAGGGTCAAATGCATCATCAGTCATAAGTCCCTCCTGGCCCACAAGAAATCCATGTCCAGCCCACCTTGAATGCCTTCTTATGCCAGTTCATTTCCTTGACCTTAGTAGCTCCTCTTCTTGTAGAGTGCTTAAACTTGTAATAAATCTTTATACTCATTTGAACTGCCTGAATCTCCTGATTTCCCTGGTGCTTGACATCATTTGGGGAGAAAAAAACCCACTATGGATGTTGCAAGTCGCAAAAGTCAATGCGATGAATTGATCCCAACATGGTCTTCAGGATTCTCTCCACCATCCCACTTATTTCATTGTAACCTGGGGAGCAAATAATTGTGTTAGGAAATATGCCCAGCTATTTGGAGCAGAAGGGGGCAGTAGCTGTGCATATTCTTAATAAAATTCTATGTTAGAGCCAGACTCAGTATTTTTATTTTACTAAAATACTAAATGGCCTATGCATGATCCAGGGGAAAGATGATGATGGAAGCTGGTATTTTCCTTTCCATGTAGCACTGAAGTTATGTGGAGATGGGCTGCTGCCCAAAGGGTTAAAACAAGATGCAGTCACTACAATCGATCTTGGTCAGCATCAGAAAAGGGGACTTCCTGACACCAATATACTTGACAGAGGCATATTTGCATATTCCTATTCTCCATGGGCATCGCAAATTTCTCAGGTTTTGTTACACCCACCAGTACTACCAGTACAGGGCCTTACCATTCAGCCTCTCATCAGCCCCTAGAGTATTTACAAAGATACTGGCAGTGCTGGCCGCCCACCTGAGGCATACCGCAATCAGAGTTCAGTGTTATCTGGATGATATACTAATACAGTCCTCCTCCTTCCAGAGGGCTCAGTCAGACCACACCCTCGCTATCAGGACCTTTCAAGATCACGGGTTTTCTGTCAATTTCCAGAAAAGCCATACTGTGCCCTCAACCCGGCTCCTACACTTAGGGGCAATCATAGACATAAGCAATTGCACGGTCTATTTGTCACAGGACTGGCAGGACAGCATTCAGGCCCTTGTCCATTGAATACGGAGAGACAAGGTGGTCACCTTAGCCTTGTTGTCGCAACTCCTAGGGAAGATGGTATCCTGTGTACAGATCATTTGGTGGGCATGCCTTCACGCCCAGGAACTGCAGTGGCTTCTTCTTCCATTTCAGAGGCTACACATCAGTGCTTCCAACCAGAAGGACCTGCATGGTCCTCGACCTCGTCCTTTGTCCGTCACTATAAGATTGACAAATATGCCTCTTCTGATGCCTCCTTTGGCCACAGGGTGTTGCAACATGTGTTGTCATCTAGCGGGACCCAGGCCCAAACTGATTTCCCCCTTTAGGGGAAAAGGCTTTGGTATGTCCCATTTGTGGATTCTCCATCCAATCATTTTGGAGAAGGGGCGTTGTCTTACCTGAATGCCTTTTCTCAGCATGATGATGGAGAATCCACTCCCTCCCAACTCGGGTCAGTTTGTCCCTGGCTCTGATGATATGAAAGCACATGCGTTGGACTAATGTCTGTGTATCGCCTTAGTCTCAAACTGGGGTGCTATGGCACAGCAGAGGCGTATCTACACTTCAGACTTAGTCTTATTGGAGCAGGAAGATTAAGACAACCCATTTGTGGATTCTCCATCATCATGCTGAGAAAAGGCGTTCAGGTAAGACAATGCCCCTTCTCTAGCCTCATCTAGTACCAGGGGCAAATACCAATTTGTATTGTTTGGAAGCTGACTGGGCCTCTTTAAGAATCATCTTCCCATCAATCCTCACTCCAAAAATAAGTGCATCCTGGGAAGCTAGACTCCATTTCCTTCAGCATTTGGAAGGAAATGGAAGCACCAGAAAGAATCCAACCTAACCCCTGGCTCATGTTCATCTGAGGACAAAAATCTATATCCTCTATACTCAGCATCATTGGTGAGATTTAGATTTATCTGTATTTGTTAATTGTTATATCACCAGCAACTCAACACTGTTTATTTTGTATTTGAGTTCTTGTAAGTATTTCTATTTTTCCCCAGTTTCAACCATCCTTTAAAATGCGGCTTCTGTTGTTTCATTAGGATTGCAATCTGTGCATACTTACTTGTGATTAGTTGCCATTTGATATTGACCTGGAATCTATCTGTCTATCTAATTGTCTGTCTGTCTGTCTGTCTGTCTGTCTGTCTATCATGTCATGTTGAATTGTCCTAATCTTGTGTCCTTTTAGGATTGCAGGTTCAGTGTCTATCTTCAATTTGATGAGATATAGATATTCCATGTAACTAATAATATTGGCAGATTAATATGTGATCCACATAAACAAAAAACTCAAATAAATTAGTATTGGGAAAGTGTGAACATGTGGAGTACGGAGAATGAAAATCCATTTTTGGCTATTAGCTTTTCTCAAGAACATTGATATAATTTAACAATGAACATCCCAAACCTCTGAGAATTCATTTTAGGCAAAATTCAGTGACAATGTAGCAATTTGAAATGTAATTCATCTTACTAAATTACTTTGCCTTTCCTAGATTTTTTTTTCAGATGGTTGATTCCCCCAAGAAGTTTTCATTTTGCACTGAGTTTTATTTAAGACAGTGGTTCTCAACCTTTTTATACGGCGACCCCGGTCATAAGGACGCGGCGTGCATGCGTGGCACCACCCCATGCGCGGCATGCATGTGTGGTGCCACCCATGCATGGCGCGCATGCACGGTGGTGCCCCATGCGCGGCGCGCATGCGCAGCGGCGCCCCCTGAGGGGAAAAATGGCGGATCGCGTTGTTTGACGACCCCTGTAAAATTGTCGTTTGACCCCAAATGGGGTCGTGACCCAAAGGTTGAGAACCGCTGATTTAAGATAACATAATTGAAAGCCTGCTTAGTTTCAGGCAGGTAGAGCTGCTTTGCTCTCTTATATTCAAAACCTCTTTCAGATTTTGAGTACCATTTTTATTACTATGGGATTTTTACTCATATGAGAGATTCCCAAGGGTTTCATTTTCAAAAATGCATTCCACTTCTTTTAGTGTCAGAAATCAAAATAAGATTATAGAAGTTGCTGTTTCACCAAGACCCAGAGCATTTTGATATATGCCTTATAGCATCAAGGTTGGAATACTATAATTTCTTTCATTCCTTTTCAGATGCTTGTTTTCTAAGCTTGGGCAGTATCACATTTACCACATGGGCTGCTTACTAAAACTCAGCTATATCAGCAGATTACTAAACATATTACCTTGGCTCCTTGTCAAATTGAATCTTATATTTGCCCTTGCTCAGGTATTTAGCTAGTTTAATATTGTGGTACCAATGAAACTATGAATTACTATAGCATTTAGACTCCCATATTTTAAACCTGATTATAATGCTGTGGATAAACCCTTTGCAGATGAAAGGTTTTTCTGGATGAAATAAGCGCGTTTCTTCAGTTTAAGCATACTTGAAAACTGTGTATTTTATTTTTGACAATGATTTTGACCCTCCTGAACATTGCAGTTATGTTTGCCAAACAGGCTTACCATTACAAAAATGAATATATTTGAACCAGATTTTTACAAGCTCTTCGGAAAGTACTTGTGTTGGAGATGCAGTTAATTTGGCAGACTCTAGACCATTCCTAATAAAAAAAAGCATAATATAACTGAGATTTAATAATAGTCACAGAATAATTGATTTCTCTCCCCTCCCATCCCATAAAACCCGTACCTTACTATCATAGTCAAGCACTGGAATTGTTTGCAAGCCTTATCTGCAAAAATAAAGAGATGGATACCATTTAGCCAATATAGAAATAGCAAACAATTCTTGAAGATAACTGTTCTATCCCAGCCTATTGCCATCCTTGTTAAAGGCACAAGGACCAAACCCCTGTTGATAAAATAGGCTGGATACTTTAAAACAAAACAAACCCCTTTTAATATGGGTGACAAACCTGCCAAATAGTCTAAAACACAAACAGCAAAACTCAATCCAAATGAAGGAAATAGTCCATAGGAAACACGATGCAAACAGAAGAGTAGTCACAAGCAAGATGAACAGACCAGGATTCCAAGAAGTATTTTGCAAATGGTTGCCTTCAGCAACCAGCACAGCCCACACCTCCTCTTTTTATACAGCAGTCCCAAGGCGTTGCCTTTCATTGCCTTCTCCTTTTACTCTGGAGGTGCCGTATTGACTGCTGCTGATTTACTCTTGCTAATTGATGACATGTGTGAGCATCAATTAGCAAGTCCATCAGGTGTGAGTCCTCCGAGTCTCACTCATTCTCCTCACACAGTTGAGCTTCATCAGGAACACGACTGGAGGGTCCAGGCTCTGCATCAAACTGTGAGTCCTATAATTCATCAGAGCCTCCCTCTGCCCCTGATGGCCCTTCAAATGCCTCCTCCACCTCCTCTTCAGATTCCTCAGACTCAGCTGTTGGGACCTCAGGCTGGCACGGAATCACAACAATAACTACCTATCCTCACAATATTTCACCTTTTTTTTTCTTGTTCAGTCTGGCACCTAGAGACTCTGTCTTCTTTTGATGCTCTTTGAAGCAGCCACTCCAATCACACAAGCTATAATTCAAGCTATCTTTTCTCTGTCACCTGATTGCTGGTCCAGAATGCAGCCATACAAGATATGTGTGTGCTTTGCTTTATCCATATAACATTGCTACAATTCTACATTTCTCCCAGATGAACTTCCAGGAGCAATTCATAGTGGTGATTTAGGGCACAGAGGTGAGTTACATGCAGGACAACCTATCTCTATTTTTTTCTTCTCATCCCAGAATTTTGGTAGGATGGATATACTCTGGGCCCCTTCCTTCGAGCAATGTCTTCGAATGGGATCCAGGAGGTGAATGTTCTCTTTCATAGCACCTGCTGTGGCGAACAGAATATTCTTCAATAATTGGATAGCCTTGCTGGCCTTTTGTAAAACGTTAAAGGCCTGGCTCTTACCCCAGGCTTTTGGGGGGGCGGGTGGAAAGCGTGTTGACAATTTGGGTTTTGCTCCATGTAAATGTTCTTTTGTTTTCAATAGTTATCTGGGTTATTTTATTCATTGCAGCTATCGATATTTGTATGATGGTTGTATGGCATTATTAATCTATATAATAATAAAATGTAAATATTGTAAGTCTGAAAACTCTGGAATAGAAAATAAAAAAATGAAAAAACCAAAAACCAAAAAGTCTACATTCTTGGCCAAACAGTAGAAGTAGAATCTTGATGCAGAATCCAAAGCATACAGAAATCTATTTTCTAAACATATGTTTCTGCTGCACAATTAACACACTACTAGTTTGTACTCCTGTTGGCTTGACTGTAAGCTGGTCATGTCCAGGCTGAGATGCTCCGGCAACATTTTACAAAGCATTCAGCCCATAGAATATGCTCCTGTGGGTTGATTTTACTAACAATAACACAGAGAAGCAACAACAATAGTGGTAATAATATCCTGCTGAGTGTCAGGCTATCAATTCTCATGTTGCTATCAAGGAAGCAAGAATGAAGGTGATATATATATATTTTAATCCTCTTTTTCCTTATATCTTCCACAGCTGAGGCTCAGATGTGCAAGATGTACTGTAGGGAAAAAGAGGATTTCAAAATATGTCCTCCATACTTTTCTACAATCTTTCGTGCAAAGCAGGGATTTGCATGCAAGGAAAACTTTAGAACCATTATATTTGTTAAGGAAGACCAGCTGTACTAGAATGTGTCATATCTGCTATAGATGAAAAGAACATAAAATCTTATTAGGTAAGGTGACCAACCGTCCTCCTTTAGGGAGGACAGTCCTCCTTTTTAAAATTCTGTCCTCCCTCGAAAAGTGTCCTCCTACATGTCCTCCTTTTTGATATTTGAAGACTAATCTGCAGGGCTTTTTTTTTCTCATAGAACGCTCAGAACTGCGTCCGGCACCTTTTTTTGATGATTTTTTTTTTCAACTTTTGCATGAGCTGTTCTACTCCCCCTATTGGCTTTTGAAAGCCAATAGGAATTGCTGCTGAGCATGCCAAAACACCCGGCCGGCAAACTTTGCACATGTAAGTTGTCTGCAGTGAAGGCGAATTGGCAGGAACTTTGCTATCCAACTACATCATCTCCTAGTTAGTCCCAAAGATACCTGGAGGAGACTGGAGTGGCGATGCCATTGTAGCTTTCTCTTGATCTTCGGCCCTGCTAGAGCAATAATGGCTGTAGGCGCAAGAGGCAGAGGCAGTGGGGCTGCTGCAGGCGGGGTGTGTGAGGAGTGGCGGTGGCCGGCTGCCCCCCGTGCTGTGGGAGCCACGGGGCCTGCTCTACATGGGGCTGTGCAGGGTGGGCGGTGGTGTTGGCGGGGCGACTGCAGGTGGGGTGTGTTGATGGCGGGTTGCCCCCCGGGGCTGGAGCCAGCACAGCTGGTGCTTTGGGAGCTGCGGGGCCCACTCTACACGGTGGGGCCACAGTGCTGGCGGGGCAGTTGCGGGCGGGGGTGCAGCATGTAAGCATAATTACAATATAAAATGTTATTGTTACAAATGTTTTTATTATGCATTTATCATATTATAGTGTATTCTGTAATTATTGTTGCAATGAATAAAATGTTTCTTTTATTTATGATGTTTTTTAATTCAATTTATTTGTGTCCTTTTCATTGTAAAAAAGTTGGTCACCTTATATGAGGGGATTTCTCTGCCTCTGTCAAGTAGCCAAACAAAAATCATGGCTTAACGTAGGGGAAAAATAGTAAACTGAAGCAGCCATACTGGACAGCAGTCTTTGAATCCCCCAAAGTATATAAACATTTGTCTGACAGTGGGACAGGAAAATGTCTCCAGACGTTGTAGTTGCAATAGACAGGTGGGTGAACACAAACCAACATTATCCTTCTCTACCCTCCAAAACTATTGATTGGCTTATAGCAGCAGGGCAACCTGATATCAGCAAAGATATTGATTGTTCTGGGATTGATACAAATAAAGTTATTGATACAGTTCTACTCCTGCTTCTTTCTTGATTAGGCAAGGCCCTTCTCCTCCTCCCTGCACATCTGCTTGTACATTCCAGTTGAAGCCACAGAACAAGAGTGGGTGAGAAAAGAGCTAATTTCTGCTCCTTGTTCCTTCCATTTTTCCTTCATTTTGGGGAGAGGGGAGCAGGTAGCAAGAGCAAAGTGGATCAACAGTAGATTTTGGAGTACACAGTGTTGGAATGCAAACTCTGCCAGGATGTGTCAGCATGGTTTTTGAGATGCTGAACCTCCATAGGAAACCATCATTTCTTCACAATATACTCAATAGCAAATTATATCACAGTCTAATCCCATCTAGCCCTTCCTGAGGCAACTTGAATTCTCTCTTCAGACTGATGCTTTAGCACAGTGATGGCTAAATGATTCTGGAAGAAGCTATGAGTCACTAGCGGGGTTTGTTTCTTAATTTCCAAGTCTAAGTGGGGTCACTACAGGTTTGTTTTCACATCTAAACAGGAGCCTGGGATCTTTGCCCCTAGATCAATGCAGCAAAACAATTTTCAAACCAATGGCTATAGTCCAGCCTTTGAGTGATAAACCTGGGGATGCACTGCTGAAAGTGAGCAAAGCCAAGGCAAAGAAACAAATCACATTATCATTTTATATGTAGCACAACCAGACAGACCACACAGATTGGTTAAGTTGTAAGGAGGCCAAGCTCAAGCCTTCTCTGGCTGTCAAATAGTCATTGGAATTATGCCAAGTTGTTATTCCAAGAGAATTTTAGAGAGTATAGTATCTCCTCTGCCCTGTAAGTATTGGATAATTTACAATTATTAATAGATTGTTTGGGAGTAGCTCAAGATAGATTGGATTCTGTTATATTGATATCAACTTGCATGGCTAATAAATTGTTTCCTACATGATAGTTTACATGATATAATATTGGCTTCAAAATGTTTGGAAGAAATGGAGAGGTAAAGCAAGTGAAATGTGAAAAGAGATGCCCCCTATGCATCCCTCCCAAACTGCAGTTAGTGAAAAAAAGACCAATCCAATAGGAGTATACTGTGTGTGTTTTTGATGTAGAATGCAATATGACATCAGTTTGTTGGGCGAGGGATAGAAATAAGATGAAAAGAAAAGTATTTGCTCTGTGGAAGGTGGAACTCCTATGGTGAGGTTTTTTTTTTTATGCATTTGGTCCAGAGTTAGAGTTAGTGTCAAGCTCAGCAAAGACGGAAGGATATTAAAATGCTTTGTGCATTAAAAAAAAAGTTACAGTATAAAATTTCTGTTCTTCTCTTCAGAGATCTAAACATTTGAGGAAAGAGCTATGTAAAATTGCCATTTCAAGGGCAAATGAAACTTGCCCTTTATAAACTTTATCTTGATCTTTCTTGATTATTTTTCAGCTTTGCACATTTTTTCCTTACAATTTATAAACTTCTCCAAGGTTGGACATGAGGAAGACTGGGTTGCATCCACCATCAGATATTAGTGATAATTTCAAACAGATATGATATTCTGACACTTACTATTTTTGATTTGTAGAAGGAATGGAAAATTAGATACAGGTAGTCCTCAACTTATGTCCACAACTGAGCCCGTAATTTTTGTTGCTAAGCAAGACAGTTGTTAAGTGACTTTTACCCTATTTGACGACCTTTCTTGCCACAGTTGCTAAGTGAATCACTGCAGTTGTTCAGTTAGCAACATGGCAGTTAAGTGAATTGGGATCCCCATTGACTTTGCTTGTCAGAAGGTCGCAAAAGGTGATCACTTGACCTCAGGACAAAGCAACCGTCATAAATATGAGTCAGTGGCCAAGCATCTGAATTTTGTTCACATAAGCATGGGGATGCTATGATGGTTGTAAGTGTGAAAATGGTTCAGCACTATTGTAACTTTGAAAAATCACTAAATAGAATGTTGTAAGTTGAAGACTACTATACTAATACAAGCATATCTGTACCCCACTTTAGCTATTTTACTGGAAACAGAAACAAATTGGACTAAAGCTTATAGTTATATAGAGTGAGAATATCTATAGTATTCATTTTTTTATTTGCTCTTTGCCCATATTTTTTTCATCTATTTTCAGTGCTCAAAAAATAATTTCCATTTCCATTTATCATTTCCATTTATACTCGTTCATTCTTTAGTTGTTGTTGTATTACCTTGCTTTTAAGGATGAGCTTTATATTGCTTTTCAAATCAACGTTTATACTTTTCAGTGGAGAAACACTCTGATACAGTCAACCCATCCATTAGGCATTTCCATGATGTATTTTTTTTTTCCTGCTCACTTTTCTTTAATTGTGTAGTTCTATGTAAAGAGGGCAAGTGGAATTATTTCAAATTAGGTATTGAAAGAAGAAATGCCAAAAGCAATTTCACACACAGTTTTCTCATTAAAAAAAAGGAGCCACTGGAATGGGAGACACATGGTTTTCAATTATTACTTTTATTATTCTTTTTTAAATTATTGGGTCAGTATACTTTTGTAAAATAACTGAAAATGCACTTGAATGAGTGTGTTATTCTTTGTTTCTTTTATAGAAGGGAAATAACATATAATTAATGTAAGAAATACCTGCAGCATGTGTTGTTGCTTCATGATTTATATATATGATGACATTTGTAATATGAGCCAGCAATGTGCGGCAGTTGCTAAAAAAGCCAATGCCATCCTAGGCTGCATTAATAGAGGAATAGAATCAAGCTCATATGAAGTGTTAATGCCACTTTATAATGTTGAAATAAGCCCACACTTGGAATACGCCATCCAGTTTTGGTCACTGCAATATAAAAAAAGATGTTTGGACTCTAGAAAGAGTGCAGAGAAGAGCAACAAAGATGATTAGGGGACTGAAGAAAAACAGTTACAGGAATTGGGTATGTCTAGCTTAATGAAAAGAAGGACTAGGGATGACATAATAGCAGTGATTCAATATTTCAAAGGATGCCACAAAGAAGAGGGGGGGTTAACCTATTCTCCAAAGCACCTGAAGGCAGGACAAGAAACAATGTATGAAAACTAATCAGGAAGAGAACCAACCTAGAACTAAGGAGAAATTTCTTAACAGTTAGACCAATTAATCAGTGGAACAACTTGCCTCCAGAAATTGTGGGTGCTCCAACACTGAGGTTTTAAAGAAGAGATTGGCCAATCATTTGTTTGAAATGGTGTAGGGTTTCCTACTTGAGCAAGAGGTTGGAGTAGAAGACCTTCAAGGTCCGTTCCAACTTGGCTATTTGGTTATTCTGTTATTATACCTTCCAAAATTAAAAGAGCTAGGTCTGAAATCAAATAGTATCAGTATGAACACAAATCAGGATCAATTTAAAATTATGGAAAATGAACAACATTGGTGCTGATTGAGTGATTTATTTAGAACTTCAGGAACTTACCAGGGCTGTCAACCGAGCAACTCAATGGGTTCAAGAGGGATTTAACTGATAGAGGCAGTGCCACAAATTATTCCAGCTTGTCCTGTTATTTTATTTAATTTAAAAACATAGTAAGAAGGAGTTGCAGGTTTTCAGCTTCCTGCTGGGTCAATGATTTACACCATCCTAATCTCTTTACATTCCAGAGTAGTTTTCTTCCATCCCAACCCAGAAACCTATTGTAGAAGTACAGGAGATAAGTCTCTCTCTCTCTCTGTGTGTATTTTAGCTTAAAGTCATTTTAAGAATAGGTATTTCAGCAAGTCGTATTAACTTAGCACATGCATGTCCCTAGCATTTATGCATCACTATAACCTATAAAAACTTACTGGCAATTTCTTATCTTTCTCAATCAGACAATTTGACAGTTGGCTTTCATCCAGATAGTGACACTCTTGATAGTAAATCTTTGGTTTTCTTACTTCTATCTATCTTCTAACACATTCCCACCATGCCATCTGTGCTAGTCATAATTTGTCCCACAATGTTTCCTCTTTAGTAAGCATTCTGCTGGGTCATACCCTTGAATGTAGATTTGTAGATGGGCCATCACACATTAATATGCCTTCAGTTGTACAAACATTTGTTCAATTCATTTTAGGATCACTTGCAACCCAGTCTCTGAAATAAAATAATCAATCCCTGTTTAATAACCATTGAAACTATCAAAGTCCACGTTGTCATTTTAGCTGGTAATCATCACCTCCACTTCCAGCTTCTCCCCAAAAAACTCCCAATTGTGTTAAAAAAATTTCTTCCAGCTCCACATTTTGTCAACCCTCCTTCACCAATGAATACAATTGCATTTTGCTCTTTTATACAGTATGTCTTTTATCTTGCATGGCTTATATTTTAAAATGTTTAATTTAAAAAAGATTAAGCAATGCACATTAATTTGTTTAGCTATGTTGCAAAACAACAGCAAAGGGCTTTAGGTTTACAGATACTGTATATCTAGCTACAATTCTCAGCAGATCAGTCATGAAGTATGCTCAAAGAAGTAGTTCAGCAGTGTTTGCAGGATGATCCATAGTTGACTAGGACATTGTTTCTCAAATTGTGTTCATAAAACATTGTTAGTCCACAGATGTCTATAAGGTTCTCCTGCAACCTTCCAAAATCCTGCTTGCACCTCATCCTGCAGGCATCCAATCTTCACCACCAGTTATATGACCCATTGCTTGCCCTCTTATTATCCACTTCCCTGCATCCATTCCCAATCATCTGTTAAAATTGTCTGTTTCTCAGATGGGTTGTGAAAATGGATCAGTGCTTCATTCAAGTAAATTCCCATGTTTTTCAACACAAACATGTAAGGGAGTGATATTTAGATTATCCTTGGTTGTAGAAATAGGAAACAATTTACAAGATTATTTTCACAATAAAAAGTTAAAGGGCATACTTCTGTAGAATCAGTGCCTGGAACAGAAAGCCTTGCAGTTCCTATCCAATACTAGTGATCATGAAATGATCCTGATTTTGCATGCATGATACTACTGTGATTGGAAAGTATTAATTTCATCAAGATTGTAGACACAAGCTATAAGGTTGGCATCAGGAGGAATTCCAGTCTCCACAAATTCTATGTAGCATTCTGGGTCTTCAAGATATGATACAGGAAGCTCTTCATGTTACTTTTACTCTAATGAGGAAACTCCAGGGCATGAACCTAATAACACTCATTCTCTCCTCACTTCACAGAACTTCCTGTCTACAATGTTCTAAAGAATACCCTTTCTCTTCATGGCAATTATGATTAAAACCATCTTTCTACAGCTTTTCAATGGATACATTTCCCCTGATTTCTCCATGCCAACTGCTGTATCAGCATTTATTTGTGGTTAAAGGTATTGGGGGAAGCAACTGATTGCAAAAATGCTGCACGCTGTAATTTCTGCCTTACAATTTACAAAGAAGTTTTTAAATGGAACAGAGCAATGAAATGTTTACAAATGATGTGTTTCCTTCATAGCAATCACCTCCCCCTCACCTTTTTTCAAATGAGCAGGTAGATCCACATGTACACCATAGGTACTCAGAATGAGGTTGAATATTGCTAATTGATTGATTACCATTTTTGCTTGGTCAGGAATAAGAAGGTTTTGTTTCTGTAGATCTGCAATAGATTAGGATAAAGCAGGGACACAGATCAGATCAAAAGCATTCCTACTGCTCAGTTAGAAGTGAGTATGCATTGCCTTCTGAAGATTCCGGCATATTGTCCACGTTTTGAGGATGATGGAAATGAAGTGATTGCAGATCTGCTTCAAAATGTTTAGCAAGGAATTAGAAGTGGAAATTGTATGGTATGGAAGTGTCTGATATTGTGAAACAGAAGCATGGAATCATTTCCAATTGGTTTGAATGTGCCCTCAGAATAAAGTAGATAGACCACTTGACCAAAACTGAGGAAAACAATAGATGTTCTAAAACTAATTTAAAGTGGAACAATAGTAATTCCAACTGAGTACAATAACAGAGATGGAAAAATAAGTAGCTTCATCAAAAGTTTAGGATCATATGTTTGCCATAGAGACAAACTACAGCTGTCAATTTTTACAGATAGTGTTACAGAAGGTGAAGGTCCATTGTTAGGTTTGTCAGCATGTATAATATACTGAAAGATTCTGAAATTTGGGATGGATACTTTATTGATCTTCAGTGAGTCATAACTATAGGACAAAGTGTTGATAAATTTCATAGTTATTGCTGACTCTTGGTTATTGACTAGGACTAATATGATGAACAGTATCTAAAAAGCAAGTTTAGATCACAGAAGTTCTACTTAGGAATAGTTGACTGTTAAACTTAGAGGTAGCTTCAGACCCCCCCAAAAATTATCTTGGTTAGGTCCTAATATGCTGAATATCCAATTAGAGGTTTAGGTTTATCCTGTGTGTCATTCTACAGTAGGATAACTAATAATAACACCTGAGTTCAGGAAAAGCACACAGTCCATAAGTTTAATTTTGAGAAGCAAATTAAGATAAGGAACTCATTTTTCTCTCAAATCTCTTTAACAAAAAGTAAATTTTGTAACACAGGCAGTCTTCAACTTACAACCATTTGTTTAATGACCATTCAAAATTATGATGTCATTGAAAAAAAGTTGTTTATGATTGGTTCTCATACCTATGATTGTCACAACATCTCCATGGTCACAGGATCAAAATCTGGTACTTGTCAACTGACACATATTTGTAGCACCTCAGAATCATATGTTCATCATTTGTGACCTTCCCAAGGAGTTTCTGATAAGCAAAGTCAATGAGGGAGGCCTAATTTTGGCCTAACTCTTTCCTTTTTCCATGAAAACTTCAGATTTTCTGATTTTTGCTTTGGGTCACCACAGCTGGGCATGTCTCCCTGGATGCAGTATACATTTTGGAAGCCATATCTCAGAATTCACATTGCCCACAATTGTCCCCTGATGCCTCTGGTTTTGTATGCTGCTAATTTTTTTAGTCTTACCTGGCAAAAAAATCTGCTGGTCCTCTTTTGGTCCTTCTGCTGAAGATTTATGTTTTTCTTTCTTTGTGTCTATGCAAACTAAAAAAAAAAAATACTCTTTGCCACCTGTTACACCTGACAGTTGACTTGCTGTTCCTCACTTCTCTTCTTGATCAGCCTAACAATTTCAGATTCCAGTTTCATTCTTCTTCTCTATTTCTCACTCTTTTCCCAGTTCAGCTCATCTTAATTCAACTTTCTTAGCTTTTTAGTTAAACAAAACATTGTGATCTCAGTTCTGTCTTCTCTGCTGGAAGTTCTACAAGGATGCATTAACAGCCAGATCAAAGTTACTAATGCTACTCATGTTATGTTCCTAGTATATGTACTAGTTGCTAGGAAAGCTGTACCAGGCTGTTAGCAGCCTGTCTTCTGGTAATAATAAAAACTCAGTCACAGAGGGAGCATTTTTTTCTGATTCTCAATTACCCCCCTAAATTTCCCATGTTATTTTTTTTCAAAGAAATTCTCTCTGAATATGGAAATAGAATTCTAATGTGTACAACTGCCTTGTTCTAGTAAAGTAGATTTATATGGTTTAGAGGTATATAAGGCTGCTTCAAATTGCCACATATAAGTAACTTATTCCACTTTTCTAGAAGTTGGTATTTCAGGGATTTGGGTAAGTAGATGAGATGGATTAGCTAGACTGGTGGCACTAACAGCCATATTTGGCTCTCTGCATCCCCATTATTGCTGGCAGGCTGTTAATCTACATTTGGCAGAATCCTCTCTGATTTGTTCCCAGCAGGTGTGCTGGAAAAATTGAAAAAAAAAAAAAAAGATCACAGCTATGATGAGATCCACATTTAACAGAAAAAAGAATGGTTTTATTTCTTTGTTGAAGAGGCCAAGTATAATGTTCTTTTGTGAAGGCTTTAAGAAGATAGAAGGTGGTTCATTGCTGGCAGAAGTTTGTAATGAATGGTGGTGATTATACAGAGAAGTACCGTAAATGCCGGCGTATAAGGCGACTTCCGCGAGTGCTGAAATCGGCGCCAAAGACGGGGGTCGTCTTATACGCCGAGTCGTCTTATAGGCCGGAAATACTGGTAGTTTCTGGCGTATAAGACGACGTTCTAGGAATGCGGCCCGGCTATAAAGACTGGGGTCGTCTTATACGCCAGGTCGCCTTGTACGCCGGCATTTACGGTAAATTAAGGTAACAAAAATTCTATAATTATTTTCCTGTTTCAGTTATTTATTAAAATATCCCTATTTAAACTGAAAATATGTAGGTGGAAATATTTTTCAACAAGTCCTCATATAACACTTATATTAGATGAATATAATAATACTCCCATGTGTATCATTAAATTTCAAACTTGTTTTTTGTCGGTTATATACTGCCAACAAAATAATAATAGTAATAATAATAATAATAGTAATAATAATAATAATAATAATAATAATAATAATAATAATAACTGGGAAAACCTTTCTAATAATGAAAAATCCAGAAAAAGGGGCCATACCAGGCAACTACAGGCCAATTACCTGCTTACCAACAACTTTCAAATTACTAACTGGTGTGGTAGCTGATGCAGTACAACAGCATCTAGTTGAAAATAATCTCTTTCCACCTGAGCAGAAAGGAAACTGCCCCAATAGCAAAGGAACAAAAGATCAACTCCTAATAGACAAAATGATCTTGGAAAACTGCAAGAAAAGGAAGACCAACCTGAATGTGGCATGGATTGACTACAAAAAGGCATTTGACTCTCTGCCACATGATTGGATAATAAAGTGCCTAGAAATAACAGGAGTCAGTAGAAACATCAGAAAATTTGTGCAAAGATCGATGGCACAATGGAAGACACAGTTGCAGATCAATGGTGAGAAGCTGGGAGAGGTTAATATCAAGAGAGGAATATTTCAAGGAGATTCATTATCACCATTACTATTTGTTATTGCACTGTTTCCTCTGTCAACAATACTGAATAACTCAGGACATGGCTATCAAACATCAAAAACATCCACCAGACTATCCCTTCTCCTTTACATGGATGATCTGAAGCTGTATGGAAAAACATCATCTGAAATAGAATTGCTGCTCAACACTGTCCGTATATATAGCCAAGATATTGTTATGGAGTTTGGCTTGAACAAATGTGCCACACTTACTATCAAACAAGGAAAAGTAGTGAAAACTGAAGGAATCAAGATGCCCCACGAAAATAACATTAAGAGTCTGGATGAGGAAGATTACTACAAATACTTGGGTATCCTTCAAGCTGATAACATCAAGCACACTGAAGTCAAGAAAAAGATTAGAGGTGAATACATCAAGAGAGTGAAGAAGATCTTAAAGTCCAAACTCAATGGAGGAAATACCATAAAGGCAATCAACACCTGGGCAATCCCAGTCATTAGGTACACAGCTGGAATAGTGGACTGGACTCAAGCAGAACTAAAAGCAATGGATAGGAAGACCAGAAAAATAATGACAATGAATCATGCCCTTCATCCACGCAGTGACATTGATAGACTTTATCTACCAAGGCAAATAGGTGGGCGTGGAATGCTACAAGTACATCAGATGGTTGAAGAAGAAAAAATGGCTTTGGAAGAATATCTGGAGAACAATGATGAAGATGCACTGAAATTAGTATATCAGGAAGGCTTACTAACTACTGGAGAGACCAAACTGGCCTACAAGAAAGACCAAATGAAGAACAGAATAGAGGCATGGGAAGACAAAGCACTACATGGCCAATACATGAAAAAAATAGCTGGGAAAGCAGATAATAATAAAACCTGGCAATGGCTAAGAGCAGGAAAATTGAAGAAAGAGACCGAGGGACTAATTCTGGCTGCACAAGACCAAGCCTTAAGGACAAATGCATACAAAGTCAAAATTGAGAAGACAGCAACAGACAGTAAGTGCCGCCTATGCAAAGAAGCTGAAGAAACAGTGGACCACCTTGGTAAGCTGTTGCAAGAAGATTGCACAGATTGACTACAAGCAGCGGCATGACAAAGTAGCAACAATGGTGCATTGGAAGATCTGCAAAAAATATCATTTGCCTGTAAGCAAAAACTGGTGGGATCATAAAATAGAGAAAGTCATAGAAAATGATAAAATTAAACTGCTCTGGGACTTCAGAATTCAAACAGACAAGCACCTGCAACATAACACCCCAGACTTAACAATTGTCGATAAGAAAGACAAAAAAGTCTGGATAGTGGACGTGGCAGTGCCTGGAGACAGCAGAATAGATGAGAAAGAACT
Organism: Crotalus tigris; assembly: GCF_016545835.1. Classification (NCBI taxonomy): domain Eukaryota; kingdom Metazoa; phylum Chordata; class Lepidosauria; order Squamata; family Viperidae; genus Crotalus; species Crotalus tigris. Next base: position 6,360,695 of record NW_024096551.1, on the reverse strand, counting down.
GGAGAAGATAACAAAATACAAAGACCTACAAATAGAAATAGAAAGACTGTGGCAAAAGCAAGCAAGGGTAGTACCAATAGTCATAGGCTCCTTGGGTGCAATCCCAAAACAACTGGAGCACCACTTGAACACCATTGGCATTGACAAATTCGCTATTAGTCAATTGCAAAAGGCGGCCTTACTAGGAACTGCTTCCATCCTGCGACGATATCTGTAATACCATCAAACATCCACATCTGCCTATCCCAGGTCCTGGGTAAGGACTCGATAGGTAGACAAAATGCCAAATCCAGTCTGAACATCTGGCTGACTGTGCGATGATCCATAATAATAATAATAATAAAGTTGGAAGGGATCTTGGAGGTCATCTAGTCCAACCCCCTGCTCAGGGTTTATCTTGCCTTTATAATATATATTATATAGCTGTTGTATCTAGGAATATATTTCTTTAAACATTATCTTTTCTCCTTAATAAAGAAGAAAATAAATAAAATAAGATTGGCTAATTTAGTGATACTCTTGGCAAAGATACACACTGAAGGAAGAAATGGTTTCATGATCTGTGGTGACACAGTGGTTAGAATGCAGTATTGCAGACTAACTCACTGCTCACTTCCAGGAGTTTGATTCTGAGAGGCTCAAGGTTGACTCAGCCGTCCATTCTTCCCAGGTTGGTAGAATGAGGACCCAGATTGTTGAGGACAATATGCTGACTCTGCAAAGCACTGTGAAGCAGTATATAAGTCTAAGTACTATTGCCATCCTTTTTTAATTTGATTTTCCAATATTTTCACAGACAATTGCCTTTTCATGAAAGAGATTTCAGTTCTTTCTGCTAGGATTTCCTCTGTCCCCCGCCCCTCCATTGGTCCTATAAAGAAAAATGTATAGAGAAATCTAAAACACTAATGTGAGGTCAGAAGTTAATTTCTAAACTGATCCATTTTGCTGCCAGACATGAAAAATATTAATTAATTAATTTCAAATATAGAACCAAGGAAAAATTCCTCCATGGAAATCTTTATAAGAATTATTCTTGCTTTAGCTTTTGTTTCATTACATACTGTTCATTTTCATGATTACTTATTAAAAAAAGAAAGACCTGGCTGCAGAGTGAGTTTAATTCTGGTTTTCTGTTAGTACCTTTGATATTTTAAAACACAGCCATTAGAAATAGGGAAAATGGTAGAAGCTTAGAGTATCTCTTAAATTTAAGGCATGTTATAATTGATTATTTGAAGGAGCTGCTTAACACTGTATCTTAACTTCGTACTGTTTCTTCTCATGTGAGCAATAAAATATAACTATTATTTTAAATGTTGATTCTCATACATAAAATGAGATCAGAATGCCTGTATTTTAAACCTGTTTTTTTGTTGGCTATATTTCATTCCTCCTTCCCAGTTTATATTCATAGCTTGATCATTTTAGAGCTCTACCAAATCATCACGTTTAGGAAGGTTAAAAACAACTATGTAACTTGATTAAGAAATCTAGTTTGGTGTAGGGATTAAGGCATCATGCTGAAAACTGGGAGACTGTGATTTCTAGTGCCACCTTAGGCACAAAGCCAGCAGGGCAATCTTGGGTCACTCATTCACTCAAGCTTTGGAAAGAGGTAAGAGCAGACCATTACCAAAATCTTGCCAAGAAAACTACATGGACTTTTCCAGACAGTTAATAGGAATCAATACTGATTTGAAGGCACACTCACCTACCCAAAAAACTCAGTTAAAGTTATCCTAGATTAGTTTTTCCCTTCTCAGCACAGCAAGAAGTCATTGGTTTTTGATAAAGATTTTTCTTCTCTTAGAGATGTAAAAAAAAAAAGGGGGGGGCGCTCTGGAACTACGAGTTCCCCATCTCTGCTTGAAAGCAAATAATGTAAAGAATGATCCAATAAGTTGCTTGAGAAGCACTTTTGTGTGTTTGGCAATTTCCATATAAAGTCTTGCAAATTCAGTTAGTCCTATCTCCAAGAGACAGCCTGAACTCTCAAAGGGTATATAGTTAGGTAATCTTCCTGTCAGTTTCTAAGCTGTAGACAAATTGTTAGGGAAATAAATATATTTGTTTTACCCTGTAATTAGTGGCATTTGTGTCTAGGAAAAATTGTTTCTCAATTACTTCATATTTAGTTTTGTCTGAGTATTTTGTCCAAATTACTATACATTAAAAAGAAGCAAGACTGAATAACATATGACATAATTTCCACATTTTTTTCAGTGTATAATGTAGTGAATTCACCACCAAAATTCCCCAGAGAAGTAAGTTTACTAAATTAAAAAAAAAGATAAATCACCTCTCCAAGGGTTGCATTAAAAAAAAGCCCTGCTTGCACTAAACAATACTAATCTGCACTTATTTAAATAGTAGAACAACACAGAAATTAAACACTATGATAAAAAGAAACAGTTTTAAATATCTGGAAATGGCTATTATATCATGTCCCTCCCGAAGTCAGACATTTCATGCAGGTTTCTAAAAATAAATAGTATCCTGATTCTTTAAATGCCTTATATTTCTTCTGCACATTGAGGTCTTTTAGTAGTTTTATTGCATAAAGAAAAGGAAATTGCTTTGAGCTAGTTGCTTTAAAAATAAAGCTGTCTCAATTTCCTCTGTAGCCATATATAGTGTGTGCATATGTGCAGGAATTTATGTCTATACATGAACATTCAGCCACTACAGCAGGTGTCAAACTCGCAACGTCACGTGACATGTCACAACGTATCACAACTTTTTTTCCATTGCTGGCAATGGGGTGGCATGGTTTCAGCATGACGCATCTGGCCCGTGGGCCAGCAGTTTGACACCCCTGCACTACAGCAATGTCTTTCTTTGTTGGGTGGTTGACTTTTATATAGGCAACTTTGTTTTCATTCAGTTTCCATATTTTCTGATTAAGACTTCTTAAACTAGTTAAGTTGGTTCTGCTGTAGGGATCTGAAGTGGGGAAAAAATAGCTATGCCTTATATGCTTATTCTTAATAGAAGGTTTGGATCTTTGGTGACAGTGCTCCAATTAAGGGAGTCAATATCTGGTGGTTGGAATGGATGGCAAGGTGATTATGATGGATATATCAACGCTGTGACAATGGATGTCATTGCTCTGACAACTGAGAACCAGCAGCCATTTTTATTTTTGCTTTTAACATGTCTTTTCTATTCTTTTAGAGTTCAGATGTATTAGGGAAATGGGGTAAATGCCCGAGGGTTTAGCTAGCCATAACAACGTAGAAGTGTGGAAACTCAAGGACCTGTTCTGATAAGGTTTTGCTGGCTGAGGGTCCGGAGAGAAAAGCCTTTGTTTTGTGCTAATTGGGGAATGTGATTTATGACAGCATTTGTGACATGGGAATTGCAATTTGTTACTTTGTATCTGGGAGGAGGGAATCTCATTCTTGGGTGCAACTGTGTAAGTGCTGATACTTTGTTTACTAATAAAATATTATTTAAGGAAGAAATCTTGCCTTGACGTTCTTTTAACTGGTTTCATCTATCGGAACCATGACAGGATGCCCCAATCTGGTCTCCAAGCCATTTGGCAGAACCAGGTTTTCAGGCTCTTTTGAAGGTAAAGAGGGTGGGGGCAGATCTCACTGCAAGGGCCATGATATTCCAAAGAGGGGGAGAGAACCACAGCAGAAAAGTCTTTTTTCCTGGACTCCACAAGCTAAAATTCCTTGGCCAAATGGGTCTACAGCATGCTCTTTCTGCCAGAACAAGTGATATAGGCCAATCCCATAGGGCTGAGATGATTCCTCAGGTAGCCTGGACCCATGCCATGATAACCAACACCTTGAATTGTACTGAGCAACCAGTGCAGTTTATATAACAGTGATGTTAAGTGGGGCTCCTAGAATTGTCCACACTGCTGCATTCAGCTGCATTCAGTTGTAGCTTCCAAATATTTTTCAAGGATAGCCCACGTAAAGCAAATTGCAGTAGTCCAAATGAGAGATGACTAGGGCATGAATGGCTATCTAGTAAGTAAGAAGGTTATAGCTTTACTTGGCAAGGTTAGGTCCATCAGGTATAAGCAAATGAAGCATTGGACTACCTGATACCTCTTAGGCCCAAACCCAAAGATGACATAGCAAAGTCCTAGCTTTAGAAGCTATAACCGTTTTCAAACTGGGTCTCTCTCTGATGTCATTTACTGCCTCCTCCATGGGAAGCTCCATGTTCCCAAAGCTATCTACACTGATTTTCTAGGTACACATTCCATCACAGCAGAAGATAATTAAAAGTATTTTCTAACTCTAGTAGGAGAAATATACAGTACTTCAAATTTTATTGGGCAGTGTGCTCTAAATCTTGGAAGCTAACACTTAGTTCCATATATTGGCCATCACACCAACAATGCCTAAAGAATTTCAATAGATGGTTCTGAGGAAAAACTGATCATAAAGGAAGTGAAGAGCTAGCCAAATACATCTAGCATCTGGATGGTGAGCAATAATGACACTAATTAGTTCATGTGTGCATATTTGAAAATAGTCTCTGAGGATGGCATGGCTTCTTCCCCACCCGAATTGCAATTCCTCCCCTTTCTCTCTTTTTTATTCCATCTTCTTCAAGCCAGCTGGCTGAATTTTTGCAGTAGACTCAACAGTTGTTACTTAGCAACAGCTCTGCATGTTTTTTTTTTCCTTTGCATTTTTCAGATAGCCTAGAAGCAAGCAAAAAGTTCAGGAAGCAGAACAGCTGCAGCATGTGTATGAAAATCTTTCTTCTCCTTGCCCAGCTAGAGGGCAGAAATCAGCCAATCTTAGTTGTTCTCAAACAAACAAACATGGTCGGGCTTTTAATGGAAAACTGTGGAGGAAGCAAAGACCAATATAGTTAACTCAATAAAGCTCACCAACAACTGAGCATAACTTAAACTTAAATGAAGAAGAAAGACCTGAAATTTATTTGAGAAGCAGCTTGTTTTTATTTAGTTTGGCACATGCAGCTTGCTTAAACATATCTTCTAGCTCCTGTTAGAAATGTAGATATTTAATCACATGCCTAATTATAAGCTATATATTAAAGCCATACAACTTGAACTTTTCTATGGATAAGAATTATGGTATATACTTTCAATGCTTGTCTGTTTATATAGGGCTTCCAATAGACTAAAGCATGGGTGTCAAACTCGATCATGTCATATGACATATTGTGATGTATCATGATTTTTTTTGCCTTTGGAGAGCCAGGATGGGTGTGGCCTGCATGTGATGCATCTGACCCGCGGGCCACTAGTTTGAACCCCTGGACTAAAGGAATATAATTTTATGTTTGCTGTCAATAAAGCTGTTACTATGGCTACACATGCATGGTTTATAATCTTGTATAAATGCTATGAATGTAAGTCTTGTACCAAGAAATAGGTAGGCTAAACTAAAAAGAAAATAATCATAGCCATAGTCATAGCCTTCCAAAAGACAACAGTAAGCTGTTTTTGCATCATTGCCAAGAAAACTGAATATGTCCCTGAAATTTTTATGACTCCAACTTTCCAGAAACTACCATTTCTAGAATTGTATGAAATTCCATGAGAAATTTTCTTAGCTTTTCTTATAGATTTTTAAATATAGAAAATAGTGTAGTTTCTTATGAGTTCATCTTCCTCTGTCTTTCTTCAAAACTTGGCATCAGAAAAAAGTTCCAGCCAGTCAGCTGTACTTTTTTTTTTTTTCTGTTGTGACTAAAAATGGAGAACCAGAAAGATAGGATTACAGGTGAAATCTGAAATAGCACAAATATGGCAATTCCAAATTATCCTTGTAATTGCTGCCTTTGAAATTCTGAGTGACACATATTTATCTCCAGTGTGATGCATTAAAGATTCTATATTATTCTATATTTCTGAATGTTGTACTGAATGTACAGGATTTGTGAAAAATCTCAGGTTTGTCAATCATCAATAAATTAGCAATCTGTGTTTCTGTAACTTTGTGTTTGTGCGCATGCACATGTAAACATTTCAAGGATAGATAAGTGGGGTTTTGCATATTGTTTATAAATCATATAAAATATTGAATTGGCTTTTGAGAAGTCTCTTTTTCTAGTCTTCATTTGGTCTTTTTATTTAAAATAGATATGGTATTTATACCGGATGTATAGACCATACTTTGGAATTAGCAAAAGAAAAAAAAAATCAATCTGCCAGAGGTCAGTAGTTTGTTACCAAATTTCAATAACTATTTTTTTAGGATCTCTAGAGAAAAAAGAAAAAGAAAGAAAGGAAGTCCAATCTTGAGATTAGTGACATGAGGATTACATCCTTCACATACTTCAGCTCTGATTTCATCATAGTAACTTTTCTGATTTAAAACAATTCTATCTTACTTTTAGACTTAAGCTCTGAATAACAGAAAGATCTAATATGAGTAGGAGTTGATTGCATAAATTCTATGGACTGAAAATATAATGGAAGCAAATTATTGGACTGGGCCAGAAAACCAAGTGTATTACAGGTTGGAAAAACATCTAAGATCACCCTACAGATAAACCCATGGTTTATCAGGTGATCTGTGGGTGTCTGTAATTTACTGTAATATTTTATAAATAACATATTTTGGTATCTATTATTTTTGTTTGTTTTTGGACAACCTCTAAATATTTAAGATTTTTTTTTCTCCTTACATTCAGAGAGATTAGTGAACAGTATGAAGATTTATGTTTTTATTTAAATAGTGAGCAAGAATATTAACTTGGACTGCACATAGAAAGTATGTAAAATGACAAAATATCTTTCTGTCAATTAAAAAAGTCCACACTGCTTGGATCTACACATATATAATGCTTATACATTATAACCTAACAAACTAAGTTCTTAGAAAGAACTTAATGTATATGGAGGCCAACATCATCTGAATAAGTGGCAGCTGTGAATTTACATTGTTCTAAATATAATATTAATAAACACCATTGACACTGACAAAATCACCATCAGTCAATTTTGAAATCCTTTGCTTGGAACAGCAAGCAACAATATATTTAATGCCATAAAACAACTGCCTATCACAGAGTGTTGGAAACAAACTTCATTGGTTGCCAAAAATGCCAACTCTGGTCTGAACATTTAGCTGATTGTGTGACCCAGTATAATAATGGCACTTTGGGAAAGTATGGGAGACTAAACAAAATCCTTTTACAACTACAGTTTCATGGTGATTCTCTTCCCTCATAATTAGACAGATAGAGAACTTTACTAGCAGGATGCTGTAAGAAAGTGAAAAACATTATACAGGTGGCACCCACTTAAAGATCACTCAGTGACTGTTCAAAATAATGACAGTGCTGAATGAATGGTACTTACAAGTGGTCCTCAACGTTATGGCTTCTGCACTATGGATTCAACATGATCAGAACCTGAGAACTTGGCAGCCAATCTGCATTTATGATTGTAGTATGAACTTTGATTTCCTACCCAGCTGTATCCCAACTATCTCAACCCATTGGGCTGCCCTGCACCTTGTCCTGCAGCTTTGCCACTCTGCAACACACAACCCCTGTTGTTCCCTTTGAGATCTTATTCCTCCTATTGCTGCTGATATGTGGCTGGAATGACCCTTCACCAGGCAGCTTCTGGCCATAAATAACTGTGGCAGGGGATTTCAGGGTAATGGGGAGCAGGACAGCCAGAAGAACAGAAATGGGAGAAGATAGGCAGGTGGAGGGAACTGAATCAGAGGAAAGTACAATGGCACATGGTTAGGATTTGGGTGAAGTCCTGGCCTAACAACTGCATGAGTTCTACCGAAATTGTTGCTAAGTTGTGCAATCATGTGATGTTTCACATAGCAACCAAACCACAGATATTAGTGGTGACAGATATTTCAGTCCCAATTAGGGTCATTAAGCAAGGAGTACTTGTAATGCTGTAGATAGGCAACTGCTAAATTACCTTTAAAGGACGTCCCCTATGCATGAAATAGGTCCCTTTTAGTTAAATAGGTACCAATCTTTTATTTTTATTTTAAAATTTATTAAAAAAATATCTGAATAACTTTCACAGGAAAAAATAGAAAAATGGAAATAAAAAACAGGAAAGAAGTCTATGAAAAAAAACCACAAAAACATAAAAAAGAAAATCTAGAGATCAGAATAGTGCAAGTAATAGTATTTTGTGTGATGCATTATGAAAGTGAAAACTGGATTTTTAAGTAAGTAAGATAAAAAATATTGAGGAGAAGAACTAACTTAGCTTCTAATCACGCTCAGGGGAAAATAGCTAAATATCATCACTAATACATGGGAAGAAAGAAGAACACTTTTTTTAAAATAAGAAAAAATAAGAACCTAGATTCAAAAAGTATTTTTTATTATCTAATTCCAATGTTTCATAAATAATTTCTTTGAATCTTTGAATTATCTGACATTTACTGAATCAAATAAATTTCATGCATGGGAATGAACCTTCTCAAGTTATTTAGGTTTGCTATAAAAAAAGCTAAATGGATTTGGATGGATTCCCTTGAAGTAGTTACTAATCAGAGCTTCTCTCTTTAATTCCCTCAGTTTTCTTAGTTCCTGTCATATGTACCTCTCCAGTTGTTATTGCCACCCAATTCACAAATCACTCCACTACAATTTCATTGAATAACCTTTTGCTTCAAACAATTTACATGTTATAGCTACATTTTCAGTGTTCAGTTTACCTATATTTTGGATAGCGTAATTTATCAGTTTTTTCCCCTTTTTATATTCCTTTTTATAAAACACATCTAATTCACCAGATGAAAATTATCTCAAAGAAAAAAACATAAAAAATCAAAGCCATTCATGCAAACTGCATAAAAATATGTTTATGCTGTGTCATTTCAACAATCTTATGGGATAGATTACTCTGAGATATATTGATTGACTTTAAGGCACCCAGTGATTTTTGAGTAAAGCAGTGCTATTCATCGAAATGTTCCATATGCTCTACCATGGTGCCTTTTGTATATAAAATAGAATGTATTTTCCTAAAATAATAATGAATTTAACTATACTACCAGGAGTTTGGCCTGAAAGCCACATGTTAAAAAAAAATGTTTGAGCCTCTAAATAGCATAAGAGACATCTCTAGAGGCAAAGATAAGAATGTTTGTATAATTTTTGATTAAGAATGGGATATAGCATTGTGGTATAGGAGTTGAATGTTGGACTAGACCAAGTTCTAGTCTAAGCTTATCCGTGAAATGTCAAAGAAATCATCTATGTCAAAACTGAACGATCCTCTCTCAACAGAGGGGGAGGGATACAACATCATTTATCTCCAGTCTACAACACAGTCCTTTCAACAGTTCCAAGAAGACGCCACACCCATTTGCATTACACAGATAAGCCTCCAGGTGGCATCAATGACTTGCTAAAAGAATGCAAAAGACCAGCTGTCTGCAAGGAGTATAAATCCGTCCATTCCCCACAATCCAGTCAGAGCTGAAGAAGCTTCTTGGATGAGAAGTAAAACATCTTCAAGAAAAACAAAGTCCAGTTGCCTCCTAAAAAAAAAAAAAACACACCTTTGGGACTTAGTCATGAAAGCTTATGAATGACATTGGACCACTCAGAGTTGTTGTTATGAAGTAAAATAAGAGAAGAAAGGTGATGTATGCTGCCTTAAGCTCCTAAGTGAGATAAAAGGCCAGATATAAATCAAGTAAATGAGTTTTCACTTGCAGAGCTAATTACATCCATTTTTACTCATATTCGCAAGAAAAAAAATTGGTTGAATTGCTAACAAATGTTGGTGGCGTACATGTATATTTATGTATACAAACCCTTGGAAAAAAGTGAACAGGGTAATGTGACTCCCTCCTTTTTTTTTTTCCCCCTGATTTAACTATTTCAGAAAGTTCCAAGCTTTTATCCAATAGAAGAAAGCCTATTTGGACACTTATGTTTCAGTTATTTGAATCATCCATTAGATGTGATTTGTCAAATGGATCTAACATTTTAGTTTTTCTGTATGCTGGAGGACTTTTTGCCCAGATTGTACTGGCCTTTTGAAGTGAATAAACTTGATTCATCAATTTAAATTTGAATTAACAATTAATGTTGATTTAATTTGAATTAACAATTTAAGTAAAACTGATGTTTGAATAATGTGGATCTGATTTTTTTTCACGCAGAATCAGTTCCATGAATTAGAGTAAACCTGATGTATATAGGTGTAATATGAAAATGTCTTCTGTTTAGCTTGAAAATGGTCAGATGTTCTCATAATTCACAAAATCTTCTAGAATTTTGTAGGTATTAATTAACCCCCTGCAAAACTCCTAATTAAGATAAAGGAATGGAAGGAAAGTTTCTGCAATCTCCGCTCTCAAATGGGAAATACATTGTTTTACATGATTCAAATCTGCATTTTACCTGTTTGATCTCAAAGCAGTAATTCTTGAGACCATTGTCAAACACATAATTTATGTTTAGATAATTGACAATAGTATTTTGAAATCATATTTTTCATGTTCTTCGTAGATACCACTGCCATCAGAATTTCTGTTCAGATCAGGGGACCATGCAATACATGTCATTTGTAGGAATTTCAAAGAAAATTGCAGGAGTTTTAACAAAATAAGTTAGTATAAGATTAGTTATGGATTATGTTCGGATTTATCCCTTCATAGATGCATGTTTAGTTAGGAGCAAAAAGCATAACTTTTACAATGTTCCACATATTTAATGAATGTTCTCATAGACAATTCACAGATTTAACAATTTAGAGAGAATTTTAACATTCATGAGACCACCAGATTGCATGAATTCTGGAAGTTGTAATCTTTCCAATTCTCAAGGACATCAGAGTGGTGATGCCTACACTGTCAGATCTAAACAGCTCCTATAGTACAAACAACTTCTAACAATGTAATGTAGTTTTCTTGGCAACAATATGGATGATGGTTTTCTAATTTCAAGATATTTTTGTTTAATTACCCAGTCGTATCCATAGGCCTAGGATTTCCTGGTGGTTTTGTATCTGATTATTAACCATGTCAAAACCTCTTAGTTGACCATCCACAATAATTTCCTATGGCTTCAGACTTTCCAAACAAAATGTTTGCTTGCAAGTACACAATAGTTCTAAACTATTATCTGTACAAGATTAACTGTAATTAGTGATAAAAATCTAAAGTTTGATAGTTTGATATTTTTTAGGTACTCCCAATTGGAAGCCAGCTTTTATAGCACTGTAGTTAGAAAATTGCTGCACAAGAAGCATTTTCATGAGGGAGCCATCTGGATTCCCCATAACCATCATTTAACAATCATGCATTTTCATAACAAAACATCCCACCAGATACATTCCTTTTTTCACTTTTATTTGGGACTAAGTCCCCAGTGAATTCAACAGGATTTATTACTGACATTCAAATGAAAACAGATTGTCCTATGATCTGATGATGATGAAATTAATCAAAGCGTGCCTACACCATAAATCATTTGAGATTTTAGTTTACAGCGATTATTGCTGCTTTTATGTTGACTGGAAGCATTTAAGCATAAAAAAGAATACTGGTGGGAACAGAAGTTTTCAGTAGGAGGAAATGAAAGTCAGGCTCCCATAATAGTTTGTCCTTTCAGTGGAAAGTATCTTAACTGCTCCTACATAAGCTTAGAAGCAGAAGACGATGGTGATTTCATATGTAAAATTGCAAACTATATTGATGTGTTCCTGAACTGGATGCCACCAGACCCAGATGCCACCCTGTTGAAAAAAAAAATAATTTTAATTAATCATTCTTGCTTCTATTAATTATTTCCACAAAAGCCATCGGTATTGAAATTTTCTTCAGAGTCACACACTAGTAAATTCTGATGGCAATTTTCATTATAATATGCAGAGATTTCTTGATTTCTAAGTATTGGTAAGAGAAATGATATGAGTGACAAATAAATGATTATTAACATTTATTTTGATATGATTTTATAAGATTCAGCTGAGAGCCAAAAGATGAAAGTGAAATGTAGTCTCTGGACAGTCTGTCTCCTGCTACATATTTTGCAAGATTGCTGTAAATCTTTGTGTATTAGAATTAACTAAATCCAAATCCTTCTTTTTAAGAGATGGGAGTATGGCAAAGCAGGCAGTTGTCATGGACTTCACATATAGAGGAGAAATCTATCCAAAGTATGATTCAGCAATTTGTTGAAAGAAAAATCAGGTCCAGTTCCAAGCCGGAAATAAAATGGAGGCTGCTTAAGAAAGAAGGTTCCTGTTTATTGAAGAGCAGAACCAGCAGCAACATGCAGTTCTGGGACAGCTGACAAAATGGAGTTGAGAGTGGGTGGGTTTTTATACCTTCTTTGGGGCTTTGTGTTTGAGATGCCTGTTGTGAAATGAATTTTGGCCTGTGCTTGAGTGTGCCCTTTTGGTATTCTAATTATTGTTGTTTGACTCCCATTGTGGCTGAGAAGTCCTGTCCTGTCCTTGGAGGTGGGTGGGAGGAAATGTAAATTCTTAATCCCATCAGCCATGGGGGCTGAGGGCATTTTGCTTATAAATAGTGTGCCCCAGTCTTTCTGAATGGATTACCAAATCTCTATTTCTAAAGATTGGCTTCCTCAGCCTGAGGAAAGGGAGATTGGGACTGTTTCTGACTAAGATTTTTTTCTCCATTTCTCCTTCAGGGGAAATATCCTATCCTGCCTTTTTTAATATTCCCTAAAATATTTCATTCTTGGGTGGGGGTATAAATATGCTATGATGAGAAGAAAACCAGGCTACATCTCAAAAGTATATTCTGCTCTCAGTTTTCTGTTGAAAGGACTTGATAGACCTATATTGTAACATAAGAAAATATTTTGCTTTGGGCATATCTTGAAAGATGAGTCTTATTCTGTTCATATCCATTCTATGCCCCTGTATGGATTTAATTTTAGATCTGGCAGATTTGAGGGACATTAATAAATTTTATTTTTTAGCTTTGGAAGCAAATTAGTAGAGTAATATTTTAGAAACCTTAGCCAAGCTTCAACTTCCTGATAAACTATACGAGGATTCCACTAGCAAATTTCTGTGCAAAAATATGATCACAGGAATAAGAGATGGGGAAAATTACTCTGGTTTCTGTTCAGTGAAGGTGTGTTGAATTTCTGGCAGAACAAAATGGGACTGATTTTCCTAATTCATCTTTTTCACATAGGATTTATACACTATGAGTCAATTTACAATAATGCAGTGATAAAATAGAATCAGATGATTTTATAACAGGATTATAATTAAGTATTGAAAAGGGTTAGTTTGCTCATTCAAATGTGCAAAATACTTTCTGCCTTAAATGTAGCCAAGATGCAGTTAGGAATTAAACAAAATAATAGGATAGAGAACAGGATCCTATAGAGCAAAAAGGAAGCTCCACAAAACCATGAAAATGGTATATGCTTCTGACACTTCAAGTATAAATTGAAGAAGATCTTAGTCTGTACACCAGAGTCACCTGCTCAGCCTGTCTTTGGTCATTAGCTCTGGAATCCTGATGTCACAGTCCTGATGTTAGCACTGAAAATGGCTTTCTGAAACCTCATATTTTGTGCCTACACAAAAGGGAAAACATGGGGGAATAGAGCCTCTGCAGCTGATTGTACAGAGTGGGAGTAAGGGTACTAATATGCTTGGATAATATGCACCGCAGATGGTTGGGTGGGTGGAAATAAAGATGAAAGCTACGGGTTAGGAGGGCCTTTATTATACAAAGAACAGTTAAGGGCAAACCAAGGACTATAAACAAACTATATATCAGGAGGCTTCATTTATGCAATCAGTGCCCACTCCTTGGAAACAGGAAAATGACTAAGTCTTGATGGTTGCTAACATTATTGTATGTTCTGAGGTAAATTCATTATGCCAGATGGATGCATATATGGGAAAAAAACTTACCTTTGTAAAAGTTTTTTCTTGTTTTAACTATACAGGAAGCTTTATTGCCACATGATCTGACAACTGAACCCCAGCCAGAAGGTCACCAGTATCTCTCTTATACCAAAACCAAATGAAAAGGATACTAATACTGTTCTGTTTCAGAATCAGAGACATCGAAGCGAGGCAGAAGTAACAAAACACAACTTCTTTATTGAGATCACAAACAGAACAGAACAACAAACACAATGGTGCTGGCTCTTTTATACTTCCCTTGCTGGGACAGCATCAGCCTGTCAATGCAAGGCTAGTCTCCCACCTTGCACATGCTCACAAGGCTGGTGATAGCCTATTTGGTCCCGGGCAACCACATGGTCTGTCCAGGCCTTCTGCAGCCTCCTGAGCCTGCTGAGTCATTTAGCAGGCTCAGGACATAACACCCCTCCCCCTTGGATAAAACAATGTGAATACTTACTGTGTTATAGCAGCATATATAACATGTGTTCAGTTAAGCATGTTGTTATTTCTAAACACAGTTATGCCTGCATGCAGGCAGACCCAGTCATTACATTTCTCATATTTACACAAATACCACATACTGTTTAATACTATCACTCCAACTCTAAGTGTTCCTGAATTCAAGAGAGAACTATTAAGCCTCCCTTACATACATTCTATTTTTTCACAAGACTATTAGGCCTGTCCTGGAATTGACAAGAACCTTACATAGTCTTGTAAATGCTTGGGGGGACCCCTTGATAGCTCTGATCTTCTTAGAGCTGTTGTGGGCACCTGGCCTGTGAGCTCGCCTGCCAGGCTTGGCAGACCAGGATGTAAATGCCCCCTTGAATCCAGCGACCCTCCATCATACTGACTGGCCGGCACCTGTAACCCCAGATCGGAGTTCCTTGGTAGGGTGGAATTTCCCAAGTCCACAATGGACCCCTCTTGGAAGCACTGTCCCATGAGCCCAAGACCAGCAGATAGAGAACCCTGTAGTGCCAATTGACTGGCCTTATCCATAGAACCAGTGCCCAAGTCAGGAGCCGCCTCATAGGCAGAACCCCCTTCTGGAGCCAGTGTATCCCCACTTTTGCAGAGAGACTGTGGTCCATGATTGTAATCATGGTCTTCCTTCCCCCCGAGAGCAGAGCCAGGAGCAGAAGTGTTGCTGGGAAGCCTCCAGCATAGTTGATCGATGTGCTGCCTTAAGACACGACCATCATCCGAGGCCACTTTGTATGACAGTGACCCAGAGACCTTGCATACCACTGTGGTCACCCAGAGATGTCCAGATCCATAATTCCTTGCCCAGACCGGATCACCCACCTGTAGTCTCCTAGGTGCCCGTGGCTGTGACACCTGTGAAGCCACCTGGTCTGGGTGTAACCTGTCCAGTTTGGTAATGAGTCTGCGATCCCAGCGGAGTTCAGCTGGGCTCTTCCCAGTGGCAGTGCAAGGTGTGGTATGGTGACAAAGAAGAAAGTCAGCTAACCTGTGATGCCAGTTGCCATGAGTGATTCTCTTTAAAGCATCTTTGGTAGTATGCACCATACGCTCAGCCTGGCCGTTGGAAGCTGGATGGTACGGTGCAGATGTGGCATGCTGGATCAAGTTGGCTTGAAGAAAAGCCTGAAAATCAGAAGACGTGAATTGGGGTCTGTTGTTGGAGACGAGGATGTCTGGAAGACCATGTGAGGTGAAGAATCCTCTCAGCACCTGGATGGTCCTAACAGTAGTAGTGGAAGAGACAGGAGCAACCTCTAGCCACTTGGAATGTCTGTCCATGAGGAGAAGGAAGAATTGCCCCTGAAAGGGCCCAGCATAGTCGATGTGTACCCTCGACCATGGAGTATGTGTCTCCTCCCACCTATGTATAGGGGCCTGGGGCATTTCAGGCCTTGACTCTTGGCACACTTGGCACCCATGAACCTGGGTCTCGATCTCTTTATCAAGCCCAGGCCACCAAAGATGGCTATGCACAAGCGTCTTCATCCGGACTATTCCTGGATGTCCCTCATGCAAAGAGAGCAAGAGTCTAGTCCTCAATGAGGCTGGAATGACTACCCTGCTACCCCATAGGATACACCCCTTGAAAGTGGAAAGCTCATGCTTTCTTTGCCAGAAACTCTGGAATTCTGCACCAGGACATGTGTCAGGCCATCCTGACAACACCCATGTCAGCACGTGTGTAGCGTGTGATCAGTGGCAGTTTCTTCAGCCAAGTCCCTAGCATTGAGGGGAGATTCAGGCAATTCCTGAATGGAGAGAATGTGCAGAGCAGGAGCAGGATCTGCCTCTACCTGCTGTAGAGGTAATCTGCTGAAGCCATCCGCATGGTCCATTTCTTTACCTGGTTTGTGAAGCAGGGTGAAGTCATATGCTGACAGGAAAATTGACCATCTCAGCATTTGTGGAGATATTATGTGAGGGGTTTGTTTGTTTGTTTGTTGTAAACAAGCCCAGAAGAGGCTTATGGTCTGTGTAGACCGTGAAGTGGTGGCCATATAAGAAATCTGAAATTTCTTTATGCCAACCACTGTTGCCAAGGCTTCTTTGTCAATCTGCGCATAATTACGCTCTGCAGATGAGAGAGTCCTGGAATAGTAGTCCACAAGGATTTGTGTCCCATCAGCCTTGAGGTGGCTCAGCATAGCCCCAACCCCATAAGAGGATGTATGCATAAGGCAATTGCTTATTAAAATGAACTAACACAGCATTTGAGGCTAGCAACGCCTTGGCTTCTGAAAAACTCTTTTCATGGACTTGTGTCCACTGCCAAGGAGCCTGTTTATCCAAGAGCCAGTGTAACGGCTCAGCCACTGCGGCCTTGTGAGGTAGAAATGCATGGTAGAAATTTAACAGTCCCAGAAAAGCCTGAAGTTCGCTTTTGGGACTTGGGGCCTGCTGAATTGCTTTGAGTTTGGATTCAGCAGGATGGATGCCTTCAGCATCAATACGGAATCCCAGAAATTCAGTGGAGGTAACTCCAATCTTACATTTGTCTTGCTTCAGCTTCAGCCCTGTTTGGCGGAAACGCAGCAAGACAGCTCTCAGCATTTCAGCTAAGTTCCCAGATGACTGCTCAGCAATGAGGACATCATCAAAGTAGGAACAGACCCCAGGAATACCATGGAGCATTCGCTCCATCACACTTTGGAATATTCCAGGGGACACATTAACCCCAAACTGCAGCTTTTTTACCTTAAAGGCTCCCCGGTGCGTCACAATTGTTTGGGCCTCAGCCGTTGCCTCATCAACAGGTAGCTGTTGATAGGCCTGAGCCAAATCAAGCTTTGCAAAGATTTGGACCCCCCTTGAGTGAGGCCAGAATGTGGCTCACCACAGGCACCAGGTAGGCATGCTGATGCAATGCCTTATTAAGTGCACATCTATAGTCTGCACAAATTTGCACTTCTCCACTGGCCTTCAGTGGTGTGACTATAAGAGTTTCCCATGGACTAGAATCCACAGGTTCTAAGATGCCCTGCTGGAGCAGCTTGTCCAGCTCTGCATCTATTTTGTTCTTTAGGGCAAAAGGCACCCTTTGGGGCTTGATCCTGATGGGTATGATGGCTGGGTCTAAACATAAAGCAATGGAAGGCCCCTTGTATGAGCCAAGCTCTGAACTGAATACATCAGCAAACTCCTTGCAAACTTCTGCAAGGCTTGACGTTTGCAGATTGTGAAGTCCAGTCACTTGAATTCTAAGGGCCTTGAACCAATTGAGTCCAATAAGACTTGTACGATCACTCCCAACTACCACCACATCTAGCAGCCCTTCAAAACTCCTATGCTGCACCTTGAGTGTGGCCTCCCACTTCACACTGACTCTGGAATTCTGGAAGTCAGTAAGGATTAAATTTGAAGGACTGAGTTTAACTCGTAGGCCACTTCTGCTGCAAATCTTTTTAAAAGTGTCCAAGGAAATGATCGATGGAGTGGACCCTGTGTCCAATTCCATAGATAAGGAAACCCCTTACAACTTCATGTCAATGAAGAGCTTCTTTTTAAGTGGTCTGTGAACCCCGGTTTTGAAAACGGCCCTATGGGACGCGCAGAAGCCCACCCTGTTTTGGCTGGGGACCTTGAAACCTTTCAGAGGCAATTCTTCTGGAGACCGTTCCTTCTGGTGACCCAAAAAGATGGAGGCAATGTGGCCTTGCCTTCTACATGCCTGGCAGATAGCGGAGTGGAACCGGCAATCAGAGCACTTGTGGCATCCTCCACACCCGAAACACCGAGGGAATGAGGTTGTCTGTTGTCTATCTTCCTGAGGCCTTCTTTCTGCTTGCTACTGAAGCCTGTCTACCTCCAACTCTGGATCCTCTTCTGATATCTCCTGAGTGACCTCGTGATGGACAGTGCTAGGCATTGGGGGGTTCTTGGCAAGCCACATGGCCTTCACAGCATCTCCCGCTGCTTCTTCACCTGCAATCTCTCTCAAAGTATCTTGAAATGAGACATCTTCTTTTGCAAAACGTTTCTGTTGCAGCTCACGACTTTGTAGGCCACAAACCAAGCAATCCCGGAGCCTCTCTTCTAGATCCTTAAATGCACAGGGCCTAGCTGCTTGTCTTAAGGCAGCAACAAAGTCCACAGCAGACTCACCAGGCCTCTGATCCCTCTACTAAAAGATGTGCCTCTATGCAATTACTGAGAGCTTGGGTTTGAAGTGCTCTCACAGCATCCTCTTTAAGTCAGCATACACAATTGATTCCAGTGGTGCTGGGGCTACAAGATTCTCTGCAATATCGAAAGTCTCTTGCCCACAGACACACAGCAATGTAGCAGCTTTAATGCCGTCTTCTTGGATCTTGTTTACTTGAAAGTAATTCTCTACTCGAGCCACGTAGAAGCTCCAGCACTCAGGGTGAGAAGTATCAAATTCTGATAGATGGCCTAGCTTTGACATCATTACAGCCTGGAGCCTCTTTGATGCCTCTCGCTGCAAGGTATGAGAAGGGGTCCCACGAAACCGAGCTCACCTCCAGCATTCTTGTACTGGCAGGCAATCGCTTCCTCTGGACGCCGAACTCCCCAGCACTTCAGGCCTCCTCTGGTAAGTCAGCCTAGCTTCT
Organism: Crotalus tigris; assembly: GCF_016545835.1. Lineage (NCBI taxonomy): Eukaryota > Metazoa > Chordata > Lepidosauria > Squamata > Viperidae > Crotalus > Crotalus tigris. The sequence goes on along the minus strand of NW_024096551.1, from coordinate 6,341,774 downwards.
CCTGTTGTTCTTCTTGCAGCCAATCCCACCTTCGTCGCCAATGTTCTGTTTTAGAATCAGAGACATCAAAGCGAGGCAGGAGTAACAAAACACAACTTCTTTATTGATATCATAAACAGAACAGAACAACAAACAAAATGGCGCTGGCTCTTTTATACTTCCCTTGCAGGGACAGCATCAGCCTATCAATGCAAGGCTAATCTCCCACCTTGCACATGCTCACAAGACTGGAGACAGCCTGTCTGGTCCCAGGCAACCACATGGTCTGCCCAGGCCTTCTGCAACCTCCTGAGCCTGCTGAGTCATTCAGCAGGTCCAGGAAATAACAGATACAATACCAGTACAATGGCCAGGACATTAAGTGAGATAGGATGGATGCTATTACTGATTGGTGAAATAATTTTCCTTGGGTCATTATATATAAAAATATACATTTGCTTCTTTGTGAAATTTGTTGTTGTTAATTGCGAAGTCGTGTCCGACCCATCACGACCCCATGGACAATGGTCCTCCAGGTCTTCCTGTCCTCTACCATCTTCTGGAGTCCATTTAAGTTCACACCTACTGCTTCAGTGACTCCATCCAGCCATCTCATTCTCTGTCATCCCATTCTTCTATTGCCCTCAATCTTTCCCAGCATTAGGCCCTTCTCCAGTGAGTCCTTCCTTCTCATTAGGTGGCCAAAGTATTTGAGTTTCAACTTCAGGATCTGGCCTTCTAAAGAGCATTCGGGGTTGATCTCTTCTAGGACTGACCGGTTTGAACGCCTTGCAGTCCAAGGGACTCGCAGGAGTCTTCTCCAGCACCATAGTTCAAAGGCCTCAATTCTTTGGCGCTCAGCCTTTCTTATGGTCCAACTTTCACAGCCATACATTGCAACTGGGAAAACCATGGCCTGGACTATACGCACTTTTGTTGGCAGGGTGATGTCTCTGCTTTTTAGTATGCTGTCTAGATTTGCCATAGCTTTCCTCCCCAGGAGCAAGCGTCTTTTAATTTCTTGGCTGCAGTCCCCATCTGAGGTGACCTTGGAGCCCAGAAAAATAAAATCTGTCTCTACCTCCATTTCTTCCCCATCTATTTGCCAGGAATTGAGAGGGCCGGATGCCATGATTTTGGTTTTCTTAATGTTGAGTTTCAAGCCAACTTTTGCACTCTCCTTCTTCACCTGCATCAAGAGGCTCTTTAGTTCCTCTTCACTTTTTGCCATTAGCGTGGTATCATCTGCATATCTTAAATTGTTGATATTTCTCCCGGCAAGCTTAATTCCAACTTTTGTTTCATCTAGCCCTGCCTTTCTTATGATGTGCTCTGCATATAAGTTAAATAGGCAGGGCGACAGTATACAGCCTTGCCGGACACCTTTTCCAATTTTGAACCAATCAGTGGTTCCGTGTCCAGTTCTCACTGTTGCTTCTTGACCCGCATATAGGTTTCTCAAGAGACAAATGAGATGGTCTGGTACTCCCATCTCTTTAAGAACTTGCCACAATTTGTTGTGATCCACACAATCAAAGGCTTTTGCATAGTCAATGAAGCAGAAGTAGATGTTTTTCTGGAACTCCCTAGCTTTCTCCATGATCCAGCGTATGTTGGCAATTTGATCTCTAGTTCCTCTGCCTCTTCGAAATCCTGCCTGTACTTCTGGTAGTTCTTGATCCACATACTGCTGGAGTCTAGCTTGTAGGATTTTAAGCATAAGTTTACTAGCATGTGAAATGAGTGCAATGCTGTGATAGTTTGAACATTCTTTGGCATTGCCTTTCTTTGGAATTGGAATGTAAACTGACCTTTTCCAATCCTGTGGCCACTGTTGAGTTTTCCAAATTTGCTGGCAAATTGAGTGTAGCACTTTTACTGCATCGTCTTTTAAGATTTTGAATAGCTCATCTGGAATACTGTCACCTCCACTATCTTTGTTGTTGCTCAGATTTTCTAAGGCCCATTTCACTTCACATTCTAGGATGTCTGGTTCGAGGTCAGTGACCATCTCATTGTGGTTATCTGGGACGTTAAGCTCATTCTTGTATAGTTCTTCTGTGTAGTTTTGCCATCTCTTCTTAATCTCTTCTGCCTCTGTTAGGCCCCTGCCATTTTGGTCCTTTATCATGCCCATCTTTGCATGAAATGTTCCCTTCATATCTCCAATTTTTTTGAAGAGATCTCTGGTCCTCCCTATTCTGTTGTTTTCTTCTATTTCTTTGCACTGTTCATTTGAGAAGGCATTCTTATCTGTGAAATTTAGAAGAAGGTAAAATTGGAATCAACCATTTTAGGATGCATCTTGTAAGCTGATGTAACTTTGGCTGCATTGACTAATAAGTCATGCAAGATCAATATAGGTATCTTTTTCAAAACAATTGCATTAATGATATTGAAAATGCTGTTGACAAATATTTACAAAGCATCTGCAAGCTCTTAAATATTTACAAATATTTTAAAAATACATTTAAAAGTTTGTCCGCAAGCTCACAGTATATTAGAAATGATACTAAATAAAAGAAATGAAGTAAGCAAGGATTGAAACAGCAATCTCTTCTTTGACCAATAGGGTTGATCTCAGTCAAGTTGATTTTCCTTACCATGTAGTTCTTTCTGGAAATCATCGGCTTTGGCTCCCATTGGCCTGTCATCTCTTAGCCTTTGTCAGAAAGTAAAATGAGTTTTTCATAATCTCTGCATTCCTGTGGTCCACTAAAGAGCATCTGGCTCAACCTACCATACACAGTTGTAGATAAATTATTAGAGGACTGACCACTATAAATATGCTACCTAGAGGGGAAACATGGGATATAATTCTAATAAAGACCTGTGTAAAATTAGTTTGTAACATGTGATCATCATGTGATCAATAGTTCTTTAATTCAGTTGTTCACAAGTTGTATGTTGTGCTTTCTATTTATGTATATTTCTCGTTTTTCTTTCTTTCTTCGTCTGTATCCACACATAGTTTACACATAGTGAATGACTGAATTCATATACTGCAGTAATTCATCAGCAAATAAAGTGACCTTATGGTTTAAAATGAAGTGTGACTCCAGTCTTTTGGGATGGAATGATTTTTCAAAAAGAGGAGGATCATGTGATAAACATTTTCTTCCTAGTAGCAGAAGACACCTTTCTTTCTAGCAACAGCTTCTATAGAAAACATACAGGCAGAGAACACAGTGAATATGTTGCAATTTCAGGCACAGAAACCAAGTTCATGTCTTGTTCTCCTGGGGACTTTCAAGTTTTATGTGTGTGTTGATGTCATTTATTGGACAAATAAAAGATCTTAGCTATTCTGCCTTGTGGAATATAAGAAGATTCTGATGCTACCTTAAAATTAGATGGTTGCTAGATTGGAAGTCAAAAGGCAAAGAAAGTTCAGGCATAATTCCTTAGAGTTGGACTCATATATTGGCGCATAAAATGTCCATATGACAGGGGAATTAGCCATCAGAAATCAAAATGCTCAAGACTATCCTGCTAGAAGAAACTAAAATAACCCTCAGATCCTGAGTTATATTTTTGTCAACAGAATGCAAAATTTGTTCCGGAATCCAGAAACAGGACCTTGAATGGTAGTAGTGCCCTTTTTACATCTGTGTTAAGAGTCCTGCCTCTAACTAGGGAAGTTTCATTCAGCTGTCACAGATAACAATTCTTACATTCTTGTCTGGGATGTTGATGCTGATTATTATGGCTATTATTTTGGAAAGTTTATTACAGTGTGTTGAAAATAAGTACTGAGGCAGCAAGAAGATGTGTTTGTTGTTTAAAAGCAAATACAGCAGGTTGCTTGGCAACCAGCAAATAGCTAGATTCAGGGTAGAAAGGGGACTGGAGAAATGAAGTAAAGAGCTTGATGTACTTTCAAATAGGCAAAGGAGGATTTGGTTCTTGACAGTTTAAGGTTAAAAAAAAGCAGCAAAAACAAAAAAAAGAAGTACAGCCATGACACTTACCCTTATTACAGAATATTCAGATTGCTGTGCTTTGGGAGAGGATGGACAAAGGCCAGTTGACCATTGGCTTTTGCGCCTCAAGGATGTGAAGGATAATTTCTTTTTGAAACAGAACTTTAATTAATCTGTGCTATGTGATTCCCAGTACTTGGGAATAATATCACACAGACAGCTTTGCAGTTAAAAGTAGGCAAAATTTCTACAAAATTTCTAGTGGCAAAGAAGAAAAATGAAATACTTAAGCGGTGATAGCTAGCTTCTATAGACAAGTATAGAATATACTTGCTAGTCAATATCTATGTTGTATTCCCCCAGGTTACATTCTAATAAGATTTAAAAAAGGAGGCAACATAGAAACTCACTGTGGAGGTAAAAGGAATTTCTGACTAATATGTTAGAATGGAAATGGAAGATGAGTATGCCAGCAAGGAGCTAATTTGGCAGAATGGAACTCAGAAAAACTAAAGCACAAATGGAGCTCAGTATGACAAGGGAAATTAACAACAACAGGATTAACTGTTGGATGAGTTTTCTTTAGTTCTTTTAAAGATAATTTTTAACTATAAGTGTAAAGATTTAATTAAAAATATAATACACAGCAGAAGGATAATTAATGTTGGCTTTAGAAAATTTTAAATGGATACGATGGACTTGATTTAAGATTTTGATGTTAACTGAAAGAATCTTTCTGTGGGAAAATGTCTAAGTTTATACTGGAAACATGAATGACTTTGGAGGTTGGACACCAGAGAGCACTATAAGGAAATAAATGCATCAATGGTTACTTTAAGGGATATCTACAATGAATGTGCATGAAGTTTTCAAATTATTTACTATTACTCAAAATATGCTACTGGAAAGGAACAAGCCCCATTGAACAGAACAGAAATTTAAAAGTGGATTTAAAAATGATAGCCTATAAGAAAGGATGGAAATAATGGATTTACAAATCAAATGAGATAATGATGCAATGATTTAAAAAGACATATAAATATTAAACCAGAAGAGTGATGTGGAGATTTTCTCCATGCAGAATTTAGAAAATGGACTTGCTGAAACTGCTATAGGTTTTCTGAGAAAAGACAATGAGAGTATGAACACTGACATGGATAATTTCTTTCTACTGAAATTTAAAAAAAAGGCTTTGATAATGATACCAAGGATTTGAGAGAAAAGAGTGTATGAGAATGCAGATATTAGATCAGCTGTTCTCAACCTGTGGGTCATGACCCCTTTTGGGGTCGAATGACTGTTTCACAGGGGGTCGCCTAAGACCATTGGAAAACACATATTTCTGATGGTCTTAGGAACTGAGATACCGCTCCACATCTGTCACCATATGGCCTTCTCCGCCATTTGGAGAGAGAGAGAGAGAGAGAGGCACTTTTGCTTCCCTTCTCTCTCTCTCTCTCTCTCTCTCTCTCTCTCTCTCTCTCTCAGATGGACTTACCTCCTGCAGTGCTTCTCATTGGCCCTGTGCCCGGGTGCCTCACCCCCTGGGAGAAGCACAGCCAGGGCCTCATGGCTTGGAGCCGCCCAGGGAAGCCCCAGGATCCCTGCTGGGAGTGGCCCACTGGAGGCTCCGCTGAGCAGGGCAGCCGTCCCGCAAGCCATGGCCCAAGGGAGACCAGCCCATGCAATCCCCAGTCAGCCTGACCATTGGACCTGCTGACCCGGAAGGCACACCAGAATCCAGGCTGCTGGGAAGGAAGAAGGAGATGCAGCAAAGGTGGGAGAGGAGAGCCACCTCCTGGGGCCCAGCACTGGTGGCGGCTTCCTTGCCCTCCCCTTTCTCCTCCCCTTCTTCCTCTTGCTGCCCCCAAAGCAGCTCAGGCAGGCACTGGGACAAGAGGGGTGCCTGGGGGAGCAGCTGGGCTGGACGAGGGGCTGGCAGGGGCTGTGCAGAACCAGCCCCCACCGTGGCTCCATTGGATGGGTGAAGGACGCGGCTGGGTAGTATGGAGTCCCAGCTAGGGCAACTGCTTCCTCGCCCTCCTCCTCTCCTTCCTCCTGCTGCGCCCCAGGTGGCTCGGTGTGCGCTGCCTCCACCGTGCCTCCATAGATTGGTGGAGGGCGAGGCCAGGCAGCACGAAGTCCCAGCGAGGGCGGCGGCCGGGCTGGGAGCGGCAGGGACCCCAACGATGCTGCCCTGTCGCTGCCGCTGCCATCAGAGCCGCTGCCTCCCATCTGCTCCCCCTCCCCACCCATTCAGTTGAGGATGCGCAGAGGCCAGGGGCGGTGGGGATCCCTGACAATACTGCCATAAGAGAGAGAAAGAGAGAGAGGAAAGAGAGAGAAACAGAGGAAAAGAAAGAGGAAAAAGAGAGAGAAAGAGAAAGAGGAAAGAGAGAGAAAAGAGACTGCCTTCCCAGTCGCTGAGAAAGGGGAAAAAAGAGCCGTGAGCGAGTTCCCTTTCTGCCTCGTTGCTGAACCCTTTTTTTTAAAACGACTGTTCGTTCAGAACTCCTTGGGGCTTGTTTCCATGAGCTTGTGGCAGATCAGTAAATAAAGGGGTGGGGGAGCCAAATGGTCCAAGGCATTTGCACCCTGAATGTGTGGACGCTGCTTTCATGATTTGCCACCACCACCCCCTCTCTTCCCGCCCTGCTCGGGCAATGTGCTGCTGCTGCTGCTGCTGCTGGCTGAGCTGAGCTGAGCTGTGGCACTGAGCCGATCCCCACACCTCCTGATTGCCTGGCCATGCTCTGCCCCCGGCCACCCTCCGTGCCGCGCCGGAGCCTCCCCCGTGCTTCCCGGCCTGCCTCCCTTGCCGTCGGAGGGCATCTATGTGTGTCTCCAGACCTTACTGGACTATCATCCCCAGCAGTCCTTAAAAGCATTGTGGAAGAGTGGGGAATGCTTGGAATTGCATCACCATCTGGAAAAACATGACTCTCCAAAGATCGATCGATCCTTCCTTCCTTCCATCCATTCATCTCCTTCCCTTCCCCTTCAATCTCTTTCCTTCCTTCCTTCCTTCCTTCCTTTCCCCCTCAATCTCCTTCCTTCTCCATCTCTTTCCTTTCCCCTTCAATCTTCCTTCTTTCTTTCTTTCCTTCCTTCCTTCCTTCCTTCCTTCCTTCCTTCCTTCCATCTGCTTCCCTTCCCCTTCAATCTCTCCTTCCTTCCTTCCTTCCTTCCTTTCCCCCTCAATCTCCTTCCTTCTCCATCTCTTTCCTTTCCCCTTCAATCTTCCTTCCTTCCTTCCATCTCCATCCCTTCCCCTTCAATCTCTCCCCTTCCTTCTTTCCTTCCTTCCTTCCTTCCTTCCTTCCTTCCTTCCTTCCTTCCTTCCTTCCTTCCTTCCCCCTTCAATCTTCCTTCCTTCCTTCCTTCCATTTCCATCCCTTTCCTTTCAATCTCTCTCCTTCCTTCCTTCCTTCCTTCCTTCCTTCCTTCCTTCCTTCCTTCCTTCCTTCCTTCCTTCCATCCATCTCCATCTCCATCTCCATCACTTCCCCTTCAATCTCTCTCTTTCCTTCCCCTTCAATCTCCTTCCTTCTCCATCTCATTCCTTTCCCCTTCAATCTTCCTTCCTTCCATCTCCATCTCCATCCCTTCCCCTTCACTTTCTCCTTCCTTCCTTCCTTCCTTTTCCCTTCAATCTCCTTCCTTCTCCATCTCCTTTCTTTCTCCTTCAATCTTCCTTCCTTTCCCCTCCAATCTTCCTTCCTTCCTTTCTTTCCCTTTCAATCTCCTTCCTTCTCCATCTCCTTCCATTCCCCTTCAATCTTCCTTCCTTCTTTCCCCTTCCCTCCTTCCCAACATTTTTGAGCAAGGAAGAGTAAGCTTCTCCAGCAAGCATTGCTATATTGTTTTTGTGATTAATCACTATGCTTTAATTATGTTCACTTCGTAACAATGAAAATACACCCTGCATATCAGATATTTACATTAATATTCATAACAGTAGCAAAATTACAGTTATGAAGTAGCAACAAAAATAATTTTATGGTTGGGGGTCACCACAACATGAGGAACTGTATTAAGGGGTCGCGGCATTAGAAAGGTTGAGAGATCTAAGGATTGTTGAGAGAAAGAATATCAAATTTGTTTATTTGACCAAAGTTAAAATGAATGATCAATATCTGTTGATTGGGGTGAGATGTCAATGTTTTAAAATTTTGTTTATTAGAAAAGAGAAAACGTTTAGAAAACGTCAGGAACTAGTCCAGACAATCACCAGGATTTTACTGATTTGAAGGACCACAGATACACAAATATACATACACACAAAGTGGTCTGAGGGAGAGTGACTGATCCAAGGTACTGATTTTCCCTGGCCAAAGGTAGAGTTGGACCTGGCTCTCTCACAGTCCTTCTAGTCCAGATTAACCACTACAACACATTGACTATAATATGTAAATTTGGGGAGCAGGTTTAATGTTGATGATTAATCCTAGCCACAATGATTGCATCTCTTAGCTTTATGTGTGAACCAGACTATTGTGCAGAGTGTGGTTAAACTAAATCAGTGGGTTGACATATTATAGGAGTCTATTCAATATTATGTTTGCCTCCACATCAAGAAAAAAACTATCCACACACACAACCTTTCTCCCACAATTATTTTGAAGGCAGTTTAAAAAGAGAGATTTCTGACTGAATTTCAGATATCTCTGGTCTGAGGTTTTATTCCCAGCATTTAATTTAATGTTTATTCATTTTATTCCCATCTTCTACTGAAAAAGATCTAGTACTGCCAATTATAGAGACAATATTAGCCCAAACTGATTTATGTAATGTTTCATAAATTGGCCTTTGGTCTTTATTGCATTTGTAATATTTCAACCTTGTTACTCTTGTTATATATTGAAAATAATAATGAACATTTCATAATATTCTTTTAGTATGAGTCTTACATTTCACCTTAATAGAATTATTTTATTTCCTGTCAATATTAACACCCAGGTCCCTTGACTCATTCTTTAAGGTAGGTGGATGGCAGGCAGTTTATGAGAACAGTGAGAGGCAATGAAGGAGTCATTGTGGTATCTTACTCCTTGGCAATGCCTTAGTGCAGGGCTTTTCAACCAGTGGTACGGGTACCACCTGTGGTACATTGGCACCTGGCAAGTGGTACGCGACCATCCTAGAAAGGTAGTGGGGGAGGGGAATGAGCTGAACCGATGGCAGCACCGCACAAGCCTGAGCGAGAGATGGCTGGAGCTGAAGGGCTGTCAGGGCTCAGCGGAAGTGCCAGGATCAGTGCCAGGCTCCAGCTGGAGCTGGGCGCTGATCCTGATGCTTCTGCTGAGCTCTGAAGAAGCACCAATCAGCTGGAAAGCAGCACTGATCCTGGCACTTCTGCTAACCCCAGAAGAAGTGCCAATCAGCTGGAAAGCAGCACTGATCCTGGCACTTCTGCTAACCCCAGAAGAAGTGCCAATCAGCTGGAATGCTGCAGCATCTCCAGGGTCTTGTGATTTACATTCAGATGCTTGGCAACTGATTCATATTTATGATGGTCACAATGTCCCAGGGTCATGTGAATGACCAAAACCTGCTGCAACCACCCAGCAGATGGGGGGAATAAAAACCAAACATCCCCCACCCCACCCCTGCTGCCAATTCTCAACAGAAATGCTCACAACAATGAAAATCTTGGACAGGAGGAAGAGCGTGGCTGGGCGTGCAGGCAGGTGTCTTGCTCAGCTGTGGCTTGGAGGCATTTTTTTCAGTGCCATTGTAACTTCAAACAGTCACTAAGTGAACTGTTGTAAGTCAAGGACTACCTGTACTTTATCTCTTTTTTCTTTCTTTCTCCTTTTTTTTTTTTTGGTCATCAAGTTTTTGACACTTTGCTAGGTGACTGGTGATACTCAGATGTTGCCATATCCTAAAAGTGGTACAATGGGTGAAAAGGTTGAAAAGCCCTGCCTTAGTGTATTGCCCTAGATCATCAGTTATGTCTTTGCAATATTTTTTCTACTCCTGATAATCCTTTGGGATGCTGGGCAATAAGGATCAATGTCCTGGTTTTGGGGGGGGGGGCGAGGACACTACAGGTTTTCTATATATTACTGGTCAAACTGAAATAATAGAGAATTCACCACATTTTGTAAGCAAGAGCAAGCAAGCAAGCAAAGTAACAAACTGCTTATATTTTACCATTGCAACTATTACTAATCATATCTCCATCTTAGATCTTTCCCCTTTTTCTCTAGGTAAGCAGTTAAGAAAGATTCAGAGCTTGACGTACTGATTTTTTGTTGACATCACTTTATGGGACAAGGGAAGGAAAGAAGGAAATGAGGTACAAATCACACATTTATCAAATATATTTTTATCATGAAATATCAAAGACACATTCTGTCTAGCCAAGATACAAATTTGGACAAGTGAAAACTTTTCTTGGAAAATGTGCAAATTGATATCTAACCCCAGATGACTTAATTCAGCTGATCTGCTGTGAATGTGAAAGAATATGTTGCTTTAAGGTTAAGAATTCTTGATTATTACTAGCGCATTAGTTTAACTGCAGCGATGAAGATAATAATAACATATAGACTTAGTAGGTCTTTAATAGATCCTTTAAAAAGATTTTCAAATAGCATATAGCTCTCAAATAGCAGCATCATTGACAAAAAATAGTGAAAAGGGTCCTTAAATTTGCTGTGATACTGGGATATATCACTTGGGATAAAAACAGATTCGTGCTTGATGCATTTATAGTTCAAGAGTGTTCCATGTGTTGTTTGAAATTTAGCAGTTGTTCCCTTCATTTGTTTTACCCATAGGTGTTGAAATAGTACTATATTTCTGTAAAGTCATCAATATCCTTTTGTCCTCTGGGTGTCTCACCTTTAGGTTTCCTAACACAGTCAACATAATAGCTACTCCAGAGTGACTTCATTGATCATTCTACTTGGTCACACTACTTCTCTTCATTCTTATCAGCCAGGACAGGCAAAAGTTGAGTAGAAATGAAGTTGATTTCCTTTCTTTAAACATCCTGATAACCTCCACTGGTTGTATCAAATGAAACACATTCGGTTTAATTGGACAAGTAGGTGCTAATGGTACATGTATTTCTCTGGGCTAGAACAGAAATGAACAGTCTTTGTCTGGAAAATGACACACAAATTGGTTATAGGCTATAAGGCTCCCATGCCTTATCAACCAAATTATAAAAGGCCTGTAACCACCTGTTCCATTATATAGCTCTGAATAGATACAACAGTGGTGAAAAAAAATGAAACTTTGATGCCATCACCAGCATGACCTATATACTTCAATATTGATTTTAAACTGTGTTCACTCATACTGGTCGTGACTGTTCAATTAACTGTGGCTTCTGTCTTTTCATTGTTACTAGATCCTTTAAACCAATAGTAAGCTAATATATCCACAGGGAGGTTTTATACCTTCATAGACCATTACCCATTTCCCATTCTAAAGATTGATCAGGGCTTCAACAGGAATGCTGCTCTGTGTTAATGGAATTCACTGGTCTTAAAAAAAAAAATCAGGACCAATGGTCACCTAGGGCACATCCTTTTAATGTAATCTTCTGCCCATGTGAAACATGGTGAAAGTCTACTTATGACAAAGCAGCTATTTTTAATTTTTCTACCTCTGTTCCATCCAGCAAGGGAAAGAAAATGATCCAAGTTGAATATAATTAAATGTATTTAAGAAGGAGTGGAAAATATTAATTCCTGAGCAACTTCAGATCAACAATCTTACTTATTAAAAGCATGGGTTTCTTTTTGTCTTCCTAACATTTTTCCTGTAAATTCTGGGTCTATTTTTTTTCCAGTTCAACTGATCTTGATCTATTGCTTGTAACAGAAATTGACTGACCAGTTTATATTTCAAACCTGAGTCACGGGCTGAGAAAAAGTGACTGACCCAAAGTCACCCAGATTGTCTCCTGGTTTCTAGCCTGGTGCCTTAGCCATTAGACAAAACTAAATCTATTTCTATTTATGCAATATATGGACTCAATTTACTTCTTCTTAGTATATAACTTCCCTGATTTTTACTTTGCAATATTGCGAACAACAACAACAACAAACCTTTGCAAACTTTTAAGAATTGAATTATTAGCAAAATATCTTTTTACAGGATAGTTCTTTAAAAAAAAACTCTGAAAAGATACTTTGATCTTATTAAATTTGTCCAAAATTATCCTATTTAGAAAAATGCTACAACCTTCATCACTTTTTATAGAAGTAAAAATAGTCATTGTTATATAAATGGCACATTTAGATTTTCTGAGGAGAGTTATCTTGACTATTATAGCCTAATTACCCAATCACTGCATAACTGAATCCTATATTCAGATTACATCACCAGAAGCTTTAAAGATGCTGAATTTTTCCACGCTGCACATTCATCCTAGTACAAATCCTATACTTGTCAGCAGTGGTGAGATTCAAATATGAACAACCGGTTCTCTGTGTGGATGCTGCTTCCAGAAGTCCATTCTGGGCCTGGGCAATAAAAAATTAGCTACCGGTTCTGCCAAAGTGGTGCGAACTGGCTGAATCCCACCACTACTTGTCAGAAAAGTCTGTGTATAAACATGCACACATTTTTCTAATACAGCTAGGGTTTCAATAGTATTGAACTTAGAAGACCAAAACCTCAGACTCAGTAAGTTTATTTCAACTCTACTTCTACATATCACACACACACACACACACACACACACACACACACACACACTATGATTAACTTGGGATTCATAAATATATCTATTGTATCTGCATCAATACACAGACATTACAGGATGCTCTTCTGTTCTTTGTAACAATGAGGGTTCAGATTCCATCTTTAAAAAATGAATCAGGACTAACTCAAAGGAACGAAAAATGTTAATAACAACAACAAGAACAATCTGGATGAAGATGATCACTACAAATACCTGGGTATCCTTCAAGCTGACAACATCAAACACATAAAAGATTAGAAGAGGATATACTATGAGGCTATGATTTCAGTAGTATTGAACCGAGAAAACTGAAACCTTTGTTTCAACTCTACTCCTATATATCATACACCCATATTATCTTGAGATCAATAAATATATCTATTGTATCTGCATCAATACACAGACATTATGGAATCCTCTTCTGTTCTTAGTAGCACTGAGGGTTCAGATTCCATTTTTTGTTAAAAAAATGAGTCAGGATTGACTCAAAGGACAATGACAAGAAGAGTCTGGATGAAGATGATCACTACAAATACCCGGGTATCCTTCAAGCTGATAATATCGAACACACTGAAGTAAAAAAGATTAGAAGTGGATACACCATGACGGTGAAGAAGCTCTTGAAGTTCAAACTCAATGGAAGAAATACTATCAAGGCAATTAATACTATGCAATTCCAGTCATTAAATACACAGCTAGAATAGTGGACTGGTCCAGAACTAAAAGCTCTAGATAGGAAGATCAGAAAAATAATGACAATGAATCATGCCCTTCATCACTGCAGCAATATTTACACACTCTACTTATCAAGGAAAATAGGAGTGTGGAATGTTGCAAGTACACCAGACATTGAAGAAGAAAAAAAGGGTACTGGAAGAGTATCTGAGGGACAGTGAAGAAGATACACTGAAGGCTTACTGGAGAGACTAAACCGGCTTACAAGAAACAAAACAAAGTAATGGAAAATGAAGAAGCTAATGTGCATTGGGACTTTAGAATTCAAACACATAACACCCTGCCACATAACACCCTAGACTTAACAATTGTTGATAAAAAAAAAAAAATCTGGATGGTGGATGTGGCAATATGTGAATAAGAGAAAGAGAAGAGAAAAGAGAAGAGAAGCAAAGAGAAGCTGAAAGCTGGCAAAAGAAAACAAAGAAATTATCAACTGTAATAAAGTGCTTTGGGTGCAATCCCAAAATAGCTGGAACATCACATGAACATTGGTTTTGATTTGGTTGAAATTGACAAAATCACCATTAATCAGTTGCAAAAGGCAGCTTTACTTGAAACAGCTTGCATCCTGTGACTGTACCTTTAACACCATCAAACCATAACATCTTCCTATCCCAGGTCCTTAGCAAAGACTCAGTAAATAGATGAAAATTCCAATCTAATAATACAAACATTTGACTGATGGTGCAACCAACTGTAGTAATGTTTAAATCCTTGTTTAAGGCACTTTTTCCCTCAGCTGTTTTTTTTTTTCAAGTGGCCCAATCTAAAATCTTGCTCCCTAGACCTCCTGGGTCAGACATGTCAAACTTGCGATGTCATGTGATGTCGCACAATGTATCTGAGCTTTTTCGCCATTGCCAGCAATGGGGTGGGCGTGGTTTCCCGATGACACGTCCGGCCTGTGGGCTGGCAGTTTGACACCCCTGTTCTAGGTCTTTCTGCTCCCCCCTTCTGCTTGAGAAGAAAAACTTCTATTTTCTTTTTTTTCCCTAATACATTCCTTTAAACATTTTTTCCACTATTTCTTTCTTGTGCTTAGCCTTCTCTTTTCTTTAACATGTTTTTTTCCTGAGTGTCCTCTTTCCCTTGCAAGGGTGCCTTGCTAAGTTGCCCCTAGTTACACATATTCCCCGGTGCTTCTCTCCTTCTTGCTGAATGACCATATAACTCACCTCTTTTCAACTCTCTCTCCTTAAGTTTCTGTCTCAGTTTACCTTGTGCCTGGATTTCACTCCTTGGAAAAAAGTCTATCCAATAATGGAGGTTTCTTGATCTTTTTTCTTTTCTTTTGTTCTGACCTCTAGCTAGATTTGGAGTTTCTTAATTTCTGCCGTCTTGGTCATTGTAGCAACATCTTGTTTCTTATCCTACAACTTGTTTATTTTGCTACCTCCACCCTCTGAAGAGTCTTGTATCCCTGATTTCTACAATAGCAACTTCCCAACTTCTGGTTAGGTCAGATTTTAACTCTCTTTTTTCCTCCCAAATTCTAATAGCAATCTGGATCTGAACATGCATTTTCTGCCAGAGAAACCATCTTCTCCCTTAGCCCCTTCAATGTAGAATAAATATTTAAAGTGATATTTTCTACCTGTTATAAGAAAGTTTGGGAAACGTGTACACAATCATCCTTTGAATGAAAGGGCTATATAAATAATAACCATATTCATAATAGTTTTTATTTTGTGCTGCTTTTGACATCCCATTTCCAATCCACCGTAACTCAAATGAAAGAAAGCCTTGCTCAAAGCAATTCAATTAAAAGTGGCTCCACTATTTTGCTGCAGTTACTCTGACACTTTTCATATTTCAAACAGAATTGTTTAGATCTTTTGAGACTTTTTTATTCAACTGCAGAAATAATTCCACTGATATTTACATTTCTTTATTCAGATTCTCCCAAATATATATATATTTTTTTAAAAAAATGTTAAGAAGTGCACATGTTTCCAGTCTGTTTTGCTAGATTGTAGAAACTATTAATTATTAATTTTAGGTCCTTTTTATATTCAATTTATATTGTATACTTTTCTCCTGTTTCCCATCTCTCTCTCTCTCTCTCTCTCTCTCTCTCTCTCTCTCTCTCTCTCTCTCTCTCTCTCTCTGCATTTTTGGCAATCTCTCTGACACTAGGGTAAGTAATGTTGTATTTGTTTGCAAACCAGCACAAAGTGATAGAATTTACAACCATTACTGTCCACCTGTAGAATTATATAGGATGTAACAATATTTTGCTACTTTTCTGGGAAATTATTTTTGTTGTCTTGTATCTAGTGAAAATCAAATTAAAACTCAAGAAATATAAATAGGAGAGGGATGATCAGCTGAAGACACACTGTAGATCTGTTAAGAAAAGAGACCATGGGTCATGGTTTCTAAAGCTTATGTGCTACAAGGGCAGCACAAACCTTAAAAAAAATGTTTGCATTTCCAGTCCAAAACTGCTATGGAAAAGAGACTGAAATCAGTCAGAGTTATCATCCTTCAAAAACTTAGGATTTGTTTCAAGAAGTTGATTTGAAGACTGAAAATTGATCATTAATAAACATATCCTGGAAAGGAGCAGCAGATTCTAACTGACCTTTGTTTAAAATCTTTGAAAGTTAATTTTGCTTGATCTGACCCCCATGATAAGGAAAAGCCATAATGATTCAATTCAGTTTTTCCACAAATAATTCAAATTATATGCCAAATTAGATAGGCCAATCCAACTGGGTTATGGAGTAGTTTTAGCCAATAAAGGGAACATATATTCAAAGGGTAGATTTCTAACTCCTGTTTCTTGCCAAACTACTATCTTTGGGACACAGTGGGTAACTTGGACAATAAAAGGATTATCTGGATCTTTTTCAGTCAGGATTCAGACCTTGATGTGGGACAAAAATGACTGGTTGGATTTTTGGATGACCTCTAGGGTGGTGGAATGGGAGTAGCGAATTCATCTTTGCCTTTGATGTCACAGTGGCTTTCAATACCATTGAACATGACATCCTTTTGGATTGGCAATATAGGAGAATAACAGACAGAGGTTGGGAGCAGAGTTAAGCATGTCAACAGCCTAGAGTTGTTATGTTCCCATAAACATTCCAAGTCCAACTTTTAATATCCATTGACCCTTATCTACCACCAGTTTAGTACTGAACATTAATTTACTAGATTCTTGTGTAATAAATCTTCCTGACTTCTACTTAATATATGGTCCTGATTCTTTGCACTTGAAAGCTCAGCGGGCTGGGGGTGAGAGATATGGTGCCATGCTGGTTCACCTTTTTCCTTTGAAGTCAATTTCAGTCAATGATAATTCGGGGAGGAGAGGTCCTACCCACAGCCCCTTTTACTTGGACTTCAGTACTTTCTCCTCTTCTTTTCAACATCTACTGAGTCAGCTCATCCGTTGCCATGGGATGAGGTATCATCATTATGCTAATGGTAGCCAATTGTATATCTTTATCCCTGGACAATTAAGTGATGTCATGACCATCTTATTTTGGTGCCTGAATGCTTTGAGAGGCTGAATGTGGAACAAGCCCTGGTAAAACTGAGTGGCTTTGGTTTAGGGGAGCCTCAAGGCAATTATGTGTATTCCTAGAACAGTGTATGTTACACCTCTGGATCCATGAGTTGCACTAATTGCCAGTTTCCATCTGAATCCAATTCAAGGCGTTATTTTTAACATTTGAAAACCTCTATGTGTAGAAATGAACTTTCTGAGGGTCTACCTTTGCCCATTTACATCACCCTTCCCCATCAGATTTTGCAGAGAAGGCATGTTGCTGGTACCATCGACTAGGAATATACTTTTAATGGGCCTCAGAGATGCCTTCTTTGTTGTGGTGCCCAATTTATGGAACATCCTTCCACCTGAATTGTCCCCAACCCTTTTGACATACCATAGGCCCTCAAAACCTGGTTATGTGACCAGGCTTGGACACTTGGCTAGATGGCTCCATTATTTTATTTATTTTTTAATTCTCCCTGTATTTTAAACGTATTTTATTTTTAAAGGATATTTATTTTAATAGTTCTTTATATTTGCATTTGCTGATTTTACATTATTTACCTATTATTGTGTACCACCAAGAGTTACCTTCAGTGAAATAGATGGCTATAATAAATTTGTAAAATCAGTCAGTCAATCAATCAATCAATGTCAGAAATGTGACTTGGTCTTTTTCTAGAATAACCATGTTGTTACACAGCCTTGAATGAGTCCTATTTAACAGCTATGTTCAAATTTTAACTGCAAAGAACAACTGAATTTTAGAACATAAAAATTGTGTAGCTCAAGCAAAATAAAAAAGCTTAGATGACTGAGACTAATTTGTCTGCATTTTAAAATACATAAATCAGGTGAGTTATTCAGCTTGGAAAACTACTTCATATTATTTGAAGGTTTTAACTTTGTTAAGTGGTCTGTCCATTGCAATACCAGATATATAGAAGGTAAGGCCTTGGTCTTGATAAAGTTTGTATCGGGTTCTTTGCATGTTTACACCCATAACTGCTGACTTTGCCTAATTAAAAAGAAGATACATTGTGAACAAATGATTACATCTCTAAGGGCTTTTTTTAAAAAAAAAAAATCTGTACATGTTTTTCACAGCTCAGCACTCTGCAGGGCCACAATAAAATCTGGCATTCCCTACTGAAATCTTTAATCATTTAATTAACGAGGCATTTCTTCATATTCATTAGAGTCTTATGGAAGCTTTGAATCCATCTTCACTAGTGTCATCAAGTCAAGTGCAGGTGTTCTTGTGACAAACATGGATAACTAACTGTGATCTGCTAGTACCAAATGTATCTTGACAACCTCTCACCCCACTCCACTCCATCCTTATTTATTTGATAGCTTAAAAGTGGAAGAAAAATGTAATTGTTCCAGATTCAGTCTAGATGTTACCGAGGTTTAAACTAGATTGTTTTAGGTTTCCAGCTACTTTAGACAGCTACCAGTGAATTAATATAAATGAAAATGAATTTGGATGAAGGGTGGAGGTGTTTTTATAATAACAGCAACAATCTTTGGTTATATTTTTATCTACATTGTTACTCCATCAGCTGTTGTATAAGTCTCTTTTTCTATTTCTATTTCTAAGAGCTGTGGTTGGATCAGGTTTTCATTACCTTTAGTCCCCATGCTAGGACCTCAACTTAAAAGTGGTATAAGAAGCTAAGAGCCAGTTTGTTCTAGGGCTAAGGCACCACCCTAGGAAGCATTCAAGTCCTGCCTTATAAAAGCCAGCTGAGTGACTTTGGTCCAGTCACTCTCTCTCAGCCCAACTCACATTATTTTGGGTAAAATAGGAGGAGAAGAAAAAGATTATATATATATATATATATATATATATATATAGAGAGAGAGAGAGAGAGAGAGAGAGAGAGAGAGAGAGAGAGAGAGAGAGAGAGAGAGAGAGAGAGAGAGAGAGAGAGAAAGAGAGAGAGAGAATAGAACATTTGCACAATTACACACTACATTTTGCTTATTGTAAGACTTGGACAATGATAGGCTATTGGATGAAACCTATCATATACGAAAGCTTCCAGTGAAGGTTGCTGTTTGGTTTGGATAATAAGGACAATCATTTTTACTTGGGCTTTGTCCTGCTGTGCTCCAGGATTTATTACAACTGCTGCTAATTCTATTGGCTAGGTCAGTATCTGACAATACTGTATTCTATCATTGCAATACACTTGGTGTTTTCAAATGTCTTATAAACAGATTCTAGAAAGTAGATTATATCTGTGAGCTTAATTGTTATTTGGGAATCACTCTCCATTTTTCATCCATAAATTGTCCTTTGAGTTCACACATACAATGATAATTATAGCAGCAGTAGCTACTACATTTCTATTTGACGGTGGAGAGGCAGAGAGATTGCATCCAGTGCACCTTGCATCCAGTGACTCCTGCCTCAGCACAGATAATGGAGTCATTCATGATGCATTTATTATACATTGTCTCCTCTGGTCTTTTTTTTTTAGCATAAGTTGGATTTTATATTGCTACTAAATATAATCATGAGAGCCTTCCTTTATTTTAAAGATGGTTCATTACAAATTACCTTCTAACAATCTTATAACTTGGTATATAGATTAAACCAGTGTTTCCCATCTTGGTCAACTTTGTGATGTGTAGATTTCAACTTCCAGCATTATGTAGCTGATATGGCTGTTGCTAAGTCATAAGATGTTGAAGTCTAGACATCTCAAATTTGTCTAGGTTGGGAAATGCTGATCTAAATAGAACAATAGGTTGGGGAATTAAGTTGTTTTAATATGTAATACTCCAATGATTGAATAAATTTTACAAAAGTAGAATTGCACTAAAGTTAAGCAGCATTTATAAGTAATTTTAGCTTGAATGCAGAAATCAAATAATAGGTAGCTTTGTCTTAACTGGAAGAATTAACTGTTCTGCCTAAGTTAGTGGCAGAGGGAGCATCTTGACGAGACTGAACTATTAACCAGCAATTAAGCAGAGTGTTAGATACAACTATTCACAGTATTACTAAGCTATAGGAATCTAATAAAACCCTTGAGGAGTGCAAATAGGAAATTTTCAAAAATGTTACTCATTTCTGCTTTAAGCAATCTGTGTACTATAAGAAGGTCCTATAAGCTTGACTCCAGCTTCTGATCTATAAAACCTAGTTTGCCTGGTTACAGTTTTCCAAAGTATATTTTTCCATTCTGCCCATTAAATATCTTTCATGAAATGGCAGGATTGAACTTTGGATTTTCAAAACATAAAACATGTAATATTATTATGGCAGATCATACAATGGGGCAGGTATTTAGACGGGATGCAACATTTTTATCCCTCTAGCGGGTTTTTCCCAAGGACATAAGATAGGTAGATGTTGTTTGATGGTATTATTTGAGGATGTAAACTGTTCCACGTAAACCTGCCTTTTGAAATTGATTTTGTCAATGCCAATGGGTTCAGGTGGTGCTGTAGTTGCTTTGGGGTTGGGGCACCTATTACTATTGGTACCATTTTTTTTTGCCACAGTCATTCTATTTCTATATGCAGATCTTTATACTTCATGATTTTCTCCAGTGCATTCTCTTATATTTTGTTTTCAGGAACTGCAATGTCCACTACCATCATTATCATCCTGTATGCCACCTGACTCTCAATGACTCTTGGTGGCTCCCAACAATCAAACAGATAAACTACAAATCAATAAACCTTAAAAACTAAAAATAAAAGATGGCAAGTACAATGAACCAAGAGGCATCTCTCTCTCTCACACTCACTCACCAAAGACCTAGGTAAGAAGCTAGGTCTTTACAGCATTTCTGAACAACAATAATGTGGGGGCCATCTAGATGTTGGGAAAACCTCAGGAGGCAGGCTTTTAGGGGTCCTGAGAGAAGACAGCAGCATCCAGAGAAGCTAATATAATCCTGGGTTGTCAATGAGTCGATTTCAGTGTATTTGTGAACTTGGTTAGAGGAAAAATTGCCACTTTGTTTTTGCTATCTGCTAACTGAAATTCAGGTTTTCATTCAAGAATGCATATAAATAGCCAAATAATTTAGGGCTACTAGATTCCAAAAATATTTGTTAACTTCAGCAAATCTCACTATCTGAAATTATTATTTCCTATTCCCTTTACTATTAAAAAAGGTATTGCATGGTATTGATTTGATGGAATAATAAAACAGCACATATATTATATTACAGATTTATTTTTTAACATGCATTTGAGCATAATCTTGCAATGAAATCTGTATATAGTTTATTTTATGCATTTAAGTACATTTTTCTGATAAGGAATATGCAGGCTGCAGCAAACTCTGCATGGCACAAAATGGTTAAAAATTCCTGGCATAGATGATTAGGAGCAAGGGAGATAAACTGAGCCATAGGACCAGAGAGAGAAAGAAACAACATCCAAAGCCAGTCAAGCAAAGCCTGTGAACAGTAACTTCAGAGTTAGAGGAGGACACACAGGCCCAATGGGTTGTTTACCCACTGGGCCAGTATTATCCCTTTCATATGTACTCTTTCTTTAAAATTGCCAATTTGAGCTCTAAAGACAACTCTGAGTCTGAACAAACATTCTAAATCTACACCCAAAAATGATGCTTTAGAAATACACTCTTATCCTCTAAATTTTAGGACTACTTTAACCCCTAATGCAATCATTTTTTAAGGTGTTAGGTTCCCCCCCCCAAAAAAAACAGGCTGTATTTTGTAAAGCTATTTTGTTAAATTAGTAGCAAATCTGTTTCCTCTTAACAACCAAGATGTACCTTCTATTTTATTTGGATTTTCTTGGTAGAGAGAGAAAATTAATCCACAAAGCCTTTCTGAATGGAAGCACACATGGCATTGGACTTTAATTAAATGAAAGTGCTTAATAGCTAAGGAGAGCTCATATGGGTTCTTGGAGAAATCAGTGCTTCAACTCAGGATTAACCTCTATTTTAAAGTGGGTTTCCTTTTATGGGGAAGATATATATTTTTTAACCCCTGAGCTCTTAGCTAAACCTTAGAGGGATGGGGGTGGGTGGGTTAGGAAAGTGCAGTGCTTATTCCAATTCACAGAGGCTCAGTTAAAGTTTGTACTGCCTGAATCAATAGAATAGAATAGAATAGAATAGAATAGAATAGAATAGAATAGAATAGAAGTTGAAAGGAATCTTGGAGGTCCTCTAGTCCAGCCCACTATACCATTTCAGTCAAATTGTTGTCCAATCTTCTTAAAACCATCCAGTGTTGGAACAGGCACGTTGTAACACTGGTTAATTGTTCTGTCTGGAAATTTCTTCTTATTTCTAGGTTGCTACTCTCCTTTATTAGTTTCCATCCATTGCTTCTTGTCCTGCCCTCAGGTGCTTTGAAGAATAGCCTGACTTCCTCTTCTTTGTGGCAACCTCTGAGATATTGGAAGAGTGCTATCATGTCACCTCTAGTCCCTCTTTTCATTAGACTAGACATACCCAATTCCAGCAATCATTCTTTATATGTTTTAGCCTCCAGTTCTCTATTATATATTATATCACTATATATTATATAATTACCCATTATACATCCCACATTTTTCTGTAACAACATATATACTTATACCAAATTAAATCTAGGTGGATTTATTTTGAGTTTCTTTCTCACAATGTCCTCTTTTCCAAGAATGAGTAAGAGGAAAGTCCCCTCTTAATAGTCCAATTCATTTCTTTTCCAGTTCCAAAAGCCAGGTCTATATTCATTGCCAGCACCTCACATTGTCACAATTCTATTAGCACTACTTTCTAATCATAGTTTAAAGTTCATTTTTACTGACAAAGAAAGCTCTCAGAGATATTGAGCTAAGACACTGAAGGGATCATCTATTCTCTATCCTCCCACCTATTCATTAATACCATTCCATTTTTCCATCATTTTCAGAGTGAAGATTGGCTAAGATATGAAATAGAAACTTTGCTAGTTTGGTTCCAGACTGCATATCTTCCTCTGAAGTATAATCTGGTTCTTTTCTGCTGACCTTTAGGAAATCTGCTCAGTGCTTAGCCCATATAATGCATATCCACCACCCAAGTCCATTTCCATGACATTTGGAGCTTACCACATATTAATGTATATTTTGTGCTTTTTTTACTCTAAATTAATTCCCTTTTCCATGTTTTAAAACTCTCCAGAACCCCCAAACCACATAAAAGTTGAAAATGTTGAGCTCGTTGCTTCCAGGGATTGTAACTCCTAAAAAAGAGAGAAAAGATACTTTTTGCCTTTAACATTAGTTTAAATAGCTAAAATATATTTAAAATCATTAATGATAGTTTACACCTTTCCACATTATATTCACGGACTGACATTTAATAAATGATATAAACCCAAAGAGGACTTTCACTAAACATCCCACTGCGTAATTTTTCTCACTCATTTCATGCATTATTATATTCTTTATTTTACAATGTGCCAGAGGATGTTTATAGTTTAATGACCATCATTTTGTACATTTCAGCATATTCACAATGATGAAGATCATTTATCATGTTTGAATATTCCAATTTGTATGCTTCAGCTTTTTTTCAAAGAAACAAACAAAAAATGTACTTGAAGATGATTTTTTTTTGCAGTCGCTAAACCAATATAAGATCTCCACTTTATTGTTTGATTAGTTTGACATTACCAAAAATGCTGTTTAAAAAAAAAGATAAAGAATTATGGGAAAGCAATTCTGACTTAGATCACCCCCAATCCCCAAAGATTGATAAGCAATAAAGAGACTCAATAAATTAGGGATGAGGAAAGTAGAAGGTGAGAACAAGTATGGAATCATTTACAATTCAAAATGATATATTTCATCATGTGTTCTCCAGAGTGCAACATATGTCTTTTACTTGAATAACATGCATTCATCGATAGGTCATTAATTTAGATCTAAAATAGTGGTATTCCCTGAAAGTTACACACACACACACACACACATAGAAAGAGAGAGGGGGGGGGACAATTTTAAAAGTCAGTAACTTGAGCATCAAGGCCATCCCTGAGACAAAGGCACACTTTTCATTCAGGAATGTGTTCTTGAGAAGAAAAAGTGTTTCCTAATGTATCTAGTCATCATATATTCAATTTCCCATGGCTACTTGTCCCTCTTTGTGCTGTAGACTGCCCTAGCCAATTTTTGTTTTTGTTTTTGCCTAAATATTAATAGACATACATATCAGTACCTATTGGAACTAGCACAGTGTAGTGATAAATGTAGTGTGGAATCAGGACTTAAGAGATCCAGGTTCAGGTTCATCCTCCCCTATGAAATAGGGGTGGCTTTGTGCTTGATCTCCTTCACAGGATTGTTATTGGTATAGTAGTTATGGTGTTGGCCTAGAAATCAGGAGGCTGTGAGTTCTTGTACCACTTTAAGCATGAAAAACCAACTGGATAATTTTAGGCTACTCATACCTACCTCACCTCACAGGATTGCTGTTGTGAGGAAAATAATTAGAGAGATGAGTATTAGGTATGTTCACCTGCTTGAATTCTATACAAAAAAAAAAGAAACATCTAAAAAAAAGAAAAAAAGTGGAGGGTGATGCTTTATGTAAGATGCACTGAATTCCTAAAGACAGGATATAAATCCAACTGAAGAAGATTCTTGGACGAGAAGTGAAATATCTTCAAACAAAAACAAAGAAAGTCCAGTTGCCTTTTGAAAAAGCATTTTCGGGACAATCATGACCTGGATGATTGAGAATCTCCATAGACAGATATAAATCTAATAAATAAAAAAAAATAATACATCTAAAGGACTGATACCCAAACAATGAGGCAGAAAGTATTTTAGCTGTATCCACAAAAATGTGTTTCCCAAAACTATATAAGTGATGGAGTTGAGCTGCTGAACTATATAGTTCTGATTGTATCCAGTATTAGGATAAAAGTGTTCCACCTTTATATTTCTCATTTTCTGAGAGGAAAAGAGAAATGTTAAGCCACCACCACCCTTGTAATTCAATTATATTTAATTTAATCTTTGTAGATACTTCAAATGAAAAGGAGCTTATTCAGAATGTATGAAGTAGGACACACACCTTTATTTTTTATAACCAGGGCTTAAACCTTTATTTTACCTTTTCTTTTAGCTTCTAATGACTGTAAAACTTGTCAGGGGATGGCCCTGGAAAATGTAGGTCTGAATTTTGAGGTTTTCTTTATTGCAGGCTGAAAAATGAAAAGAAGATGTTCATTAAGCTGTACAGTGACATAAATCTGCTATTATTATTGCTGATACTGATTAGCAATTGTGAGGCATTCCATGACAATTTTTAACAAGGTTTTTTTTTTTTTTCAAAAATATGATGTTGCTATTCGGTTTCTATGGATTCTACTTTGTAATGAACTGGGACCCCAAGCACCTATTCTGTTGGGTTCTTGAATATGTCAGATTATTAAACAGTGGAAAATGGAAAAAAAAATGCTAGTTAAAATTAAGTGCCACACAGGCACAATGCAATAGCACATAGCACAGTAGCGATAGTAACTTGGTGCATATTTTTCTAATTCACATGTTTATTTTACCATGATTGCATATGCGTCTGACTATGAAGTGCTTGGCATCAACCTTCTTTGTCTCTTTGTTTCTATAAAATAGATACTGTATATCTTGTATTTGGGTGTGGGAGGGGGAATCTTTCACTATGAGAACATTGCTAACAAGTCCTTTGTATGACTGACCAGCTTCTGCAAACCTTTACAAGTAAACTCTTTAAAAAATGAATATTGGGTTTGTGGTCTTGAGTGAGTAGAAGCACTGACTAGGATCAGCTGCAAAACCAGCTGAGAAGGGAAAGGGAACTCTGTTGCTCATGAGTTTTTTTTTTTCCCAATGATAAACTAACATCAGTGGTGGGATTCAAATATGTGCACAACTGGTTCTCTGTGTGGATGCCCCTTCTGGAAGTCCATTCTGGGCCTGGGCAACAAAAAATTAGCTACTGGTTCTGCCAAACTGGTACGAACTGGCTGAATCCCATCATTGATTAACATGTTTCTGGAAATCACAAACTGAAACTTAGTTATTAGTACTTGATAACTAATCAATGCACTTGATTAAATGATAATAATATCATCAATTAAATGATATTTGAGGTTAATGGGACTGTATATAGGTCAAACAATTACTTGTTATAATTTGTAGTTTTCAGGCTAACACAGAAAATGTATTGGAAGTTAGCAGTCCTCGTGAAATTTAAAACTTTCAGCACAATAAGAGAAAGAGAGAATGAGTTCAATGAAAACCAGTGGTAGCCAAGTATTTCAAGAAGCAATCCACTGTAGTGGAACAATACAACACAGGAATACAGGGAAAAAATACTAAAAAAATAAAGGTATAATGTTAAAGCTTCTACGCATTGCAAACGAGACATGCTTAAGCAAAGAGGGCAAGAAGTTAAGATGTGAGACATTCACAAATTCAGCACAAGCATGCTATAAGCGCAGCTTAGTTTGGGAAAAAAGAATAATGCAAAAGAAGTTTATATTTGAGGGAAGACACAGGAAAAAAACAGAAAAAGAGACCAAGAGGGAAATAATTATTTCCCCCCAGAATTGTGACTTAGTTGTGAAACTAGCTTTTCTAGGATCAGATTAAGAGAGAGAAAGAAAAGAGCTTCCCAACCAAACAGGATTTTTTGGGGGATGGGGTGATTGTAAAGATGGGGGCACATCTTTACAATTTTAAATTTAACAAATGAGATGACATCAGAACCAATTCTTCCTTAGGGTGGAGGAAATCATTTTAAAAAGTGTGTTTTGAATAGTAGAGGAAAGAAGCAATTCCTCCTTCACATCCCTCCTCTTTCTACTACTTGGACTGAGGAGATGGGCAGAAGATTCTTCAGTATCATAAAAAGTGAGGCCTATACTATCAATTGTTCTCTTTAAAAAAGGAGAAGCTTTGGGTTGAATAGACTCACTCTTGTCTGGCTCTACCATTGTGAGAGGGAAATGGAGGCAGCAAAGGCATTCTCAGAAATAATCCCCACCATCTGGGGGTTCGTGCAATCATTATACTTCTGATATTTCCTAAACAGATTAGAACAATTTTATTTCATTGTGCCTTTTGTCCAAGCTGAACAGGGGTGTTGTGATGGCTGGAATTGCATTGTGTTTGCTAGGACTTGCTTTCCTTGCATTGTTTTGTTCTATTGTTTGCCGTCCAGAATCTGTCAAGAATAAAACCTTAAAATATGTACAATTAAAGGCTTTACTGATGTGATAGAATTTAACCACAATAGTAGGATGTGACAAATGATGTGTGTGTGTGTGTGTGTGTGTGTGTGTGTGTGAATGCTTGTCTTTGGTATGCCAGTATTTATTTTTCATTTATTCAGGCATTTATACTCTGCTTACTTCCAAGGCTCTAGTCTAGCAATAGGAAGCTTCTTTTGTGCTTTTGCCAAACTGGCACGGAGTCTTTCCTTCCAATTTGCAGGCTACCTTTACCCAAAAGAATTTCCAGAAAATTCCCCCATAGACATCACACAATAACATCCTGTAACCTTCTAAAAGCATGGCTAAATATAAGTATATTACTAAACTAGATTGATATTGTATTGTATGTTTCAGTTTTGTATGTTTTAGTTTCCAGGCCTTTGATCATCGTAGTTGCTCTTCTTTGAACTTTTTCCAAACTCTCAATATCTTTGTTTGTGATATGGTGACCAAAATTGGCTGCAGTATTCCAGGTGTGGTCTCACTAGGTTTTTATAATGAGGGAAGTCAGAGCCCCAGAGAAGGAAATATTAAAAGGGCAGAAAAATATATTTCCTCAAAAGGATTTTTAAAAGCAGAAACCAACCCTCTCCCCAGTCTCTCTGTCTCCAGCAGGAGCCAGCCCTATACAAATGCAAATGTAAAACCATCAGAAAGCTGGAGCAAGAAGACAAAGACCTAAAATCTGCATATCCCACCTGAGATGGGACATAATAGGACTAACCCATTATCATCAAGTATACCAGAGAATCACTCCTAGACCCAGGTCAGAATATGTGACACAGGAAATAGCCTCAAAGTTCATGCCACAGGAACAGGAAACTATTCCAAACAAAAGGCTAGAGAGGGTATAAAAACCTACTGCCCATGTGCTCAGGTCCTTCTTTCTTCTGGTCTTTCCTGCAAGAACCATCTTTCTGCCTCTTCAATAAATTGTAACCTTCTTCTCAAAGCAGTCACCATGTTGTTTATTTATCCGCGGCTTGAATGAACCAGGATGAAGACTTTACTTCCAACAATAAAGTACTAATACTTCACATGATATTGATTCTATGCCTCTGTTTATACAACCCAGGATTGTATTACGGTAGCTTTCTTGGTTGCTGCTGCACACTGCTGGCTCATAGTCAAATGATCGTCCACTAGGACTCCAAGGCCCCTCTCAAATTCACTGCTTTTGAGCCTCTATTCTTTCTAGCATTTTCCCAAGTGATCCATAAAGTGTCTAAAGGAGATGCCAGATATTCTTAGTACAAATATTCTTCTGCGAAATCTATGCAACGCAATGCAATGCAACACAATACAATACATCATGGAAATGGAAAGACTGGGAGAATATATGAATCACATTAGGTCAAATCTGTTTGGGCAGGTTAATATTGATTCTGTTTAATATTATTTTATTAATGACTGGGCAAAAGTGCAATACTGAGCCAAACTGGGGATGCAATTTAGGGAAAGAAATACCATAGGAAACCCCTTGCTATTGTTGAAAGAAAAGTCTTCATCCTGGTTCATCCAAGCTGGGGATAAATAAAGAACATGGCGACTGCTTTAGAAAGAAGGTTGCAGTTTGTTGAAGAGCCAGATTGAAAGATGGTTCTGGCAGGAAACAGGAGAGAAAAGAAGGACTGAGCACATGTGGATAGTAGGTTTTTATACCCTCTCTAGCCTTTTGTTTGGAATAGTTTCCTGTTCCTGTTTTAGGCTTTGTATTTCCTGTGTCATGTATTCTGACCTGAGTCTGAATGTGCCTTTCTGGTATTCTTGATGTTTATGGGTTAGTCCTATTATGTGCCAAGGGTTATATCCTGCTTCCCTGGTGATGGGGCTAATGACTCCTAGAGTTTGGGTGGGGTATGCAGATTTTAGGTCTCTTTGTCTTCTTGATCTCCTAGCTGGAGCCTTTCTGATGGTTTACTTCTGCATTTGTAGAGAGCTGGCTTCTGCTTGGGACAGAGAGACTTGGGGGCAGGGTTGGTTTCTGCTTTTAAAATCCTTCTGAGGAAATATATTTTTCTGCCCTTTTAATATTTCCTTCTCGGGGGGGTGACTTCCCTCACTATAAAATGACTTTCCTGACTTCATTAAACTTTCCCTCATTTAGGTCACAAAATATTGTCATGCCAACAAGAGTCAGTCTTGGTCTACTAGCTGAGGCACTAGGCCAGAAGCCAGGAGATAGGAGTTCTAATCCCACCTTAGGTGTGAAAGCTGGCAGGGTGATTTTGGACCAGTCACACTCAGCCCACTCCATCAGGCTCAGGTGACAAGCCAGTCAGTCAATTCCTGTCTCAACCAATGGATCAACACTCGAACTGATAGAAAAACAAAAACAAAAAGAGTACTGTATATCCCTTGGGTATTTTCACTTGCAGGAAAACACTAAGAAAAATAATCTTGTAATGGCAGTGAAGCAAGAAACACTTTCTTATTTTCTGAGAGGCAACCAACATGTATGGCAATAATATTCTTTCAATGTTGAGCCTGTCAAGGCTGTTGAATAGTGTCCCAACTATTTGAAGGGCAGAAATTTCATTACCCAAACACAGTGGTAAGGACACTGACACACAGTTCATCAAGTGTCTGTACATAGGTACAATACATCACACCCCCAGTAAGCTCACAAAACAACAGTAGAAATAAATAAACTCCATAATGAAAACTCCCAGCAACCCAAAAGCAAAAAGACAACAATCCTCAAACATCCACATTCAACTTTACTGGGCTCCAGTCTCATTCTACTCCAATCCTTGTAAGACTTCATCTACATGTGAGAGAGGACTTTCTTTAGAATTATTTATATTAATTTATTCCACAGAAATAATAATGCAATTGTTATTTGTTAGATGTATATCCCAATTTTTATTCAGGAGTTTAAGGCAACTATTTTATTAATAGCAGCATCAAGGAATATTAATATTAGATACTATAGCAGGAAGCAGACAAGTAAACTGACAATAACAGTGAAAAATAAATCTTAAGGATATCGATGTAATAATTATAAGGAAGTACCATTTAATACAATTCTGTGATTATCAATTACAGGTAGTCCTCGACTTATAATTGTAACTGAGCCCAGAATATGGTCATACATTGTGCCAATTATTAAGTAAGTCAGCAAGTGACCATACTCAATTTTATAACCTTTTTTTGCAGTAATATAACAATCTAGCAAATGCTGCAGTTATTAATTGAATGTGGCAATTATTAAGCAAATGCTTTGATCATTAAGTCAACTCACTTTAGCCAATGGATGTTTTCTGCCAGAAAGTAAACACCAGTTTTGTCATAAAACATCATATGATTGAGCTTCCGGTACGGGGCAATGGCGATGGCGGCTAATTCTTAGCCGTCCAGCTGGGAAGGTGTCAGAATCGCGGAGCCCAGCGCGTATCAGCTGGCCCGCGGTTCGCAATTCCCTTCCCGGGCAAAGGGAAGGGATAGAGAACGCAGGAGTAGAGGTAGAACCCCTGAACCCCCTCTGGATTTATTCCTAGAGGGGGTGAAAGGAGTGTTCCCTCGGAGCTCCTGCTGATCTCCGCCTCCCAGCTGTTTTTGCTTCCTTTGAAGCAAAAGAAACCGCCGCCTCTATCTCCGTGAATATAGCGTCTTGGTGAGTAACTTTTAAACGGACAGAGCGGTTTAAAGGATTTTTTTATATAGTTTAGGGTTTTATTTCTTTTTTTTTTTAGTTAGTTTTGGTTAGTTTTGGTTATTTCTCCTTTGTTCTTTTTTTTTTTTTTGGTACGGAGAGAGGAATTAAGATGGCGTTTTGAAACTGTCGGAGTTTTTTTTTTCCTTCTTTGGCTTTTTCTTTACTTCTAAAGGACTGGATTTTAATGATTTTGCTTTTGATATTTTTGCTCTTGGTATTGGATTTTTCTTTTGACTCTTTTCTCTTTTTCTTTTTTGGATTTTTTAAGAACTATGTTGGTGCTGTTTTTTTGAAAAGAAAAATCTTTTCCTCCTCCCCTTTTCTTGGGGAGAAGGGAAGTGAGAACGGTGTCATATAAAATGGCTTCAAAGAGACAGCTGCCTTCAACAACAACTAAGGTGGTTTCTTCCCCTACAACTCTTACTGCACAACCACAACAACAAATTAAACATGTACCACCGGCTCAGCCACCACCCTCCCCTCCTCTGCCAGGCCTGTCAACACAAGAGGTTAAAGGTATAATGGGGGATGCGATGTCTCAAATGAGAGATGAAATGAAGCAATTTGTTATACAGATTAAATCTGATATTAAATCTGACATTAAAGAAGAGATAAGTGGGATAAAGGGCTTATTAGAAGCTAATAATACCATCTTGCGACAAGATATAGTTGCAGCAGTATCAGGCTTGGCTACGGTGGTGGTGAAGCTGGATGCAAGATTGGAGGAAGTGGAAGACAAAGTTGACTCTTTTGATGATAAAATTCAAGATGTGGAAAGGAAGGTGGAGACTTCACAAGAAGATATTCTTATGTTTCAATACAGACAGATGGAGTATGCCTTGAGGATTAGAGGCCTCAAGGAAGATATGAATCAAGACTTGATGGAGAAGGTGCTTACTGACTTAGCTGTTGCTCTGAATATGGATAAAGGAGAATTACGCAGAGAAGTGGAAAAAATTTATAGAGTCAATTCTTGGATTGCGAAGCAGAAGAATTTGCCCAGAGATGTGGTGATTTATTTTACAAAGAAGTCTCTGCGTAATGAAATTGTACAAACTTTTTATAATAAGAGATTCCAGATTGCTACTCAAGATATTATTATCTTAAAGGAAATCCCATCAAAGATTCTAAGAAACAGGAAAGACTTTTCTTTTCTAGCTAATGAGCTTAAAACCAGATTGATGCCATTCAGATGGGAAATCCTGATGGGTATTGTTTTGAGCCATGCGGGGACACGTTATAGATTGAATACGGTTGATAAAGCCAGAGAGTTTTACAACACGGTCCTGGGTGCAGGCTCAGCTCCACCTGTTCAGAAATCTTTGAGTGGCAAAGAGTCGGAGCAGCAATCTGAGGCATTAGGCTTGGTCTCCGCTGGGATGCTGCAAGCTGAATGGCAACGTCAAACGGAGGTTAAAGAGCAGAGGATGACCCGTGCAGCTTATAGACATAAAGAGAAGGAGCAACGTAAGAAAGAGGCCAAAGAAGCTTCTTCTGAAAGTGCATTGCCGGTGGGAGGAGCAAGACCCAAGAGTTATGCAACACATGCAGCAATGGCAGATCTCAAAGGTGTCTTCTCCGGGCTCCTGGCCAAGGGAGATGGCAAAGTTTCTGACCTGGAATGTTAACGGATTGAATTCTCCTCAGAAAAGGAAAAAAAATTTTACTATTTAAAGCAACACAACAATGATGTTATTTGTTTACAGGAAACTCATATTTTACTTAAGGATCAGAAATATTTAGTTAATGCTCGTTTGGGATCTCATTTTGTATCTTCTGCTCCTGGCAAAAAGGGGGGAGTTGTTATCTATGTGAAGCAAAATTTGCCAGCTTGTCTGGTAGAATCAGATCCCCAAGGAAGATATGTGATGATTGAACTTGGCTTGTATGGTAAGAAAGTACTTATAGTGGGACTTTATGCACCAAATCAGCAACAGGAACAATTTTATAGGTTGTTACATCAAAAAATAACCTTGCTGGACTATAGATCCGTGGTATTAATGGGCGATTGGAATGGTGTCTTAGATATACAAAGGGATAAGAAAGGTTCTTCTCCTTTTTTTAAACAAGCAAAATTACTTAAAGCCTTTTTTGACATGAAAGAGGACTGGGAACTAAGGGATTATTGGCGGGAATGTAAACAAGAGGAGAGAGATTTCACCTTTTTTTCAGATAGACACCAATCCTTCTCAAGAATTGACTTTTTTTTTTATTACAACGGACTTATATAATAGAGTAAAGAATGTAAAGATTTTTCCTAGATCGCTGACGGATCATAGTCCAGTTTGGATGGAACTGATTCAAGAAAAAGAAGAGAGAAGATCCTGGAGAGTGAATGAAAATCTATTTAGACAAGAAAAGAATGTTCAAAAGTTAAAGGAGTGTTTAAAGGACTATTTTGCTTTAAATATGTATAAGGGGACTTCAATGTCAATGGTATGGGATGCAGGCAAAGCATTTATGCGTGGTATCTTGATAAAAATGAATAATTGTCATAAGCGAAAGCAGACTCAGAAATGTAAAGAATTGGAAGATGAAATTAAATTAAAAGAAAAGTCTTTGATTTTAAATTCTTCTGATGAAAGTATTAAAGAATCTGTAAAGTTATTAAGGACACAATTTAATATGTTGTTAGCAGATCAAGCTGCAACCAACTTATTGTTTATGAAACAAAATACATTTTGTAATGCTAATAAGCCAGGGAGATGGTTGGCTTACCAGCTAAGAAAGAAACAGAGACAGAGAACAATAGATAAAATAAATTATCAGGGTAAACTAGTTTCTCAGAAGGAATTGATTAAGAAATCTTTTTTGGACTATTATCAAAAATTATATAAATCTACCAATGTTCAAATTTTAGATATAAATAAATACTTAAATGAGGCTAGTTTTCCCAAACTGACAGAGGACCAGAAACAGGAAATTAATGGCTTAATTACTAAGGAGGAAATTGTGCTAGCAATTCAACAATTGAAATTAGGGAAAGCACCGGGTACGGATGGGTTAACAGCTGTTTATTATAAAGCCTTAATGGAGGAGATGACTCAGCCATTAGGTGATCTTTTTAATGATATTTTACAGGGTCTAGAGATTCCTCCTTCATGGCGTAGTGCTTTTATATCATTGATTCCAAAAGAGGATCAAGATCTTACTTTACCAAAGAATTATAGGCCTATATCTCTTTTAAATGTGGATTATAAGATATTTGTAAAAATTTTAGCAAATAGGCTTATGAGGGTTGTGCATTATCTTGTGCATAAAGATCAATCTGGGTTTATATCTGGAAGGTATATGAAAAATAATGTTAGACAAATTATTAATTTATTAGAATATTTAGACAAGAACAACCAAGTCTCCGCGGGGCTGATATTTTTAGATGCTGAAAAAGCTTTTGATCAACTGAATTGGCATTTTATGCTAAGAGTAATGGAAGAGATGAATTTTGGTGAAAAGATAGTACAAGCTCTTACGGTAATATATCAAAAACAAACGGCACAACTTATTGTTAATGGAGGGTTGTCAGAGGTTTTTACAATAGAGAAAGGTACCAGGCAGGGATGTCCATTATCACCGTTGTTGTTTGTTTTAACATTGGAAATATTGTTGATCAAAATTCGAGAGTCGCAGGAAATTAAAGGAATAGAAGTTAACAAAAAAGAATATAAGTTAAGAGCTTTTGCGGATGACTTGGTTGTTACTTTGTCGCAACCTACTTATTCTGTAGAAAAGTTATTACAACTGATTCATTATTATGGTGTGGTTTCGGGTTTTAAGATTAATGTTAATAAGACTAAAATTTTACCCAAAAATATGACTAGTCAGGAGAAGCAGACTTTGGTTAATTTGACGGGTTTTGAAATTGTTAATAAGGTAAAATATTTGGGGGTGATGTTATCTGTTTCTAACGCAAAACTATTTAAAAATAACTATGAAAGGTTGTGGGTTAGGGTACAGAAAGACTTGAAGAATTGGGAGAAGTTGCAATTATCCCTCATGGGAAGAATTGCAGTGATAAAAATGAATATTCTACCCAAGTTTCTCTTTTTGTTTCAAATGTTACCGATTTTGAAGAATGAGATTAATCTAAGTGAATGGCAGAAAGGCCTTAATAAATTCATTTGGGCAGGGAAAAAGCCAAGGGTTAAGTTTAAAATTATGCAAGACTTCCGTGAGAGGGGTGGACTCAAGGTACCGAATTTGAAATTATACTATGATGCGGTGGTTCTAACACTAATTAGTGATTGGGTAAATTTGACAAATCCTGAGATACTCCATCTAGAGGGATGGGATTTACTTTTTGGGTGGCATGCCTATTTAATATTTAATAAAAAAATGGATTGGGTCTTTAAAGCTCATATTTTAAGAAGTTCTTTACTTAGGACCTGGAGAAAATATTATAAAAGTGATTTTAAAGTACCATTATGGGCTATACCTTGGCATGCGATAGAAGGAATAAAAAGAGGTGCTAAAATGGATATGGTGTCTTATAGACAGCTACTTAGATGGGATGGACAAAACTGGCAGTTAAAATCACGGGAAGAGTTAGCACAAGAAAATATTATTTACTCTTGGTTCCAATATAGGCAATTAGTAGATAGATGGAAGGTGGATTGTAAGGTGGGTTTTTTTAGAGAAGATGAAAATTTTATTAAGCAAGTGAAGGATCAAAGACAAACCCACATTAAGAGGATTTATGGGGTTTTAGTTGAATTGGACTCAGAAACGGAACTAATTAAATATTGTATGATCAGATGGGCGCAGAACTTTGGTGAGCCAGTTCCATTGGACACCTGGGAAACCATCTGGGTGAGAAATGTCAAATTTACACAAGCACAGAACTTAAGGGAGAAATTTTTATAAAATGTTTTATAGATGGCACCTTGATCCACAAAAAATGTCTCTTATGTACCCTGACTTACAACCTAAATGTTGGAGATGTGGTTGTATGGACGCTACTTTTTATCATATTTGGTGGTCGTGTAGAGAGATAAAAGCATTTGGATTAAGATATGGTGGAATATCCAGAGAATTTTTAGAAGGAGGGTAAAATTTACTCCGCAATTATTTTTGTTGGGTATAGTTACTGATTGTGACACAAAGGAGGTTATATTGATGTTAAATTTGATTACAGCCGCGAGGCTGTTAGTAGGACAATATTGGAAGAAGGAATCTTTGCTTACATTGCAGGAATGGTTTCTTAAAGTGTCTTATTTGGCGGAAATGGCAAAGATTTCGGCTTTTTTAAAGGAACAAACGCAAGAGAAATTTCTTGCTGTTTGGGACAAATGGATAAAATTTATACAATTTAAACTGGATATAAAAAAATATTACATAGCCTTTTCATAATCTTTATTTTTATATATATACGTATATATTTTAATGTTATATTTTTTTTCTTTTTTCTTTTTTTTTACAAATATAATTTTTTAATTGTTTTTTAATTAAGCCTATATTCTGCTCTGGGAAGCTCGGGGGGGGAAGGGGGGGTGTTTGGGTGGGGGTTGGGAAAGGGGGGTTTTGTTGTGTAATGTTTAGGTTTTTTTTTGTATATGTTGTTTTTTGTTTTTGTATTATTTTGTTTTTTTTGTAAAACTTATAAAACTTTTAATAAAAAAAAAAAAATCATATGATTGTGGGATGCTGCAAACTACTGTAAATGTGGCCTGGTTGCCAAACAACCAAAAAGTGATCACATTGGGGGGGGGCAGGCTTTGGAACTTTGAAACCAGGTTTGTAAATAGCTCTGGGGAGGTCCTTTGCCATCTGGAACAATCATTAAGTCATCTGCTTTAAATTGAGATTTATCTTTACTTAATACTATGTTTTCCCGTTCTGGGTCATCTTCAGTCTTCATCATATGTGATGTGAAAAAAAAATCACTTATTCCTATTTGTTGCGATAGTGTTGGCTTATTAAAAGAAATAAAATTCACAGTAAACCCCATGGTCTTTTGGTGTTTAAAGAATGCAGGAACCCATTTCCAGAACTCAGCTCTTTCCAACAAAAACTAGCAGCTTCCAAGTTCTCCCCAATTTTGTTAACCATGCTGCAAAGCAGAATCTAGAAATTAATCAGTATTAACTGCAGAGTCTGCAGTTCATACTTAAGAATTTTGGAGTTTAATTTACAATGTTGTACTTGTAGAATAATTCCAACACTGATGGAAGAGGTGTTCAGCTAATGAAATGGAATCACACTTACTGCTTCCTTTCCCATTCTTGATACATTTGCCAGACATTTCCCTGCCAGCTATCTATAGACCAAATGAGAGAAGAATCCTTATGCATGGGCAACATGCAGAGACAGATAATAGGTGTCAAGACCCTTAGAGCAGCTCACTATGAAGAAAGAAAAATTATGGGTTCAGAGCAGGTAGATTTTTCACAAAGAAATTTAGTTTTAGGTTATAGAAGCTTAGAAACTTGATATGTATACCTTGACTACCATTTATCACTGAGTATCTTAAGGCAGGACATCCTTGTTGCTTTTGATCTTTCTGAGTCTTGGGTTAATGAAGATAATGCTAATTACTTATCTGATATCACAATTGTTTTCTTCTTCCAATCACGCACATATTCACTAAATATAAAGAAAGACGTGGCATCCATATTTCCAGAGGTTCTATGACCTTTGTTTACTAACTTTCTTACCTATAAGATGTTCATAACATTTAATCCCAGATCAATAGGAATTACAAACATTTTTTTAAAAAAGCAATCTATCTAATCATTTAAATTTCTCATTTTGTTGACATGCTAGTTATGCATAGTTCTGCAACCCTTTCCATGTCTTTTTAACAGGCTAGAGATCATTCACTGACATTTATTACTTGGAGGGGATAATGTTTAAGACAGGATGGTAGTGATAGAGAATAGAAGTTCTACTATTTATACCCTTGCATAGGCATTATTGCTAAGTTAGACCTAGTACCGTACTCATTCATATGTTTAAACTCAAAATTCTCAGGAAAGAAAATAAAAATAGAAGTTAAAAAGGATCCAAAAGTGTTTTTAGAAGGCACCATCGAAAGGTTAAATGAGGACAATGATTATCTAGAGCAGTGGTTCTCAACCTTTCTAATGCCGCGATCCCATAATACAGTTTCCCATGTTGTGGTGACCCCCAACCACTTATACATCACTGGGTGCCAGAGGCATGGCCAAAGAAAAGGGGGAAAAATGGCAGACAGCCTTGTTTGGCGACCCCTGTGAAATGGTCACTTGACCCCAAATGGGGTCCCGACCCACAGGTTGAGAACCACTGATCTAGAGACAGCTAGCACAAAACAGCAATTGTCATTAGGAACTAGAGATATTTCAGCTTCATGGCATTTTCTCAGCTTTTATTTCCATCTTTTATTTAATCTATTTATTTATTACATTTGTTTGCTTCCCAAGGCACCATGAGGTGATTCTTTTTTAAGTGGCAAATACATCATTTTTCCTGTCCCCCCTGGTAAATTTTATTTCTAATATTCTCTTTTATTTTGCCCAGTTGTTTGCTATTTTGGAAAAACAAATGTACTCTTTAACTCTTTTAGTAAAGCAAGGAAAATAAAAATAAACAAACAGGCCACATGAGCACTCACAAGAGGATTCCCTGTTCAAAATCTCTCTCTCTTTCTCTCTCTCTTTACTTTGAGACTAAAAGCTCCCTGGAATTTCCAAAGATCAATGGTTCAAGATTCTATTCAAGAATTTGCCCTTGCTTTCACATGAGCTTGTTCTCACTTTGATGAAGGTACAAAAGGTCTGGAGTTTTCTGCCACAATAAAGAAGCTTTTAAGTTAGTTTGAAGTTAGTCTCTGAAAAAAAAAGTGACTTATTCCTCATCCCTTTTCCTCTTTTCCTTTAACAAAATGTGCAATAGAACTGATTTTGAACTGAGAAGGGAAAAGAAATAAAGCTTTGAAAGACTTGTTAGCATGTCTTTCCTCTGCCCAAATTCTTGTTTAATGATGGAAAGCTAATTTTCGGAATAGCTCTTCTAGGGAAAAAAAAACAAACCTCAAAATGTTCATGAAAGAAGTAAACGGACACTACGGAAAAAGAAAAAAAAATCTCTTTCTATTATGTGACTTCCTAAAAATCATGAGCATGGTTTGGCTGAGTCATGACCAGATTGCTATTTTGCAATTAGCATGTTTTGTTTGTTTTCATAACTAATTTTAGTGGATCACAAACATATGATATAATACTAAAGTGGGAGTTAAGATGAATGGATACATAGAGCATAAATGAGCAACCTGAAGCCTGGATATCTTGTGCAGCCATAAGCCCAAAAAGTGGTCCTCTAAGATACGGCAAGCCCAGTTGTTTTGTCATTAGCCAGTTGACCAACATGACATGGGTTGCAAGTTTCTTGCTGCAATTAATGACAGAAAACTAAGCATTCTCAAGTCAAGTGATCATTTATTAAGGGTCTTAGAAAATCAATCATCTGCAGTGGATTGTTTAAAGGAAAGGAACAAAATTGACAAATTATGCCAAAATATGTGTATACACATGTTGGAATAATTTTCTGTGTATCTGTATGTGTGTTTGTGTGTGTGTGTGTGTGTGTGGTTGTGCATGTAAATGAGTTTATATGCATGAGCATTTATCAATTAATTAGCCATGCTGAAGATTTTATTTTAAATGCCAAAATGGGTCATTAGTTTGTCCAAGACAGCCAAAGGTGTACTTCAGAAAAATGGGGCTATCAGGCCAGAATACAAATGGGATTTCTGTTCCTTCATGCCTTCTCCTTAAGAGTTTGTAAAATAATTTGGTGGATATTATCTGGGTGACAACTACTCTTTAAATACGAACTATGGGAAAAAAAGATTTTGCTCTGACACAGAAATCATGATATTCTCTCTAGGTTTTGAGAAAAAAAACCTTAGTCTTCTAGTCAGTTCCTTGTTAATTCTTTCAGGATATGACAGCAAGTTCTCATTTCTTTGATTATTTTGCTGCAGGCACAAATGTGTAGAGTGGAATTAACTGAAAAATCAATTGTAGCAATAATGATATACACTTTGACAGCACACACACACACACACACACATTCTTTTAGGTTGAAGGCAAATATAGACTATATGTAGGCTTCTATATAGTGAATTCCATATTTATGTATAGAAGTGCTATACAGTTTTTTAGAACTAAGTCATGGAATCCACTAGACTAGTTTTAAATTGATTGGATCAAGTGTTGAGCTGTGTAGCACTTACTATTAAATCAGGAACATTTGAATAAAGAATATCTAAAAATATCTTAAATAATATCTTAAAACAGTCTTATCTGTAGGGAAATACTGTATTTTCAATACTGTATCAGTTAGATCATGCATATTTATCTGCAATGAAATATTATAAATGAGTTGTGTACCTGTTCAGTTCATTTGATAAACCTATTAGATTTCTAATTCCAGTTCTAGGGTTTGTATACTGATTCTTTCTGGTTGTCCTTTCATTAAAAAGGAAAGCAAAGTCTTTTCACTGCTCTAATGAAACTTGTGAATGCCTTTTAATTATGGTTAATAAGGACTAAGAATTGCTATGATACCTGTCTTGGGTGGTTGTTGCAGCCATTAATAAGCATCCAATTCCCTACCCCAAAGTTTATTACAATAATATTTGAAATAAATTGTCTAACATTCTATTATTTTAGATTATGTAATTCACATGGACCATCCATACTTCAACATTTCTTTATAAAGTCTATGCACAATCATTTGAGGAGAAGTAGACGTGCTATCTTTCTTACTACCTTTCAATTCCTAGCCAGAAGAGACTTTCATCTATTCACATTTTCTGACTTATATTTTATAGACCTGAGATAGATGATAGATAGATAGATAGATAGATAGATAGATAGATAGATAGATAGATAGATAGATAAATGTTATCATTTGCCTCCCCTTATCCTTCCTGCAGATACCTACAGTATAATCAGAACCCATAGTGGTTTTCAAAATGTATGATAAACTCTGTTTTGCTGCTGTTGCATAGCAAATAAACAATGGCTATTATAATTACAGTCAATGCTAAGTTGATTGGTAGCCAAAAAATACATCAAACCATTGTTAGCACAAAGTATAGTTTGCAAATATGCCAAGCAATATGTTCCTAGTTTCCTATCTGCTATAAAAAAAGAAACCAATCTTCAGTGATGGAGCTCTTTTTTCCAGATATTTCAGTTGTAGTTAAAATTAATAATACACTATCTAGGACAGGGGTGTCAAATTCACCGTATTACGTGACGTATCGCGACATATCGTGATTTTTTCCTCTTTCTGGAGCTGGGGTGGGTGCAGCTGCCGCATGACCCATCTGACCTATGGGCCGGCAGTTTGACACCCCTGATCTAGGGCAATAAAATGTCTCTAACTGATTAAAAGCAAAGGCATGATGATAATGGGATGTTGCTTCCACTTTAAATGTAATGGGGTGTTTACTATTTCAGATGTCCCCCCCCTTTTTTTTTGAATTTGGTCTTACAGTATATTTTTAATGAGCATGGTGGTTGTTTCTGACATAAAACAAAAATTATCTGGAGGCTGTCAAGTGTCTATTCCTGAAGTAAAGTATTATTCTTGTACTATTTTGTACTCATGCAAACCTTCCCAGATACGAAATAATAAATTCTCCTATTCATTTGTCTAGTGGAAACATTTCTGGGAAGCCCACTAGTGTTGATTATTACATTTCTGTAGCTTTTCTATGTTGTTGTTGTTAATTGCGAAGTCGTGTCCGACCCATTGCGACCCCATGGACAACGTTCCTCCAGGTCTTCCTGTCCTCTACCATCTTCTGGAGTCCATTTAAATTCACACC
Source organism: Crotalus tigris (assembly GCF_016545835.1). NCBI lineage: Eukaryota > Metazoa > Chordata > Lepidosauria > Squamata > Viperidae > Crotalus > Crotalus tigris. The sequence continues at coordinate 6,300,221 of NW_024096551.1, read as the reverse complement.
TACTGCTTCAGTGACTCCATCCAGCCATCTCATTCTCTGTCGTCCCCTTCTTCTATTGCCCTCAATCTTTCCCAGCATTGGGCCCTTCTCCAGTGAGTCCTTCCTTCTCATCAGGTGGCCAAAGTATTTGAGTTTCAGCTTCAGGATCTGGCCTTCTAAAGAGCAGTCAGGGTTGATCTCTTCTAGGACTGACCGGTTTGAATGCCTTACAGTCCAAGGGACTCGCAGGAGTCTTCTCCAGCACCATAGTTCAAAGGCCTCAATTCTTTGGCGCTCAGCCTTTCTTATGGTCCAACTATCACAGCCATACATTGCAACTGGGAAAACCATGGCCTGGACTATACGCACTTTTGTTGGCAGGGTGATGTCTCTGCTTTTTAGTATGCTGTCTAGATTTGCCATAGCTTTCCTCCCCAGGAGCAAGCATCTTTTAATTTCTTGGCTGCAGTCCCCATCTGAGGTGATCTTGGAGCCCAGAAAAATAAAATCTTTCACTACCTCCATTTCTTCCCCATCTATTTGCCAGGAATTGAGAGGGCCGGATGCCATGATTTTGGTTTTCTTAATGTTGAGTTTCAAGCCAACTTTTGCACTCTCCTTCTTCACCCGCATCAAGAGGCTCTTTAGTTCCTCTTCACGTTCTGCCATTAGAGTGGTATCATCTTCATATCTTAGTTGTTGATATTTCTCCTGGCAATCTTAATTCCAACTTTTGTTTCATCTAGCCCTGCCTTTCTCATGATGTGCTCTGCATATAAGTTAAATAGGCAGGGCGACAGTATACAGCCTTGCCGGACTCCTTTTCCAATTTTGAACCAATCAGTGTTTCCGTGTTCGGTTCTCACTGTTGCTTCTTGACCCGCATATAGGTTTCTCAAGAGACAAATGAGATTGTCTGGTACTCCCATCTCTTTAAGAACTTGCCACAATTTGTTGTGATCCACACAATCAAAGGCTTTTGCATAGTCAATGAAGCAGAAGTAGATGTTTTTCTGGAACTCCCTAGCTTTCTCCATGATCCAGCGTATGTTGGCAATTTGATCTCTAGTTCCTCTGCCTCTTCAAAATCCTGCCTGTACTTCTGGTAGTTCTCGATCCACATAATGCTGGAGTCTAGCTTGTAGGATTTTAAGCATAACTTTACTAGCATGTGATATGAGTGCAATGGTGCGATAGTTTGAACATTCTTTGGCATTGCCTTTCTTTGGAATTGGAATGTAAACTGACCTTTTCCAATCCTGTGGCCACTGTTGAGTTTTCCAAATTTGCTGGCAAATTGAGTGTAGCACTTTTACTGCATCGTCTTTTAAGATTTTTAATAGCTCAGCTGGAATACTGTCACCTCCACTAGCTTTGTTGTTGCTCAGATTTTCTAAGGCCCATTTCACTTCACATTCTAGGATGTCTGGTTCGAGGTCAATGATCATCTCATTGTGGTTATCTGGGATGTTAAGCTCATTCTTGTATAGTTCTTCTGTGTAGTTTTGCCATCTCTTCTTAATCTCTTCTGCCTCTGTTAGGTCTCTGCCATTTGGTCCTTTATCATGCCCATCTTTGCATGAAACGTTCCCTTCATATCTCCAATTTTCTTGAAGAGATCTCTGGTCCTCCCTATTCTGTTGTTTTCTTCTATTTCTTTGCACTGTTCATTTAAGAAGGCATTCTTATCTCTTCTAGCTACTCTCTGGAATTATGCACCCAATTGGGTGTATCTTTCTATTTCTCCTTTGCCTTTCGCTTCCCTTCTTTCCTCAGCTATTTGCAAAGCTTCCTCAGACAGCCATTTTGCTTTCTTGCATTTCTTTTTCTTTGGGATGGTTTTAGTTGCTACTTCTTGTACAATGTTGCGAACTTCCATCCATAGTTCTTCAGGCACTCTGTCTATCAGATCTAATTCCTTAAATCTATTTGTCACCTCTACTGTATATTCATCAGGGATACGATTTAGTTCATACCTGAGTGGCCTAGTGCTTTTCCCTACTTTTTTCAATTTAAGCCTAAATTTTGCAACGAGAAGCTCATGATTTGAGCCACAGTCAGCTTCTGGTCTTGTTTTTACTGACTGTATAGAGCTTCTCCATCTTTGGCTGCAGAGCACATAGTCAATCTGATTTCTATGTTGACCATCTGGTGATGTCCATGTGTAGAGCCGTCTCTTGGGTTGTTGGAAAAGAGTGTTTGTTATGACCATCGTATTCTCTTGCCAAAATCTATCAGCCTGTGCCCTGCTTCATTTTGTACTCCAAGACCAAACTTGCTTGTTATTCCAGTTATCTTTTGGCTTCCTACCTTAGCATTCCAATCCCCCATGATGATAAGGACATCATTTTTTGGTGTTAATTCTATAAGGTGCTGTAGGGCTTCATAGAATCGGTCAATTTCATCCTCTTCAGCACCAGTGGTTGGGGCATAGATTTGGACTATTATGATATTGAATGGTTTGCCTTGGATTCGAATTGAGATCATTCTGTCATTTTGGGAATTGTATCCCATTATTGCTTTTCCTATTCTTTTATTGACTATGAAGGCTACTCCATTTCTTCTGAGGGATTCTTGCCCACAGTAGTATACCTGATGATCATCTGAGTTAAATTCACCCATTCCTATCCATTTTAGTTCGCTGATTCCTAAGATGTCGATGTTCAGTCTTGTCATCTCTTTTTTGACTACGTCTAGCTTGCCTTGATTCATGGATCTTACATTCCAGGTTCCTATGGAGAAAAAATCTTTACAGCATCGTACTTTCCTTTCACCACCAGATATATCCATAGCTGAGCATCCTTTCGGTTTTGGCCCAGTCGCTTCATTCTTTCTGGCGCTACTAGTACTAGCCCTCTGCTCTTCCCCAGTAGCATATTGGACACCTTCCGACCTGAGGGGCTCATCTTCCAGCGTCATATCTTTTTGCCTTTTAGTACTATCCATGGGGTTTTCATGGCAAAGATACTGGAGTGGTTTGCCATTTCCTTCTCCAGTGGATCACATTTTGTCAGAACTCTCTGCTATGACCTGTCCATCTTGGGTGGCCCTGCACGGCATAGCTTATAACTTCATTAAGTTACACAAGCCCCTTTGCCACGACAAGGCAGTAATCCAAAAAGGGGAGCATTTCTATAGAAAAACATAAAATTTGTTTTATTTGTAAAATAGGAAATTGTTCTTGTGTGGGTGTCACTTTCTAGAGATCCAACATCACTAGTATATGCATTTTATGTTTTGATTTAAAATACTGATCTAGTTTAGAAAATATCTTACTGGTTTATACTATCTCATTCATTGCCTTGCATTAAAAAAATCAACACACTGAGTCTTCAGTAAACATAATCATCTCTTGAAAACCACACAGTACAGTGTCTAAAATAATCCTTTGGTGATATACAAAGATTTATAAAAATTCTGGTGGGAAAAAATTGTTTTCATTTGGTGCTGCCTGTACAATTTCTGAGGGAACAATAGTCGCTCCCATCTCAAGGAGTTGCTGGTAAGAATCCTGGAGATCTATTTGCTATTTTATATCCTAGGGATGGAAAAACTGTGGGTGCATATAGCAAGCTTTCTCTTGGACGTTAGCCAAGTTCTTCTTGTGTCTTTCAACTATGGGGTATTTTGACCCAAATCAAAAATGTGAAACCTTCCTGATGGTTCTTCCATGGAATTATAGGATATAAAAATATTTAGCAAACCATAGATTTTTGCTTGTGACTTTGTGCATTCTAGACATTTAATCAATGCAATCAATTCACTTTTATCTGTCCCAGTCATCCCTCTGTATTAGCAGGCTGAGTGGTTCCAGCTCTTCCATATACAGATGCCATCTTGTCTGTATTCATACATTGAGGAGAAGATGTGCCATGAGGGCTTTTACCCGTGTTTTGTTTGGTGGCAAAATTAGTTTTAAATGCTGAGATAATTAAATTTCTACTTTCTGCATTAAATTTTCATAGCATTTGTAATTGGCAAATTATGTCAAAGCTGCTGAGTTCCAAGACTCAATGACCCACAGAGACAACTCTTCAGCTATCCTGGAGTTTTGTTTTTTTTTCCCATTCAAAAGAAAACCATTTTGTCCCTGCAGCTTCTAAGGTCTTCATAGCCAAGGTTGTCTTTCAACTACTTTATGGTACCCAGGTTTGTACTTCTAAAAATCTTTGGACTCTTGAAACTATTCTAAGCACCTAGAGATATTTAAAATGCTTCATTTAGCTTAAAGACAGGTTTAGTCTCTTTGGAGGCTAGAGTTTGAAATCATATTGTGAACGTTTAGTTATCCCCCCCCATGGGTTTTCCCCTTTTATTCTTGGAGATTGTTTTAAGTCATCTTGGGTTTTTCTTTTTAAAAAGTAATTGGTAAGTTTCACTCCTTAAGATATTTGTGGGAGAGGCTTTGCCCAGTAGTTTAATTATACTAGAAGTACTTCTTAATGGCATATTTGGGACATTGATTTTCAAATGAATTCAAGTCTCATTCCCAGCATTGTATCACATGGATGAGGAGTATTTAAATGGCTGTGTGTTAGCTGTCTATCATTCAACTGTCACTGTCCTAAAATATCACTGGATCTTTTATTTTGGCCTAGTTGGATGCATTGTTTTCTGCTGTCTTGGGAGCATTACAAATATATTCGTCTTCTCCAGTGTATCATGTGTTTGTGGAGAAAGCTCAGTGGAGCCCTTGAACCATGTGTTCATTTATTCCTTTCTGTAGATGAATCCTGGACAACCTTTATTTATCCTGTCCTAAACAACTTTTATAGTAAAGATCATGACATATATTTCTCCATCTCTTTGTCTGACCACTGTTCAAAATGGTATTTTTGGATTGTCCATTCAATGTTTGTAAATGTGCTTTTTCCCATTCCTCAAGTTTGGAATTTTTTTTATTAATTGTAGACTAATGTACCTCCATTCTTACTTGATTTCTTCTACCTTAAACCCTACTTTTCCTTGTGGCATTATCATGCCACTTCTTTAATTTCTTCCAGATGCACTCAAGTAGAAAATATAGTCCGATCTAGATTGAAGAAAGTATATACAGTATTCCTAGAGAAACTTCAAGGCAGAGTTAGTGTTGCTTAGTGTTGCTAAAAATATTATGTTTGTTACGATGCTAATTATAAATCAATTCCAGAAATAAAATCACAAATTAGTTTCTAAAAGCCTTAATTAATTAAATAAACTAGCTAAGATTCCTTGAAGTTGTCTCAAAAAAAACAAACAAACCCCACCCTGAATTCATTTAAGAACTTGGAGACTCATTTTGCTCAGAATTCCTCAGAATTACTGCTGGCAAGTAGTTTTCAATCATAATTTACCAAAGAAGGCAACTTTTCTTTTATATGTATAATGTATGCTATGACCACAACTGGCATAATGAAATGAAATACATGATACTGAATAGGTAGAGTGACCATTTTATTGAAGATGAATGTAAAATGATCTAAAATAATTTAGTTTGCATCTATAATAGGTTCAGCAGTAAGCCATGATTTAATAAAGCCAGTGCCTAGATGGAGCACTATTCTACATCATTTTCCAATACTATTATTGTTCCAGCCCATTCCTAAAGGAACGAGTAGTTGAATGTTTATCAAATTGCTATCAACTCTTTATTCTATAATATAGAGGAGTGGATCTTCAGAACCGATCATTATGTTGCAAATACAGTCAAGTTTTAAATCTTGTTGATTATGAATGGGCCATAATTTGTTACATTTAAATATACAGTAGTGTGTAAACATTTGTAATCTATTGTCTATCAAACTTTTAAGCACCACTGCTGCTAACCCAGATGCAAGACTGCATTCTTTTTTCTCTCTTTCTGCAATCTATAAAGTTGAATGTATTTATCTGTCTATCTACAGTATGTTATCTATCTGAGTTCCCAGCCAGCAGCTTTTCTGTTTAGTTGCATTAAACAATATTGGTTATATAAAATAAATCTGGGCAGAAGTCAATAGTCAAGGTAGAGTACATCTTGGTTTCTGTTCATACAACTGTTAGACCAATAAACTGAGTCAAGTTTATAGAAGGTAAACATAAGATCTGATTTTCTCTGGTTATCAGAATGAACATGCAATTACAAGCATTAGGTAATTTACAAACAGGCAATCATATGGCCGTTGCTACTAATAATAACTAGAAATTTTAACAAGCACTTCCTTATATTTGGGGAACAGTCTATCATATTGTTGTATTCTTCTAAACATTTTGAAAAAGCTGGACAAATGGCTGCCAATGAAAGCTGCATAAACTTTTGTGTAGTAGCAAGTGGCAAAAGTGATCATTTCTCTAGATAAGCTCTGAAGGCTTGCTCCAAAACAATTAAGTCATATTTTAGTATTTGTTTCTACCATTCAGTTTTAGTTGTTAGGAGTATGTTCTTCTTTGAGCCAATTTCTTCCATCATTCTCTGCACTCATCCTTTTGACTGTAATAACCTCTATGTTTCTGATATGGAGTTATGATATTGGTATTTAAATATGAGGATGTCCCAATAAATAAACATAATCCAAGAGATCCCAGCATGACAAATAAGCCTAATAAGCCCGTATGATTATTAATAGAAACTATTCTAATAGGTGATATTTATGAAGGGAGAAAGATAAGAAAAAATATTCTATCACCTCTCCAGTAATTGCACTATTTCGGTCTTTCCTTAATCGTCTACCGGGTAGCCTTCCACCAACTACTGTGTCTATTTTCATACCATTCAACTGTGATAAGCACTAGAATTTGAACAAATTTCTTATTTTTCCCTACCCCTCCCATTTCCCATGTAGGCCACACTCTAAATCAGAGGTCCCCAACCTTTTGGGCTCAAGGGACTGATTATGTGGAGAAATGTTTTTCCATGGACCAGAGAGGACATGGTTTTGTGTGCTGCCTGCATCCCGCAGATGGCGTTTTGTTTGTTTGTGTGTACTGGTTGTGGGATGCTGTGGCCCAGTACTGGTCCATGGACCAGGAGTTGGGGACCCCTGCTTTAAACTGTAACCTTGATGCAGGAATGTGACCATTCCTACTGATATTATTATGCTATTCTCTGAGCATTTTTTAGAGTAAGGAGTGGAAATAAACTAAGTATATAAATAATAATTATAATAATATAATGAGCAGGAACTCTAGAACTCAGCTGAAATTTGACAATTCATGTGGAAGAATGTAGACCTGGTCTTGGGATGGGGTAAAGGAGCAGCGATATTAAGGAAGGAGAACAGATTACTCAGTCTTGGGAAAGAGAAAAGTGTGAAAACAAAACTTATAATGCCTTGATTTTATTTGGTGTAAGAAGCAGAAGAGAGAAACTCTGATGGGTTTTCAAGATTCTGTTATTCTACTCCACAAGTATAAAGAACATTTTGAAATCCCTGCTGCTTTTCTTTTTAACCTTGCCTGCTCAAAGGACTGACATATCATTTCTAAAATGTCTATAAATTGCTCATTAACTGTTACAGAATTTCAGCTCCTCTGTGTCTTGAGAATATTCAGCCAAATTGTCCCAATCTGTTTTTTATTCTTTGTCCCCCCCCTCCCCCCCAAAAAAAACATAGCAGGAACTATCAGAATACTTATTTTGATCAGTCAAAAAATCTGAATACAAACCTTCAGAGACTTTTCTTCAGCTCGTTAGTTTCAGTCATATACTGAAATTAGACTTCAGTCCACCCAACTTTCTCTATGCATTTATCAGGAGAGGCTCTCGTATGCTTTGTTTGGTTTTCTTTTTCTAATTAAAGTATCTCACTGCTCGATTAACTTCCTATCAGAGAAATTTCACTGCACTGGAAAAGACAACCTACCGTGACAGTTTCAGGTGATCTATTTATGTTATTCATCAGAAAGAAACTTATTCTTTTTCACAATGTAAAATTACAGCTGGAAGTTATAATGCCCATTAGAAAATAAATGATGTCTGCTGCTCATTATGCTATGCATAAAACAAATTGCATATTGCCAACACAATAGTCCATATGTCCATACTATTGGCATTATTATAACAAGCATACCAAGTCTAATTTATGATTCCCCTGTCACAAAGCATCTAATTTCCTTAAAAATCTATTGACTGAGTTTTTGTTTTGTTTTTGTTTTTTTTAAAAAAGGTTAGCAATTAGCTTTTTCTCTGGAGGACAGAAAATTCAATGATCAGGTCTCAGGAGCTGATAAAAGCTACCTCTAATATACTATTGACCCCAAGAAGGCACAGATATATAATTTTGGACTCATTTTTCTTTAACCACTCTTCTTACTCTTATAAGGTAGGAATGATAGACTTGAAAAAGATATTCAGATGCTATGACATGTTTATTCTGAGACATGATCAAATTGTGTGGACAATGGTTTTCCCTATGACACTCTACGGAAGCAAATGTTAAGACTTTATAGAAGTAGAATAGAAAGAATATTGATGCTTTTCAACTTTGGTGTTTGGATAAAGCTCCTGAAAACATCACAAATAGGTAAGAATAATTAATTAATAAGAATAAATCAATCAAGGGTTCTCATTCAAGGCATAAATGACCAAGCTCATTTTGTCATATTTTGGACATCTCTTTTCAAAGTTCCATTTTCCTGGAGAAGGAAGAAGGAAAGATGGAAAAAGAAGATGATTACATTGGCAACCAGTATAATGTTGGAAGGTCTAAATGGTCAGGTTAGTGACCAAAGAAGGTCACTAAGGGTTGATAACTGACTTAATGACACACCATCCTTATGATCACATATGCCTTGATTCATTTTTATTTAAACTTGGAATTCAAGGTGTGTATATGAAGCTTTGAGTCTAGGAGAAATTGGAGAGGATGTAGAAAGAGAGAAGATTCTGCAAGTCTAAAGACCTGACTTTGAATATATTCAAGGTTAAATTGCAAGCCAAAACTCAATTCAAATCAACTTCTTTGTTTTATTTTACTTGGTTCTGTTGTGTTTTGTTTCATTTGGCTTTTTAAGTGACAGAAATGTTTCTTGGGGTCAATAGTAAATTAGAGGTAGCTTTTATCAGCTCCTGAGACCTGATCATTGAATTTTCTGGAATTTTGCAAGCTGGTTGAAAGCAGAGCTGAGCCTTTACACCCTACAGTGCTTGTCAGCTATTTGGTGACTCTCAGTGCAACAGTGGCAATTAAGCCAGCAGATCTAGTTGTTATATATTTATCAACATACCACTGGCTAGAATTCAATAGAAATATGTATTAAGGTTGCAAAGCTGATTCATTAACTTCTGTTATTTCAAATGAATCTTTTAAAAAGGAAATTTTACCTCTTTCAAGGAGGTAAACAAGGAGGAGAATTTAGAACAGGGGTGTCAAACTGCCGGCTTGTGGGCCGGATGCATCATGCTGAAACCGTACCCACCCCATTGCCGGCAAAGGAAAAAAAAGTCACAATACATCATGACACTCATGTGACATTGCAAGTTTGACACCCCTGACTTAGAAGAAAACATGACCCTTCATTGTCTGGAAAATAATGAGTTGTATCAGAGTGCACACAGTCCTATCGCGTGCAACAACGCAGGAGCAGACACAGCAAACAGAGGTTTGTAACAAATGGTGGTTTGTCTACAATATTTACAATGCTATACATATCACTAGAAACAATATACATACACATGCTATGAGCAGAATCCAACAAACAGCAAATACAGCAGGAAAGGGAAAAGAAAAGAAAACACACTAGCAGAGCCTCCCCTTTTTTTACAAAGAGACAACAGCCAAAGATCCTGCTGACTCATTCCCATCATTGCATCAGCTGGTCAGCTCTTAAATCTTCACCTTGACAAGTTGCTATGTTTCTTTTTTAAGAGGAAGAAAGATAGAGTGAGTTGCTACCTCAACAATAGGAAGTCTTTGCACTCTTTCATCAACCAATGCTGTGCTGGCAATTATTTTCATAATGCAACATTCAATAATAGCCTTTTAAGAAATAATTCTACAGTGTCTGAGGGTGTCAGAGAAGACTTTTGAGGGTTCCCAGGACAATATGAATAGGAAAAATATTAGCATTAACTAAGGATTAACTAAGGATTGTTGAGAAGTCATTCTGTCTGCCTTTATGTGTAAACTGATTCACCTTTCTTTGCATTAAGAAGGCAAGTTGATTCTTTGGGTTTAATTAGTACATCAAGGAAAGCTTTAATACGGGCCTTTACTCATCCGTCACCTCAAAAAAGGCAATAATATGCATATAATAATATTAAATAACTACAAATATGTATGTTAGAATAAATGTTACATACGAATGAATACTTATGAAAAAATATGAGAATTTTATTTATTTCAAATGGGGATTAATACTGAATTGGGGCATCATTGAACATGTGCAAAACTGACATGGAATGGAAATATTTGAGTATGGCCATATTATATTAACAAGGCTTATGTGTTGCTTTATAGCAGGGGTCTAGAGCGTGGTTGGCTGAGGAATTCTGGGAGTTGAAGTCCACAAGTCACAAAAGGGCCAAGTTTGGAGACCCCTGCTTTATAGAATAGAAAGATATTCCCCTAATGAATCAATCAGTTCCCTTTATTTATTCCTGGAATGACTATTGTTGCTGGCTCCAAGATTTGAGATTCATCAGTTCTAAAAGGCAAATCTGTCTATTACTGGTTTTTTTTTTCATTTCTTTCCAATTCAGTTGCAAAAATTTTCTTTTAAAAATCTGCATAATAATTGACATTTGTTTTGGGATGATTTCCTCCCAACATGCATATTATTTGCATTTTGCAATCAAATTTCCAATTTTGAAAAGTACAGATAACCACTCTAATCTCTTGGCATAAGTTTTCAAGAAGTATGATCTGGGAAAGTTTCCATTCAGTTTCACACTGGACCTATGTCCATGCACTCTGTAGCTATAAAGCATAGAATATTCAGTAGGTTTTCCTAATATGAAAGCGATGGAATAATAAATAAAAATTTTGTTACATTGGATTTTTATTAAGCAATTGTGTAAAATGGGAATGTAGCATATCAAACCACAGATTCGGTACTAATCTTTACTGATCTTTGGATCCAGACTGATGACCTCTTATGGTATATCAGGCCTAATCTTATTGACAGTAAGCTTTCTATATGCATACCCCAGCTAGAATTAAGTGCTTGTGTATCCTATCCACTTTCCTTAATTAGTATCTAATGGATGAGAGGAAACTAAAGTAGTTTGTTTTCTCTTACTTTTTTTTCTTAATTTCTAATATACATTACCATCTGAAATGTTAATATCCAGAAAAAAAGTTTGAAACATGTCTATTACAAGAGAGTCATTTTTTACTTTCCTCTTGAGTTCCATGCAAGTTTCTGAAGCATTGCTGAACTATAATGACAAAAGTTCATGGATCACTTTGCACATTAACTTTAAAAGTCAGCATCAGAACATGCACAAGGTTCAGACTCAGACTTTTTTTAAAAAGCAGTCAGAATCATTTATTTGAATGAAGAAATCTGCCCTTTTTGTTTTTATCTGTATTTAAATTTTAAAACTCTTCAATTTAATTTTTGAAAAAATTAACTTTAAAAAACTTGTAATCTACAACATCTAGGGCAATTAAACTGGAGAGTAAACCATATGATTGCAAACAATTCTAAGGAGGCCATAACAGAGGTAGTAAGGTGGCTCTTTTAGCATGACTGATTGATTGATTGATTGAGTATGAAGTCAGCACACACACCCCAGATATTGGGGGATATTAAAAAAGGCAGAATATTATATTTTCCCAAAGGAATAATGGGAGAAAATCTTAAAAGGCAGAAACTTCTCCCTGCCCCCCAGGCCAGCTCTGTAGAAATGCAGATTTGATAATCCTATTCAGAAAGACTGGATCACCTATTCATAAGCTGTAAGGACCCACCCCACTTTGCATCTTAAGAAGACAGAACTCTTGGAATAGTTCTTCCAACAGGAATCCTTTATTAAGAGAAAATGGTTGCAGGCATGCTAGACAGGACTTGGGGTCAAAGCTCTCCCATTCAAGGTTTTAAGGGGTTCCCCAGTAGTCCCACCCAATCAACCCCCCTTCCAGTGATAGTTTCAAGTATCACAATTCCATCCCCTTTCTTCTTCCGTCTGGATGGAGACTTCAGATAACTACATGAAAGGCAATTACTCTTCTTTGATATGTTAAAGCTTAGAGGCCACAATAAACACACATTCAGTCCTTTGAAGTGTGCTGAAGGAAGTGAGGGCCATAAAGCCCCTTTGCTCTCCCCCTTTTCTCCCTCTTATGGCAGAATCCAGAGAAGGCAGAATTGGGAGTTTCTATGTTTGATAATTAAAGATGAAATATAATTGGATTCTGACATCCGGCCCCTCTTAACAATAAGAGAGATCCACCTGAAAGAAAACACAAGTAAAAAATTTAGTTAGGCTTGTTAGGATACTCTGTGTGAAACTTCTTCAATAGCTTCGGGGCTCTGACGTGACGTTTATGGACCCACTCATTTTGTGAGGCAGGGAGGTGTTTCCAGGCAACTAGGTACTGAGTTGTTCCACGATATCTCCTAGAGTCAAGGATCTCTTTTATTTCGAAGTGTTGTTCCCCCTCCACCATGATTGGAGGTGGTGGGGGGGGGATTTTTGGCCGTAGAGGTGACTGATGCTCTCTTTTCAGCAAGCTGCAATGAAAAATTGGGTGTATTTGCCTGAGGTTTTTGGGTAATTCTAATTCTACTGTTACTGGATTTATGATCCTTTTAATTGGAAAAGGTCCTATATATTTTGGTCCAAGTTTTTTACAGGGCTGTAGGGACTTTAGGTATTTTGTAGATAAGTACACCATTTCTCCTATAATGAATGGTGTAGGCTCAACCCTTTTTTTATCGGCTTGTGCTTTGTATGCCCGCCTAGCTTCATCTAGTGATTTTCTGACTATTGGCCAGGTGTTTTGTAGGCTTTCCATCCATTCTTTCAGTGAAGGGATCGTTGGTTCTTTTGGGGTTAACTCTGGCATAGGGTTGAAACTTTGGCCGTTGGCTATTTGAAAAGGAGTGTAGCCTGTGCTGGAGTGGACTGCATTATTGTAGGCAACTTCTGCAAAAGGAAGTAAGTCCGTCCAATCACTCTGTTGGAAATTTAAAAAACATCTCAAATATTGCTCAAGTACCGACTGGCAGCGTTCCGCTTGTCCATCTGTCTGAGGGTGATGGCTAGATGTCAGTCCCTGAGTGGTCCCTAAGAGGGATAAAAATTCCTTCCAAAATGTAGACGTAAATTGCACTCCCCTATCAGAGATGATGCGTTGGGGTGCCCCGTGCAATCTGTAAATGTGCTGGATAAAAAGTTTTGCTAAGGCCTTTGCAGTGGGAATTTTTTGGCAAGGGATAAAGTGCACCTGTTTGGAAAATAGGTCCGTGACTGTCCAGATAACAGTATTCCCATTGCTTTCAGGCAATTCCACTATAAAATCCATGGCTATTTCCCTCCAGGGGGCTGAGGGACTTGCCACTGGTTGTAACAGCCCTGGCGATTTCCCTTGCAACCTCTTTGCTGATGCACAGGTTGGGCAGCTGGCAACATAACTTTCTATGTCCTTTTTTATTGATGGCCACCAAAATTGCCGTTTAATTAAGTGTAAAGTTTTTACAAATCCAAAATGCCCTGCTGATTTTGTGTCATGGCAAAGTTGCATGAAAGTTAGTCTTTGAGTTGTTGGTATATATAACTTTTCCCCTACCCAAGGCAATCCGTCTCTCATTGTGCACACATGTTTGTTTTTCTGGAACCAATCATCTGTTTCCAAACTTTTTCTGAATTCAATCCCAGTTTGGCTGTCCAGTTGTGGTTTTATTTTGGCTTGGGTTCTTGTGGTTACTGGCGCTGCCAGTTGTGATTCTGCCATTATTGGTCTAGAGTCTGTGGTTCGTGCGCTGTTATATTGGGGCATGCGAGATAGTGCATCTGCCAGGAAGTTCTTTCTTCCTGGTAAATGTTTGAGCTTAAATTGGAATTGGTGAAAATGCTGGGACCAGCGGGCTTGTTTGGGATTGAGTTTCCTGGAAGTTTTCAGGGCTTCTAAATTTTTGTGATCAGTCCATACCTGGAAGGGGATTTTGTTGCCTTCCAGGAACTGTCGCCACGTGAGTAATGCCCAACGTATCCCATAAGCCTCCTTCTCCCATACGGGCCAGCGCTGTTCTGTTTCCGTGAGTTTCTTAGATGTATATGCACAGGGTTGCAATACTGCATCATCATTTTCTTGTAATAGCACAGCCCCCACTGCCACATCACTTGCATCTGCCTGTATTATGAAGGGTTTGTCCATGTCTGGGTGCCTTAGTACTGGTTCGGCAGAAAAAAGTCTCTTTAGTCTCTCAAACGCTGCTTGGCACTCCATTGTCCATGTTAGTGGCTGGCTAGGTTTTACTGAGGATGTTCCCTTCGTTTTTAGTAAGTTGGTGAGGGGCAAGGCTATCTGTGCAAATGAGGGGATGAATTGGCGGTAAAAATTTGCAAAGCCCAGGAAACTTTGTAGTTGCTTTCTTGTGCGGGGTGGTGCCCATTCTAATACTGCTCTGACCTTCTCTGGGTCCATTTCAATGCCCTGTGGGGATATGCGATAGCCTAGGTAGTCTATCCTTTCCTGGTGGAATTCGCATTTTGAGAGTTTGGCATATAGGTGAGCGGCTCGCAGCTTCTTTAAAACCGCTCTGACAAGTTTGACGTGTTCTTCTTTTGTTTCGGTAAAGATAAGAATGTCGTCCAAGTAAACAAGGACCCCTTAAACAGGTGCTCCCTTAGAACGTCATTGATTAATTGCATAAAGACTGCAGGGCCCCCTTGTAATCCAAATGGCAAGACTTTGAATTGATAGCACCCCATGGGGCAGTTAAATGCAGTCTTCCATTCGTCCCCTTCCTTGATTCTCACGCGATAGTAAGCTTCCCTTAAGTCTAGTTTAGAAAAAATTTTCCCTTTCGATAGGTGTGACAGCATGTCTTTCATGAGGGGCAGCGGGTATAGGTTGCTTTCACTGATTGTGTTCAGGGCCCTATAATCCACGCATAAACGTAAAGAGCCATCCTTCTTCTCTCTAAAAAGGACCGGGGCAGCCACTTTAGGCTTAGCTGGTTCAATGAAACCTCTCTCCAGGTTTTTTTTTATAAATCTTTCCATTTCCTCCTTCTCCTTTGGGCTCATGGAGTATAATCTGGGTTTCGGGAGTTTTGCCCCAGGCTTGAATTCAATGGTACAGTCTGTGGGTCGGTGGGGGGGAAGCTCATTCGCCCTCTCCTCACTGAAGACTTCAGCAAGGTCCCTATATTCCTCTGGTATTTCTGTTAATCTTTTTTCCTCTCCTATGGATGCTTTTTCTATTCTTGATTCTGGTAGCCTCTCTTGGGGTTTTAAGTCCATAGGGTCCCCCTTCGGGAATTTGATTTCTGTCGTCCTCCAATTTACCCAGGGGTTCCATTTTTTCAACCATTCCATCCCTAGAATCATTGGGCATTCCATACCTGGGGTCACCACAAACGTTATGTCCTCTTCATGTTTGCCCAGGGAGAGGTGTATTGGCAGAGTGGCTAGGGTAGCTGGCACCCCCCCTGCTATGGATCCATCTAACTGGCCAAATGAGATTGGTTGTTCCAGTCTCCTGGATGGGATGCCCAGATTCCCACTAGTGTTGGGCTAATGAGGCAGCGGGTGCAGCCAGAGTCTATTAAGGCTTTCACCTTCACAGCTTCGGGCATGGGGGGGATTAATATAGTCACTGTTTTGAAGATGGGTGTGATGCGTCCACTTACCAGGGGTTCGCCTTCCGAGCTGTCATCTGAGGCATCCACCGTCCCTGTGGTGTAGGCTGGAGTTCTTTCCCCTTGGTGAGCAGAGGTGGGGTTTTCTGCAATTTCCATCATTTTCATGGCTGTTTCTTTTGGCTTAGCTGAATACCCTCTGGGTTTGTTGATTGGGGATCTGTCTGGGTTGTGCTGGGGGGCCTTTGAGCGGCATTCTACAGCTCGATGCCCTTCTCTTCCGCACTTGAAACACCCCATCTGCTTCTTGGCTGTATCCGATGATTTCACCGGTTGGTGTGTCAGCTCAGGCGGGGGGCGGCTCCATTGTTTTCCTCGGCGATGCCTCTTCAATATGTCGATCTCTGCTTCCTCTGCCAAGACGTACCATTCCTCAAGTCGATGTGGGTCTCCTCGGGGCAGGCAAGCATCATATAGATCATAGTTTAGTCCGTCTTTGAAACGGCCAAGGAGGATGTCTTCTGGCCAATTCAGTTTGCTGGCAATGGCTCGGAATTCTTGTGTATACTCAGCCACTGGGCGTTTGCCCTGCCTCATCGTTGTTATTCTTTCACGGGCTTTGCGATCAGCCAGGGGGTCTTCAAATCGTCTTCTCAAAGAGGACATGAAACGGTTGAAGTTACTGAGTTCTGGGGCATTGGAGTCATGCAGGTTCACCACCCAATCTGCAGCTGGTCCATCCAGGGCAGATTGCACGATCCGGATGCGGGCTTTGTCGCTGGGATGTCCTGCCCATATTCCTCCATGTAGCTGAGGACTTGGGTTAGGAAAAACCCCAAGCGTGTTGGCTCCCCTTTGAATTTCACCTCCAACGGTGGACGTCTTGGAATGGATCGGTGCCTCCATTGTGGGTGGTAGTGTCTTCCGTCCAGATTTCCATCTGTGGTCCGGTAGGGGGTGGGAGCTCCTGGATCAGTAAATGTCCCTGGGGTTGCAGGTTCCACGTCCCCCTCGGTGTCTCTCCCTTTGTGGCTCCAGGAACTGGGGCGGGCGTAGGGCTCAGGAATCTCCTCTCCTAGGGAGCTGAGAGTTCTCTTCATCAGGTCAATAGCTCTCTCTAGGATCCAGTCTGAGTACGGCATACAGCTTCCTCCCTCTTCACTTGCGTGCAGGGATTTCTCCATCTCCTGCTTCCATTCTGGTTGCTTGGTCCCCCGTCTCAGGGTCACTTTTCTTGATTCCTTTCCCCACTCGCTTTTCTTTCCAACGCCCATCGACCAGCGAGGCTTGTGGTCCTGTGTCTCCACCACTTCTTCTTCTGAGAAATCTGGCCTCTCGGATCCCAACATCTGGCAAGGTTCCAACTGGGTCAGCGGCTCTCCTTCCAGGGAGTTTTCTCCCTCTCTTGCTTCGTTGTCTGACATGGTAAATTTTTGCAAAATCCCCCGGCAAGGGTCTACCTTCCAGGTGGATTAATTTTGCAAGTCCTGTCTAATGTAAGGACCCACCCCACTTTGCATCTTAAGAAGACAGAACTCTTGGAATAGTTCTTCCAACAGGAATCCTTTATTAAGAGAAAATGGTTGCAGGCATGCTAGACAGGACTTGGGGTCCAAGCTCTCCCATTCAAGGTTTTAAGGGGTTCCCCAGTAGTCCCACCCAATCAACCCCCCTTCCAGTGATAGTTTCAAGTATCACAATTCCATCCCCTTTCTTCTTCCGTCTGGATGGAGACTTCAGATAACTACATGAAAGGCAATTACTCTTCTTTGATATGTTAAAGCTTAGAGGCCACAATAAACACACATTCAGTCCTTTGAAGTGTGCTGAAGGAAGTGAGGGCCATAAAGCCCCTTTGCTCTCCCCCTTTTCTCCCTCTTATGGCAGAATCCAGAGAAGGCAGAATTGGGAGTTTCTATGTTTGATAATTAAAGATGAAATATAATTGGATTCTGACATAAGCAAAATGTCTTCAACCATAGCCCCACAGAAGGTTTGAGCTGATGGGATTAGAAAAACAAAGACTCCAAGGAACATGACCATTAGAATACCAAAAGGGCACACTCAGATCAAAGTTCATAGCACAGGAACAGGAAGAACTTCAAATACAAAGCCACAGGAACAGGAAGAATCTCAAATACAAAGCCCAAAGAAGGTATAAAAGCCCACCACTCCCAGATCCATTTTGTAAGCCACCCCAGAAACATACTGCTGTCAATGAAGTTTCTGGCAACTAAATAAACTAAACCTTCTTTCCTAGGCAGCCTCCATTTTGTTTATTCCCAGCTTGATGAAGATTTTTCTTTCAACGTTGATTAATTGATTCATTGATTGATTCATTCATTCATTCAATAAATCCTGATTTGACAACTATATCTGACCTGGATCTCTGATATCAACAGGATTTTCTAGCCAAACATTAGTGGCTGTAATAATTAGGATTAAGCCACTCCATGCCTACACTTTTTAGGGAACCAGAAATAATTTATATTCTCTGTTGCCTGTAAGTATTTTATAGCAAGAGTGCATATGTTCGATATTCCATCAGTAAAACTTCTTACCACACAGCAGTATCAATGCGACTCCTTCGCAGCATTGGCTTGGCATTTATCCTTGGATTTTACATTACGTTGCATTTTATGATGTTGCATTTTCTGTAAGAAAAAAAAGTAACAGTACAAAAGCTCCTTAAAAGCTCTGCTACCAGGGGACTGTTTGGTGAATAGTATATGGATTCTTCATTAATATGATGGAGTTTGTTTAATTAAAACTGGGCCACTGTGGCCTTTTGTCAGAAAAGAGCGTAGTAAACAAGGTGATGGTCTGCAATCAGTTATTGCTTTAAAACACCTAGGACTTTAAGTTTCCAATAATCAGATCTACTTTTAACCAAAGAAGCTTGTCGAAGTATAATTACTTGAATCTAAAATTGTATTAAGCATAAGAAGAAAAGAGAATTAATGACATTTCTGTTCAGCAACATAGCTACAGTTCACTACTTCTCTATTGATATCTAATAATCTCCTCCTGCTGAAATAGGGCAGATTAAACTCTACCCTGTTTGTGTACTGAGCCAGCAACCTATACTGTACTTGTTTGCCACAATATTTAGAAAAGTTAGTTTCTAGGGGATAGATGTCTGTCAATGAATGTGGGTGCATATCAAATCTTTGCCAGGCCATGGGACATAGTTGATTAATAAATTTGATGCAATTCTGACATAACTGTCTGAGAATCCAGAGACATTTTCCCTGAAGTGAATCACTATGGGTCATTTTGCAAGTGGAACTGCTTGTACTGGGAACCAATAAAGACTCCCCACTTGAAACACAGAGCAGATAAGAGACCAAAGCAAACCCTGTATATATAACAATAATAACAACAACAACAAAACAACAAGAACAAACAACAACAACAATAATAATAATATTTGGAAGGGACCTTGGAGGTCATCTAGTCCAACCTCCTGTTCAGGCAGGAAACCCTATACCATTTCAGGCGAATGGCTGTCCAGTCTCTTCTTAAAAACTTCCAGTGTTGGAGCAGTCACTAATTCTGGAGGCAGGTTGTTTCACTGGTTAATTGTTCTAACTGTCAGGAAGTTTCTCCTTAGTTCTAGGTTGCTTCTCTCCTTGATTAGTTTTCATCCGTTCTTCTTGTCCTGCCTTTAGGCACTTTGAAGAATAGCTTGAATCCCTCTTCTTTGTGGCAGTCCCTGAGATATTGAAACACTGCTATCATGTCCCCCCTTGTCCTTCTCTTCATTAAACTAGACATACCCAATTCCAGCAACCGTTCCTTATATGTTTTAGCCTCCAGTCCCCTAATCATCTTTGTTGTTCTTCTCTGTACTCTTTCTAGAATCTCTAGAATCTTTTTTACATCATGGTGACCAAAACTGGATGCAGTATTCCAAGTGTGGCCTTACCAAGACATTGTAAAGTGGTATTAACACTTCAAGTGATCTTGATTCTATCCCTCTGTTAATGCAGCCCAGCACTGTGTTGGCTTTTTTGGCAGCTGCAGCACACTGCTGATTCATATTTAAATCATTGTCCACTAGGACTCCAAGATCCCTCTCACAGTTACTACTACTGAGCAAGGTACCACCTATACTATACCTGTACATTTGGTTTTTCTTGCCTAAATGTAGAACCTTACATTTTTCGCCATTGAATTTCATTTTGTTAGATAGCGCCCAGTGTTCAAGTCTGTCCAGATCCTCTTGTTTCTTAAGCCTGTCTTCTGGAGTGTTGGCTATTCCTGCCAGCTTGGTGTTGTCTGCAAATTTGATGAGTTTCTCCATCTATCCCCTCGTCCAAATCATTGATGAAGATGTTGAAGAGCACTGGGCCTAGAACAGAGCCCTGGGGCACCCCACTACACACTTCCCTCCATGTAGATGCAGTTCCATTGAGGACCACACACTGAGTATGGCCAGTCAGCCAGCTACGAATCCATCTGGTGGTGATGCTGTCTAATCCACATTTTTCTATCTTATAAGTAGGAGGTTGTGATCTACTTTATCAAATGCCTTATTGAAGTCCAAGTAAATTATATCCACAGCATTCCTCTGATCCACTAATTTTGTCACTTGGTCAGAGAATGCAATAAGATTTGTCTGGCATGATCTGTTTTTGACAAACCCATGTTGGCTTTTGGTAATGACTTTGTTTGCCTCTAGGTGTTTGCTGAGTCATTGTTTGATTATCTTTTCCAGAATCTTCCCAGGTATTGATGTCAGGCTGATAGGTCTGTAATTTCCTGGATCCATTTTTTTTCCTTTTTTGAAGATGGGAACTACATTAGCTCTTTTCCAGTCCTCTGGTAGTTCCCCAGTGCTCCAGGATCTTTGAAAAATATAGTTCAGTGGTTCTGAGATCACATCTGCCAGTTCCCTGAGAACCTTGGGGTGTAATCCATCTAGTCCTGGTGATTTGAACTCGTCTAGGCTGGACAGGTGCTCACTTACCATTTTCTTGCCTATCTTAACTTGTGTTTCTATTCTGTTTTTATGGCACTGTTTTTGATAAGTTGGACTGTTTTTTTCTCTTTGTATAAAGACAGATGCAAAAAACAAGTTAAATAGTTCTGCTTTCTCCCTGTTGCTTGTCACCTTCTTGCCACTTTCACCCACTAATGGACCATTCATTTCCTTAACTTTTTTCTTGTTTTTTACATGTTGAAAGAAGCTTTTTTTTGTTATTTTTGACTTTGATTGCAAGCCTTAGTTCATTTGAGCCTTAGCTTTCCTCACTTCATCTTCGCAGGCTCGGGCTATTTGCTGATATTCTGCTTTAGTTATGTGCCCCTCTTTCCACTTTTTATACTTGTCCTTTTTATCTTTCAATTTGTCAGAGAGTTCTTTATGCAGCCATGCTGGTTTGTTTTGAGAGCTGTTATTTTTTTTCTTTGTTGGTATTGTGCTAGGATGGGCTTTTATTATCTCACTTTTCAAAATTTCCCAAGCTTCTTGAGTTGTTTTCCCCTTGAGGATTCTCATCCATGGACTTCTTCCCAAGCCCTCTCTAATTTTATTGAAATGAGCTCTCTTAAAGTCCAAGACTCTAGTTTGACTGTGTTCTATTGCTTGTACTTCCATAATGTTGAATTCCAATATTGCATGATCACTTCCCCCCAAGGTTCCTGTGGCTTCAACATCTTCTATCATTTGATCTCTGTTAGTGAGAATTAGATCCAAAATGGCTAATTCCCTAGTTCCCTTCTCTACTTTTTGGAAGACAAAGTTGTCTGCTAGGTTTGTCAGGAATCTGTTTGATCTTCCATTTAGTGCAGAGTTTGTCTCCCAGTTGATGTCACGGTAATTAAAGTCCCCCGTTACTATTGTGATGTGCTTCCTACATACCTTAGTTAGCTGACTAGCAAAAAATTCATCTATTTCCTCTGTTTGGTTGGGTGGCCTATAATATATACCTATGACAATGTCATATTTTCCCTTATTATATTGACGCAAATTCATTCAAGACAGTTTTCATCATTGTTGTGCTCTATTTCTATAGAGATGTAGTTATTTCTTATATAGAGAGCAATTCCACCTCCTCTTTTATTTTGTCTGTTTCTTTTAAATAATTTAAATCCCTCTAGCTGTGTGTTCCATTTGTGGGTTTCATCCCACCATGTGTCCATAATGGCAACAATATCATATCTGCCCTCATTAACCTGAATTTCTAGTTCACCCTGTTTACTGTTCATACTCTGTGCATTGGTGTATAGACATTTGAGTCCTTTATGACTGACCCTGTGTTTACTTTCTACATGACCTGTGTGGTGCCTGAGTTCCCCTATTTTTTTACCACCTGTTTTGTTAGTGCACTTTTTGTGGCACTCATTATTAAAAGCTTGATTTTGCTTGACAGCAAGGTTGATATTCTTGTCCACACACACATCTATGTTACATGCACTGATAGCCCAATAATTTTTAGATTGCCAGGGACAGGGATGTTCTGTATCAATTAACTCACTTTCCCCTTGTTTAGTTTAAATATTCCTCCAGAAAATCTGTGAATTTATTGTCAAGTAACTCTGTCCCTTTCTTTGATGGATGCAAACCATCTCTTCTCAAAAATCAGAGATATTTGTTGCTTCAAACTAAACTATATGAGAGACTGTTCATCTCCATAAAAAACAGGATGAATACAAGAGAAAAGACTGAATACCAGAAATTCAGTGGGTTCCTGAAAAGAAATTAAAATAAAGAATTTCAAAACAGGAAGAAAAAAAAATAACAGTAATAATAACATCCATTGAAAGCTTATGAAGTAACAATTAACTGCACTCATTTTCTATAAAAACTAGGTATCATATACAATCTGTATCTGAGACAGTACTTTTAGTATCATATTGAGAATCTTTTGAGGTTACTGCATGGGAGAAGAATGGAAAGAAGATGTTCAGATTATATTGCTATATGTAATATGCCAGGCCAAAACAACTTTTGAACCAGTACCAAGAATACACCTCACCAATTAATATATATGGCTTACATTTTTCAATTTTATCAGCTATTTAAAACTGCTAAAACAAGGACATTCTCAAGCCCTAGAATATATTGCTGATAGGCGATATTGTTCAATTTGATAGCTGGAGCAGAAGCCATGATAAACAGTCAACCAGTATTTGCAAAGAAGAAAATTCACTGCATAAATCTTCTGAAGAGAGAGTAAAATACAGACATGCTTATTAAAAAGCAGAGACAAACAGGATAGAAATAAATGAAGGTCTGATAACTCATAGTGATAACATGGGAGAAAAAGGACTACTACATTCTTCACTCTTTTCTACATATAATAACCCTTGGTTTAATGGAAAGGCTGTTCATTAATGCAAATGTCCATTAAATAGTGGATGAACTGAGAACAAATAGGCAGTTAAAAGATAACTCTGGCAATCACAAGTGCAATAGATCAGTGCACTGAACATAAGCTGCAACCAAGAGATCATACGAAGATGTGGATATAAGTCTGAGCTGGTCCAAGAACCAAAGCAGCTTCCACAGATATCAAAGAGAGTGACAATGAAAGGCAATAGGTTAATTGATTGGTGCCAATCATCCCTTGGTTTTGTCCATTAAATCCAAAGTCTGCTATATCAAAGTCCATTAAATTAACAGTTTCTGTACTTTTGATAATTAACTAAGATATTTAGACTTTGAACATCTTCAGCGATTTTCTTAGAATTCTGGAGAAAGCAGTGAGTTGCCTTTTTCCCACTTTTCAGCTAACAAAACTCATACATCTTTTTCTAGACTAGTTTGGTCACGCTTAAACATGAAAGAGCCACCTATGTATTCCATATATACTGGACTTCAACTCCTTCAGAAGCATTTGACTATATAGCTGCAACTTATGACAGCTGATGTCCAGTACATCTGGAAACCACAGGATTCAGGAAGAACAACACAAAACAATAATGGTTCTGAATTCTGTTTGGTCTAGTTAGGTCAAGTGGTTAAGGTAGCAGGCTAGAAACCAGGAGACTGTGAGTTCCAGTCCCATCTTAGCCATGAAAGCCAGCTGTGTCATTTTGAGCCAGACACTCTCTCTTTCAACAAGGTTGTTGTGGAGAACACATGAAGAGAAAGGAATATTATATATGTTTACCACCTTGAGTTAAGAAATAAAAGTGGGATTTAAAAAAAATCTAATAAATACAGCTACATATGTAACTTACCTTACCCTGCAAGGTTTTTCATACCCTACCTCAATTGTTTTATATATCTAAAACATCTGTTACTTAAATATCTAATTCTACAAGTCTAAGGTTTATGTCCCCTTTATGGATTACTGCCTTGTCATGGCAAAGGGGCTTGCGTAACTCAATGAAGCTATAAGCTATGCCGTGCAGGGCCACCCAAGATGGACAGGTTATAGCAGAGAGTTCTGACAAAATGTGATCCACTGGAGAAGGAAATGGCAAACCACTCCAGTATCTTTGCCATGAAAACCCCATGGACAGTACTAAAAGGCAAAAAGATATGACGCTGGAAGATGAGCCCCTCAGGTCGGAAGGTGTCCAATATGCTACTGGGGAAGAGCAGAGGGCTAGTACTAGTAGCGCCAGAAAGAATGAAGCGACTGGGCCAAAGCCGAAAGGACGCTCAGCTGTGGATATATCTGGTGGTGAAAGGAAAGTCCGATGCTGTAAAGATTTTTTCTCCATAGGAACCTGGAATGTAAGATCCATGAATCAAGGCAAGCTAGACGTAGTCAAAAAAGAGATGACAAGACTGAACATCGACATCTTAGGAATCAGCAAACTAAAATGGACAGGAATGGGTGAATTTAACTCAGATGACCATCAGGTATACTACTGTGGGCAAGAATCCCTCAGAAGAAATGGAGTAACCTTCATAGTCAATAAAAGAATAGGAAAAGCAATACTGGGATACAATCCCCAAAATGACAGAATGATCTCAATTCGAATCCAAGGCAAACCATTCAATATCACAATAGTCCAAATCTATGCCCCAATCACTGGTGCTGAAGAGGATGAAATTGACCAGTTCTATGAAGCCCTACAGCACCTTATAGAATTAACACCAAAAAATGATGTCCTTATCATCATGGAGGATTGGAATGCTAAGGTAGGAAGCCAAAAGATGACCGGAATAACAAGCAAGTTTGGCCTTGGAGTACAAAATGAAGTAGGGTCATAACAAACACTCTTTTCCAACAACCCAAGAGACGGCTCTACACATGGACATCACCAGACGGTCAACATAGAAATCAGATTGACTATGTGCTCTGCAGCCAAAGATGGAGAAGCTCTATACAGTCAGTAAAAACTAGACCAGGAGCTGACTGTGGCTCAGATCATGAGCTTCTTGTTGCAAAATTTAGGCTTAAATTGAAAAAAGTAGGGAAAAGCACTAGGTCTAAAGCACTAAATCATATTCCTGGTGAATATACAGTAGAGGTGACAAATAGATTTAAGAAATTAGATCTGATAGACAGAGTGCCTGAAGAACTATGGATGGAAGTTTGCAACATTGTACAAGAGGTAGCAACTAAAACCATCCCAAAGAAAAAGAAATGCAAGAAAGCAAAATGGCTGTCTGAGGAAGCTTTCCAAATAGCTGAGGAAAGAAGGGAAGCAAAAGGCAAAGGAGAAAGAAAAAGATACACCCAATTGAATGCATAATTCCAGAGAGTAGCTAGAAGAGATAAGAATGCCTTCTTAAATGAACAGTGCAAAGAAATAGAAGAAGACAACAGAATAGGGAGGACCAGAGATCTCTTCAAGCAAATTGGAGATATGAAGGGAACGTTTCATGCAAAGATGGGCATGATAAAGGACCAAAATGGCAGAGACCTAACAGAGGCAGAAGAGATTAAGAAGAGAGGGCAAAACTACACAGAAGAACTATACAGGAATGAGCTTAACATCCCAGATAACCACAATGAGATGGTCACTGACCTCGAACCAGAGATCCTAGAATGTGAAGTGAAATGGGCCTTAGAAAATCTGAGCAACAACAAAGCTAGTGGAGGTGACAGTATTCCAGCTGAGCTATTCAAAATCTTAAAAGACAATGCAATAAAAGTGCTACACTCAATTTGCCAGCAAATTTGGAAAACTCAACCGTGGCCACAGGATTGGAAAAGGTCAGTTTACATTCCAATACCAAAGAAAGGCAATGCCAAAGAATGTTCAAACTATCGCACCATTGCACTCATTTCACATGCGAGTAAAGTTATGCTTAAAATCCTACAAGCTAGACTCCAGCAGTATGTGGATCGAGAACTACCAGAAGTACAGGCAGGATTTCGAAGAGGCAGAGGAACTAGAGATCAAATTGCCAACATACGCTGGATCATGGAGAAAGCTAGGGAGTTCCAGAAAAACATCTACTTCTGCTTCATTGACTATGCTAAAGCCTTTGATTGTGTGGATCACAACAAATTGTGGCAAGGTCTTAAAGAGATGGGAATACCAGACCATCTTATTTGTCTCTTGAGAAACCTATATGCGGGTCAAGAAGCAACAGTGAGAACTGGACACGGAACCACTGATTGGTTCTAAATTGGAAAAGGAGTCCGGCAAGGCTGTATACTGTCACCCTGCCTATTTAACTTATATGCAGAGCACATCATGAGAAAGGCAGGGCTAGATGAATCAAAAGTTGGAATTAAGATTGCCGGGAGAAACATCAACAACCTAAGAGATGCAGATGATACCACTCTAATGGCAGAAAGTGAAGAGGAACTAAAGAGCCTCTTGATGCGGGTGAAGAAGGAGAGTGCAAAAGTTGGCTTGAAACTCAACATTAAGAAAACCAAAATCATGGCATCCGGCCCTCTCAATTCTTGGCAAATAGATGGGGAAGAAATGGAGGTAGTGACAGATTTTATTTTTCTGGGCTCAAAGATCACCTCAGATGGGGACGGCAGCCAAGAAATTAAAAGACGCTTGCTCCTGGGGAGGAAAGCTATGGCAAATCTAGACAGCATAATAAAAAGCAGAGACATCACCCTGCCAACAAAAGTGCGTATAGTCCAGGCCATGGTTTTCCCAGTTGCAATGTATGGCTGTGAAAGTTGGACCATAAGAAAGGCTGAGCGCAAAAAAATTGAGGCCTTTGAACTTTGGTGCTGGAGAAGACTCCTGCGAGTCCCCTGGACTGCAAGGCGATCAAAACGGTCAGTCCTAGAGGAGATCAACCCTGACTGCTCTTTAGAAGGCCAGATCCTGAAGTTGAAACTCAAGTACTTTGGCCACCTAATGAGAAGGAAGGACTCACTGGAGAAGGGCCTAATGCTGGGAAAGATTGAGGGCAATAGAAGAAGGGGACGACAGAGAATGTTCTACTAATTGATCAAAAATGTCTCATTTTGTTATCCCAAATGGGAACAAAACTATATGATTTTTCAAACCCCTGGCACATCTTTAACCTACTTTTTGAGGTACGTGTTACTAAGGTGACCAATTTTTTTACAATGAAAAGGAGGACACAAATAAATTGAAGAAAAAATATCTTAAATAAAAGAAACATTTTATTCATTGCAACAATAATACAGAATACACTAAAATATGATAAATGCATAATAAAAACATTTGTAACAATAACATTTTATATTGTAATTATGCTTACATGCTGCACCCCCTCCCGCAGCCGCCCTGCCAGCACGGCTGCCTGGCCGTGTAGAGCGGGCTCCGCAGCTCCCAAAGCACCAGCTGTGCCGGCTCCGCCCCCGGGGGCAGCCCGCTTCAACACATCTTGCCTGCAACCACCCAGCCAGCAGCACCGCCCACCCTGTACAATCCCGTGTAGAGCAGGTCCCACAGCTCCCACAGCATGGGGGCAGCCAGCCACCACCGCCCCTCACACCCCCACCCACAGCAGCCCCACCACCCCTGCCTCTTGCGCCCGCAGCCATTATTGCCCTAGTAGGGCCGAAGATCAAGAGAAAGTTACCGTGACGTCGCCACTCCAGTCTCCTCCAGGTATCTTCAGGACTAACTAGGAGATGGTGTAGTTGGGTAACAGGGAGGGGTGCAAAGTTCCTGCCAATTTGCCTTCATTGCAGACAACTTACATGTGCCAAGTTTGCCAGCCGGGTGTTTTGGTGTGCTCAGCAGCAATTCCTATTGGCTTTTGAAAGCCAATAGAAGTATCACAGCTCATGTAAATGTTGAAAAAAACCCATCAAAAAAAGGTGCCGGAATGCCGTTCTGAGTGTTCTATGAGAAAAAAAGCCCTGCAGATTAGTCTTCAAATATTGAAAAGGAGGACATGTAGGAGGACAGAACTCACAAAAGGAGGACTGTCCTCCCTAAAGGAGGACTGTTGGTCATCTTAATGTTACAATTCATATTGTCTGGTGAATAATGACAGTTAGATTTTGTGAATATTTTTACCAACACATCAGGGAATTTTTTAAGGGCTATCCTATGTGTGCATATTCATTACTGGATGGCTGCATTATTAGATGTTGGCCCTGGCTATGTGAATGTCCTGTCAATTAAATAACTTCAACAGAATGTTGTTATCTCTCCAAGCACAGAAAATATTCATGCTAGATAAGCCATAAAACAGTAGACATGAATTCCTTAGATAGTTGTGAAACCAATGTAGTAGTCCTTTCAATATTAGTGTCACAGAGTGTCAGCTTGTCATGAATATTAAACTGAGCCAAGAAGCTTGGAGAAGATCCCCAAATCCAAATGTGAATTCTGTGCCCAACTGAGACCGTTAAATATGAATGTTTGGCTTCAGAAAAGAATAAATGGCCTCAAATATGCTAATTAATGAATTTGCACATATTTTGAGAATAGCTTATTTTCTGCAAAGGCTTTCTGACATGCCTCTAGGAAGGTGTCCAAATTTTTCATGAAAGAAAAGATGCCAGCTATCAGAGAAATATAGAAAAAGTCAAATAATGTTTGGCTTGCTTTGCAGGTCCCATTTCTCTTATGACAATAGTTTTATTCTGTTAATCTACCGCATGACATATTTGATGTTTGACCCTTGACGAATATCTTTAGATCTGTGCTACTGCACATGTTGAAATTGGATGATGGGATGAATTTAAGAGGACTTTTTTGGTGAATGTGAAATAATGGTAATACACGTGTGTGTTTGCATATATAAGAGCAAAATGTATTTGCTTTTATTATATTTAACCGTCTTGAAGATTGTTAAATGTAATAAAAGCAAATATATTTTTTTGAAATATAATCTATGCATTACTCATAACAATATCTTGTAAATATTATTATAGCTGTTATAATTTTTAAAAGTGCTCCAAAAGAATTTAAAAAAGGAATAAATAATTAGCCAGAACCCTTTTTTATTTCATTATATAACTGGATTTCCTCCAATACTTGTCAAAACACATAGTCCTCAATTTATAACCATTCATTTAGTTACAATGGCACTAAAAAAAAGTGCCATAAAGATTTTTCACACAACTATTGCATAATCCCCATGATGATGTCATCAAAATTTGGATGTTTGGCAGCTGGCATGTATTTATGATGGTTGTAGTGTCCTGGGGCCATGTGATCACCTTTTGTGATCTTCTAACAAGGAAAGTCAATGGGGAAGTCAGATTCACTTAACAACCCTGTTACTAACTTTACCACCTGCACTGATTCACTTAACAACTGTGGCAAGAAAGATCATAGACTGGAGCAAAACTCACTTCACAATTGTCTTCCTTAGCAATGGAAATTTTGGGCCCTGTTGTAGACATAAGTCAAGGACTATATGTATACTACGACAAAATTTGAACCTGTTCAGTCTAAGATCTAAGCCAAATCAACCCAATGCAGGGTATCTTCCACTCTCGCTTCCACAGATATCACCAATTTGAAATTCAATTTACTGTAGCCATCTGGTAAGCATAGCTCACTGATGTTAGAACTGCTGGAAGGTTGTCATGGATGACACTCTGTCAGCTTCTCTGTTTCCAAATGATGAGCACTCTCCTTCTCTTTTTTCTATATCCTCAATATTTGAAATCGTTATCTTGTTCCCCTTCCATTCTTTTCCACTGCACCTTGGCTTTGATTGTCAAAAATTTATTTCCAATTTCTTCAGCTCAAGTGGATCAATTTATCCCATCATGGGACTTGGGTTGTTGTTGTTGTTTTCCAGCTACAGGCATGGCAATCAGAATCTGGCATGTTCCCAGAGATGTCATTTGTTGTCCTCAGTAGACAAATTTGATCCCACTGAACCCAGATAAAAATTGCAGATCTCTTTAGCTGTCTGGTATTTTAGAAGAAATAAAGATGGGGGAAAGAGAGGGAAATAATTGGCTAGCGACCAAGCTGGGGTCAATTGCCTGCCAGTGTGCCAGTCATGAAAAATGATATATTGATTCTGGCTGCCCTCAATTTACAATTATCCCACCACTACCATCTATTTTACGTTGCATATGGCATCAAAATCAAATTATATAATAACATAAATGCTGCCATATAGGTCTCTCTTTTTGTGTACCAGCAGCCAGCAAGTATAAGCTTTACTCCATTCCATTCTGTTACCTTCCCCCAAGGATTATGAATGTTTTCCCTTGTCATAATTCTGTCCCTGAATTCAGTCTTCACAAAACTTCAGATTTCCCCTCTGGGATTTCCCCCCTGCCTTACTTCAGAATGGTCTGCATTTGCACTTGTAACTCTTTATGTTAAGAACAATTCATTACCTTTCCAGTTTCCGAAAAACCAATTTGTGCTAAATCAAAAATATGTGTACTGTTGTCTTATATGAAATAATGCCTATTAAATATATGCACACTGTGCACACAGCAGAGGCAGTTCCATTTCACCTCAAAACAATTTTATCTATGTCAGACATTTCCTACTGGTAGTTCAATTACTATTTGATCGGACCAAATACAGTGGCTCCTGAAGCATTTTAAATTGTTTTCTCCAAAAGAGAAAGCAATGGGCTTAGAAACAATAAAAAAGGTATTAGAAAACTTAAGTTATTTTCATTTTGTGTTATATGTATATTTATGTAAGAGAGTGAGAGTGCTGTGGTGGCCTAGAAGTGGAGCTCTCAGGAGGCTATGGGTTCAATCCTAGGTAGTGGTAGATATTTCTCTCTTTGGGCGTAATGAGTAATTGTCTTTTGCAAACTACAGGTAGGCATCAGGTAGGGCATCCGGCTAATAGATGCTTGAGCTCCGTTCAGTCACCCTGGCTCCATCTCGATGCAAGGGATTACAGGATTGTTAAAAGAAAAAAAAGTAATTAATCCAGTGCCTGAATAAAATGCTCTATCACAGCTACAGGCCATCAACTTTTTAGTTAGATAGACCAGATATGGGGAAGTTTTGAAGATGCAAGAAAATGTCTTTCGGATTTTTGAAATGGTGGAATGTTCCCCAAAAATGCAAAATGGTGGTTTCTTAATCCTTGTTACTGGCCTTGTCTTTTTCAGAACCATAACTGTCCTTGGCAGAATGAATGCTAAAAGGATTTATTTCAGAACAGCATAAATTGGGAGGAGTCCCTTTGTGTTCCATCTTCAAATACTAAGGACCATATTGCCAGTTCAACACTGTTCAAATTCTAATCGAACCAGCTTTGATTCGTTGTGAAGTCTGATATATTATGAAGTGTCTTAAAGGATGGATATACTTGGCAGTGTTGTTTTAACCAGTTTTCCCCACCACCCCCAACAGTACTACAATTTATGAAAAAAAATGTGAACTTTTTTTTAAAGGATAGTACACTATGTTCTGAAAAATAAAATTGTTTCAAAGTGTTCTCTTCTATAATGTATATAGTTTTATTTATCAAACTTTTTTTCCTTTGAAATTTCCTCAGTTGTGAATTTCAGGACTATGCAAAAATAAAATAGAAAAGTAAAAACCCACTCAACTTTACAAACTAATTCAGAAAGTGCAAACTTAACATTATGTTTTCATCATAATGAAACCCCATTCTAAATGCAATTCTTACCAACCAGTTCTTACACAACATGCCCTAACTTCAGTGAAAAAAACCAGCAAGATTATTTCCAGAAAAAAAAAAAAACTCTTAAATTAGCTCTAGATAAATGGCAGGGTAACGGGATGATCCTGTGATGAAGCAGATAAAGCTATATGCCTAAAGAAACATTTATAAGATTAATTTTTGTCATGGAATTCACTTATATATGTTATTTTCCCCTTAATAGCATTCCACTCCCTTCCCCAAGCCTGAGACAATAAGGTAATGTAAGTGGAGACTAATCGGCTTGACAAATACCAATTGGATTTACTGTTCAGAAATAAGATAAGCTGTCTGCTCAGAATAAAATTTCATGTTTGACCAAATTACATGATGCTTCAATGCATCTCTCTCTCTCTCTCTCTCTCTCTCTCTCTCTCTCTCTCTCTCTCTCCCTCTCCCTCTGTCTGTCTGTCTATCTATCTATCTATCTATCTATCTATCTATCTATCTATCTATATTCTATCTCTATCTCCATCTCTTATCCGTCTGTCTGTCTGTCTGTCTATCTGTCTATCTATCTATCTATCTATCTATCTATCTATCTATCTATCTATCTTTCATTTCTGTTGTTCCCCTCTTTAATGTTCATTTAATGGACATTCTAGTAAGTTTGTAATACAATAGTATTACAGATCAGGGCTGATAAGAAAGTAAGCAAAGAAAGCAAGCTTTAAATAGTTTACTGTAACAACAGCAGCCATCATGGAGGGAACAGTGTGTATGTCTCTGTGTGTACAAAATAAATAATGTGGTAGGTGGTTGTAACATTGAAATAGAAGCCCCACTTCTTTCATATGTAAGAACAATGTCTATCCACACTGGATAGGGTCTTCATGATGATGGTGCTAGTCATCTTGCCTCTTTTGACCATATCATGTGAATTCTCTGTCTCTGAGGACCTTAATGAATGACACAAACAGTGTAAAAAACCACCTAGTGAGTTAATGTATACCAGCAACATTATTTCCAGCAAGAGTTTATGTCAGATTAACACCAATCACATCTGCCAACCCTCATTGGACCAGTGTGGCAGATTATGGTCTATTCCTTCCACATGCCAATACAACCTCAAAAATGGCCTTCATTCCCTGTAGGCCCTAGGACAACTACCCACGGCATCATAAAGACCTGCCCAAAGGCAGAGGGTGCTAAGAATCACTGGGCTAAATCAGGCTCCTTTGGACTTTGGACATAGGAATGGTCAACATTTGAACAATGAAAATGGATGGTCGACTAGAAGAACTGCTGTTTGAACTCAACAATTGGATTATGTGAACATGTCAAAAAGGCAAAACTTTGAACTTGATAGGACTGGGAATTTACTCTACACTAGAGGTACCAAAGATGGACAATGTGGCAGAGTTAGTTTTCTGAAAGCTGAAAGACTCTGTAGTAAAATTTGAAAGTATATTAGACTGATTAGCCCAATGGATTATTCAATTGAACAAACAATACAAGTTTCAAATCATCCAAACTTACGCACCAACAATAAGCTATAGTGATGATGAGGCCAAATAATTTTATGTTGATGTGGCGCTCCTTCAAGACAAAGAAAATGCTGATACAAAATACTAATGGATGACTTTAATGCAAGAATAGGAAGAACAATATCTGGAGAAAAAGGGATTGGCCCATATGGAAGTGATGAACAAGATAATAGAGGTGGACAGATTAGTAGATTTTGCTGACGGACAAGAACTTTATATCATGAACTCATTTTACAAGAAAAATTGTAGCAGAAAATAGAAATGGAAAAGTCCTTCTGTGTACACAAGCAAAATTGACCATATCATGTCAAGTGATAAAACCATATTCTGTAATTGTATTGTCATGAATCATTTTAATGTTGGAAGGACGATAGAATGGTATGAGTTAAAATGAGGATAGACTGTCAAAAAGAGTGTATGAAAATGATAAAGACATCATGAAAAACAAAAATAAAGAGTGATAAGCTGCTAGAGGAGAACAGTGATTTTGAAATTAATGTATCAAATTGCTTTGCTCTATTGTACGATTTGGAAGAGATGAACATCATGGATCAAAATGAACAAAGAGTCAAAAACATCCCTGAATCTGCTACATCTATAGAACTCCCAGAAAAACACTTTGTACAGTCAAAAATCTCTGAAGAAACTATTGATTTAATAAAAAAAAAGATGGACAATGAAGAATGCCGGAAGTTTCAGTAATAAAATGGAGTATGTTGAACTTTGCAAGACCATAAGAAAATTTATCCAAGAAGCAATGTGTCAGTTTAATGGGAAGCTTGTGAAAAAGGCAACCGAAGAAAACAAAGGGATTAACAGAGAAAAATGCAAGCTTATAAATATAAGAAGGTTTTTGCATTAAAATGTAAAGATGGCTCTGTATGTAAAGCAAGACAGGAAATGTTATAAATAATGGGGAAATTCTATTCACAGCTATATAAAGATCAAGATCACTCAAAAGTAACAATACCCATGAAAAAGGAAATGCTAGATATCCTAGTGGAAGAAGTATCAAGTGCCATAAAATCAATGAAAACTGGTAAAACTTCAGGAAATGACTGTGTTATGGTTGAAATGCTGAAAGCTGATGGTCACAGTTTAAACGAGATACTAGCAAAATTATACTCAAGATGCCATAGAGAAAAAAAAAAAACTTGATGCATAGAAAAATGCTGAAGTGATTCTTATACACAAGAAAGGGGCCCAGATGATTTAAAGAATTATCATCCAATAAGCCTTCTTTCAATCATCTTCAAGTTTTTCATTAAGATAACAGCAAAAAGAATATTGAGAACATTAAATGATGTGCAGGAGCAAGCAGGATGCAGAAGTGCTACAGCACAATGCATCACATCCAGGTTGTTCAGGAAGTCATTGAAAGGCACAACAAATACACCATGCCTCTGTGCATGGCTTTCATTGACAATGAAAATGTGTTTGACTCAGTATTCAGCAAATAATAATTAAGGCATTGCTTATCCGAGATGTAGACACTACTTACATAAACTTACTACAATCAATATATGAAAAAAACAGTGGCACAACAATTTGCCTTAATGATCTTAAAATGGAAATCAACATAAAACGAGATGTACAATAAGGCCATACAGTATCACCTATCTTTTTCTCAGCCTGCCTCAAAGAAATATTTCACAAACTAGACTGGGCGAAAGATAGAATAAAAATCAACAGTGCCTATTTAAATCACTTAAGATTTGTAGATGATGTTGTTCTCTTCTTACAAGACCCAGAAGAGCTACAAAGATGCATACAAGAGCTGCACAAAACAGGAGAACCATTTGGCTTAAACAATAACAACAACTGGAAAAGAGCTGTGTTATATTTAATAAATTCACCAAACCCTCCAAAAATATTCTATCTGGAGAAGAACTAGAGTAGTAGACTATTACATATACTTTGGCCAACGGATCTTAATGGAAGATGATACAATAAAGGAAATTCAAATATGATTGGTAGGCATCTGACAAGCTAAGCATAATTTTCAAGAACAAACTCCCCCTATGTCTGAAAAGAAAAGTTTTTGATCAGTGTTTATTACTGCCCTAACATATGCCACTGAAACATGGAAACTAACCTCACAATTGATACAAAAGGTATATATTAGCGTAAAGAGCCATGGAATAATACATGCTCAGCATTACTAGGCAAGATAGAAAGGCACATGGATTAGAAAACAAACAAAAGTATACAATATCATCAAGAGAATAAAGAATTGAAATGGAAATGGGATGGTCACATAACAAGAAGAACTGATGGCAGGTGGACCAAGATGGTCATAGAATGGATTCCACTTGATAAAAAGTGTTCACAAAACAGACTTAAAAGAAGATGGATTGATGACATCAGCAAATATAGTGGGCCTAAGAAAGTTTAGGACTACATTTGTTGGAAACATGTGGAATAGGCCTTCATCCTGCAATGGATAGACAATGGCTAAAATTATGACGATGATGTATATAATATAACATATAACTCCTATGTTAGGAAAATATTAATTTTAACAAGCCCCTGTCTCTAATATAATTTATTTTATGAACTAATTTTTTGACTATTTATACTTCTGACTTCATCTGGAGGAAAGATTACCATCCTTCCATAATTCATAATACTTATTCTATCATGGTTATACATATGTATTTTGGGGCATCAAAATCAGGAAGTCCTTGTACAAATCTTTCCAATAGTATCTAGTATCACTAGTATGTGATACAAACATACTAATGAATTTAATTCCTAAATTAAATTAGATCAGTTTAGATTGATCTAGTCATTCCTAACCTAAACAAGTTTCCTTAAAAGGGTTTTTTTCCCATGTATCTGGAGCAAAGTAGATTTATTTTTCATAATAGCCAAATTTGAAAATATATTGATAAATATCTAAAATTCTGATTCTCATATATATTATATTGTGTGGATATATGTAGTCATAACATGACTCTTACACTAGAAAAAGAACTGTTCTTTTTGAATGGTACTTTATGGCACATCCTATATATACTGACTTAGATGTTGTTAGAGAATTTTAATTTCTCTATTGGTGAAAAATAAATCAGAAGCTCTTACAGTTGACTGCATTTAGCTGATTCAAATAACTTTATATTTATATAAAAATATTTACAATACCATTCTTCTTTACAGCAACATAACTCAATGAAATCTTCTTACAGAGACAGACCAGAGACAAAACCTGAGACTGGAAATCCAGCTCCTAACTCAATAACTCTTTTGCACAGACTCAGTAGCACTTTCTTCCCATTGGCTGACTGAGTTACCACATGACTCTTCCTGTTCATGAATATTCCAACACTCCTCTCTTCATGACAGGAAGAGACATCAGACCTATTGACTTAATACATTCTTAAATTGTGAAAAACCTTGTGCCACTAACCTGGCCTTATACTGTATATCATTATTTGGCAATACCTTTTTCTTATATATCCATTTACAACCCACAGCTTTGGTTCCCTGTGGCAAAGTCACTGATTTAAATACTTCATGGTCTCTCATGGATTTCATCTCTTTATCCATGGCCTCCTTCCATTTTTCTTGTTCAGCTTTTGGTAATGCCAACACCTCTTTATAACTTCTTGGCTCATACCACACATTGCAAACCTTTACCTTGCTGGCAGAATACCTGTCAGGCGGAATTCCTTTGTTACATCGCTCTGACCTACGTGGTATTAACTGCTCCTGTGTCTCAAGTCTTTCTGGCTTCATGTCTTGTTCAGCCTCTCCTCCCTGAACATGGACATCTTCTATAATCATTTTTTCATCATTAGATGAATTATTGTCACTAAACAGATCACCATCATTAAGTGAGATATACCCAGAATTTGCATTAATTCTGTCCCAATTTTGTTCTGCAAAATTAGCAGATCTTGAAATTATAACTTTTACTTCCATCGCTAAAGCGATATCCTTTTGACCCTGGCTCATAGCCCACAAACCTGAGCTTTCTTGCCTTTTGCTGTCCCTTTCTTCTGATTGCTTTTGGAATATGTACCCATGCAGTACTTCCAAAAATTCTCAAATGTGCCAGTGATGGCTTTCTCCCATATAGAATGGCATATGGAGTATTATTAATGGAGGAACACCACAGCCCGTTAACTATATAATTGGCAGTCAATATGGCTTCTCCCCAATATGACCTGCTCATACCAGAATCCTCCAATAATGAATCCTTCATTGTTTGCAAAACACCATTCCTTCTTTAAGCTACACCGTTCTCTACTGCTGTGTAAGGATTTGTACGTCTGTGCCTTATCCCTAGCTGCCCCAACCATTGTTGGAATTTAGTTGACATAAATTCAGTACCTCTGTCAGTTTGCAACTGACACACTTGTTGTCTGTACCTTCTCTCTACAAAACTTACCCACTGTTTGAATTGTTGTAGCACCTCTGTCTTACCTCTAAGCAAGTAGCAAAATGAATACCTGCTCTAATCATCAACAATTACCAGTGCATATTTTGCTCCTCCTAAACTGGCTTGCATAGGTCCCACCAGATCTGCATGGTCCAGCTCTAGAACTCTTTTTGTTTGTCTTGTGCTACATTTACTAACTGAGAATGCCTTTGACTTTGATGCTTTGCATACTGCACAGTCCAAATATGTTTTGCATCCCTTCAAATTTAGCCCTTTTGCAAAATCTTGCATTTGCTGCAAAACTTTAAAGCTTGCATGGCCAAGTCTTCTATGTAGAAGATGAACACATGAATCATGCTCTGCAACATTCTTAAATATATGGGAACATTGAACCTTTTGTCCCTGCAATACATATAGATTATCTTCCTTTATGCCTTCTGCACAAATATTCCCATTCCTTTTGATGAGACATTTCCCATTTACAAAAATGACCTCAAAACCTTATTTGTCTAAATTAGACACACTTAACAAATTATGTTCTATCTCAGGTACACAAAGCACATTGGTAAACTTGGATTCCAAATATGGAATTTTTACATCGCCTCTTCCAATGACTTTTGCTTTCTGGCCATTTGCCAAAGCCACAGCTTCTTGTGCTACTGGAACAAACCTGCAAAATAATTCAGAGTCATTAACAGTTGTTTGACTTGCCCCACTATCTATTAGCCATTTGTCTCTGTTGTTGCTATAGCAAACTTTTGCAACACCAAAATGTTCCTTTTGCAAAGCAGTCCTTTTTGGTTGCACAAATATCCTTTTCTGCAAACAGTTCCTTTGCAAATGTGTCTTTTCTCCACAAATGTAGCAAGTCTTTTCCCGCTCTCTGCTTGCTCTCTGCTTGCAAAATCTCTCCTTTGTTGCAATTTGGTCCGGGTCTGATCTGCTTGTTTCTTCTCCTCTGGAGACTTGCAGTCTGGACCCCCTCCTCGTTGCCAAGCTCAAAGCAAGAAGCTAAAAACACCAGCCTGAAGATGACGAATGTGACTTCGTCGAAACGTTGCCAAGACACTTCCAATTTGACGCGGGAGAAAACCCGAACAACCAAAGACCTATATATATATATATATATATATATATATATATATATATATATATATACACACACACACATACATACATACATACATACATACATACATACATACATACATACATATATATATATATATATATATATATATATATATATATATATATATATATATCAGGATTCTTATGAATGATCCAATCATAATATAAATACTTCCTGGGAAATTAAAGATTACTCATGTTAGGTACAGCTTAATCTAGTCTATAAAAATGTTTGATTTTTTTGTTTCTGTTTTGTATTTCTTTAAGGAGAACCTGTCCCCCCACAGTAGCCTTTCTCCTCAAGTTGCATTTATTCCAAATGTCACTTTTATATTCTTGTCCACTGTGGAATGTTAATCCATTACTCACAGTTCTTTCTCTTCCCACCACTTCATTTCACCATCTTGCATTCCTTTTAAAAATGGAAAAATGCTGTTTCCCCCTAATGCTTCTCCATAAATCATTGTGTTACAGAATATAGAAAGAAGTATATTTTTATTTTATTTATTTTGGGGGAATGAAGATATGCATAGAAAGCTTTTTTCCTGGTTATGTCTGCCTAGCATCACAAGATCATCATGGATTTGCATTGAAATAACTTCCCATCATCTGTCATGTAATGGTTTTGTAATAGATGTAATTTACCTATTTAGTCTATTTTGAAACAATAATCTCATATAAGGGCATGCTAATTTTATATCAGCAAAAGAGGTTTAGAAACACCGATCTGAATATTTTATTTTCCCAGTCTGAACACATGTCCCACTCTCTCTCTCTCTCTCTCTCTCTCTCTCTCTCTCTCTCTCTCTGCATTTCTTTATTTTATTTTTTTTCTACAAATTTTATTGATTTTCTAATACAACATTCACATATTGGAAAAGCAATGTGGTGGCTGGGTTATAATAATTCAATTACATACAGATATCCTTAGTACAGATTTCAAATTACTACCGTAAACATTTCCTCTCTCTTTCCCTTAATAAATACTATCCATAAGTAAATTAACACAATTCTTACTCTATCAATCATATAAAACATAGCTTTCTTACATATATCAATAGTTTTTAATTTGTATATATTCTAATTATTTTAACATACAATCTTTTAGACAATCAATGACTTAATAAATTTTTCCATTTTTAATTCCATTAATATTTAAATTTAATGTTTGATATTTATCATTCCCAAGATTTTAAATACTCCCAATTCCTCTATCACCATTCCTCACAAAATCTAATATTCAGAATACACTTCTTATCAATTTAACTTCTCGCCCTCTATATCGACAAATTAATAATATAATATTTTCTTATTCCTTATTTTCTGCTACTTTTTGAATTTCTTAAATTAATGATCAAAATTTCTTTTTTTTCCAATATTTAATACTTCCTCTCTTTTCCTCTTTGTATCTGCTATCTCATGTTTGAACTAATACTTTTTGTTTTTAACATTCCATGTAGACCTGTTTATTACTTTCATCAATAGATTTTTAGCTTATCTATATCTTTGTATTTTGTTATCTTCTCCAGTTCTTTCTCTTCTATTCTGCTATCTCCAGGCACTGCCACGTCCACTATCCAGACTTTTTTGTCTTTCTTATCGACAATTGTTAAGTCTGGGGTGTGGGAAAGTGAAAGCTAGTACTCATGTAGATGGGGAGAATGAAGACAAACTGAGCAATTATGTAGCAATTGACACAGGTGTAATGATTGGCCGGTTGGGACCTGTTACGCGGTCCAGGAGTTGAGTGCAGGCACTGGCTTGTTTATAAATATCTCTCCCACTGATTCATTTGCACCCTGATGATGTTGGCAGGAGCCAATGAAAGCTAAGTCTGCTTTTTTAAAAAACTTGAAAATGTTTTATATTTAAACTTTTAACGTTTTATAAAACTTTTAATGTTTTAACTTTTCCTGGTGCTCACGTTTTATTTCTTAGTGTATATATATATATATATATATATATATATATATATATATATATATATATTAAAAATTACCTTAAAAATTGAAGAATAGTGATTCCTGGGTACATACATTTCAGTAAAAAAGGAAGCGATCACCAGGAAATAAAACACCAAGGTTTTAATAAATAAAATCAAGCTTTCGATGGCTAACATCTGCCATCATCGTCAGGATATAAGCCAGTTAGTTACAAAGTCCATGCGTAGAGTTTAGGTGTGGCTATGCTTATAAGCAGGTTTCCTCACTAACTGGCTTGTATCCTGACGATGATGGCAGATGTTAGCCATCGAAAGCTTGATTTTATTTATTAAAACCTTGGTGTTTTACTTCCTGGTGATCGCTTTCCTTTTTTACTGAAATATATATATATATATATATAGGTCTTTGGTTGTTCGGGTTTTCTCCCGCGTAAAATTGGAAGTGTCTTGGCGACGTTTCGACGAAGTCCCATTCGTCATCTTCAGGCTGGTGCTTTCAGCTTCGTGCCTCGAGCAGCAGGGTGTGGTCTTGGCTGTTTCTTCCTTTTAACTGCCAGTGGAGGTATGAACTGATTGGGTGGGAGCTTGGCTGTGTTCTGATTCGGTGGAGGTGTGTTCTGATTGGTTAGGTGTTTGGCTGTGCTCTGTTTGGATGGGAGGTTGGCTGTGTTCTCATTGGATGGGGAGTTGGCTGTGCTCTGATTGGCTGGGAGAGTGTTCTGTTTGGGTGGGGGCTTCGTTGTGCTCAGGTTAGTCTCAGTTGCAGGGGGGTTTAAAATGGTGGGCTGCTTTGCTATTTTTTGGCTTCGCATTCGTGGTCGTGCCTCATCTTCATGGTGGGTGTCAGTTTGCTTCATGTATGATTGGAGGGGTTTAAAGTGGCTAATGATGCAGCTGTGGTCTGGCTTCTGGTTTGTGGTCGTGCCTCGTCATCGGTGTGACTTTGGGTTTGCTTTTTGCGTGGATGTGTGGTGGTGACATCCTGTGTGGTTTTAGTGAGTGTGGGTCTGGTGTCATTCTTTCTGTTAGAGAGTCGTTTGTCAATAAGAGCAGATTTCCAAATGGCTGGTAGGCGGGAGGTATCATCTCGTTTGTTTATGTTGTGTGGGCGTTTTTCTATCTCGATGGCTTCTCTGATTATTCTGTTATTAAAATGTTCAGTTTTGGCGATAGTTCTGGTATTTTTAAAGTCAATTTCATGTCCTGTGGCTTTAAGGTGTTGGACCAGGGAAGATGTTGGTTCCTCTTTTTTGATTGAACATAAGAACTCAGTCAAAAAAGAGGAACCAACATCTTCCCTGAGACTTCGTCGAAACCTTGCCAAGACACTTCCAATTTGACGCGGGAGAAAACCCGAATAACCAAAGACCTACATACAAACACCCGTGAAAAACTCAGAATATATATATATGTGTGTGTGTGTGTGTGTGTGTGTGTGTGTGTGTTTTCTCAGGTTTTTTCGGGTGTTTGTATGTAGGTCTTTGGTTCTTCGGGTTTTCTCCCGTGTAAAATTGGAAGTCTCTTGGCGATGTTTCGATGAAGTCCCATTCGTCATCTTCAGGCTGGTGCTTTCAGCTTCATGCTTCGAGGAGCAATGTGTGGTCTTAGCTGTTTCTTCCTTTTAACTGCCAGTGGGGGTATGAACTGATTGGGTGGGAGCTTGGCTGTGTTCTGATTGGGTGGAGGTGTGTTCTGATTGGTTAGGGGCGTGGCTGTGCTCTGATTGGCTGGGGAGGTTGGCTGTGCTCTGATTGGCTGGGGGGTTGGCTGTGCTCTGATTGGCTGGGGGAGTGTTCTGTTTGGTTGTGCTCAGGTTAGTCTGAGTTGCAGGGGGGTTTAAGATTTTGGGCTGCCTTGCTATTTTTGGCTTCGCGTTCGTGGTCGTGCCTCATCTTCATGGAGGGTGTCAGTTTGCTTCATGTATGGATTGGAGGGGTTTAAAGTGGCTAATGATGCAGCTGTGGTCTGGCTTCTGGTTTGTGGTCGTGCCTCGTCATCGGTGTGGCTTTGGGTTTGTTTTTTGCGTGGATGTGTGGTGGTGACATCCTGTGTGGTTTTTGTGAGTGTGGGTCTGGTATCATTTTTTGTGTTAGGGAGTCGTTTGTCAATAAGGGCGGGTTTCCAAATGGCTGGTAGGCGGGAGGTATCATCTCGCTTGTTCATGCTGTGTGGGCGTTTTTCTATCTCGATGGCTTCTCTGATTATTCTGTTATTAAAATGTTCACTTTTGGCAATGGTTCTGGTATTTTTAAAGTCAATTTCATGTCCTGTGGCTTTAAGGTGTTGGACCAGGGAAGATGTTGGTTCCTCTTTTTTGACTGAGTTCTTATGTTCTTCAATGCGTCCACTTATTCTTCTGTTGGTTTGTCCGATGTATGTGTTGGGACAAGCAGTGCATGGGATTTCATATACTCCTATTACAAACCTAATCCAAAAAGAAACCCCCACTAAAATCCAAGACAAAGAACAAGAAAACGGCAAAGCCCTCCTCCCATACATAAAAGGCACCACAGACAGAATCAGTAAGATCCTCCATAAACACAACATAAAAACAGCATTCTGCACAAACAGAAAAATATCCACCATCCTTAGAAATCCCAAAGATAAAATTGACTTAGAAAATCAAGGAGTATATGAAATCCCATGCACTGCTTGTCCCAACGCATACATCGGACAATTTGATGTGGGAGAAAACCCAAATAACCAAAGACCTACATACAAACACTCGCAAAAACCTCAGAAAACACACACACACACACACACACACACACACACACACATATGGATGTGCTCTGATTGGATGGGGGGGTTGGCTGTGCTCCCAAACACATGGCAGTCGCTCCCAAACACATCCCCACTGAAACCATTATATGTTTCTATATTTAGAAGAGAGACTCCAATCATGCCGTCTATAAAGATTAGCAAAAATGCGATCCTCATCTTTGAGGGGACCAAACTGAGTTTTCTTTGGGGGTGCCGATTCCGCAGCAGCAACGACGGCAAAAAAGCGAGCCTGGGTGCAAATCGGTTGGAGGCGCAAGGGCTGAGCCCCCAACATAGCAGAGAGTGAGTGGGGGGGTCTCCCCAGCTGCAGCTCCTAACCTCTTCACCTTCATCTGTCCAGTGCAATAATAATGTGTTTGGGAGCACAGCCAACCCCCCATCCAATCAGAGCACAGCCAATCCCCCTTCCAATCAGAGCACAGCCAAACCCCTAACCAATCAGAACACACCTCCACCCAATCAGAACACAGCCAAGCTCCCACCCAATCAGTTCATACCCCCACTGGCAGTTAAAAGGAAGAAAC
The DNA here is from genome assembly GCF_016545835.1 of Crotalus tigris. NCBI lineage: Eukaryota > Metazoa > Chordata > Lepidosauria > Squamata > Viperidae > Crotalus > Crotalus tigris. The sequence continues at coordinate 6,256,313 of NW_024096551.1, read as the reverse complement.
AGCTAAGATCACACATTGCTCCTCAAAGCACGAAGCTGAAAACACCAGCCTGAAGATGACGAATGGGACTTTGTCGAAACGTCGCCAAGACACTTCCAATTTTACGCAGGAGAAAATCCGAATAACCAAAGACATATATGTGTGTGTGTGTGTGTGTGAATTGAGTCTGGGTTCTGCTTTGATGTAACATCTTATAGTCTTAAACTATTTACAGAAATCCATAGAGTGTCTTTGGTGGTACAGTGTGGGTTTGTTTAATCTCCTCTGAATGAGAAACATAACACTTAAGTGGGAGAATAACAAGACCCCCAGAGCTGGTTCCAGCAAATTTGCTGTACATCTTTGCATTAAATAATAATTACTTCTATTGTTTTCACTGAAAAAATATATTGGCCATTTTTATGGAATGGAGAATAAATCTAGAGTGTTTAAAATGTTTCCAGGCATCATCTTCTCCCAATACCAAATGCACATCAGATTTAATTGTGTTAGTATATTCTTTTTCCATGTGAAAACATTTAAATTGCATCTACTAGATTACACTGCAAGGTTTAAGCTGTGTTTACTGTTTCTCAGCTTTCTTTTAAAATGAAATGATCTCTTGTTAAGTTCTTTAGAAATATTTAAGATTAAATGTCCATAATGTTAGAGTTCTGAGTGTAAGAACAATTTATTAGTGTCTGGGTTTGATGCAGCATGTTCTTCAGGATATATCTAGAGACACAATTAAGAAGATTGGATTACCCAAACGGTATAAGTAGACAGACTAATTCTTAACATCTTAATTATTGCCACTTTAACAAAAAATTTCAAGGGCAACAAAAGTTTGAAATAGGATCAGAATGGGATTCTCAGTATTACTTTTTAAGATATGCCAAGGAGCTGGTAATTATGGAATGGTAATCTAAGTAAGGAAAATGATGGCAGAATTGTTTGTTATGGGAAGAGTAGGTTCAAGGCTTTTTTAAGATTTGAGAGAATGGATGTATAGAGGAACAGGCTGTAGTGCCGCTAACAGTGGTAGGCTCCAATAACTGCTTATGGAATGGGAAATATGACATAGCAAATGGATGTATAGAGAAACAGGCTGTAGTGGAGATGATGGTGATGGAAATAAATGTGTGGGTGAGAACATAGCTGAGTGTGCCACCAAAATCTTTGCAAGTCACTAACAGCAGCAGGCTCCAATAATTGCTAATTGAATGGAAAATATAGACACTGTCTCACCCAATGCTCTCAAAGGGTGACCACCGTAGAACCATTTTAGGTGGTATCTTGCAAAGGGATAGGGATCATACTGCATGTGCATCCATTTGTCACCTGTGGAGGAATGTTGAATATCCTCCTTTGGATGATGAAAACTAACAAACAAAAAAGAAGAAATAAATGATTTAAATGTTGGTACATTTTCTATTCAAAGAGTTGTATGCTAGATGGAGAGCTATGCTGGATTACCCAACCTAAATTATTTCACGGATTCATAATTCTGCCTGTCATGCAGAAATAATAATAATTTAAAAAATAGGATTTTTTTTATTTGAACAAAACAAAGCCCAGTCTCCAAATCACATTATTCAATATTATCATGCAAAACTGGGCTGAAAGCTAACCACAAAACAGTAGTTGGCTTTACATTGTCATGAATAATAATCTAAAATATAGACATTTTTATATCCAGAATATAGACATTGATTTTGTATGGCATCCTCACCTATTTTATTCTAATATATTAGAAAGATTGTTCCTGTTTGTCAATACCTGACTGAAAGCTGCAGAAAGCTGCAAAGGTTAGGAGAAGGTAGAAACATTCTATTACATTACGTAAATGATGTACTTGATGAATTGGGCACAGATTTGAATCACAACAGAAGGCTGGAAAGATTTTGTAATCACACAACCTGCAACCCCAAAAGTCAAAAACAACCCACAAAATACACAGTTTTGTCAGCTGTCTGAATATTCTGGTTTTCTAACAAGCAACTTTCAAGAAGGAAAAAGGCAGGAATAGACTTAGAAGTAATTTATTGTTGTAACAGTAGAGCATAATGAAATATAACATTGAGTAACATGAGACTTAAACTATAGTATGTAAAAAGAACAAAAATGCCAGTTAGTAAGTTATTAATTAGTAAATTGTATAAGTAATATAGATCTAGTCCTACTTTTTTGTCCTATACTGTATCTGACAAAAAAAGAGAATCTTTCCTAAGACTTTTTTTTAATGAGATTTGATCTGTTAATATAAGAACTGAAGGCACTTAGGAAACCATTTTGCTTCTGAATTTTTGAATTTTTCAGTTGTTTCACCTAGTTTTTTAAATTAATTTTATTGTTTCATAGACAGGGAACATTTTTGCCCCTGATCATAAGGGCAGAAACACTGCACTATAGAGAGTTTACAAAACTTGCCTTCAAGATGGCATCATTAACAACAATAGTAAAAACTATACATGTTTTCCTTAAAGGAACCCTAATGACATTGGCTAAGTTCTGTTGTATTTTGTGTTAGGTTTGTATACCTAAGGTGAATAGACATCCTGGGTTTGGGAAAAAGCATTCAGTAAGAAAGGTCCTCCAAGTTCTAGGACAATATCCAACGAGTTAACCAACAACAGCAGTATGAGTAGCAGGATGCTCACTTCAGCCATAGAGTGAAAAACAATTTTGGTATTTGTGTGAATATTTGAGTGGCTGGGATACAAATTTGATTGAATACTAGATATCAGTAAAAAGATTCAAGAAAAACTCTAACTTTTTGGTGCCATCCAGTGATTATCTGGCTATTTGTAGTTTAAATATGGACATCTTAACCTGAATATTTGGTTAGAGCTTACCTGGTAGCCATGTAGGAAGCAATATCAATGGAAATGGCATCAGTCTGTTTTGAAAATGCTGGAGATTTCTTCATTCATGAAGTCTGAGGTGGAATAGGAGATGTGGGTAAAAGAAAAAAAAATCTATTCTATTCTCTGTTCCAAACTGATAAATAAAGAAATCTATTACTTGGTAGTCATGCATTAATTTGTTTTGATGTGGAAATAATTTCACACATAGCATAAAAGCTCAATAAGGAAGACAATACATCTGAAATAATAAAAAACTTGTTCATTACAAAGAAGCCTTTTCAAACATAAACTTACAACACAATGGATAGTATTAAGAATTGAAATGAGAACTGTTGAAAAGGTTATTTCTACCCTTCTGACAGTGGAACCGCTAGTGGGTCCGAGCCCTGTTTCAAATGTGTTTCACAAAATGTTTCTGAAATGGGGAGAATTTGCAGAAAATTTGATCATTTGAAAGGAAATATGATATTCAGAGCCAAGAAAGAGCTAGACATAATTCACATTTGATTATTCATGTGTAGATTAATATCTCTTTTAAATCACATTGTAACACAGTAGGTGCAGAACAGCTGGAACGTAAACTCACAAAAGTCTCAATGATATGTCAAAATAAACTTTTATTCCAGCCAAGAATTAAAGGTCCATATCAAATTGGCAAGCTGTTTTGCTCCAAAATGAGAAGGTATAATGTTTGAACCTTGGCCAGTACTTTAATAGAATGACCTGGTCTTGGGATATATAAACATGCCCACAGTGTTCTCATGTGTGTAATAGGTTGTGATTTCATGTGTGTAATTAGTTAAAAGTTGGTTCAGTGACGGAAGAAAGAGTAAATGAATACAAATTAGACTGGGAAGCATTTGCAAAGACACTGATTTCTGGTTTACATTATTTACCAAATTATGTTTTATAGAAAATAGTTGAACAATTTGAGAAACAAAAGAAAATCCAAAGAAGATTACAATGAATAACAATTGAAATAAAGCATGTTCTTTCCTAACAATTCAATATGTGTTAATATTAGAACTATTCAGCATATCATGCCATTTCAATTTGTTTAATGCGAATATAACCAAATCTATTCATCTTATCATACATCTGCACTATTTTCTGAGCTTGACACAGTTTGTCATTTTGATTCTTCTAGTTGTTGATTGACACCATTTACTTCCTCTCTTTTTTATCTCTTTTCCTCTTGGTTTTAGTTGTTCAAGATAACTTTTAATCCTTTGTCTAATTAGAAAGCTAAAGTTCAAAGTGTGCACTTCAGACAACACAGAGTAGGTATTAATATATCCAGGTTTTATTTTAGTAAGTTACTGATGTAAAAAGGAGAACATACTGTTACTGGAATCCCAGTAAATCTGGGAAATCAGACTTTTTTCTAACTACCTCCAGATATCTTCATCATGCAGATCCAAGAGCTTAGTAAAATTCACATTGATTTTAAATGGATCTTTTTAATAAACTGTATCTCTCTTTCTCTGTGAGGAAGAATAGTGATATAGGGAAAAGAAAGATAAACATAGCCTTCCAATATTTATGTGCGTGTGTGTGTTCCAATAACATGGATTTTTATGTATAAAATATTTTTTGTTTGATTTTTATCCTGCATTTATTTCTTTATAAGATAGTGAACGCATATAATACTAATTCCTCCTCCTATTTTCCCCACAACAACTATGAGATGGAGTGAGAGAGAGTGATTGTTCAAAGTCATTGAAATTCTTGATCAGTGGAATATATTTTCAAGGGATACAAATATTCTAAAAGAGAACTTTGGAACAGTTATCTGAAATAATGAGAAAGATACTCAGACAAATAGCAAGGACACAAAATTGGCATATGTTAATAGGATACTGGGCTCTTCTTTGATGTCTTATAATTCCCTTTCATTATTTTTCCATATATACTTATCTTTGATGTTCATCACTAGATTTATATGCCATATTGTATGGATTTAATTTGAAACTCATTTTGTAAAATTTCTTTTTCCCTTTTATTTTTTTTTAATTAGAAAACTGATTTCACTGTACTTTCATGGGTATATTCTACTGTTTTTACTTCTTGTCATAAAACTAAGCCTATTGATGTGACTAGTGTCCTGTTAGCCTTTTACTGTGGTGCTGTATTTTATCCTTTTAATCTCAAGATTTATTTAGCTGTCTTTAAAATATCTATTGGCCTTATGTACTTTACAAATTATGATGCCCAAATTTCTGTTATTCTGTATGGTAAATGTTGGATCTGTATTTATTCTGCAATAGTTTATGCAGAATAAACATGTCCACGATTAAGGTGAATATTAGAAGAAAAGCTAACTTTTTTTTAGTTCATCTCAGATCATTGCTCTAATGCACAATAGTTTATCACAATTGGTCATGGCTTGTTAGCCCTGTCTCTATATGGAATTACTGTGTCCATAAATGAAGAATAATAATTTGGACTTCCATGAGTGGACCAACATATATAGTAGTGTATCTTTAATAATTATAGCAACATTATTTTATTATCATCAGTGTTTTTATGTGCAATGCATCTGAGAACTAAGGGAAAATGGATAATTGCCACTAATAATTTTCCATTTCTCATCCAGCATTTCAATTTATAAATACATATTTGTAAGACATGTATCCAGAGGAAAATCAAATAATCAATTCAAAGAGAAATTTTAAAAATAGATTATTCTTTTGTATTATATCTTACATTAATTGAACATCTTATCTCTCTTGAGGCCATATGTTAGAGATCGTGCTGTAAAGCTGGACAAAGACTTTTTACTCTAGATGGAGAATCACATATCATTTTTTCATGTGTGAGTTGAGTGACCATATAAATATATTTAATAAATAAATAAAATGTATACATAAATTTGTGAGCATCTGAGGCTAGAACATTTAGAGATCAAAAAAGCTACTGTTCTAGAACAGGATTTTTCAACCAGTGGTATGGGTACCACCTGTGGTACATTAGCACCTGGCAGGTGATACACGACCATCCTAGAAAAGTGGTAGCGGGGGAGGGGAATGAGCTGAATCAGTGGCAGCACCGCACAAGCCTGAGTGAGAGATGGCTGGAGCTGCAGGGCTGCCAGGGCTCAGCGGAAGCGCCAGGATCAGCGCCAGGCTCCAACTGGAGCTCAGCACTGATCCTGGTGCTTCTGCTGAGCTCAGAAGAAGTGCTGATCAGCTGGAATGTAGCAGCATCTCTAGGGTCTTGTGATTTACATTCAGATGCTTGGCAACTGATTCATATTTATAACGGTCACAGTGTTCCAGGGTCATGTGAAGTGACCAAAACCTGCTGCAACCACCCAGCAGATGGGGGAAATAAAAACCAAACACCCCCCCAACCCCAGCCCCACTGCCAATCCTCAACAGAAATGCTCACAACAATGAAAACCTCAGAAAGGAGGAAGAGTGCTGCCGGGCGGGCAGGCGTCTTGTTCGGCTGTGGCTTGGAGGGCACTTTTTTCAATGCCATTGTACCTTCGAACAGTCACTAAGCAAACTGTTGTAAGTCGAGGATTACCTGTAGTTTATCACTTTTTTCCTTTTTTTTTTGGTGATTAAGTTTTTGACACCTTACTAGGCGACTGGTGGTACTCGGATATTGCCATATCCTAAAAGTGGTACAATGGGTGAAAAGGTTGAAAAGCCCTGTTCTAGAACACACAAACATTTGTAAGCAGTGGCGAGTTAAGTGAGACACAGTATTTGCTACCTGCCGAAAGCTTGTAAAATTTAAAGATAGTCAAGAGATGGTCAATTATTAGAGCTTTAACTTTTTTATTTTTTATTTTTTTAAAAAATGGGAATTCCTTCCTCTATTTGTTAGCTTGTTAAGATGGCAGCGCCTGGATTGGCTGTGGCTGCATTGGCTCTCGAAGATGAAAAGTTTTTGGAAAGATATAAGGGATATAGACTACATGATCGAGAAGGTTTTAATGTGTTTGAGCAATGTGGTGAGGTAAGGTAATATACAACTAACAATCTTTGCTGGTATGGTGAGTTTTTAGCTGTTTCAGAATTGTTGGTGAGACTGTTCAAAGTCATTTGCGCTGTTTGAAATCGTTCTGCTGGCAGCAAGATCTGACTGCTGGCACAACAATGGATTCTATTGCAAATCAGGGCTGTTTCCCAAGGAGGCAGAGGAGGAGAGGTCCCGGGGCTCATGGAGTGAAGGAACTGGATGAGGCTATTGGCAGGCCTAGAAGAAGAGAGAAGGCTTTTGGAGGAGTTGGAGGCGATAGCAGTGTGCTCCAGGGGCAAAAAGGAGGGAGGCCCCTTTAAGGAAAAGGTGGAAAGACAGGATCAGAAAAAGGAAAGTAGGCGAGGTTGTCATGCAGGAATACAAGCTAATTTGAGGGCTAATCCCCATGGAGCTCCATTTCCATCTGTCCTGTTTGTCATTGTTCTCTCCCCAGAGACTAAAATGGACGTTCTGAAACTTGAGCTGGCCATGAACAAGGAGTGTATATCAGAGGTGGTGACTCTTTGAGAGCTGAATGCAACCAAATTTCATTTTGATGTATGCCGATTGGTGTACATTCAAAGTGACAATAATGTTGTTGTTGTTATTGTTGTTGTTGTCATTGTTGTTGTCTGGTGCAGCATCTGGAATCCTTGGCTGACATTGTGATGCTGGAGTACTTTAAGGCCAAAAGTAAGTTTTTCTTAAGTTAAATTTCACTCTTAGTGACTACATGGACACTGTCTTGAAAGTGACACTTCTTTATTTCAGGATATTTTTAGCTACCCAGTCTAGCTTACAGCTGTGGAAATTTTTGATGGCCTTCCATCCATGTTTTAATGAGATCTCTCCAGTTTAGCATTCTCATGTTCAGCCAACATCAGCTAGATGCTAGCACCCACTGGGATTAAAATGGATATGCTTTATTTATATTTGTTTCTTAGGAAATAGTGAATCTGAGCATGCTTTGAACATGCTTTAGAAGAGATACTTCACCTCTCACATGAAATGGGTATAAGCCTCTGCCATCCATTTAAAGGAGTCAAATTTTTGTTTCTGAAAAGCTGCTCTAAAAGTTGCATTAACTTTAATGAGTGAATTCTTAAGGCATCAATATATTTTTCTTGAAACTTAAACAGAAGCCTGAAGACAATTGATCTCTTTTAATGAATACCAGAGAGGAAATGCACTAATGTGAGATGCCAAGCACTTTCCTCCAAATCATTTCTGAAATATGCACAGTCCCACTAAATAGAGCAAGCCTTCTGCATAAAATAACAAGAAAGAAAAGAATATCAAAATATGCAGGAAAGGGAATGTAGCAATTGCGTGCAAACACTTTAAAGGGCAAAGGTCATATGTAAATTCAAAAAAGAAAAAGAAGTGGCTATTTCATTAGTCTATCAACTGCCAGTTTAGCTTTCTCACGAAGCTTCATTCTCAGGGGAGAAAATTAAGGAAATCTAGTTTCAGCAATTTTTACCTCATTGTTTCCAGGACTGACTTAGTTCTTCTTACTGATTAGGCTGTTTATCACAGCTCCATGTGCTTCCCTCCCAAACATGTTTTGCAGAACAGAAGAATCTCCTCATATAGAAATGTCAATGATCTGCAGTAGCTAGTCTTCTGGTGGGATGTCCAAACAATAAAGTCAATCCAAGGAAAAGTCTAGAAAAGGCTCATTGGGGATAGGTGCAGGGAGTCTAATACAGTTTCAAGAACGCTAGTACAGGTAGTCCTCAACTTTCAACAGTTCATTTAGTGACCGTTCAAGTTACAATGGCACTGGAAAAAATGACTTATGACCGTTTTTCACACTTACGACCATTGCAGCATCTCCACAGTCACGTGATCAAAATTCAGATGTTTGGCAACTGGACTCATATTTGTGGTGGTTGCAATGTCCCAGGGTAATGTGATCACTTTTTGTGATCTTCTGACAAGCAAAGTTAATGAAGATTAATTTAACAACTGTGTGATTCACTTAACAACTGTAACAAGAAAAGTCATAAATGGGGCAAAAATTCACTTAACAAATGTCTCTCTTAGCAACATAAATTTGGGGCTCAATTGTGGTTGTAACTCAAAGTTCACATTCTCACTATTCAGAAATAACCACATTTCTCAAATGTAGCCAAATAGTTCTCTAGTTTTCACAGAAGATTGAGCAGACCATGTAAGGATTGTACATCTCCTATTCAATCTCTCTAAGCAAAACAAAAAGGTCTGCATTATAATAAACAATTCATTTTAAATTTCAGTGTCATTTCTAGCATTAGAATGGGGATGGGGAGAAAGAGAAAAGAGTTTTTGAATCTTATGTATCAAAAAGCATGTAGCCAGCTTTGCTACTATGAGTGCTAAAGAAGATGACATAAACTAATAAAGAATCTAAAGCAGGGGTATCAAACTGCTGGCCAGCAGGCCGGATGTGTCATCCGGAAACCGTGCCCACCCCATTGCTGGCATTGGCAAAACCGTCCCAATATGTTGCATGACATCACATGACATCGCAAGTTTGACATGTCTGATCTAAAGGGAAGAAGAATCTCTTTTATTGTTGTTGTGGAATTGCAATTTAAGTCCTTTGCCAGGTGGCTGGAATTAGTAATGTCTTCAATTCTTTAAAATAACAATAATTGATCAGATCTGAATTATTGTGGAAATACTGTTGGTATTAACAGAAAGACATTGGGATTTTCAGATTATATTGGAATAAAAGTGATTGACAATGTACGTTAAAAAAAATTACTCTAAGTATCAATTATACCCCCAAATTATTTTATAATTCATACTTGTTAGCTGCACTTCATTCCCTCAGAAAGAGTCAATTGTATATCTACTGTATGTATGTGTGTGTGTGTGTGTATGTTTGTTTGTGTGTGTGTGTGTGTGTGTACACATATAAAAGTGTATTTGTATCAACTTTCTAAAAATGGACAATGTGATGGAGAAAAAGATGGAAGAGTATTTGACTGGTAAATTTAAGGTAACCTCTACATGGGTTAAAGAAAAATAGAAAATGGGATAACATGCTAGTAAACATTACAGGTAGTCCTTGCTTTACAACCATTTGTTTAATGACTATTTGAAGTTACAACGGTACTGAAAAAAGTGATTTATGACCATTTTTCACATTTACAGCCATAGTAGCCTCTCCATGATCACGTGATCAAAATTTAGACTCTTGGCAATTGGCTCATATTTATGAGGGTTGCCGTGTCCTGGGGTCATGTGATCATCTTTTGTGAGCCTCTGACAAGCAAAGTCAGTGGGGAAGCCAGATTCACTTAACAACTGTGTTACTAACCTAACAACTGCAGTGATTCACTTAGCAACTATGACAAGAAAGGTTGTAAAGTGGGTCAAAAATCAGTTTACAAATGTTTCATTTAGCGACATAAATTTTGGGCTCAGTTGTGGTTGTAAGTCAAGGATTCTGTATTTTTTGCTCTATTCATTCAATGAAGCAAAGCAGAAAAAGAAAATAGAAAAAAACATATATGAAGATTTATAGAACAGTTTCAATAAAGGATCACCCATATTTCAAAGTCCATACATCATCAATGTCTGTAAGCAGTTCAATCACAGGTTGCAATTAACATCAAGTTTTCAATCCATTGAGTAATTACAGCCATATTGTTTATCTTCCAGGATTGAAAGACTAGTCCCTTAGCAATGAAAAGCGTGTAAAGAATTTGTTTCCTTTCTCCAAGTGTCTATTTATATTCAATAAAAAAGTAAATTAAAAGAATATTGATTTCAGAACATATTAAATGATGTCTCAGGATCAAATTAACATATGAAATTACTTCTTTCCAGAATATAATAACTTTAGATGTACCCCAAACTGTCTGTTTTAATGAAACATTATTTTCACTGCATATCCAACAATGTTGGTGTTTATTTATTTCTTTTTTACACAAATGCTACAAGGTCAAAATCTTATTTTCTGTTCATTTATTTTGTTAATAAAACATATTCTAGGATACACTGATAGTTTTGATTTGGACATCAGGACAGTTTCCCATTGTTTAGACCAACTGAAGTTCTCCTAATCCTTGTTCCATTATGTTCTTAAAATGAAATTCATTTATCCATTACAATAACTATAAAGAATAATAAAGACTAATTGTAATCTTTTTGGTCCTGTAAGATTTGCTGATCACCTCTAATAATATTGAAAATTATTATGACTAAAATTAAAAAGTCAATACATGTGTTGGTTGTAAATACTGCCAGTTGGTGGCAACAGACATATGGCATATAATCTTTTACATATAAAATGATTTTTTTTAAAAAAAGCATCACCAATAACTGATCTAAAATAAATATCTAACATCCATTCAAATCAGTCTCCATTCTCTCCCAACTTTATAAAATTCACATTTTAGTTGATCTCTGATTCCAAGTATTCCTCTTCCACACATGAAGTAGAAGTAAGGTTGTGTTTATTATTTTATTTGAATGAGGAGCATGGTGACTCACATGGACCCTGGGTTGACAAGCAAGGCCACATTCGAAACCCGAATGCTGCTGTTGGATGGGGTGAGCTTCTGTCATTTGCTCCTGCTCCTGCCGGGGATGTAAAAGGATTTCCCAACTGGGCATTCTTTCAACTTTTTGGTGCTTCCGAAATAAGTGTGATTTATTTAAATTCTCTTCCCCACCTCCCACCCCCATATTACATATACTTATACATATACATATACACATACACATATGCATACGCATACACATACACATATACCGTATTTTCCGGCGTATAAGATGACTTTCTAAACCATGAAAATCTTCTCAAAAGTTGGGGGTCATCTTATACGCCCAGTCGTCTTATACACCAGAAAATACCGTATTTTCTGGCGTATAAGACGACTTTCTAACCATGAAAATCTTCTCAAAAGTCGGGGGTCGTCTTATACGCCCAGTCATCTTATATGCCAGAAAATATAGTACATATACATATACGTGTGTGTGTGCATGTATGTAATGTTTATTTGTTGAATTATTTTTGATGTGTGCAGCCCAATCCCTTACTCTTTCAGGTGTACAGAACAGTTGAAATACTAGAGTCAGAGTACTGAATACTTTCACTTGGAGACAAGAATAGGTAGATTCCTCTATATCTTCCTGAATTTAAAATCGACCTGAATCCCCCCAGTCCGTGCTGTGTTGAATCGGAGTCTTGAAGCACACCAGAAATTTATGTGATTTTTTAAAAAAATGAAATAAAAATAAAGGGTTATGGGGCTCAGATTCAAATGCAGGCATCATTTGAAATTTAAAGCATCTTTTAAAAACACCAAGGTTACCCAACCCTTTTCAAACCAAATCAAATCTGTGGATCTGAAAGAAGGCCAAGCCTCTTTGGTTAATCCTGGAATTACAATCTGACAAGTTGCATTAAGGAGAATGAACTGGCTATTTGCTAAATAAACAAAAACATGTTTATATCTATTTTTTTAAACAGATACAAAGAGACAATTGAGTAAAAAAAAAGTGCCTAAAATGAGAAATATAATTTTGAAACCATCAGTCCCTAATTTCAAACAACTTGCTTGCAAATTTTTTCCCACTAAGATGGTTTACAAAAGCAAGCCTACTAGTAGTTTGTTTTATTCTGTTTTAACTTTTTTTTTTTTTACACATAGTAAAATTCCCAATCTGCCTACCAGAGGCAAAGCTTTGTGGAATATTTTGAATTAGGAACAGTGTAAACCTAGCATCCATTCTGCCTCGAGTGGTTTAAAGTCAATAGGGCATAGAAAATAGGCCTTTTCCCTGAGATCTGATAACCTATTTTTATGAAGATCAAAGAAGCAAACATTCCAACAAGGTAGCTACATTGGGAAATTATAGTAAGAACTCTACTCTTTGGGACATGAATAAATCGGTAACATTCAAAGCACACCTAAAATTCAGATCAAAGCTTGAGGGCTGCACCGGTCTTTTCATACTATAAATATGATTGAAATACAGTTATTTTTATCATTTTTTAATTTTATTTCTTAATTATATGTTATAGTTTCATGTTAAGTCAGATTAGGAAAGCAGAAGGAAATATTGGAAAAAAAAGAGTAGAATTAAACACAGTGCAATGGTAAAGAATGGGTAAGAATCCAAGAGGTAAATGGGTGCAAGGGAAAGAGAAAGATATGGTGACTGAGTCACCACAATGCTGTATTTTTGCTTGTGTGTCTCATGTTGATTATGTGCCACCAAGTCATTTTAGACTCCTAGATTGTTCTCTATGATGAAATATGTCTAAACTGTTTTTTAAAGTCTTCCATTCTGTGCTCATCACTACTGTAACTGGTCCTTCTGCTTCTGGCCACCCTCTTCTCTTTACTTCCATCTTTCTCAATAGCAGAGCTTTTTCCAGAGAGTTGAGTCTTTATGTAATGTGTCTGAAGTGAGATACCATATAAGAGGAAAATAACAATAATAATCACCCAGTGACGCGTTACCTTGAAGAGGTTTTGGTTTTGTATGCTTTGAGGAAAATGAGGACTGTTCCAAAGGTTCAGCCATCCTGGAAAGGTCTCCTCGGTGAACCCAAATGAAGACTTCCTTTCTTATGATCAATATGGTGAAATCTATACTGGATTAGTTGTCACTGTAGTCAACAAGGGCCACACTGGGTATTGGAGTTACTTAACATCTAGAGACAAATGAATGGTCTGTTAGTTGAACAACCAACAACAGCAGCTGCAGGACTAACAGAAGATAAGTTGTTTACCTTTTGCAAATATATGACAACTGAAAATAAAGAATTAATGAAGTATTATTACAAATCAACTCTAACAAGAATAATTGAAAAGAATGCACTAGTTCTGGAAAGAGCATCCAGAATCAAGAAGAACAGAACAGAGACTAGCAAATCAATGGTTCATAATATGAACTACAGTAAAGTATTCACAGAAGTACAATTAGATGACTTGTTAAGGTCTACCAAGGCAAAGAAATCCAAATCTTACCAAAAGTAGCTCAAACTTTAGAAGCAAACAAGGGGAAGTCATCAATAGAGGAAGCCACATAGCTACTAAATATTTTTCTATTCCCAAACCAGGAACCCTCTGTTTTGCATTAAATTCAGAAAGAACAAAACCCTCTAATTAAAAAAGACGAATGGAAAGGAAGAATAATTGAGCACCTAGGGCAGCACAAAAACAACAGAACAAGGCTACCTGCATTGGACATTGTTACAAAGAAATAGCTAGCACAAGCGTTAAAGGATGCCAATATTGCAATATCAAATATAAGCATTAGCTCACTTCGGGAATAAACCAATTAAAGCAGAGTACAGCTGCAGTCATAACTAAAGATCTGGGATGCAAAATCAACAAACAAAGCCAAAGAGCACACCACCAAAATGAAATAACAGGTTGGAAAATAAGATTAGCATGCTAAGATCAGATGCAAGACAGGTAGAACAAATGAAAGAAAAAAAGTTTAAAAACAAGCTGCTGCACATCATAGACAAAATCACTAATTTTTGTCAAATTAGAAATGTTTCTATCAATCCATCAACCAAAGGATTGCAATGAACTGGCCAAAAACCTTACAAAGAAGAAATAGTTCTGAGCACAGCTACGTGATAATCCAAGTAAATACAATAAGAATGCAACTTGGGCAAAGGAGATATATAAAAATAAGAAATAAGCTGAAATGAAACAACTTAAAATAACAGCAGAAATGATGGAGAAAATAACAAGAGATATCAAGTATTGCTTAGCATTAGATAAAGATGAATTTCAGGGTTTTTGACTGAAACTTCTGATTGGTCTACACCCACTCATTGCCAAGTAGTTTAATAATACAGTGCAAGGAAGTGAAATTGAAGATTGGTTAATATCTGGTAAAACCTACCAAGTAATGAACATTCCAAGAAAAAGGTCAGCACCCACCAACTACTGGGCAATTATCTGCTTAACAAGAATTTTTAAATTGCTAACAATGGTTTAGCTGATGGTGTCCAACAGCAACTAAGTTAAAAAAAAAAATTCCACTTCTGTAGAAATACTTCCTAAACAGCAGAAGAAAAAAAGATCAGCTCCTAATTGACAAGATGATTTTGGAAAACTGCAAGCAGAGGAAGAACAACTTGAATATAGCTCAGATTGAATACAAGAAGGCATTTGATTCCTTTCTAATTAGATAATTAGATAATGACTCCCTCTGTGATCCCACTTCTGATTAACCTTTTATCACATGTATTATTTAGATAAGAAGAATATCACATGTTAAATGTCTCTCTATGTGTATATATAATCCAGTTTGGCTCACCTGGAACTAGGGACAGAAAAGTTCAGGGAGTAAGGTGAGGGATAAATTAATTAACAATTAATTAAATGTTGGTCATTCTAAAATAAGCTTCTCATGTCAATTCAGCTACAAGTACACTTCACTGTTTTATGCTTCTTTTGACTGGCATAATCATTCTTCAGAAATTTGTCCTCTTTTATAGGTCTCATTCTATCATTTGGGTTAAGGCCTTTTTAGGAGTAAAATACTTTTGTGAAATCTGTGAAAATGATAAATAAAAAACTTTAGAATATATATCACTCTTGATGGATTTTTACACATTAATATCTAAATAGAAAAAAATATATCTAAAAGGTGATTCTACTCTTCGCTCCTCCAGTTTAATACCTAAAATTTGTAGTCCAACTACTTCTATATGGTTGTTGTATTTAATCAGTTACATATTATTTATAACTTTGGGGGATTAAAAGGCTCACTCGCTCCAGCTCAATAAATATTTAAAAATTTGTATGAAAGAAAATAATAAATTCATACTGCATTAATAAAGGCCAACTGAACTTCCCAGGGTGGTACAAAGTATTTAATTTGGTGAAATGTATTGAAGAAATTGGGACGAACACATAACTTTGAAACATTAAATATATATAACATTTCAAATAACACTGATGTTAGTTAAATGTATATGGTTATTTTTCTTTTAAAAAAGGAATCTTTAATCTCCCCCCCCCACTATCATGCTTTAAATCTGAGAAGCAAGTATAAGAAGGTGTTTATAATGTGATGCATAATGTGTGTCTTTTTGCATAAATGAAATGCTTCTATTCAATTTACTCTTAAAAGGGGCATTATCTCTCACTGATGTTTAACACTTCACAACTGAACTTGATTTGTCATATGCTCTGCAGGCTTCAGGATTTCCCCAGACATACGAATACTGTTTTTTGGTGGCTGAAATGTAGCTTTATTTGAATTCACATGATATGAAGTGATTAGAAGCTGATCTCATATAGCTATCATAACATAGACCTCTTTCATTCTCATTCATTCTTTCATTCTCTCCACAAATTCATAGACACAGAATCTGTGTAAAGTTTTATTATTAACTCCATTACTTATTTTTGTCATTTTGGAGACAACAATTCTGACTGTAAGATGTAGCATCTGTATGGAATAAAGAAGTCCATAACAGTTCTACAGTTTCAAAAATCTGAAACAGTGGCAAAGGATCAAATGCCAGAATTGTTCAAATCCAGTTGCTAGACAGATAGCAGAAAATCTCTTTTGCCTTATCCTCTAGATCAGTGTTTCAATTCTGACAACTCAGTTTCCAAAAATTGAATGCAGGCTAGTGAATGCTGGGAACTGAAGTTCAGCCCTCTTAAAATGCCTAATTTGAGAAACACTGTTCTAGATTAAATGGAGAGCAAATAATTTCTGACTGAAATCAAGAATACCTTTAAAGAGAAAATATTCCAGATCTTTCAGGAAAGATGCTGATGTACTCTCATAAGGTGCTCATACCTTGCCAAGTTGATCATGCACATTGACATCCTGATCCTATTCTTTAGGGCCTCTGGAACATAGTCTTTGACATTGCTAAAATGAGTGTCACCTAAATTCAGAGAAGAAGCCATTTCTGGTTGGTAGAAATCAGAATTTGGAATTTTTATTATGCTTTCCAAAGCTATGGTTCCCCAAGGTTCTGAAAGTGGTTAGGGATATGCTTGGAATAAATAGCCTAGTATTATATATTACAATAATATTGGAGTATAGTGCACATATTGGTTAAATTTTCACATAGTGAATATCCATAAAAGCTTCAAGAAAGTAATATTCTTCTGTTTGTCAGAGCAGTGTAATTATTTGGAACTTCAGTATAATTTGTAAATCAAATTAGCCCATTCATTTTTATGACAACTTCATTTATTATGAGAAATAACTAAAAATGGCATAACATGCTTTGAAAACCTCAGCAAACTTCTTGAAACCGATCCAGCTGTATATTGCTTTCCATGGGCTTTAGAGACACATAATAAAACCCAGAAATTCAACATCAGCTGCTAATGCACAGTTCATTATTTTCCAATTTGTCCAAGGTAGAGTTTTGTCATTTTTATGCTGCTGTTTGTTGACTCTATAATTTGTAATCTAGAAACTGAAGTAGCTAGCAGTTACGGGGCTGTAAAACTGAAGTTGTAACAGGATTTCAAACACAAAAAAGGAAATTTTTTTAAAAAAACATTAATGTACAAACTTTGATATTCAGACTACAGTCTGTGTAATTTAAATATTCAATGCTTTATTGTTTTGTTTATTACTATGAATAATGATATTGCTTACAAATTTATTATCCATTCATTCATACTTACAAAATATTTTGTCACTATAAACTGCTTGTCATGATTCGGATTGATGAGCCCAACCAAGCAAACATCTTCAGGACATTCCAATCTCTTAATGTAAAACTTTATTGAGTGCACCAATTAGGCACATTATGAAAGCAAAACTAGCTCTGGCCAGATCCCTCCCAGATCTACACAGTAAAAACATTGAATTCTCCCTCCTCCCTCTGTGTCAGGTCATGTTGCCCAATCCAGGGGAAAAATATTATTGGGAGTAAGCATCTTTAGATCTGGTGTAATGTCCTTGAATCTCATGGTCTGGCTTCTTAACCCTTGAAGTCTTCATACCAAACTGATTCCCTCCCCGCCCAGAGTTCATTGGCAAGTTGAAAAGCAATAACTGTTGCAGCAGGGGGAAAAAACCATGCTTCGAAATTTGACACAGCTGGTGTTACTTAATTTTTACTCACTACTAGAGAAACCAATATCTAATCTGAATAGAGAAGATGCATTACAGTGAGCTTTTCTCCACTTGTAATCTGACTTCAGTCTAACATGACCAGGAAACTTTTTTGTTGCAGTGTTCTCATGACATTGCCTTCATTTCATTCCCAGTGAATGAATGAAGCTGCATTCAGCATCCTTATAAATGTATCAGGTTTTTTTTTCCTTATTCCAACACTGTTCAAGGCCAACCTCAAAGTAAATGGGGTTGATTTTGTTCCTGTTACTCTGGCAGAAAATCAGATGACCAGCAATGACTGGAATAAGATCAACAGTGGCAGGATAGAGATCAACAAGAGAGTTCTTTTCCTCTCAGGATAGTTTTCTGACAATTCAAAAATAAGTGAACAGTATTGCAACACTTGTTGACTTTGCATCTCAATATTTTTCTTCAAAAATCTATATGGTAATCACACTTTCTTGTTTGCATTTATCCAGCCATTTTTATTCAGAATCAATACTTAGGATAATGTATAACAAAGATCAAGCTTAAAACCATTAAGAATTTGATGGTCCATGAGTTTAAATTTTCTATTAAAATAATCTAACCTAGTGATCACTAACTCATTTGAAAGCACAGAATCCCACAGTTTAACTGCATACTGTGTAAAATATATCCTTTATTTGTTCTGAATCTGGCATACTCAGCTTCATTAGATAACCAGAGGTTCTAGGAATTATGAGACTTTATCTGTCTATAACTTTATCCAATATTGTCACGGTATCCTAACTTTTGTTTTAAGGTAAAAAAAAAATCTAAATGTTTTTATTTATAGGCCAATTGTTCATTGTAAATACTTTTTTCCACCTCTGAGTTAGCCCAATCACTATTCAAAGTTTGACTGCATTACATATGTAGTATTCTTGGCAATTTCATTTCCTAATGAAGTTCAATAGCTGCACTCAAGTGAGTCCTACTTTTCATCCAGGTTTGCCACAGACCCCAAAATTCTGTCTTATACAGCTGACAGCTCTGATTCCATCTGCATATACCCAGAGTTAAAGCATCTTTCCCCACAATGAATTGCAGATTAGATAAGTAATCTGAAATATATATGCTATTTTAATGTTCATTCCTTCGAGATCTTTTCTGAGGTCCTCATCTTTTTCTTTTCTATTAATTATCCCAAATAATTTGAGGCCAGACTTCATCATCTCACTTTTCAATCATAGTTCCAGGTCATTTAGAAAGATATTAAAGAACAGCAGATAGATCCTTGGTAATATCCACTTTTCAGGTCTCTCCATTATGACAATTGCTCATTGATATCAGCTTCCCTTCCTTAACAAGTTACGATCCTTAAAAGGACACCCTTTATTGTCTCTTATCCCATAAATTACTAATGCATTTATGATAAACATAATAAAACACTTTTTATTAATTTCTACTGATAGAGCTCCTATATATATATATATCATTTACTATTCATTACCTTTTATATGTTAGTTCTGCTTTCCTGTTATGCTTATAGTCTAAGTCCTGCTATGAGACTCTAATGCAGTGGTTCTCAACCTGTGGGTTGGGACCCCATTTGGGGTTGAACAACCATTTCACAGGGGTCGCCAAACAACACAGTCCGCCATTTTTTTCCCTTTTCCTTAGCTGTGCTACTCCCTTTTATTCTAGTGGCTTTTAAAAGCCAATAAAATAGACTCTCCTGAATAGAGTCTAATTCTATTGGCTTTCAAAAGCCAATAGGAATTGTCCAGGCTGTCTCTGCCCTGCTGAGCCTGCCAAAAGTCCCATTCTGCAAACGGTGCTGCACCAGTTGAGTAGTCCTCGACTTATGACTGGTTGGGTCGCGCCATTAAAAAGGTTGAGAAACACTGCTCTAATGGAATGTACAATGAATTTGGGGAAAGATGAGAAGTGAAGCTGTCTAAGAAACAATCAGAAAAGAGAGGCAGGAGTCCATAGTTGCTTGAAAATCAGAAAAAGAAACCTGCAAAATTCTATTAAGGTGGCCTTGCTATAAAGTATAATTAGTTAATCATGTCATGCCTCCTGTCTGGTTTATTTGAGAGGATTGACATCAGTTTTGCAAGTCTCAATTTCCATCTCCACTTTAACTATTTGATCCATGAGTTTGGGTCCTGTAAGTTTCTTTCTCTGACCATTGGATGACAATGGACTCCCATCTCTCTGCCTGTCTGTTTCTTAGGTAGCATTTCTTCTCTTTTTTTCCTCAAGGCCATTCATACCAATCCATTATGGGGCAGAATAATAATAATGTAAGGAAGGGTCAGAAGAATTATCTATAACAAATGAAAAAAACTGAAGGACTTCTAAGTTCCACCAAACATAATGGGCTGGCAGTTTTTAGGAGGATTCTGAGATCTGCAGCCGTGACACTGGACACTAGAAATGTATAGAAATTCATAAATCATTGTGTTTCCTTTGGAGAGGGGTGATAAACATAAGCTGCAAATTTTTCTTTACGTGAAGATTTTAGTATCAGCTGCAATTAGTACCGGAATTTGACAAGCTTAGCTATCAAACTATGCAGCCAATCTGTTCAAGAAGAAGATTCAAGAGGTACTTTCTTTATTACCCTAGGAGAATTTATTGGTAACCTGGAACGATTCAAGCAGGTAACTGTGCAGGTTCTAGTCAAACTAATTGGATTTGATGGCTTAACATTAATTTTAAATTACATTAATTTAAATAGGCATGTTTAATTCTGTGTACAAATCACAGAACTATTGGAATCCACCTTCAGTTGCCACTGACATTAGAGTCCCAGTTGGATATAGAAAGTCTGTTTGATTAAATGTTAATGTCCCCCCTCTGCACTCTTTAGATTTCTGATAAGTCTCAGCATTTAATCAAGTTAGTTCCCCTTTAAAGTTTTAAGTTCTGAATAGCCTGTATCCTTATGTGTGTCACTAGGCAATCCAGTAGTGCACCTTACTTAGAAGTATTCATAAATTTCTACATCTTCCTGCATGATACCACTAGGTTTTTTTTCCCCCAAGGGACTGATTATATCTGTACTCAGTATGGTTTTTATATTGACATATCATACCATAGTACTTGTTTTTACAATGTCCATTCACAATTTTTGTGGCCTGTTTTGTACTTTTGTGGCCTTTTGTTCATAAATATAACATTTTCCCCTTTTTCAGGATCTAACCAGCTCCATCCAGTCACAAGTTTCTCAATGTTCCCTTTACCCATTCACTCTTTCTTCATATATTTCTTTAAGAATCAGTACTCATTCATTCTCTTTACATGATCAAATCACTTAAATACACTATTTTTTGTGCTCATGTACGTTGGTAGTCAATCCACAGTCATTTAATACTGTTAATTCTTGATCCTTCCTTTTTATGTGTGTGGTTGTTGTTGTCTTATTACACAGATTTAAGTGTTCCTTCCCATTGCATTAACTTGCTTATGTTTCTTTTTTTCTGACATACATGACTCATTTAACAACTTTCATTTAACAAAGTGGACAGGAAACCTTATACACAAACATTTTATTTTCTTCTTATGCCCAGATATTTTATATTCTTCCAACAATCTTCCCTTTCTTAGATCACATACCATACACAATCTTTTTATTGCATTTGTACATTTTATTTTTTTAAAACTTTCCTATTTTCTCAATACCAGTAAATCAGTAATCCAATGTATTCAGATTCATCTACTTGCTTTATCTGTCACTATATGTAACCAATAATTATCCACTGCATTTTCTCTATGAAATACAACTAACTTGGTCTCTGATAAACTAATTTTCAGAATCCTACTCATAGTGGCATCATGGAATCTGTATAACATTTTGCTGCAAATCATTCAAGTCCTCAGACAACAATTGAGGCAATACTTGCCCACAAAAATACAATACATTCTCATCACTAACCAATACACCTATAACTGTACCATAAGAATTCCTTGTTTTTCTTCATGTTCATGATAAGAAATAACCAAGAGGAAATCACACATCCTTGTCTTATTCCTGCTATATTCCTGCTCACTGTTGACATATTCAATAAACATTTTAGTGCTTTTTTCTATCATATGTTGCCTTTGTCGCATTCAGAAATAATTTTAAACTTGGCCTTAGTATAAAATACTCCATAATTCCAGCCTACCTAGTTTATACATTCTCTAAATCAACTATGCTGCAATAAATAAATAAGTTCATATGCCACTTGACCCCCAGTGATTCTCATGAATTTTCAAACTGGGTTATGTCTTGTGTGAGATCAAATGCATATTCTTATGATCAACATAGGACAATATACTCTTCCTGGAAATGTTGCGAGTCTAAATTTATGCCCATGCTTCATTATGTATAGATGCCATCGGAGCACTGCAGTAGGTCATCCAGACACAATTTCTGCTCAAGCTAAGCACAAAATCAGGAGGATCTGTAAAATCTGTTAGCTATAATGAGCTATCCTGCAAAACAAAATATGTACCTGAACTGTTATGTTACAAGTCATTGAGGGAGGAGCTCATAAGGATTTTGAAAAATGATAATGTTGAGAGAGGGAGGGAGGGAGGGAGGGAGGGAGGGAGAGAGAGAGAGAGAGAGAGAGAGAGAGAGAGAGAGAGAAAGAGAGAGAGAGAGCTATAAATGAGAGCCGATATAATGGTTCATATGCTGGCTGGTGTAAGGAAACATGGTCATAGTTCTTCTTTAGCCATTGATGCCACAGGGTGTTTTCTCTCACTTCCACACAAAGTTCTCCAACGAGATGGATGAAGAACATTAAACCCCTTTTCATATCACATATTGATGATTTTGCTGTGTGTACTATGTAAGCAAAGTGAAAACAGCAAGGCAGGAAAAATACCATCTTTGCAGGTTTATAAAGGAAAGGAAAGCTGAAGTTAGATCATAAGCACAATTGCAGTTTCAGTTTGCTTAATGACTAAATTGCTGGTTCACTAAATGAGCATTGTCTTTATGATATTCAGTGGCTTAGTATTATGTGCCAAACCAATTGCTGCATCAGATTTAGCCCAGAATTGTTGATATTGATAGTCAGACTAGATGTTTAAAAGCTTTCTCAGCCCTACTTGGAGATGCAGGGATTCAACTGACAATATTCTGCAAGCAAACTTATAGCCTATTACTTGAACTCCCCATCCCTATACGCTAAGTGTGTCTATTTTACTTGTCAAATTAAAATCATCAACCTTTTGGACTCTAAAATACATAAAATATTCAGCTGGACTGAGTCGCAGATTAACATGCAGAAAAGATATTAGGAACAATCTGTTACATGCATTCACACAGACAAGAGGTGGATAGGCAATTTCCATAGGGTAAAATTCTGTGGTGCATTGAATCCCAAGGCAAGCAAAGTTCTCTGGAAAGCATTCCTACAGGGTTGAGAACATTAAAATTTAAAATATCTCGTTCCCTTAAAAGGATTAAAGTATACATATTAAATGGTAAAATACCCAAAAGAAAAACAAAGAGAGAAGATCTATGAAAGAATAAAGTTGCAAGCAAATGTTAGAAATAAAGGGATTTGAACCCATGTATTTATCAGTACAATAGCTGAAACACTTTGTCAAAATGCAGCCAGGCTACAATAGTTGAGGAACAATTTATTTATATTCCGAAGAGCATATAAAAATCTTTGACAATTTCTGATTTTGCCTGGCCCTAGTAAGTCAGTTTGATAAAAGAGGAAAAAACATAATTCCCCTCTCCAAACTATATACCTGCATCTGTTCCAGATGAATGCATGAAAGCTATCACAATTTGGAATTAATCCATGAAAGCATCCTATCACTATGTTGCTTTCTATAAAGTTGAGCAATGTTTATCCCATTTCTGTTACCTTTTATTAACTTCTTATGTTGAAGCTCATCTCTTTTCTTCTTTTGGCAACAGTTTTTTTGGGGGGAAGAAAATAAAGAAATGGCAAAACAGACAGCTGAAAGAGGGGGAAAAAAGTAATTTTATTAAAGATGGCGAGTATATCCTCCTCTTGAAATCAACAGTCTCATCTTTTAAGAAATGGATTTCTTAATACCTAACCTCTCCTTGTCCCATAACTTCAAAGGATAAGCTTTTAAAAGCAAGTTTCTAGTCCATGAGTTGCATATATCTATGGGAAAAAAAACGATCAGCACATACCTGTTTAACTATCAGTATCATAGGCACTTGCAGAGAGCCATGATGATGCCAGAATGATGAAACAATCATCGTGGCATAACAGTATAAAGAATATACCCTCTTGTACTTGTATTGCAATGTTGATGGTAAGTATGGATAGAATTTCCAGCAATCAATCTGACCACTAACAGTGTCAAGCTGAATTGGACTTGAGCTCATTATTTTTCTCACAAGCTAGATTTATTTTTAAAAAACCCTTTGTCATGCAAATGACATCAAAATGTATGAAGGTATCTTCAATAAAATGGTTTATACCAGGGGTCCCTAACATGTGGGCCGTGGCCTCTTGGCCACCAGGCTACGGAAATGGCCGGTGAGTGCATGGACATGTGTGAGCACCCTCCCATTCACTCTAGTGCCACTGCATGGTCACTAGCAGCCCTGTTTACGCATGTGCAGGGCACTAGGGTCACTGTCAGTGTCACACGGGCACTAGAGCTCATTTGCACAGGCATTCGGGTGCCACTGCTACCATGGGTGCATGTGGCCCACTTGTGCATGCATGCGGGTGTTAGTGCCAATGGACACACCCATTTGCACATGCACTAGTGGGATGTGCAGGCACACATTTCCCTGCTCCTCCCTTTCCCCCTGGGCCGCTAACCCGGAAAGGTTGGGGAGCTCTGGTTTATACCACCAACTTGACTTTTTTGAGTCCCCCATGAACACTGCTACACCTATTTATAACTGCAGAGGGATAAGCATGCCTTAAGGGAATGATAAATTATACAGGTATAATTCATTACTGACTACTAGTATGAGAATACAACCAGCTCCATTTCATAGGAACTCATCGGATACAGATAGCCTATATATGTTAGGAGTAAGAGTATATGTATGGGTGCATATGGAGAGACAGAGAGAGAAAGAAACAGAGAATATGGGTTCACAGTCCTTGCACTTAAGTGACTATAACATAGGGAATTTAGCTGTTAGGGTTACTTTTGGCCTGGTTATTGGTATCGTGTGGAATGAAAATATACGTTACATAGGGAATGGACTAAACTAGTCTGAATCAGCCTGGTGTTATTTTGGCAGCTAAAAGGCAGCTTTACCTAATTAATGTGCTTTAAATATTTGTTTCTTTTCTGTGATGTTTGCTTTTGTTTCTTCCCTACTCATTTTGATTTATATAGCAGAAGAGAGAAAATGTTAATTGTTTATTGCCACCAGTATTCTCCCTCTTTAAAAACAGCATTTTTGAACGGTTTAAAAATGCAGGCACCTCGTCCACAAAATATTCTTTAGATGTTGCACCTGAGTAAAATGTTTACATTGAATGTTATTAAAATGTTTGCTGTAGGCAAAACTGCAACATTTGTAATTTCAGATAGTGATTTCTCAGTTACAAAGGATTATCATCCGTATCTGTAGGTTGAACATACAGCCTTATGTCCAAATGAACGAAATCATTACCATTACCCAATTCTATATTTCTTATTTTTTAAAAAAAAAATCATCCCTTTTTCTCTATTCTCTCTCTTCTACTATCTTATAGTAATGAGTAATAGTGAAAATGATTAAATGGAAATTTTGATGTCTGTTCTCCTGCTTCCATACGAATAGATCTCTGATAGTCCAACATGAGCACAGTAGTAAATGATGAACAATTTTTCAGCATTTTCATTAGAGTAATGATATTACCAAAATTTATAATAGTTTTGGTCCTGCATACAAATTTGTCAGGCTCATATTGTCCATAGGCAACATGAATTGTACACGTTTAATATCTCCAAAACTTTTCTGCAGCTCCAAAATTGAAACCAAGGTTTGAAAGGGCACAGGCAACACTTTGAAGACAGTTACTCCATATACAGATGATCAAATACTGCCCTCATAAAAGCATTTTTAAACTAAAATAATAGAATGCATCAGAAATAAAGACAGGATCTGGTCTCTTGCCTGAAAATTAAAAACTGAATTAGATCATTTAGAGTAAATAATTGAGTGGAACAGCATCAGAAATGCAAAAGTTCTAGGCTAGACTGAAAAATAATTATTAAAAAAAAAACATCCTGGAAGAAGGCAGTGGCAAACCATTTGCCTATTATTACCAAGAAAATTAAAAGAATGTGTGAACATTCAAGGAGTCTTCTATTTTTATAATGTGGCACAAGCGACTTCACTAGTCATTTTATTTTATTTTTGCCTAAGGAACTTTCAAACAATTGGTGAGCCATCTGTTGGGGTAAGGAAACATGAATTAGTGCCAGCCCTCCAATGTCTGGGCATTAAACTCATCAAGAACCCCAGGTGTGTGAAAAGAACACCCCATTTTTATTTTATTTTCTGAAGATCCTTCTCATTCAGTGCTGAAGTTTTTCCAAGTAGTAGGCACCCCTCACATTTTCAAAACTACAAACCCGGAGAAATATACTACCATCTCACAAAGGAAAACAATACTGGAAAACAGGCAACAAGTTTCCTCTTAACTTAATATATATCTTAGTGTAAAATACTCCATATTATCCAGCTCTGTAACAAAACTTTTTTCTTTGCATTCTTGATTGATTGTTAAACAAACTCTCCCCTCAAAAGCATTTGTATTTTTAACTCTGGCCTGGGACAGTAATAAATTCTCTCTCTCCAAAACAGATACACACATACACTTCGGAATGTTTGCTTTCTAGGCAATAAAGACAGGTGTCTAAATCTATAATAAAAAAGAAAACTGAAAACTCTTTCAGCCAATGGGAGCTGATCATTTTGCTGCTCCTAAAAGCTATTGTCAAAATGAATTGCTTGTTTCAGTTTTAGGCGAATAGATCTCCTTATTGCTAGCAGTAGTGTAATCACCTGCTGTTCTAAGTGGCATTTTCAGAATACGGTGGCTCAGAGCTTTTATCTGCGCTGTAGTCAGTCTAACCAGTAAGCAGTTAACTTGAAAAAGGCACCATTAACAAAATGCCAGACCTAGATAGCAATTTCACACAGAGAAGCAATGCTGTCAGCATATGGTATATTTGAATAAATAAACTCCTTGGTGAATAGATATGATAACAGTTTCCAGCAAAGCTCCGGTTAGCGGAACTTGTGGGAGCATTGATTTTAATAGTCAGGCCTTTCTGAAAGACTCCAAATGCACTAAGTGCCTTGGGATGGAGGTAATCTTTTGATATAGACTAGCCTAATTGCTTGAAAGAAAGTTATTGTTCTCATCTGAATTTATCACAATACAAAACACTCTTAAATAACAAGTTAAATATTCATTAAAGCTGGTTTGAGGCACAGGTCATCATCTGCTGCTTGATGTGATATATTTAGTTAGCCATATACTAACTTATGTGTCACATATATGCTTAATATTTTTACTTACTTTTATCGTTTTTTTAAGAGGTTTAGATTGTTTTTTTTGTTTTTGTTTTTTTTTAATAAGTTCTGGTCAGGCATTTTAATAATACCAAAAAAGAGTGAGAGGCACATTTAAGTGTTCCTGCTGCTAAAGTTCTAAGTTGTGCTCATTTGAGATCAGATATTGGCATAGGATATAATTTAAAACATGGAGGTTTGGGATTTATGTAGGTTTGGTAAGTGGTATCAAAGTCTTCTTACAGCAGTTCTTTGTATTACCTGTAATCTGTATTATTTCAATATTTTGCTTGTTTGGAATGTTTTTCACAGTTTTTATTAAACTTTCACCGTAGGAATAAAAGATCTGATAGATGAGAATATTTGTAGTTCAGTGTTAAACTGTGGGGTCCTTGGTGCTCTCTGAGCTTGGCTGTTTTCTTGCAGACGTTTCATTACCAAACCAGGTAATATCATCTGTTATAGAATGGAGTCGGGTTTGCCCTCATTTTGTATACTAGTGTCTTGCTATGTCAGTGTTGGTGGAAGTGGTCTTGATGGTTCTTTGGTTTGGCTGTTGTTTACTGTTAGTTTGTTTTGCAGTTCCTTGATTGGAGTATTGTTTGCTTCTTGATTGTTGGTCTAAAGTTAATCTTGGTGTTAATCTCTGCTCATTGCGTATTGATTGCTGGTGGGGAGCTGTTCTAGTCCCTCCCCCTTTTTGGGCTTGTTGATTATCTCTTCTGAATGGTGTATAGATATTGTTTAAGTCTATGTGCTTGTTGATAGCTGATTTGTCTAAATCCCAGGCTTCCAGAAATTCACTAGTATTTTGGAATTGTAATTATAATAAATTATAATTTATTTATAGTGGAGAGAGATATAATAGAGGAGAGGTTGTCAATTTGTAGGGTTGAAAATGGGCCACTTGATGGTGCTCTCTTAAAGTGCAACGTAAAAGTTCTCTTTTTCTCTCAAATAAAGTGTCTGTGTGTCTGTCTGTCTGTCTGTCTGTCTGTCTCTCTCTCTCTCTCTCTCTCTCTCTGTCTATCCATCCATCCATCCAAATGAGTGGGCAAGAGAGAAATCTTTCCTATGGTTATTTCTAGCTGTTAGGTAATGAATTGGATTAATGACATATTTACTGTTTGTTGATGATAGGAAGACCAGATTTTTCCTAAGTGATTGGTGTCCTTTATCCCCTGGTTCAACTTTTGTTTTACCTGATCGTATTCCATCTCAAGAACCAAAGTAGGAGGAAAGTCTAGATATAGGACTGTTTAGGTCTTATAACTTTAATCCAGATAGATTGATAGTCATCCTGGAGAATTAATTGTGCTAAACCTCTAGGATTAAAGTTAAGCTTTAGCCAAAGATTTATTCAAGTGTGACACACTCTTTCCTCAATTTTTATCATTCCTGTCTCCAGCTGCAGATCAGTATATTAGACATAGCAGGCAATATTTAACAATTCACAAAAATGTTCATATGCTCTTTTGGCAAAAAATCCCAAATCTTGTTAGAGTTTCCCCATAATTTTGTTCCTGTATTTTTCATTTGAAATCTGTAGAGGTACTTTCCTTTGCAGGAAATGCACTTCCCTATGTTACATTTTTTTTTAATTTAAAAGAACATAAAAAAGGAAAAATAATGATTCAGGAAAATAAATAAAAAAATGGAGCAAAGCAGAATAGGAACAAAAATGGATGGCCTTAAAATGGTACTTAGATTGCTGGTTAGATTGAAAAGTAAACTAACCATCTTGTTTGTCACCCTTACATTCTTTCAGTAGCAAACTTATATATACTTTAAAGCTGACTCATTCAAATAAACTTTGATAAGTGGTGATTATTATTATTATTACTACTATTATTATTATTTTATTAAGCACCTGTTTTAACTACATTTTATCCTACACTATCATGTTGTTAGTTTCTTGAGCACTATGCTTACATGAATTGGAGTCTATCAGTTTAATTGATACATTATAATTTATACTAATTATACAATAATAAATTACAATAAATTACAACTTATTAATAATGGAGAGTGAGATAAAGTAAAAGTGAGGTTGTCAGTTTTAGGATTCCAAAGGGCCCATTTGATGGTGCTTTCTTAAAATACGGTGTGTTCTGTATGTTAACTTCAGAGCAAGATTTCATATGAGAACCTACTATGGGGTGTGAGCAGCTGGATTGCTCTACTGGTTTCAGTATGGGGCTTATCCATTATCCAAACTGAAGATTATTGAGGAAACAGAATGTATTTGAGAGAAAATTAACAATAAACAACAGCCAAACCAAAGAATCACCAAGACCCCTCCCACCAACTCTGACTGGGCAAGATACATGAACAAACATGTGCGCGTGCGCATGCACACACACACACACACACACACAAACACACACACACACACACATATGGCATTGCCTTAAAGGCTATGAAAGGCCTGAGTGTTCTATTCTATGCTATGCAAACCTCAACATAAAAACTTTGTTTAATAATCCAAATCAGATATCTGATACTGCTGATTAGTTTCTATTTATATATTATTTTGTTTTTATTTTCTTGCTCCTTCATGCTTTTAATATTTACGTTTAAATGTAATAGATTATTTTTTTCTGTCTTTTTTTCTTTAAGCATGATAAAAAATTGTCTTATCTGATATGATAATATAATTAATTGATGTCTTGCCTGTAAATTCAGAAAAACTTAATCAATTTCAGTGATTGGTTGGGTATTTTAGCACAGTAGACACTTCTGAAACAAGTTTTGCTTGATTATGGATGTCCTCTGGTTTTTATTTTTTTGAAAAAAAAATTATTTAAATTTTCAATACATATAATATTTTCCATACATTATATATAAAAAAATAAAAGAAAAAAATACCTTTAAAATAGAACCTTAAGTGTCGCTCATCTATCTCCCCCTGACTGCATCTGCCCTCTCAACCTTCCTTCCTTACTTCCCTACTCCCTCTCTCCTCTCCTCTCATCTGTCCCCTCATCCCTTCCTCCCAACCAACTTCCTTCCATCCTTCCTCCTCCCCTCTTATCCCTCTTCGGATACAGTTCAGGGGAAATACCCGAATGGCACCTCCCTCTAAAATACTCTATCTCTTTTATACATTAATATTTCTATATAACTAACCTACTTAATCCCACCCATCCCCTCCCACCCTACCCCCCCCCCCCGCTTCCCGGAGCAAAATACAGGGTTATTGTAA
The DNA here is from genome assembly GCF_016545835.1 of Crotalus tigris. NCBI lineage: Eukaryota > Metazoa > Chordata > Lepidosauria > Squamata > Viperidae > Crotalus > Crotalus tigris. The sequence goes on along the minus strand of NW_024096551.1, from coordinate 6,225,727 downwards.
ACAAAATAAACACAATCTATAACTTTTAAAACAAAAAAAATATATACAATAAACAAATTCATACATAACCCTTAACTCCCTTTAAATTTTAAAAATAATAAAATAAACAAATATACTATAAATCAAATATTATAAAATTCTATAAATAATAATTATTACTTCAAAAAAAATTTAATCATAAAATAAATGAAACTTTAAAATTCCATATTTATTCTGAATATAATCTATCCACCTTCTCCACACTATGATAATTTTTTCTTGTGTATGGTCCTTTAAATAAGCAGAAATCTTTGCCATTTCTGCTAAATTGGAAACTTTAAGTATCCATTCTTCTAAAGTAGGCAGCGAATCCTTCTTCCAATATAAACCTACAAGTATCCTCTGGTTTTTATTAACTGGGTCAAAATATAATATTCTGCCATTTCCACTATGTTTGTTACAAATGGAATTATCTCTTCATCCATGAAGATATCACACAAAATTTTTCAGGGATATCTCTCATGTGTAATGTTATATTATCTGCTTTATTAGATAGAGTACATTTTAGGTATAAATGTGGTTGAAACAGAGCATAAACACTTATTTGGGAAACCAAATTATGTGTTATTGATAGTTACGGTAGGTAAGTATTTTCTGTAGCAATGTGATAGGATAATTTATTTAGTTAATTGGAGGAAGTCATATACACTTTCTATATGTTTGAATGTTTCCAAGGAAATTTGAAATAAATTTAACCTTGAATTCTTTTAAATATTTGGGAATATTTGCTCAGGGTAATTTTTACCTTGTAACTCTAAACATTTATTCTGTTTTATCTCAGATAAAGACAGTTGTGAATAGAGAATTAAATATTCCCTTAGGTTTAATGAGAAAAGACAAATGGGGAGAAATGGTATGTTATTTCAGGATGAATAGATTTTACTTAGAGATATACCTGCTCAATTTAACATATTATAAGGTCACTGAGAAGATGAGTAAGATGGACAGTTAAGAAGTATGAAATATAAATAAAAAATAAATAAGTTTTAATGGGAAAAGCAAACTCTTAATTTCTTTATTTATTACACGATGATTTTATTAATGGACATATCTGGGAGCACCTCAGCAGCAAATTCCAGACAAGATGACCAATACCAATTTAACTGGTCTCTCTACTAATACAAAAACCAATGAATTACCAGTTTATGTTAGATACACATGCAATACATAAAGCATAAGAGAAAGAGATTTCTTTTTTTTTATTAAAAATTTTTATAAGTTTTTACAAAAAAACAGAAAGAAATATAACAATACAAAAACAGAAAACAACATATACAAAAAACTAAACATAACATCCCCTTCCCCATCCCCCCCAAAAACACCCCCCTCCCCCCCTGAGCTTCCCAAAGCAGAATATAGGCTTAATTAAAAAAGAATTAAAAAAATTATATATAAAAAAGAAAAAAAATAAGACTGAAATATATGTATATAAAAATAAGAATTATGAAAAAGCAATATGATATTTTTTTATATCCAATTTAAATTGTATAAATTCTATCCATTTATCCCAAACAGCAAGAAATTTCTCTTGCGTTTGTTCCTTTAAGAAAGCCGAAATCTTTGCCATTTCCGCCAAATAGGACACTTTAAAAAACCATTCCTGCAATGTAGGCAAAGATTCCTTCTTCCAATATTGTCCTACTAACAGCCTTGCGACTGTAATCAAATTTAACATCAATATAACCTCCTTTGTATCACAATCAGTAACTATACCCAACAAAAATAACTGCGGAGTAAATTTTACCCTCCTTCTAAAAATTCTCTGAATATTCTACCATATCTTAATCCAAAATGCTTTTATCTCTCTGCATGACCACCAAATGTGGTAATAGGTGGCATCCAAGCAACCACATCTCCAACATTTAGGCTGTAAGTCCGGGTACATGAAAGACATTTTTTGTGGGTCAAGGTGCCATCTATAAAACATTTTATAAAAATTCTCCCTTAAATTCTGTGCCTGTGTAAATTTGATATTTCTTACCCAGATGGTTTCCCATGTATCCAATGGGACTGATTCACCAAAGTTTTGGGCCCATCTAATCATACAATCTTTAATTAATTCCGTTTCTGAGTCCAATTCAACTAGCACCCCATAAATTCTCTTAATATGGGCTTGTCTTTGATCCTTCACTTGCTTAATAAGATTTTTATCTTCTCTAAGAAAGCCCAGCTTGCAATCCACCTTCCATCTATTTGCTAGTTGCCTATATTGAAACCAAGAATAAATAATATTTTCTTGTGCTAACTCCTCCCGTAATTTTAATTGCCAATTTTGTCCATCCCATCTGAGTAGCTGTCTATAAGACACCATGTCCATTTTAACACCTCTTTTTATTCCTTCTATCGCATGCCAGGGTATAGCCCATAATGGTACTTTAAAATCACTTTTATAATATTTTCTCCAAATCCTAAGTAAAGAAGTTCTTATAATGTGAGATTTAAAAGCCCAGTTCACTTTTTTATTGAATATTAAATAGGCATGCCACCCATAAAGTAAGTCCCATCCCTCTAGATGGAGTATCTCGAGATTTGTCAAATTTACCCAGTCACTAATTAGTGTTAAAACCACCGCATCACAATATAATTTCAAATTCGGTATCTTGAGTCCACCTCTTTCACGGAAGTCTTGCATAATTTTAAACTTAACCCTTGGCTTTTTCCCTGCCCAAATAAATTTATTAACACCCTTCTGCCATTCAATTAGATTAGTCTCATTCTTCAAAATCGGTAACATTTGAAACAAAAAAAGAAACTTGGCTAGAATATTCATTTTTATCACTGCAATTCTTCCCATGAGAGAAAGTTGCAGCTTCTCCCAATTCTTGAAGTCTAAGAAAGAGATTTCTTAAAGGTAGATTGAAAAAGCAATATATATATATATATATATATATATATATATATATATATATATATATATATATATATATATATATATATATATATATATATATTGTGATGTTTTCGCGGGTGTTTGTATGTAGGTCTTTGGTTATTCGGGTTTTCTTCTGCGTCAATTTGGAAGTGTCTTGGCGACGTTTCGATGAAGTCTCATACGTCATCTTCAGGCTGGTGTTTTCGGCTTTGTGCTTCTAGAAGCACGAAGCCGAAAACACCAGCCTGAAGATGACGAATGAGACTTCGTCGAAACGTCGCCAAGACACTTCCAATTCTATGCGGGAGAAAACCCGAATAACCAAAGACCTACATATATATATATATATATATATATATATATATATATATATATATATATATATATGTTTTCTGAGGTTTTCGCGGGTATTTGTATGTAGGTCTTTGGTTGTTCGGGTTTTCTCCCGCGTAAAATTGGAAGTGTCTTGGCGACGTTTCGACGAAGTCCCATTCGTCATCTTCAGGCTGGTGTTTTCAGCTTCGTGCTTTGAGCAGCAATGTGTGGTCTTAGCTGTTTCTTCCTTTTAACTGCCAGTGGGGGTATGAACTGATTGGGTGGGAGCTTGGCTGTGTTCTGATTGGGTGGAGGTGTGTTCTGAATGGTTAGGGGCTTGGCTGTGCTCTGATTGGCTGGGGGAGTGTTCTGTTTGGTTGTGCTCAGGTTAGTCTGAGTTGCAGAGGGGTTTAAGATTTTGGGCTGCCTTGCTATTTTTTGGCTTCGCGTTCGTGGTCGTGCCTCCTCTTCATGGGGGGTGTCAGTTTGCTTCATGTATGGATTGGAGGGGTTTAAAGTGGCTAATGATGCAGCTGTGGTCTGGCTTCTGGTTTGTGGTCGTGCCTCGTCATCGGTGTGGCTTTGGGTTTGTTTTTTTGCGTGGATGTGTGGTGGTGACATCCTGTGTGGTTTTTGTGAGTGTGGGTCTGGTATCATTTTTTGTGTTAGGGAGTCGTTTGTCAATAAGGGCGGGTTTCCAAATGGCTGGTAGGCGGGAGGTATCATCTCGCTTGTTCATGCTGTGTGGGCGTTTTTCTATCTCGATGGCTTCTCTGATTATTCTGTTATTAAAATGTTCACTTTTGGCAATGGTTCTGGTATTTTTAAAGTCAATTTCATGTCCTGTGGCTTTAAGGTGTTGGACCAGGGAAGATGTTGGTTCCTCTTTTTTGACTGAGTTCTTATGTTCTTCAATGCGTGCACTTATTCTTCTGTTGGTTTGTCCGATGTATGTGGTGGGACAAGTGGTGCATGGGATTTCGTATACTCCTTGATTTTCTAATTCAATTTTATCTTTGGGGTTTCTAAGGATGGTGGATATTTTTCTGTTTGTGCAGAATGCTGTTTTGATGTTGTGTTTATGGAGGATCTTACTGATTCTGTCTGTGGTGCCTTTTATGTATGGGAGGAGGGCTTTGCCGTTTTCTTGTTCTTTGTCTTGGATTTTAGTGGGGGTTTCTTTTTGGATTAGGTTTGTAATCTTATTTCTATGGAATCCATTGGATGTTAGTACATTGGTGAGAGTGTGTAGTTCGGGTTTTAGGTGTTGTTCGTCAGCTAAGCGTTTTGTTCTGGAGATGAGTGTCTTGGCTACAGAGTTGATCTGTGCTGGGTGGTGGTGTGAGAGAGCGTGCAGATAGCGGTTTGTGTGTGTTTTCTTTTGGTAGATGGTGTGTCCTAGGGAGCCATTGGACTTCTTGTAGACTAAGACATCCAGGAAGGGAAGTTGGTTGTTAGCTTCTGTTTCCATGGTGAACTGTATTTTGGGGTGTAGGCTGTTGAGGTGTGTGAGGAAGTTGTCCAGTTTTTCTTTCCCATGTGGCCAGATTATGAAGTGTCGTCTACGTATCTGAGCCAGAGTTTGGGTTTGTGATCCGATTTTTCTAGAGCTTGGGTTTCAAAGTGTTCCATGTAGAGGTTGGCAATGACAGGTGAGAGGGGTGATCCCATGGGTGCTCCTTCTGTTTGTTTGTATTTTTGTCCATTATAGATGAAGTATGTGTTGGATAGGCAGTGGTTGGTCAGATCTAAGATGTGTTTGGGGGGGTTATATTTGTTTTGAATAGCTGTCAAGGCTTCTTTGATAGGCACTTGGGTGAAGAGGGATATGACATCGAAGCTCACTAGTAGGTCGCTGGGCTGTAAGTTTTGTTTCTTTATGATCTCTATAAACTGGAATGAGTTTTTTACGTGTGAGGTGATGGATTCTGCATAGGGCTGTAGTTGTTTGGCGAGAAATTTGGCTAGGTTTTGTAGAGGTGAGCCTATGGAGCTGACTATAGGTCTGAGTGGGGTTCCTTCTTTGTGTATCTTGGGGAGACCATAGAGTTTGGGGTATCTGGATGATTTCTCTCTGGGAATGATTCTTTGCTGGATCTCTTTGCTAATGGGGGAGGCTTTTATTTTGGATCTGGTGGTTTTTTCCAGGTAGGTGGTGGGATCTGTATTTAGGGGTTTGTATGTGGAGTCTTGGAGTAGGTTGGTTAATTTGGTTTGGTAGTCAGATGTGTTCATAACCACCGTGGCGTTGCCCTTGTCTGCTGGTAGGATTATTATGCTGGTGTCTTCTTTCAGGTTATGTAGTGCTGTCTGTTCCTCTTTGGGTAAGTTGCTTTTGGGTGGCTTGCTGGTGCAGAGGATGTTGGTGATTTCGAGTCTGATTCTGTTAGCGTCGTCGGGGTTGATTTTGGTCAGGCTGGTTTCAACTCCACATATAATGGTTTCAGTGGGGATGTGTTTGGGAGCGATTGCAAAGTTGAATCCTTTGGAAAGGACATTGGTTTCGGCTTTGGTGAGGATCCTATCTGAGATTTTATGCACTGTTTGTTTCATGTGTGGCTGTGAGGGAGGAGGGGTTTATTTCTGGCGTTCTTGTAGTCTTCGGAGTTTGTTGGTTGTGTATCTGTCTTGAGGGTGGTCTGTGTTTCGGCTCTCCAGACGGCTAGAAAAATCGGATCACAAACCCAAACTCTGGCTCAGATACGTAGACGACACTTTCATAATCTGGCCACATGGGAAAGAAAAACTGGACAACTTCCTCACACACCTCAACAGCCTACACCCCAAAATACAGTTCACCATGGAAACAGAAGCTAACAACCAACTTCCCTTCCTGGATGTCTTAGTCTACAAGAAATCCAATGGCTCCCTAGGACACACCATCTACCAGAAGAAAACACACACAAACCGCTATCTGCACACTCTCTCACACCACCACCCAGCACAGATCAACTCTGTAGCCAAGACACTCATCTCCAGAACAAAACACTTAGCTGACGGAGCTTCCGGTGGCTAGCGACGGTGATGGCGGCTACTTTGTAGCCGTCCTCCTGAGACGTTGTCAGATCCGCGGAGCACAGCGTACATCAGCTGGCCCGCGGTTTGAAATCCCCTTCCCGGGCGAAGGGAAGGGGTAGAGACTGCATGAATAGAGATAGAACCTCTTAACCTTCCCTGGATTTTTTTTTTTGGGGGGTAGAAAGAATGCTCCCTCGGAGTTCGTGCCTTCTCCGCCTCTCAGTTGTCTTTGTTTCTTCGGAAGCAAAGTGAAACGCCGCTACCATCTCCGCACTTAAAGCTTTCTGGTGAGTGATTTTTAAAGGGGACAGAACTGTTTAAAGGATTTTATTTAGAGTTAGAGATCTATTTTTTTCTAATTTTCTTTCTAGCTTATGTTGATTCTTTTTTTTGATTTTTTTTCTTCGGGCGGAAAGTGAGAGTGAAAGTAAAATGGCGCTTTGAAAGTTTTTTTTTTTTTTATCTCCGGAAAGAAAAGACGGACTAAATGAAATGTATGCTTAGCATTGCTTTTTCTTTTTCCCTTTTAAGTTTCTTTTTCTTTTTTCTTTTAAAGTGCTTTGTAAGTTTTTATTTTTATTGCATTTTTCCTGGTCTTTTTTTATTTGTAAAGATTTAAGCATATTTTTTTAAGAAGAAAGAAAGAGAGATTAACTTTAAAAAATGGCTTCAAAGAGACAACCAGCTTCTATAGTTTCTAAGGTGATTTCCTCCCCTGTTATTGCAACTGTTCAACAACAACTTAAAGTAACACCACCGGTGCAGCAACCTAAGGCTACATCTCCACCTTCTCCTCCCCCATCAGGCTCGTCTGTACAAGACATTAAAGACATAATGGGAAATGCTGTGTCTCAATTTAGGGAGGAAGTGAAGCAACTTCTTGAACAGAGCAAGTCTGAAAGTAAGGAGGAAATGAAGAAAGAAATTAAGGAGCTTTTTGTACAGAATAATACTATTTTGAGGCAAGATATAGTTTCAGCTTTATCTGGATTGGCTTCTGTGGTCATGAAGCTGGACTCCAGAGTGGAAGAAGTTGCAGAAAAAGTAGATTTTCTTGAGTACAAATTCCAAGATATGGAAAAAAAGATGGAAACTTCACAAGATGATATTCTTATGTTTCAGTATAGACAGATGGAACATGCTCTGAGAATTAGGGGTCTTAAAGAAGACATGAATCAAGATTTGATGGAGATGGTGATCAATGATCTAGCTGTTGTTTTGAATATAGATAAAGATGAATTACGTGGAGAAGTGGAAAAAATCTATAGAGTTAACTCTTGGATTGTGAAACAGAAGAATCTGCCAAGAGATGTGATGATTTACTTTGCTAAGAAGTCTCTGCGCAATCAGATTTTACAAGCTTTCTATAACAAGAGATTCCAGATTGCTGCCCAAGATGTCATCATCATAAAGGAAATCCCATCCAAAATTTTAAGAAGCAGAAAAGATTTTGCTTTTTTAGCTAATGAACTTAAAACAAGATTGATGCCATTTAGATGGGAGATTCCAATGGGTATTGTTTTGAGCCATGCGGGGACACGTTATAGACTTAACACGGTTGCTAAAGCTAAAGAATTTTATAATATGGTCCTGGGAGCAGGCTCATCTTCATTTATGACTCAGAGAGCCTTGAGTGACAAAGAGGTGGAACAGCAGTCTGAGGGACTAGGTTTGATGGCTGCTGGGCAGGTGGAATGGATGCGTCATGCAGAGGTTAAAGAACAGAGAATGACTCGTGCAGCACATAAACATAAGGAAAAGGAACAACAGAAGAAAGAAGCTAAAGAACCTTCTCATCAGATTGTTTCGATGCCGGTGGGAGGAGCAAGACCCAAAAGCTCTGCAACACATTCTTCAGTGGCAGATCTTGAGGGAATCTTCTCCAGGCTCCTGGTTGAGGGAGATGGCAAAGTTCCTGACCTGGAATGTTAATGGTCTTAATTCCCCCCAGAAGAGAAAGAAAATCTTTCATTATTTAAAGCAACATAATAATGATATTATTTGTTTGCAGGAAACTCATATTTTACTTAAAGATCAAAAATATTTAGCTAATGCTCACTTGGGATCTCATTTTGCATCTCCTGCCCCTGGGAAAAAAGGGGTGTGGTAATTTATGTTAAGCAAAATCTACCAGCTTGTCTGATAGAATTAGATCCTCAAGGAAGATATGTTATGATTGAACTTGGCTTATATGGTAAGAAAATACTTATAGTGGGTTTGTATGCACCAAACCAGCAACAGGAACAATTTTACAGGTTGTTACATCAGAAAATAACTTTGTTGGATTATAGGTCTGTGATATTAATGGGAGACTGGAATGGTGTTTTAGATGAACAAAAAGACAAAAAATGTTTTTCTACCTTTTTTAAACAGGCTAAATTACCTAAAGCCTTTTTTGATTTGAAAGAAGACTGGGAATTGAGAGACTATTGGCGTGAACGTAATCAAGAGGAAAGAGACTTTACCTTTTTTTCAGATAGACACCAATCTTTTTCAAGGATTGATTTCTTCCTGATTACAACAGATTTATATAACAGGGTGAAGAATGTAAAAATTTTTCCTAGGTCATTGACGGATCATAGTCCAGTCTGGATGGAACTGGTTGCCAAGAAAGAGGAGAGGAGATCTTGGAGGTTGAATGAGAATTTATTTAAACAAGGAAAAAATGTTCAAAAATTAAAGGAATGCTTAAAGGATTATTTTGCTTTAAACATGTATAAGGGAACATCAATGTCAATGGTATGGGATGCAAGTAAAGCCTTTATGCGTGGGATTTTGATGAAAATGAATAATTTTCATAGACAAAAGCAGATTCAGAAACGTAAAGAATTGGAAGATGAGATCAAATTAAAAGAGAAGCTTTTAATTTCAAATCCTTTATATGAAAAGCTGAAAGAAGCTATAAAATTGTTAAAAACACAATTTAATATGTTGATGGCTGATCAAGCTGCAACTAATTTAATGTTTATGAAACAAAACACATTTTGTAATGCTAATAAACCAGGGAGATGGTTGGCTTATCAGTTAAGAAAGAAACAGAGACAGAGAATTATAGATAAAATAAATTATAATGGTAAATTGGTTTATCAGAAAGAACTGATTAAGAAATCTTTTTAGATTATTATCAGAAATTATATAAGAGTACTAATGTACAAATTATAGATATAAATAATTATTTAAGTAAAGCTAATTTTCCTAAATTAACAGAAGATCAAAAAAAAGAGATTAATGGTTTAATTACTAATGAGGAAATTGTGACAGCTATTAAGCAATTAAAATTAGGCAAAGCGCCGAGTACGGATGGTTTGACATCTATTTATTATAAAACCTTAGTAGAAGAGATGATTCAACCTTTATGCGAGCTTTTTAACAATATATTACAGGGTTTAGAGATTCCTCCGTCATGGCGCAATGCTTTTATATCTTTGATTCCAAAAGAGGATCAAGATCTCACCTTGCCTAAGAATTATAGGCCTATATATCTCTTAAATGTGGATTATAAAATTTTTGCAAAAATTTTAGCTAATAGGTTTATGGGGGTTCTGCAGCAGCTTATACATAAGGATCAATCGGGTTTTATAACTGGAAGGTATATGAAAAATAATGTTAGACAAATTATTAACTTATTAGAATATTTAGATAAAAACAACCAAGTCTCTGCAGGGCTGATATTTTTGGATGCTGAAAAAGCCTTTGACCAGCTGAATTGGCAGTTTATGTTAAGTTTAATTAAGGAGATGAATTTTGGACAAAATATATTACAAGCTTTATCTAGTGTATATCAAAAACAGACTGCTCAACTTATTGTTAATGGTGGTTTGTCAGAGGTTTTCACAATAGAAAAAGGTACAAGACAGGGATGCCCATTATCTCCATTATTGTTTGTTTTAACATTGGAAATTTTGTTGATTAAAATTCGGGAATCGCAAGAAATAAAAGGAATAGAAGTCAATAAAAAAGAATATAAGTTAAGAGCTTTTGCAGATGACTTGGTTGTTACTTTGTCTCAACCTACTTACTCGGTAGTAAAATTACTACAATTGATTCACCAATATGGGTGTGTTTCGGGTTTTAAAATTAATAATAACAAGACTAAAATATTACCTAAAAATATGACTAATTGTGATAAACAGACTTTGGTTAATTTAACAGATTTTGAAGTTGTTGATAAGGTAAAATATTTGGGGGTTATATTATCTGCTTCTAATGTAAAATTGTATAAAAATAATTATGAAAAGTTGTGGATTGGGGTACAGAAGGATTTAAAGAATTGGGATAAATTACAGCTATCTCTTATGGGTAGAATTGCAGTTATCAAAATGAACGTTCTACCAAAATTTCTTTTTTTCTTTCAAATGTTACCTATCTTAAAGAATGAACTTAATTTAAATGAATGGCAGAAAGGTATTAACAAATTTATTTGGGCAGGGAAAAAACCAAGGGTAAAACTTAAAATTATGCAAGATTTCCGTGAGAGAGGTGGACTCAAGGCACCAAATTTGAAATTATACTATGATGCTGTGGTTTTAACACTGATTAGTGATTGGGTAAATTTAACAAATGTAGACATACTCCATCTGGAGGGTTGGGATTTACTTTTTGGATGGCATGCCTACTTAATTTTTAATAAAAAGGTGGATCGAGCTTTTAAATCACATATTATAAGGATTTCTTTACTTAGGGTTTGGAGGAAGTATTATAAGAGTGATTTTAAAATACCCTTATGGGCCATACCTTGGCATGCGATATTGGGGATAAAGAGAGGAGTTAAAATGGATAGGGTTTCTTATACACAATTACTTAAATGGGATGGTCAGAGCTGGCAGTTAAAATCTTTGGAAGACTTAGCACATGAAAATATTATCTATTCATGGTTTCAGTACAGACAAATAGTGGACAGATGGAAGATGGATTGTAATGTGGGCTGGCTTAGAGAAGATGAAAATCTTTTTAAACAAGTAAAGGATCAAAAACAAACTCACATTAAGAGGGTTTATGGGGTTGTAGTGGAAATGGATTCAGAACCTGAATTAATCAAAGATTATATGATTAAATGGGCACAAAATATTGGTGAACCAATCCCATTGGATACTTGGGAACTTATTTGGGTGAGGAATGTTAAATTTACACAAGCGCAGAACTTAAGAGAGAATTTTTATAAAATGTTTTATAGATGGCACCTTGATCCACAAAAAATGTCTATTATGTACCCTGATCTACAGCCTAAATGTTGGAGATGTGGATGTTTGGATGCTACCTATTATCATATTTGGTGGTCGTGTAAAAATATAAAAGCTTTCTGGATTAAGATATGGTGGAATATTCAAAGAATCTTTAGAAGGAGGGTAAAATTTACCCCGCAATTATTTTTATTAGGTATTGTTATTGATTGTGATGCTAAGGAAGTTGTATTGATGCTAAATTTGATTACAGCCGCAAGGCTGTTAGTAGGACAATATTGGAAGAAGGAATCTCTGCCTACCTTACAAGAGTGGTTTTATAAAGTTTCTTACTTGGCGGAAATGGCAAAGATTTCGGCTTTTTTAAAGGAGCAATCTCAAGAGAAATTTTTTGTTGTATGGGAAAAATGGATAAATTTTATACAATATAATTTGGATATGAAAAAATATCATTTAGCTTTTTTATAACTTTTATAAAAAATTTTTTTGATATTTTATATTCTTTTTCTTTTTCCGTCTTTTGTTTTCTTTCTTCTTTTTCTTTTATCTTTTATCTTTCTTTCTTTTTCTTCTTCTTTCTCTCTCTCTTTCCTCTCTTTTTTTTCCTTTTTTAAGTATTTTTTAATGCTTATATCATAAATATTTTATTATTAATTATTTTATAAGTTGTTAAAAATTGTTTAGGTTTTTTAAAAAATTTTTAAAGGGGCCTATATTCATTTCTGGGAAGCTCGGGGAGGGGGGAGGGAGGGATGGGTTTGGGAGGGATTGGGTGAGGGTTGTTTTGTTTTTGTTGTTTATTTGTAAAACTTTTAAAAATTTTCAATAAAAAAAAACGCTTAGCTGACGAACAACACCTAAAACCCTAACTACACACTCTCACCAATGTACTAACATCCAATGGATTCCATAGAAATAAGATTACAAACCTAATCCAAAAAGAAACCCCCACTAAAATCCAAGACAAAGAACAAGAAAACGGCAAAGCCCTCCTCCCATACATAAAAGGCACCACAGACAGAATCAGTAAGATCCTCCATAAACACAACATCAAAACAGCATTCTGCACAAACAGAAAAATATCCACCATCCTTAGAAACCCCAAAGATAAAATTGAATTAGAAAATCAAGGAGTATACGAAATCCCATGCACCACTTGTCCCACCACATACATCGGACAAACCAACAGAAGAATAAGTGCACGCATTGAAGAACATAAGAACTCAGTCAAAAAGAGGAACCAACATCTTCCCTGGTCCAACACCTTAAAGCCACAGGACATGAAATTGACTTTAAAAATACCAGAACCATTGCCAAAAGTGAACATTTTAATAACAGAATAATCAGAGAAGCCATCGAGATAGAAAAACGCCCACACAGCATGAACAAGCGAGATGATACCTCCCGCCTACCAGCCATTTGGAAACCCGCCCTTATTGACAAACGACTCCCTAACACAAAAAATGATACCAGACCCACACTCACAAAAACCACGCAGGATGTCACCACCACACATCCACGCAAAAAAAAAACCCAAAGCCACACCAATGACGAGGCACGACCACAAACCAGAAGCCAGACCACAGCTGCATCATTAGCCACTTTAAACCCCTCCAATCCATACATGAAGCAAACTGACACCCCCCATGAAGAGGAGGCACGACCATGAACGCGAAGCTAAAAAATAGCAAGGCAGCCCAAAATCTTAAACCCCTCTGCAACTCAGACTAACCTGAGCACAACCAAACAGAACACTCCCCCAGCCAATCAGAGCACAGCCAAGCCCCTAACCATTCAGAACACACCTCCACCCAATCAGAACACAGCCAAGCTCCCACCCAATCAGTTCATACCCCCACTGGCAGTTAAAAGGAAGAAACAGCTAAGACCACACATTGCTGCTCAAAGCACGAAGCTGAAAACACCAGCCTGAAGATGACGAATGGGACTTCGTCGAAACGTCGCCAAGACACTTCCAATTTTACGCGGGAGAAAACCCGAACAACCAAAGACCTACATACAAACACCCGCGAAAACCTCAGAAAACAATATATATCTATATATATATATATATATATATATATATATATATATATATATATATATATATATACATATGTAAAAACACGATTCCTGGGTATATCCATACCTCAAAGACAAACCAAACATGAACACCAGGAAGAATTCAAACTAGAAAAAAATTAATAAATTACCAAGCTTTCATCGGAAAACTACTGACATTGTCAGGGTTCAGTGCTAGTCAATGCTAGTCAATATATTTATATTTTTATATTTTTAAATGTCTCATTTTTAGAAAAGAAAGAATTAAAACCTCATTGCCAGGCCCCAAACCTATAATGACATGTGGCAATTCTTCCAAACTGAGTTTATTATTGTTTCACACCTGTAGACAAAATTTTGCAAGACTGAGGACTCTACTATTTGCATCTACAATATATTCTATGAACTGTTGGGGAGGGGCTGTCTCCACTCTCTTTCTCTTACACCCAATATCTACACTGAATTGTCTCTTATTTCTCTTAAATTCTTCCCTTCCCTCTTGGGAATCCACTTTTACTATCACTTTACATCACTCATGGCCACTCTGGTAGAATATCCCCTTCAGATGTGATATTGTCCAAACTGGAATCTTAGCAAATGATTTGGTCTTCAGCTTGCAGAATTAAGAGTTATTTAACAGCAGCAGGAAGAAAAGCAACACTTGTCTGCTGGTCAGCCAATTGACCCACCTGACATATTTGGACCCATTTCAGTTTCACATCAACATTTGTTATAACTTAGGGGCATGCACAAAATGGGGCAAAGAATGTTGGAAGGAAACACCATGGTCTGTGGATTTTGCCAAATTATTTTGGATCAACCAAATTGTCACATCTGCCATTTTCAGCATACTTTGCTTCTCTGGCATCCTGTAAGTAAGGAACGAGCATGGGAATGAGCAGGAAATGGAAGTGGAGATGACAGGGTGACAGCGGTGTCAGTCTGGAATAAACTGACCTATTAAGGATGAAGCCCGAGAAAGTAAAGCAAAATTAAACCAAAAAGGCACCAAACCTCAAAGTCTTTCCCAAAACATCAAAACTGAATGCTATTGGACATTGATGGACTAGGGAAAGGGGAAAAATGGGAACTTTGTGTGGGAATACTCAGATCCAAGTTTGCTTTTGCTGTAACCACTTGACTTTAATAAAAGAAACTTTCACTTCAAATAAATGGAATTGAGAGTCTTTCTTTCTTAAATGTCCAAGTCAGGACAAACCTAACAAAAAACAAAATCTAGACTGCTTCACTTGCTCCAGATTTTGGACATACCAAAATGTGGACAGACAGGTAGGATATAACTGGTGCACATGTCCAATTTCTCCTCTCTGCTGTTCCAGTTAGGCATATCCTAGCAGCATCCATTCCTGAACTATAGAGCACTTTCCATGCCTGTCTCAGCTACTACAGCCAATGTCCCAATGTAGCATGACCTGCTGGCCTACCTACCTTTGATCTTTTTAACAGTTTCTCTCCTCCTTATTCATGTCTTGTTTCATTTAACAATATCCTTGGCTTTTTTTTCCTTGCTCCTCCCAAATGCTTAAGCTCCAACTCCATTTATTTGTTTATTCAATTTCTATTGAATTCAATTTACCTAAATTGTTGGAAGAAATTAGTTAAAAGAAGAACTCCTTCTGCTTCGGAAAGTTCTTGCCATTATAGAAAGTTCTTTTAACCCAGTTGATCATCACTCTGTAACTGTAATAACTTTGAACTGCTTTTGTTCTCTGTGAAGACCAGATCAGGAGATTCAGAAGATTAGTGGCAGAACATTTTTTATTTGATACCCCATCAACTCTTCCCTTGCCAATGGTATTAATCATGTGCATTAACATCTAATATTGATGTCACTGTCAGTATAAATGTGTACACAAGGTACATTATGTATATATCTTCATTATAACTCCTAAAAGAAACTTGATACTTCCACATAAAATGCATATAATCTTTAGAATTTTTACTAATTAACAGAGGAAGCAAAAAGGCAACAGATGCAGCCTTCCAAAATTACCCGAGGTTATAACTCTTACATAACTCTGATTGCTAGACAGATAAAAGCAGTTCTTCTACATACTACCTGTTCCAGAGAACATTTTCTTTTATATATATATTAATATTAATAATATATATATATATATTATTCTGCATATAGTTTTAATTTGACTGAAGATATATATACCAGAACATAATCTCATAAAAAGTTTTCTGGGGAACAATAAGAATAAAAGCCAGGTCTCTCCCAAATCCTTTAATTGCTAAGTATATAAGTACATAATCATTGGTATCACCTTAACAACTAAGGAAAGATAAACTGTATGTATAGTAGGTTGAAACATTTTCAAATGCAGTATGTAATAATAGTATGAGAACTGTCATACATAATGATTATGCCAATTAAAATAGCAATACAATCCATTGTAATTTCTTCTCCTACCTATAATGTCTAAGTTTTATTTAGAAAAAAAATCAGCCTTTTTTTCTGAGAAAAGTACCTCAGTATCACACTGAAAACATGCTATTTGAAAAAAAAACATGGCTATTCCCATTGGTATATTGTAACACTTTTTATATTCCATATCTATACTTATACACACAGGTATTTAGCAAGAAACTAACTTAATGTATATTTAATTTCAGGAAGATTTTCACAGATATTTGCAACTAGCATAGTAGGTTCTATGCTTTCTAGTTGCTGAAAGCACTAAAATGAAATCTAAAAATAAATGAAAAGCAAGAACAACTTTTGAACTCCTTAATTTTCTGTTTTCTAATTATGTTTTTATTCAGATAGGCCAATGTAAATCAGGTTTAGCTAAAAGAGTTCAGCAGAGATATGAAATGAAAGACATAAGAGTAATCGTATGTAAAATATATTCAAATCAAACTAAGTCTCTTTCATTCCTTCTCTACATTCTGCTAAAGCAACTTATCCTGTTTTCAACTTCACTGTCTTTCAACAATGAAATACAGAAGAGCCCAAAATATATTACATGTTGGAATTGTTCTCATAAATCCTGCATTTGTAGTGCATAAATTAGGCCTATAATTGTGTATGAACGTTATTATTATACTCATCAAGAATGTTGGTGATAGTAAGTTTAATGCCATCATTTGTGATGTTCTAGCAATGCCTTTCTTACTTACATGGATTGAAAATGAGGCCCTTAGCTTCTTCAGACTACTGTAATTTTATTCTAAATTTTAAACTCTTTGTACAGTATAAGATCATTTGTCCACTATAAATGAAGAAAATATTACCTTTTTATATTAATTTTGCCAATTTCATTTTCAAAACATGATGTACACCAAAATGCCTTTTCCCTTTAAAAATCATATTTATCTAGATTTTCTGATGAGGTTCTCCATTTAAAAAATAAATAAAGATATGGATAACTTTTTGTACTTTTAAACAGATTATACACTGTAAAATGAGGCAAAATCTTATATATACACATATAAACAGACACATATATGCATGGCTTTTTTTGTCATAGAATGCACGGAATGGCGTTCTGGCACCTTTTTTTGAACAGAAAGGGGCGTTGTCTTACCTGAACGCCTTTTCTCAGCATGATGATGGAGAATCCATGGATGGGTTGTCTTAATCTATTTGCTTCAATTAGACTAAGTCTGAAATTTTTGTACTGCCCCCTCTGTGCCAATTGCACCCCAGTTTTAGGCTAAGGCGATACTCAGACTTTAGTCCAACGCGTCTGATCCATATGGGAACCAGGCCAACTGACCTTATGGGAGGGAGTGGATTCTCCATCATCATGCTGAGAAAAGGCGTTCAGGTAAGACAACGCCCCTTTCTCCAGCATGATTGGATGGAGAACCCACGGATGGGACATACCAAAGCCCTGTGTCCCTAGGGTGGGGAATTAGATTGGGCCTGGGTCCCATCCAGCATTAATGCGTGTTCTAGAACCTTGCGGCCAAATGAAGCCATAGAAGAGGCATATATATCCATCTTGTAGTGACGGACAAAGGAAGAGGGCGATGCCCATGTTGCTGCTCTACAAACTTCCTCTATGGAGGCCTGGGTAGACCAGGCAGCTGTAGTAGCTGTGCCCCGGGTGGAATGGACCATGATATGCCTAGGAGCTTGCAGTGACTGAGTCTGGTATGCCAGAGAAATACAAGCTCTAATCCACCTGCCTATTGTGGGTGAAGAAACCTTCTGTCCTAGTGACGAAGGGTGAAAGGACACAAACAGAGCCTCTGATTTGCGGAAGGATGAGGTTCTCTATATATAACAATATAAGCCCTGCGCACATCCGATTTGTTCCACTGAACCTCTACGTCATTAGATGGGTTAGGACAGAAGTCCGGCAAAACTATTTCCTGAGATCTAGGATACAAGGAATTAACCTTGGGCACGAAGGATGGGTCTAGCCTGAGGGTTACCCTGTCCTTATGGAAAGTGCACAGGTCCTTCCTTACTGAAAGAGCAGCCAGTTCAGAGATTCTTCTGGCTGAAGTTACAGCAACAAGAAATACCACCTTCATTGATAACTGTTTGAACAAACAAGTGTCAATAGGTTCAAAGGGTGGTGAAACAAGGACCTGTAAGACCTGATGAAGATCCCACGAGGGGTATCTATGTACAGTTGGTGGTCTGGCGTTGTTAGCTCTCTTTAGGAAGGAGCGTATCATAGGGTGATGTGTTAAGGATTCATTGCCGCAGGAAATAACTGTGGCAAGCACAGCTACCTGCCTGTGGATGGTGCTTGTGGAAAGCCCCTTGTCCAGACCATCCACCAGGAACTCCAAGATAACTGGCACTGAAACCGTCAAAAGGTCAATTTTGTGAACCGAACACCAATTACAGAAGCTTTTCCACATGGCATCATATATTTTATTCGTCGAGGGTTGCCTGGATTGCTGAATCACAGCTATGACCCTTGATGAATATGAGTCTCGGCCTAAGGCCTGCATCTCAAGTGCCAGATGGTTAACTGGAGCCATTGAGGGTCCGGATGGCGTATTTCCCCCTGAATGAGGGAGATGCGATTTGCTGGGATCCTCCATGGAGGGGATGCGGAGAGATCCATCAGGTCGGCGAACCAAGAGCGTCTTGGCCAATGCGGTGCAATCAGGAGGACCTTTGCTTGTTCACGAAGGATCTTCCTGATCGTGGCAGGAAGAAGCGATAGGGGAGGGAAGGCATAGAGCAGTTCCCTGGGCCAGGGACTGCAGAGCACATCTGTTCCCTCCGCTGCTGGAGACGGGAACCTGGAAAGGAATCTGGGAAGTTGTGAGTTGGTTGGGGAGGCAAAAAGGTCTAAAGTTGGGGAACCAAACCTGTCCACGATCTCTCTGAACACCTTCGGATCCAGCTGCCATTCGGAATGGTCCATAGTGGCTCTGCTTAGTGAGTCCGCCTGCTGGTTGGCCACTCCAGATATGTGCTCCACCCTGATGGAGGCAAGATTCAGTTCCGCCCAAGACCCCAGTGATTTTGCCTCCTGCATGAGAGGCTTGGACCTTGTCCCCCCCTGTCTGTTGACATGGGCCTTGGCTGTGATGTTGTCGGTTAGAATCAGGACATGCTGGTCCTGTACTATGCTGCTGAATCTCTTTAGGGCCATGTGTATGGCTCTGAGTTCCAGCCAGTTTATATTGTTCTTTAGATCCTGCCTGGACCACCGACCCTGAGCCCAGTGTGTGTGGAGGTGTGCCCCCCACCCAAACAGGCTTGCATCTGTGGTGATGGTGATCCTGTCTGGTTCTTTGAATTCTGTTCCCTTTGCCAGAGAGTCCCACCATCGAAGGGAGTTCAACACCGACCGTGGAACTCGGACCTTCTGGTGGGATGTGCTGGTGTGAAGTCTCTGAAATGGAAGAAGAAGCCACTGTAATTCTATGGCATGGAGACGTGCCCATGGCACAATTTGTACGCAGGACACCATCTTCTCCAGTAGTTGTGATAGGGATGCCAATGAGACTACTCTGTCCTTTTGGATCTGACGTACAAGGGTCTGAATAGAGTTATGTTGGTCCTGAGATAGGTAGACCGTACAATTGTCTGTGTCTATAACAGCACCCAAATGGAGGAGCCGAGTTGTTGGTATGGTATGACTTTTCTGGAAATTAACAGAAAAACCGTGTTCCTGAAAAACCTTGATGGCTAGGGCGAGGTCTGACTGAGCATTTTGGAATGATGAAGACTGAATTAGTATGTCATCTAAATAGCATTGAATTCTGATGGGAATTTGTCTAAGGTGGGCTGTGAGCACTGCCAGTACCTTCGCAAATACTCTCGGTGCAGATGAGAGGTAGGGCTCTGTACTGGTAGTGTCGTCGGGCATAACTGAATCTGAGGAACTTGCAGTGGTCAGGAAAAATAGGAATGTGCAAATATGCCTCAGTCAGGTCTATCGAGGTAAGGAAGTCACCTTGCCTGATGCTAGCCAGGATCGATTGAAGTGATTGCATCTTAAACTTCTTATATCTCTAAGATTGCCCTCCAGCCCCCCGAAGTCTTGGGAATGACGAAGAGATTTGAGTAAAACCCTTGTCCTTCTTGGTCTTTTGGTACTGGTTCAATTGCTTGTATTTGTAATAAATGAGCTATGGCTTCTGACATAAGATCAGCTCTGGTCCTGCTCGTTGGAATAGGGCAAGAGCGGAATCTGTCAGGTGGATGGGAACAAAATTCTACTCTCAGACCTTGGGTGACGGTGTCTAACACCCATGCATCTGTAGTGGTGGCTGCCCAAGTGCTAGAATAAAGGGCCAGCCGGCCTCCTATGGGAGGTGAGACTGTGAGATCACTTGCCTCATTTAAAGGAACGGCCCCCTGCACCTCGAAAGGACCGCTTGGTCTGGAACTGTGATCTGCCTCTGTACCCTGAACGATCTTGCTGTCGTTCCTGTCTCTGAAAGGAGGAGCGAGGAGCCTGGGCCCAGTCCCAGGATGGAGCTGGCCGAAAGGACTGCCTTCGGTAATTACTCTGCGACATGTTGCTCCCTGAGCACTTGTCTCCTTTCTTTGTCGAATTAACCAAAGTTTTACGTTTGTCCTTACCTTCTGTTAAGTATGGCTCTAGTGCCTTACCAAAGAGATGTCCACCTGTTTAGGGTTTAGAGGCCAGAAGCCACTTGGCCTTGGTATCTGCTCACCAATTCCTGAGCCAACGGAGCCTTTGTGCTGAGATGTCTGCAGCGATAGTCTGGGCAGTGTATCTGGCCATGTGCAGGGAAGCCTCGGCTAGTACTGAGACGTGGCCACTAACTTACCCAGATTCTGGTGACTCTGAGCTGGTCTGGATGGATCATGTCCTGGAGCTCCCGTAGCCATAGGATTGAAGCCCTGGCAAAGAAGGCCATGGATGTTGCTGCCTTTGTTGCCCAGGCTGATGCCAGGTGTGACCTGCGTAATACGGACTCAATCTTTTTATCTTCTGCCCTAAGTGCCTCATTTATATCCCCAGGGATGTTATCATTGGGAAACAATGAGTTCAAGGGCTCATCTATCTCGGGAATCTCCAATAGGGAGGTCAGGGAAGGGGCAACATTGAATAATGTCTTTTCTACAGCACCGGGACTTGTGAGGGATCCTAAACTCTCCCATTGTTTTTGAACTATATTCTGAAAAAGGGGAGGGCATGGAATATGGCTCTGAGAGACTGAGGGCTCGGTGTATATGGCGTGAGGACCTTTGGATGTTGTAGGTGGGGTCTCCTGCTCTTGAGGGAGGTTTGCAGAAGTGCAGGCCTTGAGTAGCAGGGAATTAAAGAGTGAATGGTCAAAGAGACCAACAGGAGGGGTGGGGTCAGATGGAGTGATGCCTTCATCCTCAGACATAACCAGGCCTGATGGTTCAGCCCCTGTTGATTCCAGATCTGATGAAGGATCATCCATCATCTCTGGAGATTGGGACTGATACATGGATTGGGGGGGGGAGTGGCTGTGGGATGTTGGATGCCATAAATTGAGCCACAGCCTGGGCTATCATGGACTGAAGATAGTCCGGATTCAAAGTCTGGTTCTCAGGAGGGCGAAGCCCTGCTGCAGTGGGGGTGAATGTGGCCAGGGGGCCCAAATTGAGTGTGTCCTGGCCAGTTGCACCCATTCCTGGGGCCACTCTTGTGGCTGATTCTGATTGGGAAATTCCCTTGGGGGGATACCAGGCCCCTGGGGTTGAGGCACAATGTGAGGAAAGGGTTTCAAAAATGGACCTTCCCATTGTGCCTGTCTGACCTGGGGAGACCGCCCTCAGTCTTTGAGACTCCTCC
The DNA here is from genome assembly GCF_016545835.1 of Crotalus tigris. Classification (NCBI taxonomy): domain Eukaryota; kingdom Metazoa; phylum Chordata; class Lepidosauria; order Squamata; family Viperidae; genus Crotalus; species Crotalus tigris. Next base: position 6,203,999 of record NW_024096551.1, on the reverse strand, counting down.
TCCCTCATCTGTGGATTATTGGTCTCCCTGCTTGGCTTGGCTCTATTGGAGGTATTTTTTCCACTTGCCTCTGGATGCTTCCTCTTGGCCGGCTCTTTGGTAGCCTTCTCTGCCATGACGAATCTGCTTTGGCTCAACCTTAGCAAAAACGCCCCCCCCCTCAGCATTGTAAACTTCCTAAGGGAGCCCGCAGGGATGATCCGGCCTGGGTAGGGGGGGTTGGGTGGGCAATGGGGGGTTTGGTAGGCACTGCGTCCTTCCGGAACGAGCTGGCCTGCCCCAACCCAATCAGTCTGTGTGGCGATATCGTAGCCAAATCAAGAGGCATCTGCCTTAGTTAGTCATAAACTGCCCTCTGGAATTGCTGCAGGCAGTCTGGGCCTCAGTTAGATGACAAAATGGCAGCCGTGAGTCAATTCAAAATGGCAGCCGCCAGATTCGCACCCCAAAAAACGGTCGTTGGAAGAAGGCCTTGAGGCTGAGGCCTAAGCTGCGATGAGCCCTCGCTCCGAATAGTCGCCTGGGCTCCTAACGCAACGGATGGCTGTTAATTAGGTCAGCTGGGAAGTGCTGAGGCTGGCCGAGGACTGATAAGGTCTCCAGGCTTCGAAATTTGGGTCCGTGCCCAAAAATTTCTCCTGCTGCTTGGAGTGGTCTGCTGAGGCCGAGGGACCTAGAAAAGGCTCCCTCCAGGCCTGACGAGCCTCGTTGCCGCTTGCGGAGCCCCCCAGACGAACGGCAAGCTTAACCTTGTCTTCGCAGCCGCAGGCAATCGGCAAGTGCAATTAGTGTCCTCCAACGATCAGCTGGCAGTCGGGAGATTGTCGGAGCGGCAGCTGGTGAATTGGAGCCTCTGAAGCAGAGGAACGGCCTCTGGTAGGGAGTTTACCTTGCTTCTGGATTCAATTCGAGCTGGCTCTTAAGGTGGGAGGCTCTCAGAAGAAGACAAAAAAAGGGCTTTCTCCCCCCAAAGGGAAGTTGTCAACCTGCCAGCCTTGGATAGGCAGCAGGTTGAGGATGGATGATCATTGGAAAAAAAAATTATATTGTCAAATCAATTAATGAAAGGGAATTAGAACTAATCTAACAGGAATAAAAAAGGAATACACAATCTTCTGCTCCAGGAGCGAAGAAAAAACGCGTCTTCCAGCAAAGAGACTAAGTCTAAAACTGGGGTGCAATTGGCACAGAGGGGGCGGTACAAAAATTTCAGAGTTAGTCTAATTGGAGCAGATAGATTAAGACAACCCATCCGTGGGTTCTCCATCCAATCATGCTGGAGAAGAACCAGTTCCTTCTAATCTGCCAATGCGAGTACAGGTATGGCTGCAGAGTGATTTTGTGGATCCCCAGCAGCCCGATCTGGGCTCTGGAAGTCTTTTCCAGGCCACTGGAGCCAAGATTGGGCCACTAAGGGGGGGCACAAAATTGCTCAGTGGCCATGGATCCAGGCTCCGGAGGCTTGGAAAAGGCCTTTGGAGCCCAGATCGGGCCACAGGGGGATGCAAAATTGCTCTGTGGCCATAGATCCAGGCCTCCAGAGCCCGAATCGAGCCACGGGAGGCTGTGGACACATCCTTTAGCCTCAGATCAGTGTGGCAATAGGAACCGCAGCAGAGGGGAGACAGATCTTTTCCAGGTGAGTGATTTGTGCCTCGGAAGCTCCCTAAAGTAGCTTCTTCTCCCCTCCCAGCTCCGTAAAAGGCTTTCAACTGGAGCTGGAGCTGTGCGTGAGTTCCAGCACCTTTTTCTCTTTTTTTTTTACAAAAAAAAAAAAAAACAAAACATTGCAGATATGAATGATTTTAACTCCTCTGTCTTAAAATCACTTTCATTTTTTTCCCAATCTTCTCTTTTATTTTCTTTTTTTTTTGCAAATCACAAATGGGAAGGGAATCTGTGGTCCACTCAAAAATGAGGTGGGACAGCCAATGATCTAGGACGATAGGTTGGTTTCCTGACTTTATTGGTTCCTACAATTTGATCCCTGAGAAAGCTGATACCTTTGTTCTTTTTGCCGCATGTCAATAAATACCCATTCCTTTTTTTTTACTGCCACATTCTTAATGCCCAAACAACTTAAGTGCCCAAAATGAAAGGCTATTACTGCCTATTTTACATTTCTTGTGTTCAGCTGCAGGGCTTATAATGGAAAATTACTGCATGAAATTGATGCAATTATCAGGCAAGAAGTGGTTTTGCCATTTTCTTTTTCTCCAGGTTCCAGCTACCTTTGACTTGTTCAGTGCTTCCTTTTTATAAACCAGGCAATCCTTGTTATAAAAGGACCACTAGGGTAATGGTTCCCCTAACTCCAATTCATTCATTCATTCATTCATTCATTCATTCATTCATTCATTCATTCATTCATTTATTCTCTCATTCTATTGAAATGACAACAAATAGTTTTGTACACTATAAAACTATACATCAGAAGTTGGAGAAGCTTATTTCAAAAAGTGTTCTTTTTTAAAAAATAAAGCATGGTCTATAATCACAAGTAGATTGCTATTAAGTGTAACTCTTGGAAGCATTTAGTAGTATTCAGAGAAAGGGAGGTAACTCATGGCAATTTAGCTGTGAAGCTGTGCAGTCAACTGCTACAGAAAAGAAAAGTATAGACTCAGATATTTCTCCTGTAATTTTAACATCATCATGGTAGTTATTTGCTGTGGTATTAAGTATTTAAGAAACAAATGGAAGATGTTGCTAATCTGCTGATCTCTTTGGGATAATGTTTATCCTGATCTGATTATTAGTCAATGTAGCAAAGGCATAATGTTGCAGTTATATCTGAGTATGTGAGAGTAGGCTCCCTACTTCAGGAAAAAATGGAATGAAATTAAAGTATTTCTGAACTGAGAATGGAGATGAGGTGATTCCTAATTAGGGATGGAAATCTGAATTGTTCCTCTCTCCAGCATAACATTGTTGTAAAAAGCTGACTTGGTCTATGTCATCAAGAAATGGTCCCAGTAGCAAATATATGGAGTTAAGTGTCCCATTAAACTGTGTCACACTCAAGTAAGCAAAACTGAAACATTTGATGTAATTGCAAATTAATGGGTGTAGGCTAAATAAAAGTAGTCCTGGGGAATTGTTGTGGGACCTTTAACAAGGAGATTCAAAAATTAATAAGTTCTCATAAACCCGGGAAGTGGGGCTACTGGCCATTATATAAGATATAGCTGGGCCTAGAATGCTTTAAGAAAATTTGATAAATAACAAAGTTAGGAATCAAGATGAATAGTCTTCTTGAATGCTCTGATTGTTCCCTGTATTAATACAGATAGGTCAGCAAATAGCACACAGAAAAGAGCCCAAGGTGATGGTCAGTGGCTTCAACATATTGGCATAATTAGGAAATAAAGACTCACTGCTCTATTACATGCAGCACATACACTGCATTTGTATAAAAATGGAAGATGTGTGATTGCCCTGTCACATCTGTCATTCTAGACCAGCAACTATCCCTGCAAACAGTGCCAGATAGAGAAATTATGCTTCCAATTTGCCACCTTAGTAGCAAGAACAAAGATGGAAGTAAAATGAAATGAAGGCCAATCAACTCATTGAAGTAGAGGAGTCAAAAGAAAGCAATTGAAATTAACTGGATTAAAAGTAAATACAGACAGAAAAGAATCACTCCAGGTCCCCAGGTTAAAAAAAAAAAATGTCATGTATTGGGACCCAGGAAATGTGCCTTCTCTTGGAAATGAGATCCCCTCTCTCCAAATTTTGTGTTGCTTCCACTGTATTGGCATTGTGTAAAACATTTAAGACCTGGTTAGCTTCCCAGGTATTGGGGTGAGACATATGAAGTCCCTTGTGAGTATTTGTTAGTTTTGTTTTCTCTCTGTTTATTGTGCCTGGATTCTATCTAGTTTTTGGCTTTTATGTTATTTGTGAATTTCTCAGAATTAGTTGGAATCAGGCAGAGTCCAAACAAACAACCTGCTTAATTTAGCTATATCATATCTACTAGGAGCTGCACAGATCTGAACATAACTTTATTTTATAGTTTGCTCACTTTATTGTTAGTTGATTTTTTTTTTTTTTTTTTTTTTTTGGTTACATGAGATCACACGAGAACTTTAGAAACTGACACATATATTAAATTTTTCATGATATTTCATTGCCAGCCAAACTCAGCCTAGGGATGTCTCCTGAATGTGTCAGATATGGACAAATTGTCCATGGACAAACTTTGCCACTAAATTCTAACCATGTTATGAATTATCCCTGCTCAGTCATGCTACTGACCCAATATAACTTAGAAAGATGGAATATCAATAATTATGGAGGAATCACTAAGTTAATTTTATAAAAGCATCAAAGGGTTTTACAAATGTTTAGTCCATATTCACTAAAAACCAAACCAATTAGTGCTTTAGTGTTAATGGTCAAGCTATTATATTATTATTATTCCATATGAGTGCCCATTTATTAGGGGAAATTAAAATTAAATTAAATTTCCAGCTCTGGATCCATGATTATTATGGTTGGTCACACAGTCAATCAAATGTTTAGACTGGATTTGATACTTTTGTCCAGTGCTTTTTTTGTAAAAAAAAAAAAAAAAAAAAATGCCGGAACTCACACATGTCATACAACACGCCTTGCCTACCCTGCAAGGTTCCATCCAAAAAGGTGCTGGAACTCCGTTCTTGGCGTTCTATGACAAAAAAAGCCCTGCTTTTGTCCACTTATTAAGTCATTCCAAATGACCTGTGATAGGCAGATGTTTTTTGATGATGTTAAATGTATTGTGGGATCCTTGAGCTTGCTTGTTTTCTTGCAAACATTTCATTACCCTAAGCAAACAGTACTTCTTACCATCATTGATGATGTTACCCTAGTTAGGGTAATGAAACATTGGCAAGAAACCAAGCAAGCTCAGACAGCATCAAGAATCCCTCATTTCAACCCTGATCTACAAATATTCTCCTTCATTTGTAAATGTATTATTGCAGGGTGTGATGGTGATTTTGTCAGTGCCAATGGTATTCAAGTGATACTCCAGATGTTTTGAAATTGCACTCATAGCTCCTCCTTGTTTTCCTCTCTCTCTCTTTCTTTTTGTCTCTCTCTCTCTCTCGCCCCCACACACGTGTATATAGCAGCAAATATACCTAATACCTACCTATACCTACCCACAAGACCTTTACTTGTGACCCACACCTGACCCATCACAAGACCCATCACAAGACCCTCATTTGACACAACCCATACCTGACCCATCACAAGACCCTGACCCAATGTGACCCTTACCTGATGTGACCTCACCATCACAAGACCTACTGACCACACAAAGCCCTTATAAATAGAGAACACCGACACTTACATCCCCTAAACTCAACTGAAGACATCACCTAGCCTAGTAACAAAATGTTCAGAAACCAACCCACAAGCTCAGAGAATGAACTTCTACCCTCGTACCTAATATTCTTGCCTCCTATTTTATTTGAGTCAGACTGAGAGAGAATTACTTGCCCGTAGTCAGCCAGCTAATTTTCATGCCTGAGGGATGCCTAGAAGTCAGTCTTGTGGTTTCTAGACCAATACCTTGATACTACACTGGCTTTTAACATTAATGAAGTACCAATTTGACCAGAATCTTGAGATTGGCTGGTGCGATGAAAAATGAGAGAGAAATTAGAATACAATTTCTTTCCTTTGAAAACATTTACAGTAAAACATAAAAGGGAAGGGTATTTTCTATACAATGCAGTGATTTCTTCCTGCAACCCCACTAACTATATGCTTCTGAACATCACTCAGTTATTTACTTCTAATTACCATTATTGTTCTCATAATCTACAACCTTGACATTTCCAATCACGAATTGTACAAAGCAAAGTTAGTAAACAAATAATTACCAATTAGTGTTTTGCTTTGATGGGAGCACCTTTGGGTTAATGGAATGCAAATAGCTATTTGTTCCCAGAAATTCAGATTAAATTTCAATCAAAATATATCCTTCTCCAAATAAATAAATAGGGCATTGTTATTGCCGTATTTGGCTGCCATTTTACTCTTACCTTAAATGGCTTAGAAATAGACTTGTGTATTTGTGTATTTATACTGAGAGGCTTGTTTTTATTGTTTTGATCTCCAGGTTTTAAGAATATCAATGTTGCTTTGTGCATGCATGGGTCTTGTGTTTGCATTTTAAGAAGAGATTGTGTAGGAAAATATAATTTAGGAATGTTTCAAATGTGAAGAATATTTGTTTCTTTACAGGTATCATGCTCAAGTTAGAATGGCTGTTATCTGCTCTCTGATTGCCTTGAGAGAACGGAACAATACAGACAGTTCTTGACTTACAACAGTTCATTTAGTGACTGTTCAAAGTTACAACATCACTAAAAAAAGTGATTTATCTCCATTTTTCACATTGATGACCAGGAAGTGTCCCTGAATTCACATGATCACATTTCAGACAGTTGCCAATGAATTCATATTTATGTTCCAAGATTATGTGAACCCCTATTGTGACCTATTGGTTGAGGACCACAGAGTTTACAGAGGTTAAGTACTTACATTTTCCTTCCTTCCTTCCTTCCTTCCTTCCTTCCTTCCTTCCTTCCTTCCTTCCTTCCTTCCTTCCTTCCTTCCTTCCTTCCTTCCTTCCTTCTGATTTCAAGTTAGTCTTGATTCCTGTTAATTGCCTAGATAAATCCTAAAGTTTTCTTAGCAAGGTTTTTCAGAAGTGGTCTGCCGATGCTTCTATCTTCCTAGGGCTAAGAGAACAATGACTGGTCCAAGGTCACCCAACTGGCTTTGTGCCTAAGACAGAACTAGAACTCATTACCAGCCAGTTTCTAGCCTGGTGCCTTAACCACAACACTAAATTGGCTCTAATTTTTATGCTTTGTATAGAGGTATAGAGATAATTTACTCTATATGGGTCTATGAAGCTAGTGTAGATTAGGCAATGTAGAATGGTTTAATCCCATATTTATAAAAATGGATATATTTCAGAGTGAGATTTACAATATTATTGAGATAGTATAACAACCATAAATAAATTGTTAATAATGAGAACAGAAAAGCACTAAAGGTTGCAAAAGAAAAAAAAAGAGCAGTTGGAGACTGAGGCTAAGGTTGCCCATACCTGATTTACATGTTAAATAACAATAATTACTTATGACATGAAAATATATTTGTGCTTCCTGGAGTTGAGAGAAAATTGTCATTCTGTTATTGCTTGGCACTGTGATTCCTGAGTGATAATCCTGCATTTGTGAACAAACCTTAAAAATCCAGTTGCAAAGTCATTATTAATATCCCGTAATAAGCAATGTGGCTGATATTAAATATATAACTAGGAAAGAAAACTTGTTAGGTTTAAGTTATCTTTACATGAAAATGAGATAGTTCCTCATTATTTGCCTTTTGAGGCACAGCAAAGCTACCTTTGCCATTTTCTTCCTGAAGGCACGATTCTTAATTTAAAAGTTTAGAAAGGATTTTGCACTGGGAATGTCATAGCACAAATCTATTTTAAGATTTCTTCACAAGTCCAATCTTTTCTTTGCACACATAATAAATTAGTAGAAAGCAAGCAGAGGCAGCCCTTTTCACTTATACAATTTACACACTGAATCGTATTTGGAATACATGTCTTCATATATGCATATCTGCCTGAAGGATGGGAGACCTGGAAGAAAGTGTGGATTCTTGCAGTTGCTTATTTCTAAGGATTCATATTCCCTGGTTTTCTATGATCAGCTAGTGGGCAGTGAAACATGCTGGTAACTACTTTTCCGAAAGGAACTTTTTAAAAGAAAAGACAAGAAAACTCGATTACAAATTTTATTTCCACCATGAGACTGATCAAAAGTATCTCTCTCTTTTTTTTCAAGGATTAGAAAAGGAACACATTTAAACCCAGCAAGAAGAAGCATTTTTGCAAATTAATAAAAAGTGTCAGAAGCATTGACAGTAAATTGTCTTAATTTCTTCCTTGGTTTCATGTGCTATTTAAGAAATTGGTACTTGCTGTCTCACAAAAATAAAAGCTCCAATTCAATGTGAGTGCTATATGAATCACATGGCAATTAGTGCATCCTAAGAGGGTCCCTGCCAAGGGCTTTCCTGTTTAACTGTCTAGAGTGAAATGTTTTCTTTAAAAAAATAAATAAGATGTATTGGTGGTTTTGATTTTTTTTCCGAGGGGAGTAAAGTAATTTTAGTTCATAAAAAAATAAACAAACCCTCCATGGTAATAAGCACATCCATGCACACCCCCAGAATAACTTATTAAGTAGAAAGCATTCTTGAAAAAATGTTTATCATTTTGTGGCAAGACATTATTATTGCAAGCAGAATAGAATATATATTTATTCAGTGTGTGATTTCCACTTTAAAAAAATACTGCTATTATTTCTCTTCCTCTGCATCTTGGCTTCTGACTGATATATGTGCTGTGCATGTATTTGTGTGTGTGTGTACCTGCAGGGAAGGACTTCTTCTGTATATATACATAAGCAAGTCACATTGCATTCAAAAACAAGTGTTCATGGGCTTATGGTCTAAGCAGCATTTTTTTGGGGGGGAAAGGGAAGGACATCTAGCTGAAGAAGATTGTTATATGTGTTGATAACAGATCCCAATGGAATTTACTTGTGTGAAGACATTATTAGATTGTACACCCTATAGGGAGATGGTTAATGTAAAGTCATTTAATTCAGCACATTTTTTCTAAACATTGCCACATTTCCCATCAGTTTTAATTTCAAAGTAACTTGAAATTATTAGATGCACACAGACAGAAAGAAAGCAAAATATCAGATCCAGCATGATTATAGGCCATCAAATTGACAGATTTTATCCAGAGATTAATACATTAGAGCTTTTTTTTTTAAAAAAATATGGAATTAATTGCATACCACCTAGGTAGTAGCAAATCCACCAACATACATTTCTATCTTTAAATCCAGATCTTTCTTAATATGCATGAATTAACTAATTCCCAATTAGCCACATTTCAAATTAGTTTACAGTTTTCTAAAAGATGAGAAGGGGAAAAGGAAAAGGTGAAGAGATAGGAGCCTCAAGAATGCAATGGGAGCAGATACTGTAGGACAGGTGCCATCAAAGAGAAGGCCAAACTGAAAGTAACTGGAATACCATACTTTTTTCAGTTGCTGGGATGTTTAGGTGATGATTTTAGCAATCATCCAGGTCAGTATGGGAGAGATACCTGTCAGATATCCTGATCACAAGATGTTTAAGATTTTGTGTGTCAGGTACAAAGCCTTGAATTTTCAAAGTCTTTTGTGGTTTAGGGCTTGGATATCTGTGGGAACATTTTCTTCCAGCAATATTTGACTACCTGAAGTGATAATGATTAGGACAAGTTTATTGTGGGTTTCCTTGATCAATGACTACCATCTGCAGGAACAAGGACATGTGTTTTTTTGCAGCTCTAGCTCCTCTTCTGGATAACTTAAACTCATATATCAGAAGTGTTCTCTTTATGGTTTTTAGTTGTTTTTTTTTTTGTTGTTGTTGTTAAAATATGGTTGTCTCATCCAGACTCAGGGTCTGAATGTTCTGACTGCTCCCTTTGGTGATAAATTTGGGACCACTCTTTCCCCACTTTTTAACTTATAGATTAGTTGAAATGTTTATGCTATATGAATTGCTTTTCATATCAAATTACAAAGATAGTAATTTTATACATGAATGTTTAGCCACGATTATTATATATGCTTCACAGTGCTTTACAGCTGTCTCCTAAGCAGTTTACAAAATTAGAATATTGGCCCCAACAATCTGGGTCCTCATTTTACCAACCTTGGAAGGATGGAAGGCTGAGTCCACCCTGAACCGGTCAGAATCAAACTGCTGGCAGTGAGCAGTGAGTTAGCCTGCAATGCTGCATTCTAACCACTGCACCACCACTGCTTTTTGGTGTAAATATTAAACAAACCTGACTCAGTAATTAAGTTGTAGCTAAGAATATTTGGTAAGACATTTGAGACATGGTCTTCTCCTTGTCCTCCATCTGACTGGAATCAGTAGAAATGAATTTGGGACTTTCATATAGTAAACTTTCTTTACTATAGCCATACGTTCTGTGGTATTTCAAAATTACATTAAAAGCTGCCTTTCAAATACTGTATAAGCATTTGGAATAACCCTATGGATATTTGTTGCAGTTCTAATAAACATGCTATCTCTTTTCCTTATTAGGCTGCTTGTTATTTAATTAATGATATGATTTTTTATTATGATCTGCTTTTCCAGTTAAAGTATTTTATGACTTCATAAATCTATTAAATAATTTCCCAGGAAGTAATTAATTAGATTTATTTTTTTTAAAGATATCTTCTGCTGGTATGACAACAAATTGAATGGACACAAAGGAGAACATATTATTTAAATAATGTAATGGCATGCAACATTTTAGAAAATACTTATCTTCTTTTAATTGCTCTTTAAAGACTGGTTATCACATCTAACATAATCTGGGTGTATTCCAACAAATGCAATCATGAGTAATATCTAACTGAAAACAAAATGGGACTTACAGTATCAGAACTAATGCATCCCTTCTGTGTGTTTTCTATCACATCTGAAAGGAGTATCAAGAACTGCAGACCAAGAAACCAATTTTGATTCCCACCCAAATTTAAACATCTTTGATAATAGCTCCCAAGTCATCAAGTAATATGAGTCAAGATTTTAATTTTAATTCACATGACTTGACCTTAAGAACCACATATGTTTATGTTTCTTTCACATCAATCATATTTCTGATCTTATGAAAACACTGAAATAAGTCATAATGGCACAGTGGTTAGAAAGCAGTATTGCAGGCTAATTCTGCCCACAGCCAAGGTTGACTCAATCATCCATCCTTCCGAGGTCGGTAAAATGAAGACCCAGATTGCTTGGGACAATATGCTGACATTTGTAAACCACTCAGAGTGCTAGAAAGTACAATGGAGTTGTATATAAGTTTAAGTGCTATTGCTATTGCTATGGCTACAAAATCTCCTTCATGCCTTTAAAGTGCTACCTGAAATACATGGGACATAGATTTAGTTACTGCTGCAAATGTTGACTAGAAACAGAGCCAAGAAAAGTTGCTTTTAGATCTGGGTTTATGCTATGGATGAGAAAGACTGTTCCACATTTGCCTTGCTTTCAAGCCTACCGAGATCTGCTTAGAATATTTTTGGTAAGCCTACTCACTGAAACAACTATCTCTTTGTAGCCTCTCTCATTTTCTTTCTATCTTTTTAGTTATAGATCATATGTCTTTTCTAAACTGCCAGCTGCTTCAAACTTTGTGCTTTCCCCACTTAGTGATTTGCTCATTGGTGAAAGCTTCCCAGCCTCTCTTCATGTTGGCTAAGCATGTCAGCCAATACAACTTTCTTGCAACCTTCCTTGCGCATTCCTCTTGTTAGTTCAATGGAAGATCTAACTAACTAACTAACTAACTAACTAACTAACTAACCAACCAACCAACCAACCAACCAACCAACCAACGAGAACAATGTTTCATGGAGAAATGCTATTATCTGTCCCTTAGCATGCAAACTTTTTTCCTTATTCCCTTTATCTTCCCTATTTTTAGTAGGCTACCATTTGCTTTTCTGTTTGACTCTCCTTGTGTCTGTCCCTGTGTGAGTTTGTCTATGTGTGCCCTTTTCAGCCATGACTTTTTATAACTTTCCATTTCTTTTCTCTTCAAGACATAACTTTCTCACTGGAAGTTCCCCCATTTTTCTGGGGTCCACATTGTCTCCCAAGAATCAACTCATCTTTTCCCCAAGTTCCTACTTTGATTAACTTTGGTATCTGAGATTCTATTTCTCTACTTCCAAATACTCCAAACCATAGCCATGTGCAACCCAATCCCTAACATCTTCCAATAAACCCCAACCTGATTGTGCCAGACTCTTATTTTCAATTCTGTTGGAACTTTCTACATCAAGTAACTGAAACTGAGCATATTTTATTTATAAACCAAGTATAATTGCATCACATACCCTGCCAGTAACAAGATACTCATCTGATGTTTGATAAATCTACATAAAATAGTGGCCACAGCCACTGCTCAGACAGATGACTAAAATGAGTAATAGACAAAATACTTAAGTCCCTGGATCTTTAATATGTGCACTCTTTTAACTTTTTACTTATTATGTTCAAAGTATTTACATAAATATATGTAGGTCCAGTAAAGATGGATTAGGACAGATTGCTTCTGTACTTTCACAATTTTTCTTTTAATTTATGAATTTATAATTCATTTGTTCTTCTGGAGCTCAAGCAGTATTCCAATATTTGAGGGGCTGCAACAAAGAAGAGGTAGTCAATCTATTTTCCAAAGCACCAAAAGGCGAAACAAGAAACAATGAATAGAAACTAATCAAGGAGCAAAGCAACCTAGAACTAAGGAGAAACTTCCTAACAATGAGGAAAATTAACCAGTGAAACAGCTTGCTTTCATCACTGAAAACTTTTAAGAAAAGACTGGACAGTCACTCATTTGAAATGGTGTATGATTTCCTGCTTGAGCAGGGGGTTGGATTAGAAAACCTCCAAGGTACCCTCCAACTTTATTATTCTCTATAAGGTGCTCCAGAAGAGCATCCTTCCTTTTTTTTTTTTTTTACAACACCTTTGTTTAGTTGTGGGATGTTAGGCTGAGAAAAAGAGTGACCAGTTTAAAGTTACAAGTGAGTTTCTGTGGCTGGTGAAGATAGACAAATCTATCTTCTCTTAGTCCATCAATTTAAGTATTAATCTATACTCCATTTTCTTAATTCTATCTAGTTAGTACAGATGGAATCTTGCAGATGAGTTCAGGATGGGGGGGAGAGCTATTTTTCATATGGCTATAATGAATAGGCACAAAGCCATTTCAAATTATTGTGAAACTGAAATCTAAAATTCATGGTGGAACCACCTTGATAGAATCTGTCTCAAAAGATTTTTTAGAAGAGGAAAGCAACTTTGCATAAATTGGGTATAATGTCTGGTGTACAACAGATGCCAGATATGATTTAATTTACAATTAAATTAATAAACATATGAGGGAATATCTACATTGTAGGATATAAAGATTAAGTCTGGTTTGAAGTCACTTATAAATGATGGCACACTCTTTGTGTTTTGAGCACAAAAAGATCCATTAGTTATTGCTCATTTATTTGCCTTACTAAACCCTCAAACTCTAATCTACTCAAGACATTTATCTAACTTTAAATGCCTAGTTATCATGTTCGCTGCATGCAGGTCATTAAAACATCATGCAAATGGGGCATTACTGTTGGCAAAGTAGCATTTGGAGACCAAAAGTAATGACATTTGAGTGGCAGTAAAACATTTATTAGCAAAGCAACTAGAAGAGAAGCTGGACTGCAATATATGATTTATAGTTCAAAATATAAGATCCACATCCTCTTCATGAAACAAAAGTTCTAAAAAAAAAATTTGGTCAGCTTGAATTAATGATGGGTCATGCCTGAAGCATGACCTACATAATGAGAGACAAAAAGGGCACTGTGGGGTTCTATTTCAGAAAAGGTTACTTCTGCACAAGACTTGCAAATTTAAAAGAGGACATTAACTGCAATTAAGGGGCAAGCCAAATGACCCCGAGCCTGTAATCAAGTGACTTACCCATTTTTTTTTAATTTTTGTTTTTGCTTTACTTGCAAAAACAAGAGAGAGTTGACCCAGATTAGGACTTTTCCATATATTTTAAGTAATCTAATAGATTTTGTATTCCTTGATTTGCTTATAAATATCCCCTGTGATCAGAGGATATTGGATATGAGCAGAACCCCGTTAATGTTGGCAATACTCCTGGAAAACATCAAAGGAAGGAATTCCCTTGTGGATGTCATCCCATGGAATTTAATTGAAGTATCAGAAACTCTATACAATGAAATCCAGGTAGTTACACCAAATCTTTGACATTCCAGTTAAAGTGGATAAGTGCAATGATGCCAAGCTCCATCCTTGAGAACATCTTGGTAATTGTAATCAGCAATTTTCAAGATCTGTACATCGCAAACTACATTTCATTCTTTCTAATAGATAGATAGATTCTTATAAAATTAATTGGTGCCAGCTGAGTTATTTAACATCCTTTATGGATTTCTGTATGTGGTTTTTGTTTTGTTTTCCATACTCCCCCCCCCCCCTAAAAAAGAACAGAGGTTGAAGAGAAGGATTAAATTTGCTCTACCTCAATGGTTCCCATTCAGATCTTCTCATTTGGCTTGTTCTGAAGTTAAATAGCATAACCTGGATTAATTAAACATAAAAATGTCAATTAATTTTAATTAATATCGTGAAGTAGACATAACTCTCTTGGTGTGTGCATGCATGTCCAGTAGGGGACTCAAATATTCTGCTGATCTGCACAGAATGCTGAGGATGTAGAGTTGGGCACAAGTGCCTTTTTGAAATTCTGCACCTAAGCTGTAGGCAAAAATATTTTATTAATTTCTCCAGAGAATCTTTCAACAATTCTAATAGGCAGAACCCCTTTAATGCTGGCAATAATCCTGGAAAACACCAAGGGAAGGAATTCCTTTGTGATGTCATCCCATGGAATTTAATTGAACTATTAGAAACTAAGAAACTCTGTACAATAAAATCCAGGTAGTTACACAAATTCTTTGATATTCCAGTCAAAATGGATAAGTGCAATGATGACAAGCTCCATCCTTGAGGATATCTTTGTAATTCTCTTTTCCTTTTAAATATTTTTTTGAAAGCAAACTGTTTTAGAATAGATAAGGGGAAAAAAATAGAGAATGTATCTGTCTCACACAAGGTAAATGCAAACAATAAAAGCAGTGAAATCAAAGGCACATAGAGATGGGGTGCTTACAACATGATTTGTTTATTTGTGCAATAAAATGTACTATTGAATTAGGAATTCTACCTTTGAAGAAAGTAATTCTTCAGGGAAATAGGACACTGATTTAAGGAGTTATGCTACTATTTTTTTTTTCACATTGGTAAAATCAAATCACTCATCTTTTCCTTTCCAGACATAAAAAATCAAAGTAGGACACTGCCAAGAAATTCTATTTAATCTTCTCAATATATTCAGTGCTTTATTCGGAGTATTTATGCAAATTATTTTGAATGTTAATATAGAAAGAAAAGGGATGTAGGATTTTGTTTATTCAAAGTAGGTAGCAAATTGGAGAATTTTTATCCTTTATATTTGATATGCCTATTTGTGGATATATTAAAAATGCAATCAGTAATTTTCAAAATCTGTACATCACAAACTACATTTCATTCTTTCTAATAGATAGATTGGTTCTTATAAAATCCATTATTTTCCCATCATTTGTGTTTATAAGCCTAGACCAGGGGTTGGCAACCCCAGCTCTTTTATGACTCATGGACTTCAACTCCCAGAATTCCTGAGTCAGGAATTCTGAGAGTTGAAGTCCATGAGTCATAAAAGAACTGAGGTTGCCTACCCCTGGCCTAGACCTTTGGACTTCATCCAGTTGAGCTGTAAAATAAAGCTGTTGAACACATTTTTTCATGTAGGAGTGCTCTTGGGAGCAGGAAAGGAATGAGCAAGAGATAAATTGGGTGCCAATTAAAGTACAGAGCAGTGATTCAATTTAATTCAATGAGCTACAAATAAATCTTAGAATAAATCTAAGCAGTAAGGATGCAAGTGATCACCAAGGAATAGGTGAATTAGTTCCAAAAGCAATATCTAGAAGACATTAAACATGAGTCACAAGCACTTTTTCTTGGATTGAGAAACAGCAACTGTACAATAATTCTACAGAGCAGCAGGGGAAAAAATCGCAATTAATTTCATGAGTGAACATTCCAAAAATGAAACATGCTATCACAGAATAAACATCTCAGAATATGCAAGACAACAATTTCAATATTGTATGTTTAAATATTTCTCTTATTCCATATTACATTTTTATTATTGAAGTTTTAAAATGTATTTTTTATTCTTATTAGTATTTTAGTATCTGCAAAGTTCATGAAGATTGAAGTAGTGTGTAAGTTGCATAAATCAATTAAAAATGATAAACATTCCTGCTAAGAAAACTAAATGGTTCTGTCCAAGAAGTTAGCAATCCATTCTATCCACTAGAAGGGAAAGGAATTACAGTGGCACACAAGCAACAAGGAGAAAAATAAATTTCTTCTCTGTTCATTCCTCAAGCTTATAGGAGACATAGTTATTTGTGTTTTTCAGATTATATCACAGGTGTGCATACAGAACTGTGAGGACAATACCCAAAAATAGTTAAGGCAAGATAAGAGACAGTCCAAGGAAAGAAGAAAGTGTTGAGAAAGAAACTCAGGATAATCCCATCTTTAATTTGTTTTCCAAATTCTATTTTATACAGGTAGTCCTTGACTTAGAGCCATTGATTTAGTGGCAGTTTGAAGTACAACGGTACTGAAAAAAGTGACTTACAACACTTTGCACTTACTACTTTCACAGCATCTGCATAGTCACATGATCAAAGTTGGCAATTGACATGTATTTAGGATGGTTGCAGCATCCCTGGGTCATGTGATTGCCATTTGTGGGCTTCCCAGTTGATATCAGGCACAAAGAATCAGGTTCATACGTGAAGTTGCAGTTCCCAGATGTATTACTGAAGCCTTTATACAGAAATATATTCAACTAAAGTTCAGTACCAAAATTAGCACCAGTTAGGAATCAACAGAATTCAAGAGAGGTTGGATTTGGACCATTTGTGGCAAAGTAACAACTCTAAGCTGATGACATGCTTAACTCCACCCTCCCAGCTCTGCCTGCTCTTCTCCTACAGTTGACTTCTAACAAGCAAAGCCAATGGGGGAAGCCAGATTCAAGTCAAGACCCTATGAAACACCAACCAGATGGGGGCTGTCCAAATTTAGGGAAATGTCATTCCAGATGGCAGGTACTGCTAAAAAAATGGCATGCTTCTGGAGTCCTAATAGATGGCACTGTTTAATTAAAGGAACCCAGAGTGACTGGCTAGATACTATGGGAGATAGGTGGTTCCTCAAGTTACTAGTTCCTATGTCATATAGAACTTTAAAGTAGTGACCAGCACCATACCTGGAAACAAACTGTGAACCAGTATAGCTCTCAAAGCAGAGCTGTTATACCGAGGCATATTTTTTTAGTGCCTGCATCGCTGTACTCTGAACCAGATGAAGGTTCCATGTGGTCTTCACAGTCATATACAGCATGTACATCCCATTGCAGTAGTCAAGTTGTGAGGTGCTCAGACTTGAGTGATTGAGTGAAAGCCCTCCTGATCTAGAAAAAATATCCCCCTTCCAAATTACATCATATACTGATGAGCTTCTCTACAGGGATTAGGTAAGTATAGTGCAAAAATAAGCAGACACTGCCACTTAATAGGATGGATATTAAGGGGAAAAAACTATAATGTAATATAATTTGCTTAAGGAAACTTAGATTGCCCCCTCCTAAGGTAAGCACTGTCAGTTTTAAAACAGGTTAACTACAAGGCACTCCACATACAAGCCTGAAGAAGAGATAATTAACTTCCCACATTTCCTTAATAATAGACTCATTTGTCAATAAAGACCCTAGGATTAGTATGTTATTATGAAGACTTAGTGCTGAAATTCTGCTCATCCTGCTGAGAAACTGACATTACCATTTTTTGCATACGAACACAGGTTTCTTGACCAATCTCTGCTCAGCTCAGTGATTGATTTGTGCTATATGAAAGGTTTAAGAGACATCTTTGTTTCAAAAGTGATTTACAGTTTGGCAGAATATCAGAACAATTTGACATCCCCCAAAGTGATAATGATACCAAATGCTTGACATATTCTATAGATTAGATGCCATTTCAGTACATTCAAATCTTCAAAGAAATGTTAGTAATGAGGCCTTTGCACTGCCAATTAATGTATTTTAAAACAAGTTTCTATGCAATTTATATTTAAAGGGATACTATTGAAAGGTACTTGTTGAGGTAAAATTGGTTGACCAGAGTCACTTGAATGACCTGGGGACTCTGAGACCCTCAGTGATATGGCTGATCTTGCAAAGAATCTTGGCTATACTATACAGTATGTTCTGGCAAAACCAAGATTTTGCTTCCCATTCCCTGGGGCTTTGAAGACTTTTGGAAGTTGTAATAAGCCTACTTCAGAATTGCCATAACAGTTTCAATGTATTTCCCAGCTCACAATGACAGGAAGCAGGGCTTCTGATTTTTAGCAATCATACTTGAGAGAAGTTTCAGGATCAGAAAAAAAGAAAAAAATGTGAGTGATACGTCCCCTTCTGATTTAACTTATGAACATCTTTGTTCTCAATTTCCCTTTCATCATAATAGATTCGGCAGAATATATAGTTTCCTTCTTCTTATGGAGGCCTGTGCTATATGTCTGGAATTAGGATACCCTGTATGTTCCTCTCTTTTCAATGTCCTTCCTAGATCTTCTAACTCTTAACTCCAGTCTCCTCAGTCCAGTCTTGTCAACCCAATTTTTTAAGCCAAGTTTCTCAGAGCCCAAATTTCTAACTATGCGGTTAATCATTATGGATTTTTTCCCTCTTGAAAAACTGGAATTTGAACTTATAAATGCTTATGATACATTTTTCTCAATATTTCTTTTTTTAAGAATCTGTTTAAAATACTTTGGATGCAATAAAGTTAAGCACTGTTACATTTCATTGATTTTGATGGGATAGTCAATTCTGACCTTTCTATTACTTCTTATTGAATGCAATAATATCTGATAGTGGCTGATTTGGTTGGATTGACTGTCTTGACCTAGATTTTGTATTGATGTATTGCAAAGGATTTAACTAAAGGCAAAAAAACTAAATTAAATAATGTAATACTGTATGTGTGTACATATTTGCACTTTGGATAGCCCTTGTTCATTGGCATTATTAATTTTAATGAAATATCAAATATACTAGTTATTTAGTACAAAGAATTAATTTTCTATTATGCTTAGCTTTCACAAGCTTCCATAAACTCCCTCATAAATTATCATTTTATTATTAGATACTTATTCATTTCAGGAAGGTGTGTACTGTAAATTGGTCAAACTCTGTCAACATAAACACATCTCTCCAAATATAATTGATGCTTAAGCAACATTTCTGAAGTTTATTCTTCCATGACAATAAAGACTGTAAAAATTGATATACACTTATCCAGGAATCAGTTCCATTGAAATAACAATAAAAAAACACCACTATCTTATTTTTTAGGATATACTGCATATGTATGTAACATGATAGTACAAAACAAAACCACAGGAAACTGCTGTCCTTCTGTGCATTATTTTTAGTCCCTAAGTGTGAAAAATGTGGAAGACCCAGTTAACAAAGAAGACTGCATATGAAATATTATCCAACTTGGCAACTTTCACAAGTGTTGAGACTGCAGTGCCTAGAGTTGCAAGTATCAATATAGATCTCTACTTCAGTAGATTTCTGGTTTTTACAAGTCTTCTGTTGATATATGAATGTCTATCAAATGCATAGCTTTGATGGAATCAGAGACCAGTCATTGCAGGTGCAAAGATGCCTGACTGCCTTTGCAGTGTTTATTGCTTTTATACAGTTTTTCTAAGCAGCGTAAGATAAAATAGCAACAGCATTTTTATTGGTGGATTCTCTTCGCCAATCCTTAAGAATACCAGCCAGGGGGCACCAGTCAGGGGCAGTGTTCTGCAACATCCTGGTGGTGTGAACTTGGTGAGATCATGTAGGTGAGATCATGTAGGTATTTGAGCCACGGCAGTGTGCTGCACACGGCCTCTACATGACCTCTATCTCTACATAGCTTGTTGGTTACTCTCACACAATTCTAAGATTAGCACAGCTAAATCACCACCACAACCACCAACAGCAACAGCAGTTATTTTTTTGACTTCATTGACTTGTATATTAAAAGTCATAAAAAGTTGCTTTCTTAGTAAGTGATTGTGCAGAACATTTTGGAACTCAAGGGCTAGAGAAATGTTCTTTTGTATTATTTCTTAAGGTAGAAATCTGGGATAGATGCATTGAATTTATGGATGTGGTAGGGTGAGAGACAACCCCTTTACTCCTCTGGAGGATTTTCAAGAGGACTCCCTGCAACAAGTAAAAGGGAAGTGGGAAAAGCAGAAAAGAAGAGTGACCTTCCTTTGGAATGGGTTCTGATGGTATTCAAAAGGTGGAGTCAATACTGCACTTTTCACACAACGAAATGCACAGATGCTTAACTCAGAATTAAATAAATGTCATAATTAAACAAGATCAGAATTAAATCAGAATTAAACAAGTGTTTTGTAAGAATCAATAGTATCCTTTTGTTATTACTGGCAAAACCATGTCATGGCCATTTGGCTGTACCAAATTAAATATATTGTGGAAAATTAGAGTCATTTTTAATTAGTCTTTTAGAATATAATGAAAAGAATGCTAGCGTATGGATGTCACAGCAAATGGGATATATTATTATGGTTGGTCACACCCTCAGCTATATTATTATCTGTTCACAACAATGTAAAGTCACAACTGCTGGTTCTTTAGCTACTGTTGGCCTTCATATGCACTGAGTTCTTCTCAAGAATCTAGGATGTCATAATGTATAAGTCAAGGGCTACCTTTATTTATTTATATTTCATAATTCTAGTCTGCCCATTCCCCTCAAAAAAGGGCTCTAGATGGTGTAATTGGCAGATGGAAATTTTTGTCAATGCCCAGATTTTCTAAGTGACCTCCAATTTTTTTGATATGGCACTCAGTATACTGATAATCACTGGGACACCCATGGTCGGTCTTTCAGTTTTGATTTTCAGCTCTTGATACATTGTGATCTTCTCCAATTTTTTGTCTTCTATTCTACTATCTCTGGCTATTGCCAAATAAATTATCCACACTTTCTTTTTTTTCAAACATAGTTACATCTAGTGTATTATGAGCCAAGACTTTATCAATCTGTATTTGAAAATACCGCAACATTTTAACCTGCTGATTTTCAACTAGTTTTACAGTTGTTTCTATTTATATTTCCAGTTGTTATCTGGATTTCCTCTACTATTCTTCAATTAGTTTTGGGTTTTCCATTTTCACATTTTTTTTCCTGAATCTTCCTTTTCTGCTTCCCTGAACATTTTATTTCTGATAATGAATCTCCTTTGATCTACTAATCATTGTTCAATGATATTTAAAACTAGATAAATTCTTTTCCAGTGTTCAAACATACACTTTAAATAATCCTGCTTGTGTTTTGGTTTATAATAGCAAGCCATAATGGTGCAATTTTCAGATACAATATACTTTTGTCCAGGATTGTTGCTTTTAGTAATTCTACAAGGCTAAGCCCTGGTTGCCCAGTCCTAGCTGCTAAGTCCTTTTTCCCACATGTCAACAAATGCCCAGGAACTCTAATATGTGACACAGTCCTTGTTGACCCAGCAATTATTTTCATGGTTTCTCACCATTTTAAATGGGTTGGTGGATAGACTTAGTCTGGTTCATCCACTAATATCTATCTGACAGGGCTGACTCTTCTGGTAGAATACTATACTGCTAGCTTAGCTCTCAACCTCAATAGAGCATTGAAAGCCTCTCTCCCATGATAATTATTATGAAAAATCTGAAAATGTACTTACAATAAGCAGCCTGTATTAAGCATGATGGGGGAGAGAAGATATAGTTCAACCCATTAATAAGAATATGCTACAGATATATAAAGGCTCTGTATGTTTTACAATGTATGTATGTTATATAAGGATTAAAGATAAATAATAGAATATGAATCTCTCAGAAGCATTTTTATCTTCAGTTGGCAACCAGTAAAAAAAATAATGTTTTTTTCTACTCCAGTTTATAGTCAGAAATTTTGGAAACTATACAATATTTATAGCAGTTCATATAAATGAGAGAAAATGAGCCCTTTCTTTCATCTTACAAGGAATTTTGAACGCTGTTTATCCATGGTTGGCTAATAAAATAATAATTTAAAAACGCTTGAATTCATATGCTGAAGTTTTTTATGTATCATATTTTCTATGCAGCACATATTCATTTGTGTAATATTGCCTTTTGGAATCTCTTTTTGTTTCTAACATTTATATGCTGTAGTTTCCCCCATTAAATTCATGATGAAACTGAAGTTATGCTTTTTTTGTGCCTCTCACTCTACTTCTGTAACTACTACCTATTACCTGCCTATATATCCATGTATTCATGCATGTGTACATCCATTCATTCATCCTTATAACAACTCTGTGGAATAAATTAGGTTGAGAAAAGTAACCTGCAGTTATGATGGGCAAAATGGTGGAACACTATTGTAATCCACTCATTCTATGAGTAAAACAACCATTAGGTTTCACCTTGCTCTTCTCTTTCTTCTCTTGCAGAACTTTACTACAAAATAAGGTTGATAGGAGAGGAATCTTCTCCCCTACCACTTGTCAGGCAAGGAAGCTTCAGTTCCTATTGCAGGCTATCTTGCCCAGGCTGCTCTGTCTAGAGACTTATTGGTCCTTTTGGTAAAATGTTCTGAAGAGAAAAGCATCTTGCTCTTGTGGACAGGAAATGGACAGGAAATGTTGCCGACATAGTTGAAAGCATGTGACTAGCCAGTTCCTACTTCTGTCAAAGTTTAACCAGTGCCAAAGAGGAAATGTTCACATCCACCCAACTGTGATCTGGAAGAAACAGTACATCTTTTGTACTTTTCACAAGCTCTGATGACAAGTAATTCAGATGAAGAGGGCAGTATCTCCTCCATGGTAAGAGCTTTTGGCAAGTGCTAAGCAGTGCTGTGACCCTCAAAAGTTCTCCAAGCTGCATAGCTTCAATGTATATGTCAGCAATATTCAATATTCAGAGGACCAAACTAGAGTCTCTTGCACTGTATGTATCCTGGAAGTCTTTCAGATTATATGGCTCTGGGGCACAGTGGCCAATCCCAAAAGTCCATTCTGAATCTAAGAGGACTTTCTGCAATAACACTGGATCCTGTTCTAAGTCACCTTCATCTCTTTATTGAGATAAGTCAGGCAGCTTCTTTGTTTCAACAATTCAAATCATGTTACTCTCAACTCCAAAATTGTCCTTGTTTTTGACAGACCCAGAAAGCAGATGGCAACTCTTGATAATTCTATTGTGCTATATAAAACACTAAATTGTTTATTTTTTATAGCATGGCAAATCATGCTATTAACAGTTACCAACCCTTTTTACCTATGGCTAATTTGAAATTCCTACCCAGGCAAAACATCTGAGGAATTTTAAGGAAAGTTTAAATACTTGAAATCAAATAAAATAAGAAACATTTCCCAAATTATAGTTGCTATAAAGGGGAAACAATGGGCAGTGTCCACTGCTAACTGTAATCCCACCAGATTATTTGAGAACACCTGAAGAATTGTTCCTCTAAAATATACCTCTATTTTAATCTTCAGGGTGGTTTTCTATCACACACTATCCTGAAAGTAAAAATAAACAAAAAAACCATAGTGATTAGTGGTAGCACTTCAACACTTTATTTAAGCTTCCCCCCCCCCCTCAAAAAATGCCAGAAATTAGAAGCCAGGAAAAATACAGATGAAATATCTTTCCCTGGCCCTTTAAAAAAATCAGCGTAGAGGATGAATGACTTCTAAAAAAAAAAAGATTGATAATATGTCAGATGGGCAATAAGAGACATGCTGAAGTGTCTCTGCACAATTTGTGTTAGATGAAGTGATCAGAGCTGAATTTTTCTTCATTTTAGCCCTGGATTGTATGCCAGTTCTTAAACATTTAGTATCATGTATGCATATTTCTTTGCTGTTTAACTCTTGAAAGTTTAAATAATTGAGAGTAAAAAGTTGAAAGGGAGAAAAATGAACCTAGTGTCTTGAATTTAAAGCTCTTTTTATTCCATGCATTAAATAACCCAATTGCTCTTTTTGTATAATGAAGAACAAGGAAGGCAGCAAAATCACAGATCACAATTTAGCAACCTTGATTGTCCTGCACAAAAATGATTAGCCAAACTGGAGATGCCATTAACATTGGGCTTTCTGTCTGCTTGTCCAGTGCTCAAACTGAAATAAATTCATCCTACTGGCTAACTAAAGAGCTTGTTTACAAAAGTGTTTGAATGTTTTTGGGTAGGCATCCAACTGCTATGAAGTCATTTTCCCGAGCTCCTGTTCTCTTGTGCCATGGCACGGAATGAAAAGTCTTCTTCTCCATTCCAACACTGATTTTTTTTATATCAGTTGAATTTTTAGAAGAACGTTTACTCATAAGAAATAACTTTCAGTGGAATCCAATTTTTATAGATTTACAGCCACATTCTGATTCATTTATTTTTTAAAAGTTATGGATTAAATTGAGAAATCTGACTCAGCATTCAAATTACCACTTGGAATGTGGATGGTTGTCTTAAAAATATGTGAATATCTGAAGTGCCTTATGCCAATTCTAAGTATTAGGGCTATAACAACACTGGCCATTTTGTTTGGAAATTCAGAGGGTTGTAGACCGAACATATCTGAAGAAGGGTGGTCTAGCAAAATAACATTACTTCCTGCACTAATGCTCGATTTCCCCCTTGGAGATTTTAGGATCTTAGTTTTTCCATGACCCCTCCCTGCCATCTTCTTTTTGTCCACTATAAGTTCCAAAACTAAGAACTTTATGATTATTCTTGACCATTCTGATTTGATTAACTCAAGAAACAGATTTAACACAAACATCACATCAGAGTTACCATTTACATTCCTTATCAAGCACTAAAGAAAGCTAGAACCACTATAAGTGGATTGACAGAAGCTCATCCAAATGTGTAAAGGTACTCTTTGATTTACTACCATTCATTTACTGGCTGTTTGAAGTTACAACAACACTGAAAAAAGTGACTCATGACTATTTTTCACATTTACGATCATTGCAGAACCCTAGGGTCATGTGATTAAAATTCGGACACTTGGCAACCAGCTCATATTTTGAATAGTTGCAGTATCCTGGAGTCATGTGATCATCTTTCATGGACCTCTGACAAGGGAGGAAGCCAGATTCACTTAACAACTGTGATACTAACTTAATTGCAGTAATTCATTTAACAACTGTAGCAAGAGAGGATATAAAATTGGGCAATACTCACATTATAACTGTCTTGCTTAGCAACAGAAATTTTGGGCTGAATTGTGGTTGTAAGATAAGGATTACCTGTAATTGATATTAAACAACGTCCTTCATTTCAACAAATTTGTGAACATCCGCCTGAATCTCTTGTGAACAATACAGTCTATCCTTGCTTGGCAACTGCAATTCAGTCCAGCAAAATGGTCACTAAGTGAAATGGTTGCTACGCAACTCATTTAGATAAACTTTTCTCATATAGCTGTGCCACTGTTACTCCACTCTGGCATGCATCAGGTACTTGAAATGAGTGTGTTGGTCAGGAAATATATATTTCAGCTTCGTGCTCAAAACACGAAGCTGAAAGCACCAGCCTGAAGATGACGAATGGGACTTCGTCGAAACGTTGCCAAGACACTTCCAATTTTACGCGGGAGAAAACCTGAACAACCAAAGACCTACATATATATATATATATATATATATATATATATATATATATATATATATATATTAAAATCAATAAATAGTCGAACATCAAGAGAATAAAATTATACAAAAGTTAAAAATGTTAAAACTTTTATTTACTAGACCTAGCTTTTGTCAAGAGCTCTTGACATCATCAGGGTGTAAACGGCAGTCGTTGGGAGGGCTTATATGCAGCCTCCAATCATTTGCGCTCGGCTCTTGGATCGTGTCCTAGGTCCCAGCTGTGTGCGTTGTAATCCAAGTGTGTGTCCTGCATTGGGGTGTGGTTGTTTCTCACCCCTTCTACGTATGCTGTTACATGTGTCTTTCTCGCTAGTTCTAAAATTAGCTGGGGTATTTCCCCTTTCCTGCATATAAGCCCTCCCAATGACTGCCGTTTACACCCTGATGATGTCAAGAGCTCTTGACGAAAGCTAGGTCTAGTAAATAAAAATTTTAACATTTTTAACTTTTGTATAATTTTATTCTCTTGGTGTTCGACTATTTATTGATTTCAATATGAACATACCCAAGAGTCATATTTTTACTTGCATAGCTGATATATATATATTTTGATTGCACCTTGGCATTTTGACTGCTATACTGCAGTTCTACTTTTTACAATCACTTTTGCCTTGCAGCCCTCAACTAGGGGCGTTAAGCAGGCTCAAGCTACTGCGAAACATTTATAAATCCAGATTTCTTTTTCTGACAAAGAATTAAGTTATATAAACTACCATTTATTACTGTTTATAACTATTGTAATTACAAATGGTTGCTAACCAAGACAGTTGCTAAACAAAGAAAAAAATCAGACAAAGATTTTATGTCTTTGCCCTGGGGAACACCTTTGCAACTTTACCAATTCTACTTTTGTGAATACTTTATTTGACCTGACTTTATTTGATATTACACATCATCATTGGTCTGCTAGCCTATCTTCTCTTATTTCTCATTCTGGATTTTGTTCTTTCTGTGCATTCTTTTCTGATAGTCTCTTTTTTCCTTGGATTTGATTTGTAATATCAATCTTGTCTCTTTGTTTTTGGTATTTGTGTATTTGCAATAGGTAATTAATTTTTCTTCCAGTGGTCCCAAAGGTGCTTTTCAGAAGGTAACTAGATTTTCTTGTCCAATTGCCTTTTGAAAAGCACCTTTGGGACAACCATGACCTGGATGATTGAGAATCTCCATAGACATTTTCTTCCAAATACTGGCTCTGATTGCTTCACCAGCACTCCTGAGTCCTGTAGCCCACTTGTCACTAGATATCCAGGGACTTCAACAACTATCACAGCTTTTGTTAATGTAGTACTGTTCCAGACTGATCCAGGTTAGATTTTTTTAAGTTACATCTCACCATATTGATTATGGAGAGACACTCTTCATCTGGCTCCTTTGATGAGACCTGTCTAATGGTTGAATCTCCGGCATAACTCTCAGCATGCAAGCCCCATAATCACAGTGAGGTAGTGCCTCACTAGGAGTGGGATAAATTATTATTATTTTCCCACCGGCTAATCTGTAATTTGACTGAACCTGTCAGTTTCAACACTTTAAATCCCATTAAAATGAACAGGATTCATCCAATGGATTCCCTCTCTTGTACCTTTCAAAAGAACATAAATTGCAGACAGCTTACACTGAAATGATGCCATCTGTGTGTTTCAGCTCAGCTCTATCTATGGGGAACAGGTCAGCAGCAAAGGAAGAATAAAAGAATACTTTGTTAAAGGCCTAATTGTTCTGGAATATCAGGCCAGGATGAATAACCTGATATAAATGATCAAGGTGGGAGGAGAATACAGTACATTTGGGGGGGAAGGGTGTTTGTTTTAAAGCACTCACAAATTTTTAACACATTGTATGTTTCAATACCAATAGCCTGATTCCAAACTATACTGAAGCATGAGTACTTATCAAATACCCACTGTTTCAGAATTCTACATTATTTTTAGAATATCACAAAGAAGGAGATCCAAAAGGCAACTGGACTTCCTTGACTTTTTCCCTGAAAACTTTTGCTTCTCATCCAAGAAGCTTTTTCAGTTGAATGAGAAGCTTCTTCAGTTGGATGAGAAGCAAAAGAAAAAAAACCAAAAAAGTCCAGTTGCCTTTTGGAAAAGCATCTTTGGGTCAACAATGACTTGGATGATTGAGAATCTCAATAGACACAAAGAAGGAGCGTTTAAGACAACATTTATGGAGACAGCTTCTTTCAGACAAAATATAATAATAATAATAATAATAATAATAATAGTAATAATAGTAGTAGTAGTAGTAGTAGTAGTAGTAGTGTTGGAAGGGACCTTGGAGGTCATCAAGTCCAACCCCCTGCTCAGGCAGGTAACCCTATACCTTTTCAGACAAATGGCTGTCAAGTCTCTTCTTAAAAACTTCCAGTGTTGGAGCATTCACCACTTCTGGAAGCAGGTTGTTCCACTGGTTAATTGTTCTAACTGTCAGGAAGTTTCTCCTTAGTTCTAGGTTGCTTCTCTCCTTGATTAGTTTCCATCCAGTGCTTCTTGTCTTGCCTTCAGGTGTTTGGAAAATAGCTTGACTCCCTCTTCTTTGTGGCAGCCCCTGAGATATTGGAACACTGCTATCATGTCCCCCCTCGTCTTTCTCTTCATTAAACTAGACATATCCAATTCCAGTAACCGTTCCTTATATGTTTTAGCCTCCAGTCCCCTAATCATCTTTGTTGCTCTTCTCTGTACTGTTTCTAGAGTCTCAATATCTTTTTTACATCGTGGTGACCATAACTGGATGCAGTATTCCAAGTGTGGCCTTACCAAGGCATTGTAAAGTGGTATTAATACTTCATGTGATCTTGATTCTATCCCTCTGTTAATGCACTGTGTTGGCTTTTTTGGCAGCTGCAGCACACTGCTGACTCATATTTAAATGATTATCCACTAGGACTCAGAGATCCCTCTCACAGTTACTACTATTGAGCAAGGTACCCCCTATACTATACCTGTACACTTGGTTTTTCTTGCCTAAATGTAGAACCTTACTTTTTTCACCACTAAATTTCATTTTGTTAGATAGCACCCAGTGTTCAAGTCTGTCCAGATCCTCCTGTATCCTAAGCCTGTCTTCTGGAGTGTTGGCTATTCCTGCCAGCTTGGTGTCATCTGCAGATTTGATGATTTCCCCATCTATCCCCTTGTCCAAATCATTGATGAAGATGTTGAAGAGCACTGGGCCCAGAACAGAGCCCTGGGACACCCCACTACACACTTCCCACTTCCCTCCATGTAGATGTGGTTCCACTGAGGACCACACGCTGAGTATTTGTGATTAATAACATCAACTGTTATTCAATAGGCTACCCCTAAAAATTATATAGACAACTTTGAGTTGTTCAAAATATGGATTTATGGAACCCCAACAAACATTTAGCTCAAGTAAAATACATTAACAATTTCCTCAGAATATAAAAAAATAATAATTTCCAGTTCTGAAGACCTTCATGCCTTGCGTCCTAGATTTTGAGCTTCTCTGTTATCCAGAATGTTTCTTGAATGATGATACTGTTATTGTTGTTGTTTTCCTCTGCTACATTATCAAAAAATCTTAGACCTGAATGGAAGGAAAATTGTGGGATTCTCTCTCCTGTTCTTTTTTAGCCTGTGCATACAGTGGGCTAAAGAAAGAAGGGGTTTGGATTATGCTCTTTGACTTTCTACAACTGCAAAGGTGCTCTCTCTCTCTCTCTCTCTTTCTCTACGTGTGTGTGCCATAGATGCTTGAATTCTAACAACGTAAGCCTAAAAATAAACAAAAACTTTTCCCTCCAATAAAGGAGAATATTTGTACCTCAGTGTTGAAATGAGGGATCCTTGGTGCTCTCTGAGCATTTTGTTACCCAAGCTAGATAACATCATCAGTGCTAGTTAACTTGTTACCTAGTTTGGGTAATGAAACATCTGCAAGAAAACAACCAAGCTCAGAGAGCATTAAACATTTCCCTCATTTGGCAGAATAGAAGCAGAAGAAGCAGAGCCAGGAAATAGCTGGGTATTAAAGTAACTGTAGCAGGATACATACTTTAAAATAGATGCAGACATATCTATAAACAAGTCCTCTCTCTTCTCATAATTTTTATATGGTTTCAGAGCTGATAAAATCAATATATTTTATAGGCAGAAATCCCTCTGAAATAAAATGATAAAACTTTTTTGGGGTATGAATGTTCCTTTATATCCTGGCAACTGCCTAGACAAGTCCCTGCAGTTTTCTTGTCCAAAATTGGTCCAAAGTGGTTTGCCCTTGCCTTGAGCAACTGGTCCAAGATCACCCAGTTGGCTTTATGTCCAAGGTAGTGCTGGAAGACATGGTCTCCCCATTTCTAGTCTCACACCTTAAACTCTACACCAAACTGGCTCCCTAATCCCATATAGAAACATGTTCACTAGACTTACATTAGGTTAGTTATGTGGAAATATAAAGATACTAAATATGTTAGTGCTGGTAGAAAGTATTTGAATGCTTATTTTCTTTTCTAAGCCTAAATTACTCAAAATGAATAAATGCCAATATAATGACCTCTTGAGGTTTTTCATAAGTTCTATCCCTAGCTCAGTGAGAGAAGACCAAGCTGCATTCATTCTCAATGCTATTCCAACCCCAGCCTAACTGGTTCTCCCATTGAAAGAAATCAACACACAAACAACAATCACAGAAACTCTGGCCTGTTTAAAATTTTAATTGCATAGGGTCCAATATTATGTCAGGAACTATATACAGAGGCATATTTCCTCTCTCTTTAATCATTTTGCAAAGTGTTAGCAAGCTGTTGAAACTATTTTCATTGGATCCTCATCACATAAGATCTAGAATGCTTGAACAGAGCTTATATATTTCTTTGGTTCATTCTCCAACTATGGATTTTCTTCTTGGGCAGATGAATCAATATGTTTTATTCTGTCTGAACTTTTTTGTTCAACTTCCTGCTCCCTTGAGATTTGTTTCTTTTGAAACATGCTTGTATTATCCTTTACCCTGCTGTGATGTTTGTTTTGGTTGATTTAGTATCAGTTTTCCACCTCTAGGCTGTCAACAAAAGGTACAAACCATTAAGCACAAACTTCTAACCAAGGCTTTCTGAGTTTTGTTGAGATCTAGAAAATCTTACTCCAAATACCCATTCTTGTTTTACTTGTCAAAACTGGAATGTCTGTGAAAGATTATCCCAGAAAATGCTGGCAGAGTTTCCAGATCTAGACCCCAGGAGATCTTTATTACCCTAGGATTTTCTTTCTCCTCCTGTTGGTTTTGAGATTATTGTCTCGGTCTTCAAATTTGGAAAGGTAAATTTGTGTATGTCAGCAATGTGTATTCATATTTAATCAATTTGAGCATTCGGAGACCAGCTGTACAACTCTCTCAGTAACAAGTCTCCGTATTTGCATTCACTTTACTTGGCAGCTCATGAGATTTTGACTATAGCAAATCTGTCAGAGCAAGATGTAAAGCATATTTATTTTGTTTAGTACTTAGTGGGGCTGGAAAGGAAAAGTTGTTCCATTAAAATTTCCCAATTTTGGTGGGTATGTGGATAAGGAAAAATTAACTCTGACTTAACAAGACTGACTGGGGCAGAATGTCTTGGCAAGGATAGTAAAGGTTGTGCCTCACCCATTTGGAAATAGGTTTCCACTGAAATGCAGGTGACTCAGACCCTACTAGCTTTTCAAGGACCATGAAGACCAATGCTTATGTGAGTTGGGCCATGAATAGGTTGAATCAGGTTCATGGCTGCCATGGTGGCCATGAACCCTGTGCACTGTCTCTGATCCTGAGCTCAGAGACAGCAGATTTAAAATCCCCCCCCCCCCAAAAAAAAACATAAACCTGGCAAACTCCAGCCTGGACAAAAGGTCCAGGAGCACAGGCAGGGATGTATTTACATTGTAGGGAAGAAGGTAAGTCATCAGGAGCTCCCACTGATGCCTATGGCCAACCTTACAAAGAAGGTCTCACAACTGGTGATGTCTGGACAGGGCTTCTGGAAGCCACCAGAGGCTCAGGAACAACAACTGCCACACTCTCCTTGCCCTGGAGTCACAGCTGATGTCATACTTGAAATCCAGGAGGGCACATTTCAAAGAAGCAATCCTCTCCTTCAGTATCGAACCTAGTCTTTGAGATGCAAGTTAGGTCAGCCCTCCCATCCACAATTAGATAATGAATAAAGGCAGCTTTATTGAAGGTTGATCTGACATTAAGCAGAAGAAGCAGTGAAGACCACAGCCACCCAAACTCCAGAAACTAGGTCCTATAGCTGAGTAGAATACCAATATTAAATATTAGGACCATCTTCCCCAAAAGCATCCCACTCCCTATCTGCCATTATACTTCCTTTCACAACTGCAGTGTCCTCTGCTCCCATCTCCTTTCTTTCCTCATCTAGCTCCCCTTCTCATCTCTCCCTTGCTCAAGGCACTAATTCGAATGTAAGTGCATAACTCCTCCAAAATGTGACTTCCCAAGGTCTGTCAGCTTGGAATCAATGGGATCTAAAGGCTTTTTGTTTCTTAAGACAATGTGACTGATTTGGACCCATTCAGATCCATTTGTCTGAAACAGATGTAGCTAACCCTCTCTATGCTTTTCATTGCAGAAAAATATAAAGTACTGTAATAAAATACTGTGCATATACTATACTATGTATCTATAGAACCCACAAGCTTTCTCAGACTCAAATTAGATGTGATGTGCAAGTCACATTTACTTTAATCCTTATTTTAGCAGAATATTAAGGGATATGACAACCATTTGTCTTGATCTTTTAATTTAAAATATCTTGTCCCTATTTGCTTTTTCAAACATAAAAAAGATATCTAATCATCCTCTGAGCCATTTGTCTTAAGCTGTGACAGTTGTTAAGGTAAGAAGCAAAGAAGAATTGAAGGCTCTTATTTTTCTTTAAAAAAAAGAGTTGAAAAAGAATCACAAAACTATAAGTTAATTTGGCTCATTGATTGCTCTCTGGAACATATAGCCCAGTTCTATGGTTATAAATATCCCCTAATGAATTTAATTAAATCTACTGTTTTGCCAAATATTGCATTCTTAGCCACAAATAACTTAGGTTAAAGCTAAGTGGTAAATAATTTATTTGCTATAAAGGGCAAGATTCCTCAGTAATAACAAATTCATTGTGGAAATATACTTCTTATAAAGTATCTATGTTTATGGATGTTTCCAAATTTGTCCCAAGTTCAGACTATCTCTTTATTGGCTCCTGAAATATTGTTTCTCTTCTTTTAGGTAAATAAGTAGATAAGTAAATGACTTAGTAAGTTAATCATTAAACAGTGGAGTTCTTGGCACTCTCTGAGCTTGGTGGTTTGCTTGCAGACATTTCATTATTTGACTAGGTAACTTCATTAGTCCTGATGAGCATGGAGTTTGATCCCTGCTTATACACAGTAGCTTGCCCTGCCAGTGTTGGGGTGTGTGTGGTTTTCCTTGGCATTTCCTTGATTAGAGGTTTTTTTTTTTTCTGTTTGATTGTGTATCTGGTGCTAAAATCCCTGCTTATCAGGTTGTTGACTGGCTGAGGTTGTGTTCTGATGTTTTTGATTTTCTGTTTGCCTTTTTTATTCTTCTTTGAATGGTGCATAAATGTAGTTTATCTCTATGTTTAAATCTAAATAAAGGCTTTCTGTAGTTACAGGACTTCTCAGGCTAAAACCTTTCATTATATCAAGGTTCTTTTAGTGTGAACTATGTTCATCTGAATATAATTGTGCACCATTTTCACATCAGTGATTAATAAGTTGTTTCAATATTAATCTGCCTGATATAAAGCCTGCCATTAATGACATATCATTTATCTTGATAGAAATGACTAAATGACGAAAGAAAATACTATGGAGTCTTCCAAGGCACCAGTCTTCCTATCTATATAGAGAAAGGGAAATGACCTTGGCATAGGTAGGCCAAATCCATTACCAAAGCAATAAAGTGAATAATAAAACTGAGGTCACAAACAAGCAGACGTTATTCAGAAACAGTTCCAATAGACACTTCTCTAATTCACATGGTTATAACAAGAAAAGAAAAGAAATGAAAAGATTGCAAGATTTAGTTATTACAGCCATTCTCAATAAAAGTAGTCTTAGTCTGATTCTTACCTACCGTATTTTCCGGCGTATAGGACGACTCGGCATATAAGACGACCCCCGACTTCGGCGCCGATTTCCATGCTTTAAAAAGTCGTCTTATACGCCAGAAAATACGGTAACTGGACCTCATTACCCAAGCTGGAGGGGATAGTTCAAATGATGTATGATCATCAACATTTAACAATAATAGCCATAGCAATAGCACTTAGACTTATATATTGCTTCACAGTGCTTTACAGCCTTCTCTAACTAATTTACAGAGTCAGCATATTGCCCCCAACTGTCTGGATCCTAATTTTACCAATCTCAGAAGGATGGAAGGCTGAGTCAACCTTGAGCTGTTCAGGATCAAACGCCTGACAGTCAGCAGAATTAGCCTGCAATACTGCATTCTAACAGCTATGCCACCACAGCTCATATAATGACATGTTTGTGAGTTTCTAGCTAATCATAAATTATCCTTTTAACCAATAAAGGAGATGGTAATAATCCATGCTCATCTACAGTTAACAAAAAAAAAAAAAAAATGACTTACACATTTCTATGTGTAAAAAAAAATATAACAAGTGTTTTGGCACTTTTTCATCATGGAACCTCACTGAGACATGCAACCTTCCTTGCATTTGGGGCCTTTAATATG
Organism: Crotalus tigris; assembly: GCF_016545835.1. NCBI lineage: Eukaryota > Metazoa > Chordata > Lepidosauria > Squamata > Viperidae > Crotalus > Crotalus tigris. The sequence goes on along the minus strand of NW_024096551.1, from coordinate 6,169,639 downwards.
GTGCTGTCTTCCAGCCTGGATATTGTCCGCTGGGACACAGGCAGTCATGAGCAAAACATAAACATCTTCCATCTCCAAATCCTGTTAATATTAGCAATTATTATGAGAAGAATTCTATTCTATAGGAAGCCTTGGTGGTGCAGTAGTTAGAATGCAGTATTGCAGGCTACCGTAGTTGCATGCTGACTACAGTTGGTCCAGAATGCAGCCACGCGAGTGATAGTGGGTGTTCCTCGGTACACCCACGTTACACCTATCCTCCGTGAGCTGCACTGGTTGCCTATTGGTCTCCGGGTCCAATTCAAGGTGTTGGTTATTACCTTTAAAGCTCTATATGGTTCAGGGCCAGGCTATTTGCGAGACCGCCTACTACCTCATAGTTCCCTTCGTCCGGTTAGATCCCACAGGCTGGGCCTCCTTCAGGTCCCATCAGCCAAGCAGTGCCATTTGGTGGGGCCGTGGGGGAGGGCTTTCTCTGTGATGGCGCCCACGTCTTGGAACCAGCTCCCCCTGGAGATTAGGACCGCTCCCACCCTGTTGGTTTTCCGTAGGCTACTTAAGACCTGGCTTTTCCGGCAGGCCTGGGGTTTATAAAATCTGACCCCTGGATGACTGTTATTGTATTGTTTGTTTTGTCATGTTATATGTTGTTTTTATTGTTAGCCACCTGGAGTCCTGCGGGAGTGGAGCGGTTTATAAATTTTAAAAATAAATAAATAAAATAAAATCTTGACTGGCTCAAGGTTGACTCAGCCTTCCATCCTTCCAAGGTTGGTAAAATGAGGACCCAGATTGTTGGGGGCAATATGCTGACATTGTAAAGTATTCAGCGAGTGCTGTAAAGCACTATGGAGTGGTGTATACATTTAAGTTCTATTGTTATTGCTATTCTTGTATACAAATCTCAGTTGTATATGCCACTGCTTTCATCCCCTTTATCCCAAGATTTGCAAAAGGTGTGTGGCATGGAAATTGTAACATGTGCTTTACTACTGGCTTTATCCAAGAATGGTTTAGGGATGTATAGAAAGTCTGTGCTACTTGAGAGAGAAAAATAACAAATGATGCTCATAGCTTTTCGTTATCCCTTTCAGATGAACTGGTTACAATAAAGGATCTTAATCATTTTTCAAGCAGTTTTCTATTGGACAAACGGCAGCTGCCTGTTTTCCAGTACCAACAACAAACAAATCATTCTTCTTTAACACCAAATGATATGTAATGAACAAATTAACATGCAGAATCTGCTGCAACAACTGAGAGAATAATTTATGGTTTGCCTAATAAATTAGAATATGGAAAAGAGTAATGGCATTCAATGGCTCACTATGATGCACATTGACAATTCAAATTTATATTTTAGGGGTTATAAGGAAGCAATAAATATACTTGGGTACATTTGTATCTTGAAGTAAATTCAAAGTAGAGTCCCTAATCTCCTAAGCTTTGCAATCATAATTCCTGATTGCTGTTTTTTTTCTCTTTTCAGTTTCAATCAAAGAAAATATGTTTCACTTCTTTATTTAAATTACATCATTTTAAAAAGTGTTAAAAATACATACAATCTTCTGTAGACTTTTGAATGGTATGATCTTTACTGACCTTATAAGAAAGGTCAGACTAAATATGAATGGTTTCTTTTGGGAAAGCATATCTATCAAGAAGTGAATAATGCAAACACAATGGATACAGAGCTATAGAATGATAACCATCTTCTTTACTTTAGTTTAATTATGTTTATAACTTTTTAAGAGATGTTAGCCCCGCATTCATGTACCATATGGTCAAATATCTATACAAATTTGTACAATCACATCAAACCATTATAGATAATGGGGTTGCATGAGTTATGACTGTAATGAAGCTTGCTGCTAAGTGATTGGTTGTAAGTCAAGACTTCCTGTAATTAGATATGCCATTGGGTTGTCCCATTATACAATCCTGAACAGAAGCATAGAATCAAAATCATGTGAAGTATTAGTACCACTTTTTAAAACCCTAGTAAGACCACAATTTTGCTCACCACACTACAAAAAAGCTGTTGAGACTTTGGAAAATGTTCAGAGAAGAGCAACTAAGATTATCAAAGGCCTGGAAACTAAAACATATGAAGAACTGTTGCAAGATTTCGGTTTGGCTAGTCTAGAGAAAAGAAGAACAAGGGGCAGCATGACAGCAGTGTTCCAGTATTTGATGGGCTGCCACAAAGAAGAGGGGGTCCAAAGCACCAGAGGGTAGGACAAGAAACAATGGTTGGAAACTAATCAAGGAAAGAAGCTTCCTGGAATTAAGGAGAAACTTCCTAACAGTGAAAACAATTAACCAGTGGAATAGCTTGCCTTCCGAAGTTGTGGGCACTTCTTCACTTGAGGTTTTTAAGAAGAGACTGGACAGTCACTTATCTGAGATGGCATAGGGTCTCTTGCTTGAGCTGGACTAGAACATCTCCAAGCTCCCTTCCATTTCTATTCTATTCTATTCTATTCTATTCTATTCTATTCACACACCCATAACAAATTGTTGTTTTAAATTCATTCTCTTTTTTATTGCAAAGCTGGTGAAAGACCATAATAAAAGTATGTTACTTGATCATGTGGAGATGTGGCAGACAGTATGCTTTTTTGAAATACATAGAACAGATTAATCTATCTTGTTATTCAATATATTTATTGAATAACAATAAATGCATGCACATCCGTTGGGCTTGCATGGTATTGCTGATTTTTACATCCTTTGATTGAAGGAAGGGGCTTTTTAAATCCAAATAAGATCAAAAATCAGTTTGGAACAGCCTTCCTAATCCACCATTTATTTGTTTATTTTTATAAGGCCAATATGTTCAGTTCTACTCTTACTAACATCATAGCCCAGTTTTTGTTGTGCTATGGCTTTTGGAGTGCTAATTAGAGTCACTTAAGTGAGATGGGGAGTATAGAAATTTAATAAATAAATAAAATTAAACAAAACAAATAATGGCCCACCACTGCAAAATGTTTGCCTGCCCCCAATATATAGACTGAAGATTAAAACCTCATTTTGTGAATTTTGAGATGTATTTTGGGAAGTAAAAAAAAAAAATCTAATATATCCATGTTTAAAAAAATGCATACTTTCTGCAAGATATGGTATTTGTGAAAAGTTAATGAAAATGCTCTATATCATAGTGAAATTGGTTTAAAATGTGCAGATTGCTTTTTCAGGGATTCTGAAGAATGAATATTTTTTGAAGAAGGGAACCTGTTTCCATGGTCTTTTATTGTATATACAGAATATTCAAAAGGAGTTCACTTGTTCTCTTTGGAACAACCCCCCCCCTCTCTCTCTTAATGTGTTAAAGTGTTGCAACTTTCTACCTGTGATCTCAGTTAGTACTCTCTACAGTTTTAGCATATCATCAAATCTTGTATCAATTTAGCATGCTTTAACTTTTAATTGAGTCACTTGGATCAAGTTTTTTATAAGGTCTTAACTTTTGTTAGTTATCAACTAAAGCAATATAAAAATTAATAGTTATCCATCAAAAGAATCATTTCATTTGTTTTATTTCAGCAATTCTTTAGAGAAAAAGTATTAATCTGGTGGAGCACCCTTACGCTTTGTAATTTAATGAGATTTTTTTTGAATCAGATCCTTTTGTTGGAAGAAGAATATTATATATACAGATATACAGACACACAATATCACCAAGAGAGTAAACAAACTGAAATGGAAATAGGCTGGTCACCTAACAAGAACAACTGATGGTGGACCAATCAGTCATAGAATGGATCCCATTTGATAAAAAGCATCCATGAAAGAGATCTAACACAAAATGGATCAACAACATCAGCAAGTATTGTGGATCCAGTTGGCAAAAGAAAGCTCAGGACTGTATTGGTTGGAAACATGTGGAAGAGGCCTTCATCCTGCAGTGGATAGACAATGGCTAAAATGATGATGTATTACTAAAACTCTGTAACCTTCAACTGACATCATAGGTCAGAACTTTGGGCTAAGTTAAACATTACTCCTGAGGGAATTAATTTTGGGAAGTTATGGCTGCTACTGTTTTTATATTCATTTTCAACATTTTCATGACAGTTCCCTAGCTACTCAGGCAATCCCTTCCTCCTTCTTTGACCCATCAGCAGCCAGACAGAGAGAGGGAGGGAGGGAGTAAGGAAAAAAAAAGAAAGGATAGGAAGAAAGCAACAGGGAATAAAGAATCCCCATGCACCTTTCCCAACCCATGTGGCACCTATTGTGCACCCTCACACATGCTTACCAACATATGCCATATCCCCATATGCCCTCGCCAACCCCAGGGCACCTCCTGCATACACCCCCATTCTTCCTAATCCATGTGATTCCTCTCATGCACCCTGTCCACCCTCCCGCGTACCCTGTCTGACCCACACATCATCTTTTGCACAATCCAAACACCTCCAGGCACTCTTCCTGATCTCTACCAACCCCTTGCACATTCTCCTGAACCTTCTCAGCACCTCATACACACACTGCAACTCCCCCAAGCATGCTTCTCAGTCCAAAATCACCCCCTTATGCACTCTACCTGAGGCACACAATATCTCTTGTACTCACCCATGTACACTTTCCAACTTGTGTAGCATCACTAGCATACTGATCTGTACATTTCCTGACATGCAACCCCTTACTCCTTGCTCCATTCAGCAGCCGTGATTTACCTGCTTGCTAGTCTTGGACTTGAAACTTCTTAATGGCTTCCCCACTAACTTTTTCCCTGCAAACTTACTATAAGCAAAGTAAATGGGAAAGCTGGCAGGAATTCTAAGGAGGGAGGGAGGGAAGGAGGAAGATAATCACAGATTGATAGGGAGGAAGGGAGAGAAGGAAGGAAGGAACAAAAGGAAGAGTGGAGAGGGAATAAACCATGATCCACTGGCACAGGTTGTATATAACACAATCTAGAAATCATAAGGGTGACATAAGTATGGGTGATTATTGCTGATTTTCTTAAATGTAAAGAAATATTCAGGATCCAATCTGGCTCAATCACCAGGACCAGAGGTTTAGTCTTCCAAGCTTTTGTATTCATGCTGGAGCCTACCCTCAGTGAACTTCTGTCTCACTAGAATGTTTGAGAATGTTCTCACCACATTCTGGTGAAAGAGAAGTTCCCTGAGGATGGGCTCCAGTACATGTCCAAAAACTCAGAAGACTCAACCTCTGGTCCTGGTGACTGAGCCAGATTGGATCCTGCAACATTATCCTGGGACACATATATTTGCCTTCATTCATAAAGATGTCATTAGAAGCACCAGGATAGTAGATATTAGCTGACAAAATTTTAGATCTCTCTTACAGGATGACACATTCATAAGATTTGGCCATTCAACAACCGTTTCCCCCAAAACATCTGTGATCAATCACAAAAGTAAATTTTCCCTTGAATTGATTCTTGCTAACTATAGAGATATAGCCAAGTTGTTTCCATGCCAATAATGTCAGATGGAGCTTGCCACGGCATTTTTCCAGGATATTCCCCCCCCCCCCCAATTTCTTACTGTTGCTTACAGTCCTAGGATTTTCTGATGGTCTTCAATTTAAAACTAGCAAGTTCTGACTCTGCTTCATTATTTGTTTTTAATGGGCCAAAGTCAGTTAGATACCATGCAAAAAAACCCATTTTAAAAAAAATCAGCTCTGTTTTTGTCATTGAGTGATTCAACTGCTCTGAAAATAATGATATAAAGGGATTTTAGAATTTACCTTAGGAATAGAGAAAGTTTGAATGAATTGCTGGGGGGGAGGGGAGAAAAGAATTAGCTATTAAGAGAGGGGAATAACTTGCAGAAAAATTTACACAATCCAGAAAAAGTGAGACATATGAGAAGCTCAAAATAACCCTGCCTTGCTTATGTTTGGTATAACATACGATAGTGAGAAATTCTGGCTGATTTCCAAATTTCAAGATCTTTCCTGGGATCTTTACCTGATCCTTGATAAATTGATGATTTATCTGATAAAAATGCCTGATTTTTAATTTGGCCTTTCAAGAAAAGCTGGAAGATAGCATTTAGTATGTTAATGCTATATGTAGAGATTCTCTCATAACTTCCCTTGAGCAAAATTATGATTTAAGTGGGAAAGAAAAGGAAGAAAACAAGAAAGTGTTTGAAGCAAACTTTGGCTTAAAACATATTTGTCAGGGGTCTTTCCATTTATTTGACATTAATCTATTGATTTTAATAGTGGTTAATGCCACTTTAACCTCTCTAATCAAAAAATAATTGGATAAACCTTTTAAACTGCAGCAAAGGGCCCTCCCAGCCGCTTGATTAGCAATTAAGATCAACTGTCCATCATTGTTAAGCAGCTGTGAACAATTACATTTTTAAAATATTCTCTGGTGAAAACATATTGCAAGGCAAACATATTACTTAGTCATTATTCACTTGTGTCAGGTAAACATAGAAAGGAAGCCTGGCTAAATTAGTATACTTTTAAAGTGTTATTACACTTTCACTGACAGTTTTCAGAAGTATGGGATAGATAGCCAAATATAATGAATAATTGATAGGATTGGTAATGTGGGATTAATGTTTCTTTCTAACATATTTACAGACTAGAATTAAGAGGACCAAAACATTTGCAGAAGATTCAGTCTGTACTGGAAATGGATAGGCAGATATACAATTTCTGTAGCAACTTTTAACTTTTTGACATTCCCCTTTATTTTTAAAAAAAGTATTTTATGTTTTTATGGAGCTTCTGCATTAAATTGTACCCCTGTGGAATGTTCCTGTTTATCATGCCATTAGCCCCAGGTTATCCATTTTCTTTTACCATAATGTTTTGTCTCCTCCTCCCATTTTTTTTTCTCAGATGTCAATCAACAGAAAATAATAATAAAACCCCCCAAAATTCCTGTGTGGCAGAATTATACCTTTGCATAGTTTGGTTTATTCTCAGACTGATGATTTCTCCTTTTGAGTTGTATCATTTAGATGGGATATATACTTACTTCTCAACAAAAGCAAAAAAAAAATATTCCTTTTGAAATATTTTGATTATTTTACTGTATGGCAGACTGGTTGAAGGTGTACTTATGAATGTATCCTCTTCTATCATGACCTATTATGAATACCATGTTGACCATAAAGAAGAGAAAAGCGGAATCCCTAAAATGAGTCAGTTGGGTTTTGTTTAGTAAGTTGCAACACTTAGGGATTACCATGCTTATTTTGTGTATTCCTGTCAGAGTATTTGATCTGCTGTAACAGATCAATAAAGATTTTGAATCCCAAACACTTCTTCTAAGGTATGGACAATGTAAGTATTTTACTCTAAGTAATTGACTTCCTACTCTTTTTTTGTTTGATTAATTTTGGCAGAACTTTCTACACACTAGTCAACTGTATCTTTTTCCTCTATTCTGTTTTGTCCTTCCTCCCATCCCATTACTTTGTTTCCTTTCATATTATTTATATGTGGCACAGAGTTGTCCAGCAGCCATACTTTTTCTCAATATCAAGCCATGTTTCTATTTCTAGTTTCTTATCAAGGAAATGTGAAAGTTCTTCATGCCCAACATCAAGAGTTGATTTCATGGTCATCCCAATATCAGCTGTACCACTATGGGGAGAAAGGAGAATGACTTGCCTCTTGATTAGACCCTTATACATAAATGTTGTGGATTAACATGTTTTATAGAATGTCAAGTATCTTGCAGCCAACTCTGTTGGAAGGAAATCAACACACGTAGAACTTCTTTATTCTCCAGAATTATTTTGGAAATTCTATCTTAATTGTGGGTTGCATTATCACTTGATTTTATCCTGATGCCCTTATATACGTTCTTTCAATATATTGTTGAATTCAGCTTAGATATACTCTATAGTTAATGGTTCATTTAACATGCTAGCCTAAAAAGTAGTCTGTTAGTTTGATGGTTTATTTGACAGGACTAGGGGCAAAATCAGGCCCCAATAGGGGAGGGTTTGCAATTCATCTGAATAGATTTATGTAAATTAGAGTGTTTATGTGATTGGATACAGAGCAAGTATTTGATTGACTGTAGCACATTCTGAATCTAGTGAGGTCAGAGAGGCAATTAAGGCATACCTATGATGTAACAAACTACAAAAAGCACAGGGTTTTTGAAGAAACAGAGGCAATATTTCATGAATATACTTCCTTCCAGAAAATTGTTATGGATTTTATTTGACTCTTTCTGGTTCCCAGCATCTATTTTTGTCTCTTTGTATGTTTTCCCAACCTATCAAAATTCCTGGGTCTTCTAAATGTTTTATGATTGAACTGGCACTTTAGTTTTGCTGGAAAAGCATATTTGAGCAGGGGATAATTGCTTAATTTAATACCTTGTAGTGCTTGTTTTCCCTGAGAAGATGTATTGAAATTAAGGGTCTTTACCTTGACATCCTTTCCCCAATCTTAGAACAGTGTACAATCAATAATACAAGCATATCCATCTGCATTCCATTCTGTCTCCAGAAAAAGGTTCAAAAGTCATATGAGGATTTTGCCTGTCTGAATTATATTTTAAAAAGTCAGTGGAAAAAAAAATAGTAAGATTATAAATTTATGCTGCTCAGATATCCTTTTAAGAAACAAAGAACATACATCATAAGAAGCATTTTGTGTGCAACTAGAAGTATTTGGATACTGCTGAGAGTTGCTCTTAATTCAATATCAGTATAATATAGTACTTGTGACAGTTGAGCTTTTGAAATCTCCAAACTCCATTCTCTTGAATGCATTAAATCCTCATTAAACTGTTTCAACATGTACAAACATCCTTAAAGTGCATGCAAATGAAGTGACATCTGTAATTGTTGTAGTAGTATGAAAACAGGCTTAATGCTGATGAGAAAAAAAATAGACTTAAACTAAGCGTAAATGAGGTTTATCAAACAATTTTATGAAGATCACCTGATAGAATTTGGATTGCAGCCTTTGACCCAAGACAGGGATAAGATTAGTCTTTTTCTACTGCTAACTCGTTTCATAAACCTGGCTGCCTGAATTATAAGTAACCTAATCCTTTGGGTTTTTTGTAAAAGACTTCAACAGACCCAAAGAAAATGTATGTGTAATTTAGGATTACAGCTGACCTATTATATATTTAATTAATAACAATTATCTTTATTGAGTTTTGTTGTAAATACTTTCCCCAAAACTCCATTCATTCATCTCCGCTCTTCTCTTTTCATATAACTCCAAACAGGCAGCAAAAATCTCCTTCTTCCTAATGAAAGGTCATTCTCAAATATAATTAGTTGCATAATTTATGCCAAAATAAAGCCAGCAGTTATGATACCTACTGTATCATTTTGATAGCATCAGTGGTGGGATTCAGCTGGTTCACACCACTTCGGCAAAACCGGTAGCTAATTGCCCAGACCCAGAATGGACTTCTGGAGGCAGCATCCACACAGAGAACTGGTTGTTCACATATTTGAATTCCACCACTGCATAGCATTTAAGCTGAGACTATTAATTATTTGGAGCCATTCTATATTGCTGAAGAGTATAGGAAAATTTTGGGGAAAAAGGACTCCATTCCCCTCCCCTCTTAAAAAAAAAACTATGATTGCTGCAAGGAGATTGCCCTCTTCAATTCCAACTAGAAAACATGAATTTTATAATCACAATTCCATGGATAGTTCATCATAGTTTATGGTTAGTTATGTGCTCCTGCTTAAATGAATTCTAGGATTACAGGAGTTGTACTGATAAACAGAACCCTCCACATCCACCTCAAAATGTTGCTTTAACAACAACAAAATGTGGCAGAATAACAGAATAGGAACGGACCTTTGAATTCTTCTAGTACAACCACGTGCTCAAGCAGGAAACCTACATCATTTCACAAAAATGGTTGTCCAATCTCTTTGTAAAAATCTCCAGTGTTGGAGCAGCCACAACTTTTGGAGGCAAGCCATTTCACTGATTAATTGTCCTAATTGTTAGGAAATTTTTCCTTAATTCCAGGCTGCTTCTCTCGTTGATTAGTTTCCATCGATTGCTTTTTGTCCTGCCTTCTGGTGCTTTGGAAAATAGGTTGACCCCCCTCTTCTTTGAGGTAGCCCCTCAAATATTGGAACATTGCTGTCGGATTGCCCCTATTCCTTCTTTTTACTAGATTAGACATACCCAATTCCTGCAACCGTTCTTCATATATTTTATCTTCCAGTCTCCTAATCATCTTTGTTCTTCTCTGCACTCTTTCTATAGTCTCAACATGCTTTATGCTACAAAAGCATTGTTGCCTTTGTATGATAAAGCATGTTGAGAGTCTAGAAGCATTATTGCTTTTGTATCATGAAGCATATTAAGTTTTGGCAAAGCAATTTTTTTTAGTCCAATGGCAATACATTTATCAGCCCAGGCATCAGCCTATTGTTTGAGTTTAAATCCATATTTTTACTTTTGTTTATCACTGTTTTAACCTGTTTTTCATAAAACATTACTATTTAGCCCTTAGCATTCTCTCCATAAAAGTTTTCTTTCCACTTGAGATAATTTTGATTTTGATTTATGTTACTCTTTTTCATTCCCAGTGATGGAGAAAATTAGCATAGTCAAGATAGATCTTTTCTCAGCATGAGCTACCTTCCTTTATAAATTTATAAACTCATAAATTATTATCCTGCCTGTTATTATGGACTTTTTAAATATGCTTGGCACAAAATTTTGTACTTACTGGAAACAATTGGTATATGTTGGTTAAGAAAGCAATTCACTCCCCCCCCCAGGTTTCAGTAGCCCTTTAATAATAAGCATATGTTACTATGATGTAGGGTCAAGTTGTAGACTGACTGTCATGATTCTAAATTAATCCACAGAAAGACAACTGCCTTTGATGTGCTTTCACTTTTTGGGGAGGGGACTCTGAGGTTCTTTAATAAATCTGCAACAGAATAACTAACAAATTCCTCCATTTTAGGTGATTACAAGAGTAGATGCTTCTGAGATAGAACACATACATGATAATAAATATAGAATGGCGGACCCAACTGAGAGGCAATATAGGAAGAAAAAAAATGCTGATTATCACAGAACTATAGGCCTGAATTACTTTTTTATCCTACATACATACATACATACATACACATACATACACACACGTTCTTAGTTCTTCACTAACTGCTGTTGATGGATCTGAAAAGATACTTGTTATTCTCCAGCATGATTGGATGGAGAACCCACGGATGGGTCATCTTAATCCATCTGCTCCAATTAGACTAAGTCTGAAATTTAGTACCGCCCCCTCTGTGCCAACTGCACCCCAGTTTTAGACTTAGTCTCTTTGCTCTAAGACGTGTTTTTTCTTCGCTCCTGGAGCAGAAGACTGTGTATTCCTATTTTATTTTATTCCCTTTAGCTTAGTGCTAACCATTTTTATTAATAGATTTGATAATTTAAAAAAAAAAAAGAGAAAAAAAATTTTTTTCAGTGATCATCCCAACCTGTAGCCTAGCAGGCTGACAGGCTGACAAACCTCCCTTTGGGGGGAGGACTTTCCCTTTCTCCCTTTGAGAGCCTTTCAGTTTCACAATCAGCTTGAAAATTGGATTCCCAGAAGCAAGAGAAATCTCCTACCAGGGGCCGTTCCTCTGCATCAGAGGCTCCATTCTTCTAACCAGAGCCTGGAGGCCTTAGAGGCAGGGGTAAGCTTGCCAATTGACTAGGGGGCTCCACAAGCAACAACGAGGCTCGTCAGTCCTGGAGGGAGCCTTTTCTAGGTCCCTCGGCCTCGGCCTGCCTCAGCCTCTCTCAGCTCACCTAATTGTAATCCATTCGCTGTGTTAGGAGCCCAAGCGATTCCTCGGAACGACGGCTCATCGCAGCTTAGGCCTCAGGCCTCAAGGCCTTCTTCTTCTAACGGCCTTTTTTTTGGGAATCCATTCACTGCGTTAGGAGCCCAAGCGATTCCTTGGAACAAGGTTGAGCCCAGAGCAGACTCATCATGGCGGAGAAAACCACCAGCGAGCCGGCCAAGAGGAAACATCAAACAGAGGCAAGTGGAAAGAGCACCACCAAGCGAGCCCGGCCAAGCAGGGAGTCCAATATACTACAGATGAGGGAGGAGGAGTCCCAAAGACTGAGAGCGGCCTCCCCAGGTCAGACAGGCACAACGGGAAGGCCCATTTTTGAACCCCTTCTTCACATTGTGCCTCAGTCCCAGGGGCCTGGTCTCCCCCCAGGGGAATTTCCCAACTAGAATCAGCCACAAGGGTGGGCCCAGGAACAGGCTTGACTAGCCAGGACACCCTTAATGTGGGCCCCCAGACCACATTCACCTCCACTGCAGCAGGGCTTCACCCCCCTGAGAACCAGACTCTAATCCCGGACTACCTTCAGTCCATGATAGCTCAGGCTGTGGCTCAATTCATGGCTTCCCACGCCCAACAGCCACCCCTACAATCCATGTATCATTCCAATCTCCAGATATCATGGATGAACCTTCATCAGATCTAGAATCTACAGGGGCTGAACCATCGGGCCTGATTATGTCAGAGGATGAAAGTATCACTTCATCTGACCCCACCCCTCCTGTCGGTCTCTTTGACCATTCACTTTTATTTCCCTGCTAATCAAGGCCTGCACAACTGCAAACCTCCCTCAAGAGCAGGAGTCCCACATCCAAGGGTCCCCATGTTATATATACGAGCCCTCAGTCTCTCAGAACCATATCCCCTGCCCCCTTTTCTCAATAGGGTTCAAAAGCAATGGGAGAAGTTAGGATCCCTCTCAAGCCCTGGTGCCATAGAGAAGACATTATTCAATGTTGCCCCTTCTCTGACCTCCTATTGGAGGTCCCTGAGATTGATGAGCCATTGAACTCATTGTTTCCCAATGCTAACATTCCTGGGGATATAAATGAGGCACTTAGAGCGGAGGATTGCGTAGTTCCCATCTGGCATCAGCCTGGGCAACAAAGGCGGCAACATCCATGGCCTTCTTCGCCAGGGCTTCAGCCCTTGGGTTACGTGAGCTCCAGGACAGGATCCCTCCGGACCAGCTCAGAGCTCACCAAAATCTGGGTAAGTTAGTGGCCACGTCTCAATACCTAGCCGACGCTTCCCTGCACACGGCCAGATACACGGCCCGGACCATCACGGCAGACATCTCCGCACGAAGGCTCCTTTGGCTCAGAAATTGGCGAGCAGACACCAAGACCAAGTGGTGTCTGGCCTCTAAACCTTACACAGGTGGACATCTCTTTGGTAAGGCACTAGAACCATACTTAACTGAAGGTAAGGACAAACGTAAAACTCTGGTTAACTCATGTCACAGAGCAGTTACAGGAGGCTGCCTTTCGACCAGCTCCATCCTGGGACTAGGCCCAGGCGGATCATTCAGCATGCAGAAGCAGACCACAGATCTAGGCCAAGCGGCCCCTTTGAGGCCTGGGGGCCGTTCCTCTAAACGAGGCAAGTGATCTCACAGTCTCACTTCCCATAGGAAGCCGGCTGGCCCCTTATTCCAGCACTTGGGCAGTCGCCACTACAGATGCCGGCTGGCCCCTTATTCCAGCACTTGGACAGCCATCACTACAGATGCATGGGTGTTAGACACCGTCACGCAAGGTCTGAGACTAGAATTTTGTTCTCAACCACCTGACAAATTCCACTCTTGCCCTATTCCAACGAGCGGGTCCAGGGCTGACTTTATGTCAGAGGCCATAGCTCATTTATTACAAATACGAGCAATTGAACCAGTACACAAGACCAAGAAGGACGAGGGTTTTACTCAAACCTCTTCATCATCCCTAAGACTTGGGGGGCTGGAGGGCAATCTTAGACTTGAAAGGTCTAAACCTTACTTGAGGTATAAGAAGTTTAAGATGCAACCACTTCAATCAATCCTGGCCAGCATCAGGCAAGATGACTTTCTTACCTCCATAGACCTAACTGAGACATTTTTCCTAACCACCACAAATTCCTCAGATTCAGCTATGCCCAACACCACTACCAGTACAGAGCCCTACCATTTGGCCTCTCATCGACACCGAGGGTATTTACAAGGTACTGGCAGTGCTCGCAGCCCACCTTAGACAAATTCCAATCAGAATTCAATGCTATTTAGATGACATACTAATTCAGTCATCATCATTCCGAAACGTTCAGTCAGACCTCGCCCTAGCCATCAAGGTCTTTCAGGAGCACGGGTTTTCTGTTAATTTCCAGAAAAGTCATACAACAACCCGGCTCCTCCATTTGGGCTCTGTTATAGACACGGACAATTGTACAGTCTACCTATCTCAGGACCGAAGGAACTCTATTCAGACTCTTGTACGTCGGATCCGAAGGGACAGAGTAGTCACATTGACCTCCCTATCACAGCTACGGGGGAAGACGGTGTCCTGTGTGCAAATTGTGCCATGGGCACGCCTCCATGCCAGAGAATTACATGGCTTCTCCTTCCATTTCAGAGACTTCACACCAGCACATCCCACCAGAAGGTCCGAGTTCCACGTCGATGTTGAACTCCCTTCAATGGTGGGACTCCCTGGCGCTGTCACGGGGAGCAGTATTAGAACCAGACAGGATTACCATTACCACAGATGCAAGCCTGTTTGGATGGGGGGCACACCTCCACACGCATGGGGCTCAAGGTCGGTGGTCCAAACAGGACCTAAAGAACAATATAAACTGGCTGGAACTCAGAGCCATACATATGGCCCTAAAGAGATTCATCGATATAGTACAGGGCCAACATGTCCTGATTTTAACCGACAACATTACAGCCAAGGCCCACGTCAACAGACAAGGGGAGACAAGGTCCAGGCCTCTCATGCAGGAGGCCAAATTGCTGGGGTCCTGGGCGGAACTGAATCTTTCTTCCATCAGGGCGGAGCACATATCCGGGGTGACCAACCAGCAGGCGGACTCACTGAGCAGAGCAACCGTGGACCATTCCGAATGGCAGCTGGATCCGAAGGTGTTCAGAGAGATCGTGGACAGGTTTGGTTCCCCAACCTTAGACCTCTTTGCCTCCCCAATCAACTCACAACTTCTCAGGTTCCTTTCCAGGTTCCCATCTCCATCAGCGGAGGGAACAGATGCACTCCGCAGTCCCTGGCCCAAGGAACTGCTCTATGCCTTCCCTCCCCTGTCACGATCAGGAAGATCTTTCGCGAATGAGCAGAGGTCCTCCTGGTTGTGCTGCATTGGCCGAGACGCTCTTGGTTGCCGACCTGATGGAGCTCTCCGCATCCCCTCCATGGAGGATCCCAGCAAATCGCATCTCCCACATTCAGGGGGAACTACGCCATCCAGACCCTCAATGCTCCAGCTAACTGTCTGGCACTTGAGAGGCCGAGACTCATATTCATTGAAGGTCATAGTTATGATTCAGCAATCCAGGTGACCCTCGACAAATAGAATATACGATGCCACGTGGAGAGGCTCCTGTAATTGGTGTTTAGTTCAAAAAATTGACCTTTTGGCGGTTTCAATGCCAGTTATCTTGGAGTTCCTGAGGGATGGTCTAGACAAAGGGCTTTCCACAAGAACCATCCGCAGGCAGGTATCATCACTTGCCACAGTTATGAATCCTTAACACATCACCCTATGATACGCTCCTTCTTAAAAGGAGCTAACAACGTCAGACCATCAACTGTACATAGATACCCCTCGTGGGATCTTCATCAGGTTTATAGGCTCTTGTTTCGCACCCTTTGAACTATTGACACTGGTTTGTTCAAACAGTTATCGATGAAGGTGGCATTTCTTGTTGCTGTAACTTCAGCCAGAAGGATCTCTGAACTGGCTGCTCTTCAGTGAGGAAGGACTTGTGTACTTTCCATAAGGACAGGGTAACCCTTAGGCTGGGCTCCTCCTTCGTGCCTAAGGTCAAGTCCTTGTATCATAGATCTCAGGAAATAGTTTTGCCGGACTTCTGTCCTAACCCATCTAATGACATAGAGGTTTAGTGGAACAAATCAGATGTGCGCAGGGCTTATATTGTTATATACAGAGAACCTCATCTTTCCACAGAACAGAGGCTCGGTTTGTGTCCTATCACCCTTCATCACTAGGTCAGAAGGTTTCTTCAACCACAATACGCAGGTGGATTAGAGTTTGTATTTCTCTGGCATACCAGTCTCAGTCACTGCAAGCTCCTAGGCATTTCACGGCCCATTCCACCCGGGCGCAGCTGCTACAGCTGTCTGGTCTAATCAGGCCTCCATAGAGGGAATTTGTAGAGCAACAACGTGGGCGTCGCCCTTTTCCCTTGTCCGTCACTACAAGATGGATATATATATGCCTCTTCTATGGCTTCATTTGACCGCAAGGTTCTAGAACACACATTAACGTTGGATGGGACCCAGGCCCAATCTAATTCCCCACCCTAGGGACACAGGGCTTTGGTATGTCCCATCCGTGGGTTCTCCATCCAATCATGCTGGAGAAAGGGGCGTTGTCTTGCCTGAACGCCTTTTCTCAGCATGATGATGGAGAATCCACTCCCTCCCATTAGGTCAGTTGGCCTGGTTCCCATATTGATCAGACGCGTCGGACTAAAGTCTGAGTATCGTCTTACCTAAAACTGGGGTGCAGTTGGCACAGAGGGGGCGGTACTAAATTTCAGACTTAGTCTAATTGGAGCAGATGGATTAAGACGACCCATCCATGGATTCTCCATCATCATGCTGGGAAAAGGCGTTCAGGCAAGACAACGCCCCTTTCTCTGCTACAAACGGCAATGAGACTCTGATAAGCAAATTAGAGTCGTTTGTTAAAATACACAGAAGTAGTTCATTTCAGTTTTCAAGCCATTCTCAAAATGTGTCTTGCTGACTTAGCTAAACCAGAATTACAGAAACTGCAATTAATTCTACATTGGGTTGCTTGACACTAAAAAAAAAGTTTCCATATTTGGTTTAGGCATTGTTGTAAGAATGCAAGTGATACTGCAGTAAGCAATTTTATGAAGGCAGAACTATTTGACTCACAGAGATGGTGTTGGCTTCAAATATGTATTAAAAAATCTGTAGATTCCTTTGATTTACTTATTTTTTATGTATACAATGATGTTTTATCCTAGCTAATGTGTTATTGAGTTTGTTTTTACTTATATAAATGTTTTTCATCTACACATTATAAAACTGTTATTACTAAATGTAATTTGAAAAGTGGAACTTACTATCATATGTGGTGGGAATGCACGCGAGCTTGTGATTTTTGGAACAGGATTAAAACATGGTTGGAGGAAATATTAGAGCAAGCGGTAGAACCAAAACCAGAACTCTTTCTATTAGGTTTAACTACGCAAAAATATGACAAAGGCGTATTTTATTTAATGCTACACATTTTAACGGCCTCCCGGCTGGTTTTTGCTCAAAATTGGAGGAACAAGGAAACCCCAACGGAAGAAGAGATCCTGCATAAAATTCTAATATGTGCTGAGATGGACAGGCTTACAATGATTATGAAAGACAAAACGGAACACGAATACTTCGAAATCTGGGGCAAATTTTACCTCTGGTATAAATTAAGAACTGCTCAGACTTCAAACTAATGGTAGAATTAAAAGATATACATAACTGTACATATAATTGTATATATAATTGTATTGTATAAAAGATGAGGTTTATATAGAGGTTAAGAACAAAAAATTATAAAATTATAAAATTTTTGTACTATGATAGGAACTGATAGAAAAATTCACTCTGGAATGTCATGTTTGTCCATTGTTGTTTTAATTGTATTATGAATAAAATTTAAAAAAAAATAAAAAAAATAAAACTGTTATTACTAACATTTGCAGTCCCCCAAAGAAGAGATTGAGTTTGAGATTTTCTCATAAAATTAAACCACACTTCTTTCTTTTTTAACATGATGGTTTGGTTCATGTCATTCTTTTCACTTTCAGTGGAAAGTGAATATATGTAATGTTGATGTAACTTAAATAAAAAATGAAAACATATCAAAAATGGGAAAGTATGGTAATGTACTTTACTTTGGGCAAAATAAACTGGAAATATGATAGGAATGACTATCTTTGTGTTCAAGTGATTGTTCAAAATCACACAAAGTTTGGGGAGAAGGGTTTATGTTAACATTCTCCCTTTTTCATTGGTATCTGTATCACTGCAGATCAGCTATGCTGGACATTATTGTAATTCCCCTGAGGCAAACTTTCTTTGGCATTGGTATGCAGACTGACTTCTTCCAAAGTATTGTGTTATTCTGTAGATTTACTGACATAATTTGGTCAGAACCTTACTGATTCTTTTTTTGTTTCTTGCCATATTTCGGTGTGTTGTCCTATAGTCTTATGACTGGACTGGTGATTTGTATTTGCTATGTCTAGAGTTTTTGTAGATAGGCAATGTTTTCTAAGTTATTTTGGATGTTGAGATGGGCAGCTGTACAAATTGAATAAATAAATATTTCCCTCTCTGTGCCAACAGAACTAGAGTAGTAATGTAGAGCAAAGGACAATAACAATATAATGCTTAATGTCTGGGTTTGCCCGACAAACTGAAGAAGGTCCACACTGTATTCAATTCACACAACATATTAAAGCTGTTTAGTTTGGTTGGAGGTTGTTTGTTGATTTTGGTAGCTCACTGTCAATTTAGCTATTAATGCTAGCTTGTTTGAATCCAGAAAATGAGCTTATTCAATATCAAAGTCAAGCACGTTAGGCAAATACCGTAATTTCCGGTGTATAAGACGACTCGGCGTATAAGACGACCCCTGACTTCGGCGCTGATTTCCATGCTTTAGAAAGTCATCTTATATGCCGGAAAATATGGTACATTTATACTACGATAAAACTATTTTTTGGGCTACAGTCAGTGGTTGGATTCAGCCTGTTCTCACCAGTTTTGTTGCCCAGGCCCAGAACAGACTTCTGAAAGTGGCATCCAAATGAGAACTGGTTGTTCACATATTTGAATCCCACCACTGGTTACAGTGCTAGCATCAGCTGATAAAAGTCTGTGAATGGACTACTCTGAAACTGAAAATCAAACAAGAATGGGATAAAACAGAGGGCGTTATATTTTGTTGGTCTCTGACATCTAATTTTCCAAGCACAAGCATATGTATGTATCTGTGTGCTTTTATTATATTAGAGGCTGTTTGTATAAAGTGGGGATAAGCAGCTTTATATGATTTAGAACTTCTAGTCGCATCTCCCATGATTGCCAGCCACTAGCCAAACTATCCAGAAAGCAACAAAAAGGAGACAACAAATTATATGCCTGATTAGAGTTGAATAGGACTTTTCAACATGTCATTTGCTAAACCAAAATTGTATTCATGATATTATTTACAACCCAATATCTAAACATACTTCTGTTATTTTTTTATATAGTCATTTTTTTTAATCTAGTGAAACTGCTCAAGCTTGTTTTAGAGTTGGGCACCCTAGAAATTAATAAAATAGCATTATTCTTCACCATATATTATATAATACAGTAATATTTAATATTACTTTTGTTGTAAATCCCATCAATTTAGTTTGGTGATAATTATATTTCTTGTCAATTTAGGTATGTATATGTGCATCCAAAATGTATAGCTTACAGAAGGTGCCTGATTGTAATTTTCTTTGGTTTTTTTCCCCCCTTTTGGGCAAATGGGAATAAAATTTCCAAGGTGTGCATAAAATGTAAATGAATTGCAAGGCTGTTATAAATAATAGAATTCTCCAAGGCTTCCAACAAATTGCCTGTAAAGAACAATTCTTTGCAACCAGTACATGGGAAATATATGCTTATCCTGTGCTATTTGCTCATTGGGTTGCTAAGTTATTGCTCCTTGTGAAGAAACTTCAGTGTCCAGTGTGTTTAAAGCTGTGGAGATGAAGCAATAGGCATCTTGCTGTAATGCGGTTAGCACTTTCAAAAGGACACTAGTTTACTTATTTCCTGTCCTTTTTTTCAATAACTTTATTAAAGATTATATTATTCAAATAAAAGAAAACAACACAATAAAAATGTTTTAAAATAATTTACACATGATTTATTTTAAGCACTAAAAAAATAGAAAAATAGACCCCTCTTAATCTCCATCAAGCATAATCAACATTAACAATTTAGCACTATTTTTTAAAATACAACCAAAATGTCTTTATTCCATCCTTTATCCCATTCTCTATAAGCCCATTTCTAAAACATCATCTGTCCATATTAAATAGCAAAAGTCTAGTAAGACTTTCAAAAATTCCAAATTGCAAACTTAATGTATTATGTCCAATATGAATCCTTCATTTTTTATTTAAACTTTATTGTATTGTAATTAAATTGTCCTGGTTGACAGAAGAGTTGATTAATAAACAAAGTATAGTCACCATCTATAAGTTCATCTCCTCTTTATATTAGAAGCAATGAGAATGATAAATGGATCCACAAGACAGTGACAAATGTAAAAGAAAGGAAGGAGAACAAATCTAAGAACTGCAACATGGGTTAATGTAGCCAAAAACATAACAATTTGCTCAAAAAGACAACACAGAACCTACTATCTCAATAGACAAATAAAAGCATATAATAGTGGAGATTAACCTCTTATATGAAAACAATATATTTGCTGTCTCCTCCCAAGGAACAGCAAATAATATAGTCATTTGCCATAGAAATCTAGAACCCATGCACCCAAATTTAATTTTTCAAGATCTAATCACAATGCTATCCAGTAGGCAGGAGATCCAAATGTGTTTCTTGGATTTAATAAGCAAACAAATGTGTCTTTAAACAAACCCCCTTGTATTTCCAAATAATCAAATTCCAGTCCCAGTCAAAAAACAATTAAACATTACTAAAACTTCTTTTTTTCTAATCACTTTTAGGTATAGCTTATTAACTAATTTTCAACTGTTAGGAACCTTGGATTGAAAGGTTTTACAGCATTGAATGAATTTCCTTCAAACTTTAGCAAAAAAAGTTTTAAATACAAGTTTAAGATTTCAATATATATATATATATATTGGAATAAACAGTAAAAGGGTGATTAGAACTTTGGTTTTTGGAAAGTTACAAATGGACCCAAGGTCCAGATGGATTTGAAATGAGATTTTGTAATTAATCATAAGAATGTTATTTCAAATTCTGTTTTTAAAAATGATAGAATGAGATTTGAAAGTTGAACACTAGAAGGAAGTAAAGATGACAAAAGCAAAGAACACTTATATTTGATTTATTAATACAGAATGAAGCAAAATATTTTTTATATTGGAGATACTGAAGGATATGTTTGAAGAATGAACTCACAAGCTAATTTTAACAGTATCTGTGTCTATTAAGATTGTGTTTGAATACAGACTGAAAGAGGAACAAGTGCCAGACTGAGATAGGATCTGAATGTGGATTTAAGAATGACAGCCTACAAAAATGAAATTGACAAATATGTTATACTGGACGTACATAAGAAGGCAGCTGATGTCTTAATAATTAAAAGGGACATACAAATAAATAATAAAGAGAATGACCTGGATAATCTTCCTATATTGGATTTATAAAAGAGCCTTGTTAAGGATTTTAAGAATTTTGTGATAAGTAATGAAGAAAAAAATGAAAAGAAAGTTTTAGGACATTATTTGAAAGGTCTAAAGATAAAGATTGTTACAAGTAAAAGGGAAGAATATAAAGTTGGTTTATTTGATCAAGGTTCAAATAAATATATTTGTCAATGCTGCAAATATTGTCTCTGGTAACCCTTAATGAACTTTTGCTGAAATGACAAAGCTTTAAGGATTTGTTTATAGATAAGAGATGCTATATTGGAAGAGAAATTATTTGTTGCATATTAAGAAAAGGTGATAAATTGTTAAAATTATTTATACTTGTGACAAAGGGGAAATTAATCTCTTTATATATTTCTTTTCCTTTACTATGTTCTAATTTTTTTCTTTTCTTTCTTTTCTGCATATTTATTTATTTTTATTCCTATCTTTTTTTAGTTTATATTAGTGTTTATCTATATAAATTATAATTTTAAATAACATTATTAATTATAAATTTATAATAACATTTTTGGAAAAAAATGGGGAATAAGATCCTGAATAAATATTGGGTGCAACTTGGCAAAATTCTGCATAATTTGATACTCAGAAAATGAAACTCAGCACTTTCTTGAATAATTTGCAAAAAAACTAGTAAGTTTGTGGGCTGAGAGTTTTTAAAGAGCAAAATAAGTATTGGATTCTACAAAGAATAACTGGAACCAGGATGAATTGAAATTGGACTGCCTTTTATTTTATTATTATTATTATTATTATTATTATTATTACTATTATTATTATTATTATATATGGATCATCGCACAGCCAGATGTTCAGACTGGATTTGGCATTTTGTCTACCTATCGAGTCCTTACCCAGGACCTGGGTTAGGCAGATGTGGATGTTTGATGGTCTTACAGGTATCGTCGCAGGATGGAAGCAGTTCCTAATAAGGCCGCCTTTGCAATTGACTAATAGCGAATTTGTCAATGCCAATGGTTTCAAGTGGTGCTCAGTGTTTTGGATTGCACCCAAGGAGCCTATGACTATTGGTACTACCCTTGCTTGCTTTTGCCACAGTCTTTCTATTTCTATTTGTAGGTCTTTGTATTTTGTTATTTTCTCCAGTTCTTTCTCTTCTATTCTGCTATCTCCAGGCACTGCCACGTCCACTAACCAGACTTTTTTGTCTTTCTTATCGACAATTGTTAAGTCTGGGGTGTTATGTTGCAGGTGCTTGTCTGTTTGAATTCTGAAGTCCCAGAGCAGTTTAATTTTATCATTTTCTATGACTTTCTCTATTTTATGATCCCACTAGTTTTTGCTTACAGGCAAATGAAATGATTTTTTGCAGATCTTCCAATGCACCATTGTTGCTACTTTGTCATGCCACTGCTTGTAATCAGTCTGTGCAATCTTCTTGCAACAGCTTACCAGTGGTCCACTGTTTCTTCAGCTTCTTTGCATAGGCGGCACTTACTGTCTGTTGCTGTCTTCTCAATTTTGACTTTGTATGCATTTGTCCTTAAGGCTTGGTCTTGTGCAGCCAGAATTAGTCCCTCGGTCTCTTTCTTCAATTTTCCTGCTCTTAGCCATTGCCAGGTTTTATTATTATCTGCTTTCCCAGCTATTTTTTTCATGTATTGGCCATGTAGTGCTTTGTCTTCCCATGCCTCTATTCTGTTCTTCATTTGGTCTTTCCTTGTAGGCCAGTTTGGTCTCTCCAGTAGTTAGTAAGCCTTCCTGATATACTAATTTCAGTGCATCTTCATCATTGTTCTTCAGATATTCTTCCAAAGCCATTTTTTCTTCTTCAACCATCTGATGTACTTGTAGCATTCCACGCCCACCTATTTGCCTTGGTAGATAAAGTCTATCAATGTCACTGCGTGGATGAAGGGCGTGATTCATTGTCATTATTTTTCTGGTTGCCTATCCATTGCTTTTAGTTCTGCTGAGTCCAGTCCACTATTCCAGCTGTGTACCTATGACTGGGATTGCCCAGGTGTTGATTGCCTTTATGATTGTCCTCCATTGAGTTTGGATTTTAAGATCTTCTTCACTCTCTTGATGTATTCACCTCTAATCTTTTTCTTGACTTCAGTGTGCTTGATGTTGTCAGCTTGAAGGATACCCAAGTATTTGTAGTATTCTTCCTAATCCAGACTCTTAATGTTATTTTCGTGGGGCATCTTGATTCCTTCAGTTTTCACTATTTTTCCTTGTTTGATAGTAAGTGTGGCACATTTGTCCAAGCCAAACTCCATTACAATATCTTGGCTATATATACGGACAGTGTTGAGCAGCGATTCTATTTCAGATGATGTTTTTCCAGACAGCTTCAGATCATCCATGTAAAGGAGGTGGGATAGTCTAGCAGATGTTTTTGATGTTTGATAGCCGTGTCCTGAGTTATTCAGTATTGTTGACAGAGGAAACAGTGCAATAACAAATAGTAATGGTGATAATGAATCTCCTTGAAATATTCCTCTCTTGATATTAACCTCTCCCAGCTTCTCACCATTGCTCTGCAACTGTGTCTTCCATTGTGCCATCGATTCTTTGCCACAAATTTTCTGATGTTCTACTGACTTCCCCCCCTGCCCCCCCCCCCTCCCATGTTATTTCTAGGCACTTTATTATCCAATCATGTGCAGAGAGTCAAATGCCTTTTTGTAGTCAATCCCATGCCACATTCAGGTTGGTCTTCCTTCTCTTGCAGTTTTCCAAGATCATTTTGTCTATTAGGAGTTGATCTTTTGTTCCTCTGCTATTGGGGCGGTTTCCTTTCTGCTCAGGTGGAAAGAGATTGTTTTCAACTAGATGCTGTTGTACTGCATCAGCTACCACACCAGTTAGTAATTTGAAAGTTGTTGGGAAGCAGGTAATTGGCCTGTAGTTGCCTGGTGTTGCCCCTTTTGCTGGATTTTTCATTATTAGGTAGGTTTTCCTAGTTGTTAGCCACTTTTCAATTTCTCCTCCTTGTAGTATATTGTTGAAATGTTTGGCAATGAGTGAGTGTATAACAGTTAGATGTTTCAACCAAAACCCATGCAGTTCATCTTCACCTGGTGCTGACCAATTTTTGATTTTCTTTGCTTTTTTTTCTACCATTTTTGTTGTTATTACTAGTTCTTTCATTTCAACTTCTGTTTTATTTGCATCCACCTCTTTTAACCAAGCCGCATCCTTGTTGTATTTCTTTGGGTTATCCCATATCTGCTTCCAGAACTGCACTGTTTCTGCCTTGTCAGGTACTGACTGATTCCTTGCAGTTTCTCCATTGATGGATTGGTAGAAACGTTTCTGATTGGATTGAAATTGGAGGTTCTGCCTATAGTTTGCAATTCGAGCTTCATATCTACTGATTTTCCTGGCTATAGCTGTTATTTGTTGCTTTATTATTTCCAGTGCTTCCTTGATCTTCCTTGTTTCTAAGTGGTATTTCTTGATTAGGGATTCTTTGGTCTTCTTGTTCTTCAGCTTCTTTTCTTTCATCTGTTCTAGCTTGCTTGCATGTGATCTTAACTTGCTGATCTTATTTTCTAGTCTAACCTTCCATTTTTCTGGTGCACTGTTTGTTTGTTTTTCTTCTTTGTTGATTTTGCATCCCAGGTATTCTGTTATAACTGCAGCTGTGCGGTACATTAGTTGGTTTGTTTCTTGCAGTGAATTGGTGCTTATACTTGATATTGCAGTATTTGCATCTTTTAATGCTTGTGCTAGCTGTTTCTTTGGAACGAGCTTCAATGCAGGCAGCCTTATTCTGTTGTTTTTGTGCTGTTCTAGAGCTCAGTTATTACTTTGTTCAATCTTTTATTCTTTTAGTTAGCGGTTTTTGTTCTGCCTGAGGAGAGGTTTGCCTGTTTCCAATATATGAGAACAAGTTGTATAATTCTTACTGGATTCTTCACTGCCAACTCCCCTGCGTTTGCTTTCTACATTCTGAATTACTTCTGAAGGCTTTGATTTCTTTGCCCTGGGTAAACCTTTGCAGTTCGTCCAATTCTGTTTCTGTGAATATTTTGTTTCGTGTTATAAATCGGCGTTGATCTGCTAGTCTCTGTTCTGTTATTTCTGATTCTGGATGTTGTTCTTTCCAGAACTGGTGCATTCGTTTTAGATACCCTCGTCTTGTTGGACTTGATCTGTAGTAACCGATCATTATTTCTTTATTTTCCATCACTGTGTATCTGCGACGGGTAAACACCTTTTCTTCCAGTAGTTCTGCAGCTGCTGGTCCTGGTTGCTCAGCCAACAGTCCTGAGTCCTGTAACCCATTTTTCATCAGATATCCAGGAACTCCAATATCTAGCGCGGATCTTGTTAACCTGGGCAACATCCGAGCCGGTATGGCATTCTGAATTTTACGTCTCACCATATTTTGTATGGGAGAGACACTCTTTGTCTGACTCCTCTGATGAGACCTGTCCAGTATGGTTGAACCTCTGGCATAGCTCTCATCTTCCTCAGAGTACACAAGCCCCACAACCACGTCAAGGTAGTGCCTCACTGGGGGTTATTATTATTATTATTATTATTATTATTATTATTATTATTATTATACATAATAATAATTTCCATCCATGGTTTCATGTCTTGCCTTCTGATGCTTTGGAAAATACTGGAGTACTGCTATCATACATCTTCCCTAGTCCTTTTTTTCCCTCAAAACTGGCCATATCCAATTCCTGCAACCATCCTTCATATGTAATTATTGTTTCTGAGCCAGGTTTCACCTAATCTGTACTTGTATCTTTGGCTTTTCCTGCCTAGGTATAAAACTTTATTGTTCTCTATGTTAAATTCCATGTTGTTGGATAGGGCCCATTGTTCAAATCTGTGAAGATCTTTTTGGATCCTGAGCTTGTCTTCTAGGGTGTTGACTATTCCTGTTAGGTTATTGTCATCTGCAAATTTGATGACTTCCCCTTCTATTCCCTCACTTCAGTCATTTATGAAGATATTGAAGAATACTATAAAATTACATACATAAAAATATGTACTTGTATAGGCCACTGAACTCTGGATTCCCTAAGAATATTCTATTATTTCTAATTCTAAAATCTGAATTAGTAACATTACATAAAATATTTTTATGAATTATGTAATACATTCAGCAAAGACAAAGACCACCAGTTATGAATAGTGGATCCTTACATTGTAGTTATTATTGTTTGCCTAAGTAAGATTGCAAATGCATTTGGCATGCATGATAAATGGCTGGTGGACTTATTGAATAATACATTGTGCATATCTGGCATATGCCTTGAAACTGTTCCAATGCACAACTTTAATAATATCACATTAAAGCAACATGGCATTGAATCCATTATCAAGAAGTATGCTGTTCTTCCAAAAAGAAACAATAGCTCTTTAGACAAATGTAGGAGTACAAAAATAAACAATTCCTCTCCTGTTCAAAATTACTAAACCCACAGGATCTAAAAAAAAGTGCCATTATAATTTTTTTACTATACTATAAAACAAATTGGAACATTTGTAACACAGTAATGATTCTGTTACAAATTGGAATATTTATAATGAACTATTGTTATAATTTGTTATAAAAATCAATTAGGAAATGTGCAAAAGCAGATTTTAATAAATGTTATATAGATTGCAAAGGTAAAGTTGATGAGATCAAAACGTTAACATGTGAAACCATGAGTTTTCTGTGCTAAGAATGTATGACTAATGAGTACATTCGTTTTTAGTATTACTTGGTGCAAGTTAGTTCAAAAGAAAACACTACTAAATTCAGAATGTTTTATTTACTCCCAAATATTCACTGGGAACTCAACATTTATTCCAAAAACTAGTATGAAAACAAAATGGAACTCTATCACTGCTTGGGGGTTGGACTAGAAGACCTCCAAGGTCCCTTCCAACTATTGTTGTTGTTGTTATCATTATTATTATTAGCATCTCAGTGGAAGAAATGGAAAAGAGGTAAGGCTGTGATAATGTCAAGAACATCCAAGAATATGGAGACCAGGACCTCTTCTAAGATATTCCAGTGCCACAAAAAGTTCAAGAAAGACTAACATTTATCATTCGTGAATTGTCAAATTGCTTGAGGTAACATTGAGAATCAAGTTGCTTACATGGAATAAAAATGAATGTTTACCTACAGAATATGACTCAAAATAGTCCCAAAGGTGCTGTTTTCAGGAGGCAACTGGACTTTTTTGTTTTTCTTTTGCTTCTCATCCAAGAAGCTTCTTTGGCTCTGACTGGACGGTGGGGAATGAAAGCATTTATATTCCTTGCAGACAGCCGGTCATTTGCATTCTTTTAGAAAGTCATTAGGGACTTTTGGAGGTTTTGTGTTGAGCCTTCTGACTGCAGGATGTTTTCTGCCCTGTTCCCATAGTCTGCAATGTTTTTGCATCGGATGACTGGGAATCTCCATAGATATAAGTCAAAATATTTTAAGTTCTCCCCTCCCCCTCCATAATAACTTGATAAATAAGCTATTATTGAAAATAAAAGTCCAGGAAATATTACATGTACATTTGAATAATTCAGACAACCCATTTCATTGTTTTATATCTTGAATAAAAACCATTAGATAATTAAATATATGTTTTTATATATAATGTTTTTTTAACCAAAAATTACCATCAGACCTATTCAGGTGATCACAATAATGGAAAGCCTTTTGGTATTCAATAGATTAAAATAGAATCCCATGCTACCTAGACAGAAGACTCATTAGGGGTGTGCAAATCAGGTCCAATTCAAATAAAATATTTAATATGGTTTGGAAAAATTGATCCAGTTTGATTTAGTTTGAAGCTATAAAGATCTCCAAATTGAACTTAATTTAATTGGGATTACTAAAACATGTGTACAATGCAGAAAAAGCATCTGAAACAATTTAAATTTGGATGTGTTCATTTTGATTCAAAAAATGAAACTAATCTATATATTTGTTATGTTGGATCAAGGTGACACTCTAAGTGAATGTGTATTTCTACTGATCTCATCCTATAATAAATGCATTATTAATTACAACTCATTTTTTCTCTCTCTTGTGTTTTAGTAATTTTCACCTTTTTCCCTGAAACAAGCAAGGCAACTAACAGAAGGAAATCACTGACATTAAAATATAATTTAATTCTTTGACAATTGAAAACTTTTGAGAATTACCACAAAACAACAGTAACTGATTTCTGTATGTGGAATAGATATGGTCAAACAATCATGAGACGGCTTCCTTACTGTGGCTACTTTATCATCATGCTTGTATGCTTTTTAATGACTATTTTTATATGTATATTTATTTTTCTTTTTAATTCACTATTGCATACTGCCCAGAATCATGCTCTTGTAAATATGAGGAATGAATGAATGAATGAATGAATGAATGAATGACAGTATAAAGTGATGGACAAATAGAGGCAAATTATGGCCCCTCAGGGCAGAGGGATCAATCTGAGCAGAAAATAATACAGAAAATCTGAACACAATTGGTAACATATAGGAAGAGGTTAATACCATATAAAGGCAACTTAACAGAATTTCAAACAAACATGTAAATAGCCTTATTCTCAAGATCATCCAACACAGATTAAAGTGAAAAGTGAAGTGCCAGATATTCAAGCTGGTTTGGGGAATTGAGAAGTATGAGACATTATTACAGATGCATGATGGATAACAGAGAAATCCAATAAGACCAAGAAGAATTTAATATGTGCTTTGTTGATTTCCAAAAGACCATTAATTGTGTTGATCGTTCCATGCTGTAGAAAAAAAATGCTTAGAAAGAAAGGAATCTCAGAATGTCTCATAGTTCTCATGCAAAACTTACACACTGTCTGTCCAGAACAATACAGAACAGATTGCCTCCATATCATGAAAGAAATGTAATATGTATAATGCCTCACACACTATACTGAACATATAGTGAAGGAAACAGATTGGAAAAACATCAGTGTAGTTGGAGGAAGAAAACACCAGAAGATTCTGAAATGGTGGATAACTTCTACCTTTTAGACCAGAACAAAACATTTTATTTGGCCAAGTGTGATTAGAGACACAAATAATTTGTCTCTGGTGCAGAAGCTCTCAGTGTACATTCAAAGCAACAGGGTAATAATAATCATAATAATAATACCAATAATAATAACACTACAACTATACAACATAAGTGAATATACTTAGACATGAGACAATTCTGTGGGGATTAGGTGTTCAGCAGAGTGATGGCATAGGGAAAAAATGTCCCTGTGTCTAGTTATTTTGGCATGTAATGCCCTACAGTATAGTGGTGTCCTAAGGGTAGGAATTTTAGGGTTAACTATAAGACTAGTAGAATATCACCAAAAGCCTTGGAAAAATATTCAGATGCTAATGTTGTTGTTCAATCATTAAGTCATGTCCAACTCTTCGTCACTCATAGATATTATAAAAATCAGAATTGTATAGGCAATACTTTTTCCGTTGATGCTTTATGGATGCAGATATTGGACTTTTAAGAAGCAGAATAGAAAGAAAATTAATGCTTTTGAATTTTGGGGTTGGGGAAGATTCCTCAGAATGCCATAGATAGTCTAGGAGGAAAACAACAACAACAAATGAATCAAATAACAAATCAGCCTCACTTAAGGAACAAATCATCAGGCTCAAATTACAATATTTTGGACACATTACACAAACATACAGCATTTTTGAAAAGTCTATAATGCTGGAGAAAGATGGAAGGAAAGAGAAGAAGATGATGAACTGCAAGATGGATGAGCTCAATTACAGCAATGGTAGGTGCGGTATTGGAAGACTCAAAGAATCAGATTGGGGACAGATTGTCCTGGATAGAATCTGTCCGGGCTATCACTAAGAATCAATACTGACTGGATGGCAGATGATTAATTAAAAAAATCTTGCTTTCTATTTTGCTTTTCATCAAGTAATGTTGGTAAAGGGCTTGATAGAAGTTGCTTTATAAGAAAATATGTCTGTTAACTTTCATTCTGTTTTTCCATCAACAGATTTTTTTATTTCTTTTTTTTCCTGTAGAGATCAATTTTCTCAACTGGATTAAATACTTTTTATAATGATTTAATTGCTGTTTTATATTATATTTCTTTAAATGGAGGCGAGAATTTTTTTTAATACAGCTCTGCCATTTCACAGCATATGTGGTTATAAAGGCTTGAAATAGAAAAGTAAAATG
This sequence comes from Crotalus tigris, assembly GCF_016545835.1. NCBI lineage: Eukaryota > Metazoa > Chordata > Lepidosauria > Squamata > Viperidae > Crotalus > Crotalus tigris. The sequence continues at coordinate 6,139,014 of NW_024096551.1, read as the reverse complement.
GATAAGGAAAGCAACAGAATACAAGGAAGGAAGACATTTGGAAAAAAATGAAATTTAAGGGTTTTTTTTCCCCAATGTATGTAATCTCCTAATAAGTTAGATGAGATTATTTTTCACTGCCTTTGCCATTACTTTCTGTCTTTTTTTTTTTAAAGCTTTTATTTTTAGAATAATGACTTATAAAACAGGGGGCAAGGAAAGGTCTAAATTAATAGTAATTGATGAACAACATAAAAAAGAAACAACTACTAAGCATACATAAATTAAAATGTTATGGGAATTTTTTTTAGTAATACATTCTTCCCATCCTTCTCTGATTTCCCCAACTGCTGACCAAAGCCTATATATTTATACTTTAGATTAAATTTTTGAATAAGTGTGTGTGTGTGTGTGTGTGTGCATGTGTATGCATCCACCATCTCTGAAAAAGTGTTCCTGTTTGTTATGACATTCCCAACATTTATTGTTTCACAATTTGTCTGTCTTGGTCATTATTGATGGAGTTATATACCATTTCTAAAACATTTTATATGAATTCTCCCTTAAGTCATAACTTAGAATAAATTTTATAGATTTTTTTCCATAAGTCATCCAATTGTTGCACTGTGATAATTTTGTGTTTTGAAGTTTTGCATTCACTTTATCATATAATTTAGTATCAATTCTGTTTCCCCATCAATTTTCAGGAACAATTTGAATATACTTTATGTCCTAATATGCTATCTTGGTTTTGTATAAGTCAGCATTTTTAAACTCTTTCCTTTATCTTAACGTTCATGTGACTCATTCATGTGTTATAAATCAATGTGTTACATTGCAACTAATAGTGAAGTTTTATATTTATAAAGCAGATTGAATATTTATAAAGAGATTGAATACTACCCTTTCATTCTGAATATTTTGTGAAATTTATGTGTCATAATAAGCTGTTGAGCATGTACTGAACTTACTTTCAGTCAAAGAATAGAATAGCTTTTATGACAACATTTATTCTTTGTTAAGTGTTTGAATAATAAAATATACCTTAGCTTCTTGGAGTTAATTCAGATCTACTTGCTACCCCCCCCCCGTTTTTTTTTAAAGTCATTCATTGTCAAATGCAAGCAAGAGAGTAAAGCTGGGAACAACTGTAGTAAACAAGAGTTTCAGCTAGTCTAAAATTTGCTGATACTGTTATTACACAGAGAAATGGATGGGTATTGCTACAAAGAAATGTACAAGTCAGCATCAGATAATTTGCCAATCTACAGCAGCTCCAGGTAATCCCAGATCTACTAATTCATCAGTGTTGTTTGACAAGCAAAGGGAAGCCATAGTTTTATGACATGTAGGTGAAGGAATGTGAAAATATGGATCACTTTCTCCCAGAGCTAGAAACACACACAATGTTTTTATACGCTTTAGAGAGATGTGTATACCTTTTCTGGCAATAGCTATCACTGCTCATAAAATCCCATACATCAGTTCCCCAACCAGCAAGAATAGTTTTTTTTTTCTAAGGGATTGGGGATGAAATATGATGTCTCAGACTTTGACTTTGAAGAAGCTGTTCCAGATGAACCAATGGAATTTCAGCCTTAGAAGACACTTAGCTAGGAGTCACCTGAGACATCAGCAGAACAACTGGAACAGTTAGAGGGTGACATATTGCTCTCAAGCCCTGAGACTCAGTGAGCAGACAGGAGCACAAAGAAAAAATGCTCAAAAAGGCTCTATTCCAAGCAGGGAGAAACTTTCAGATAGCTAGCTGCAGCATAACTTAAAATGTTTCTGTTAGAAACATCTCTCTGATTTCCTCTAACATGTTGTCCCTTTTTTATAGGTTGGACTCGATGACTTCCAAGGTCCCTTCCAACATTATTATTATGGATCATTGCACAGTCAGCCAGATGTTCAGACTGGATATTATTATTATTATTATTATTACTATCATCATCATCATCATCATCATCATTATTGTTAACACTGCTAACATCGAATGTTCTTGCTTTTACAACATATGGAGATGCAGCCGTTTACTCTTAGAGTTAGAATTAGATGATACTGGGGGGAGGAGGAGGAATGTGCTTGGGAGTTTAGTTAGATATAACAATACTGTATAAGGGTGGGAACCAAGGTTTTTGTAATAAGAGATGATAAGACATGGTGGGTTGAAGAACTGGTGGGGAAGCCAGCATTTCAAACTAATTGGAGAATGTGATTTATGACTGTTAGTTAGATGAGGGAATTGTGCTTTGATACTATGTGCTCAGGGGAGAGGAAGTCAGATTTTGGCTTGGACTATGTACGTGCAGATGTGTTGCTACTTGAATAAAGATTCTTTAAAGTAAACAATGCCTTGAAGTTCTTTGAAGAGTTTCATCTGTCAGAACCATGACACCCTACTTGTGTAAAAAAAAAAAAAAAAACCAAAAGCAAACAAACTTCTGGAAGTCTGATCTTTGGACTAGTTAACAAACTTGGTTTGGCTCTGTATAAACTTTGGACTGAATTTTGATATCTCTTCTACATGTTCAAAGCAAAACTAAACAGGTAAGCTTTCTTTCCAAGACTCTGTTTTGATCTATAATACACTCCAATACGCTCATCTGCCTTTATTTACTAAGCCTTGAATAAATTATTGTTATCACCCAGTAACTGTGAATTTAGTTATCCATCAATATTCTCACCTCTGCTCTCTATCCAGATCTCTTGCCCAGCATCCACATCCTAGATGTGCAAAATGATTTTAATTAAAGCTACATCCTTGGACACAATCTGTTTGACTCCTGTCAAAACAAGGCAATATGTTCCATTCTTCAAATTGACCTTCTTCCTTTGCTGTTCTTATCATTTTTCCCTCTAGGCATCTATTGGGCTTCTTCTGTTTATATGGTTAAAAACTCCAGCATTCTAGTAATATCCATTTTCTTTCTCACTTTCTTTATAAAATAATTTGCCTTCATATGTTAACTCTTTTAAAAAGTAACAATCTTGTAGACAGTAAATGAGGGTAGCAACCATGTGTTCCTATAGGTGTTCTCTCTCTCATCCATCTATCTATCAGCTGTCAAAACACAAGTATACCAGCCCCAAGATATCAAGATAAAAAAACCCCAGATGGAATTATAAGTAAATGTGATAAAGCAAAGCTCAGAAAGTAGAAATTGCACTAATCCAAAATCAAGGAACAGGCTTATACTCCTTTCTCCATACTGATGAGATGGTAATCTCATGATACCCACATTTATTAATTCATTTATTAACTTTTTTGGGGGGGAGGGGGAAAAGAAAGAGAAAAAGAGGTATTCACACAGCTTTATGGCATGTCAGTGTTCAACAAATAGAGCTTCTATTGATTCCTGTGGTTTAGGGTCTTTTTATATCTAAATTTACCTTTGGTAAGAACTTTACTTCATCCAGTATTAATAATACATAATACCCCAGATAAGCAAAGTCTGCGATGAGGGTTGCTCGGTTAGGTTTTTCTGTTCCTGATGCTATCCAAATACAGATAGTAGTTTATGAAACCAAAATGGTTGCCATAGAGCAGGGGTGTCAAACTGCTGGCCCATGGGCTGTTTGCATCATATGGAGGCCACACCCATCCCAGCTTCAGCAATGCAAAAAAAGTTGTGATACGTCGTGACACGTCATGTGACGCAGCGAGTTTGATCCCATATCATAGAGTATTTGGAATCTGAAGGGAAAGGCCAAAAATGCATCAGAGCCACATATTGCCAAGAGGTGTGTCACATTTTCTTAACCCCCATCCTATATCCAGAAGTCTAACATCCCCAAAATGAGAGCATACAGTCTCTTCCTCAGTTTCATTTTGATAGTATATGAGAGATCCAGTAAGAACACAGTTGTCCCAAGATATAGAGTCTAAACATTGTAGGAGAATGCCACATTTATCTCTCTTTTGCAGTTGACTTTTTCAAAGGATATAAAATGGATTTTGGTAAATAGCCAACCTATTAGTACCCCATTCTTAGATCTTCCAGTCTTTATCCCACCACAGAAGTTCATTGTTCATAGATTGGTGCAGGAATGGTGCTTACTTTTTTTATGCTGGAGTTCTTAACTGAATGCACAATACTGTATACTATGATGTCTGTGTATAATCTATCACAGGTAATACATTCCAAGGCTGCTGTAAGGACCCACCCCACTTTGCATCTTAAGAAGACAGAACTCTTGGAATAGCTCTTCCAACAGGAATCCTTTATTAAGAGAAAATGGTTGCAGGCATGCTAGACAGGACTTGGGGTTCAAGCTCTCCCATTCAAGGTTTTAAGGGGTTCCCCAGTAGTACCACCCAATCAACCCCCCTTCCAGTGCTAGTGTTTCAAGTATTCCACAATTCCATCCCCTTCTTCTTCCGTCTGGATGGAGACTTCAGATAACTAACATGAAAGGTCAATTACTCTCTCTTTGATATGTTAACAAGCTTAGAGGTCCAATAAACACAATTTCACGTCCTTTGAAGTGTGCTGAAGGAAGTGAGGGGCCATAAGCCCCTTTGCCTTCCCCTTTCTCCCGCTATGGCAGAACCAGAGAAGGCAGAATTGGGGAGTTTCTATGTTGATAATTAAGATGAAATCTCATTGGATCTGACATCCGGCCCCTTTAACAATAAGAGGATTCCACCGAAAGAAAACACAAGTATAAAATTTAGTTAGGCTTGTTAGGATACCCTGTGTGAAACTTCTTCAATAGCTTCGGGGCTCTGACGTGACGTTTATGGACCCACTCATTTTGTGAGGCAGGGAGGTGTTTCCAGGCAACTAGGTACTGAGTTGTTCCATGATATCTCCTAGAGTCCAGGATCTCTTTTATTTCGAAGTGTTGTTCCCCCTCCACCATGATTGGAGGTGGTGGGGGGGGTATTTTTGGCCGTAGAGGTGACTGATGCTCTCTTTTCAGCAAGCTGCAATGAAAAATTGGGTGTATTTGCCTGAGGTTTTTGGGTAATTCTAATTCTACTGTTACTGGATTTATGATCCTTTTAATTGGAAAATGTCCTATATATTTTGGTCCAAGTTTTTTACAGGGCTGTAGGGACTTTAGGTATTTTGTAGATAAGTACACCATTTCTCCTATAATGAATGGTGTAGGCTCAACCCTTTTTTTATCGGCTTTTGCTTTGTATGCCCGCCTAGCTTCATCTAGTGATTTTCTGACTATTGGCCAGGTGTTTTGTAGGTTTTCCATCCATTCTTTCAGTGAAGGGATCGTTGGTTCTTTTGGGGTTAACTCTGGCATAGGGTTGAAACTTTGGCCGTTGGCTATTTGAAAAGTAGTGTAGCCTGTGCTGGAGTGGACTGCATTATTGTAGGCAACTTCTGCAAAAGGAAGTAAGTCCGTCCAATCACTCTGTTGGAAATTTAAAAAACATCTCAAAGATTGCTCAAGTACCGACTGGCAGCGTTCCGCTTGTCCATCTGTCTGAGGGTGATGGCTAGATGTCAGTCCCTGAGTGGTCCCTAAGAGGGATAAAAATTCCTTCCAAAATGCAGACATAAATTGCACTCCCCTAGCAGAGATGATGCGTTGGGGTGCCCCGTGCAATCTGTAAATGTGCTGGATGAAAAGTTTTGCTAAGGCCTTTGCAGTGGGAATTTTTGGGCAAGGGATAAAGTGCACCTGTTTGGAAAATAGGTCCGTGACTGTCCAGATAACAGTATTCCCATTGCTTTCAGGCAATTCCACTATAAAATCCATGGCTATTTCCCTCCAGGGGTCTGAGGGACTTGCCACTGGTTGTAACAGCCCTGGAGATTTCCCTTGCAACCTCTTTGCTGATGCACAGGTTGGGCAGCTGGCAACATAACTTTCTATGTCCTTTTTTATTGATGGCCACCAAAATTGCCGTTTAATTAAGTGTAAAGTTTTTACAAATCCAAAATGCCCTGCTGATTTTGTGTCCTGGCAAAGTTGCATGAAAGTTAGTCTTTGAGGTGTTGGTATATATAACTTTTCCCCTACCAAGGCAATCGTCTCTCATTGTGCACACATGTTTGTTTTTCTGAGAACAATAATCTGTTTCAAATCTTTTTCTGAATTCAAAATCCCAGTTTGGTGTCCAGTTGTGGTTTTTATTTTGGCTTGGGTTCTTGTGGTTACTGGCGCTGCCAGTTGTGACTCTGCCATTATTGGTCTAGAGTCTGTGGTTCGTGCGCTGTTATATTGGGGCATGCGAGATAGTGCATCTGCCAGGAAGTTCTTTCTTCCTGGTAATGTTTGAGCTTAAATTGGAATTGGTGAAAATGCTGGGACCAGCGGACTTGTTTGGGATTGAGTTTCCTGGAAGTTTTCAGGGCTTCTAAATTTTTGTGATCAGTCCACACCTGGAAGGGGATTTTGTTGCCTTCCAGGAAATGTCGCCACGTGAGTAATGCCCAACGTATCCCATAAGCCTCCTTCTCCCCTACGGGCCAGCGCTGTTCTGTTTCCGTGAGTTTCTTAGATGTATATGCACAGGGTTGCAATACTGCATCATCATTTTCTTGTAATAGCACAGCCCCCACTGCCACATCACTTGCATCTGCCTGTATTATGAAGGGTTTGTCCATGTCGGGGTGCCTTAGTACTGGTTCGGCAGAAAAAAGTCTCTTTAGTCTCTCAAACGCTGCTTGGCACTCCATTGTCCATTTTAGTGGCTGGCTAGGTTTACTGAGGATGTTCCCTTCATTTTTTAGTAAGTTAGTGAGGGGCAAGGCTATCTGTGCAATGAGGGATGAATGGGCGTAAAAATTTGGCAAGCCCAGGAAACTTTGTAGTTGCGTTCTTGTGCGGGGTGGTGCCCAATCTAATACTGCTTTGACCTTCTCTGGGTCCATTTCAATGCCCTGGGGGGATATGCGATAACCTAGGTAGTCTATCCTTTCCTGGTGGAATTCGCATTTTGAGAGTTTGGCATATAGGTGAGCGGCTCGCAGCTTCTTTAAAACCGCTCTGACAAGTTTGACGTGTTCTTCTTTTGTGTCGGTAAAGATAAGAATGTCGTCCAAGTAAACAAGGACCCCCTTAAACAGGTGCTCCCTTAGAACGTCATTGATTAATTGCATAAAGACTGCAGGGCCCCCTTGTAATCCAAATGGCAAGACTTTGAATTGCTAGCACCCCATGGGGCAGTTAAATGCAGTCTTCCATTCGTCCTTCCTTACTTCCTGATCCTTACTCGATAGAAGCTTCCTTTAAGTCAGTTTAGAAAAGTTCCCTTTCGATAGTTGAACAGCATGTCTTTCATGAGGGGCCAGCGGAGTATCGGTTGCTTTCACTGATTGTTTCAAGGGCCCTATAATCACAGCATAACGTAAAGATCCATCCTTCTTCTCTCTAAAAAGGACCGGGGCAGCCACTTTAGGCTTAGCTGGTTCAATGAAACCTCTCTCCAGGTTTTTTTTTATAAATCTTTCCATTTCCTCCTTCTCCTTTGGGCTCATGGAGTATAATCTGGGCTTCGGGAGTTTTGCCCCAGGCTTGAATTCAATGGTACAGTCTGTGGGTCGGTGGGGGGGCAGCTCATTCGCCCTCTCCTCACTGAAGACTTCAGCAAGGTCCCTATATTCCTCTGGTATTTCTGTTAATCTTTTTTTCTCTCCTATGGATGCTTTTTCTATTCTTGATTCTGGTAGCCTCCCTTGGGGTTTTAAGTCCATAGGGTCCCCCTTCGGGAATTTGATTTCTGTCGTCCTCCAATTTACCCAGGGGTTCCATTTTTTCAACCATTCCATCCCTAGAATCCTTGGGCATTCCATACCTGGGGTCACCACAAACGTTAAGTCCTCTTCATGGTTGCCCAGGGAGAGATGTATTGGCAAAGTGGCTAGGGTAGCTGTCACCCCCCCTGCTATGGATCCATCTAGCTGGCCAAATGAGATTGGTTGTTCCAGTCTCCTGGATGGGATGCCCAGATTCCCCACTAGTGTTGGGCTAATGAGGCGGCGGGTACAGCCAGAGTCTATTAAGGCTTTCACCTTCACAGCTTCGGGCATGGGGGGGATTAATATAGTCACTGTTTTGAAGATGGGTGTGATGCATCCACTTACCACGGGTTCGCCCTCCGAGCTGTCATCTGAGGCATCCACCGGCCCTGTGGTGTAGGCTGGAGTTCTTTCTCCTTGGTGAGCAGAAGTGGGGGGTTCTGCAATTTCCATCATTCTCATGGCCGTTTCTTTGGCTTAGCCGAATACTTTCCGGGTTTTTGTTATTGGGGATCTGTCTGGGTTGTGCTGGGGGGCCTTTGAGCGGCATTCTACAGCTCGATGCCCTTCTCTTCCGCACTTGAAACACCCCATTTTCTTCTTGGCTGTATCCGATGATTTCACCGGTTGGTGTGTCAGCTCAGGCGGGGGGCGGCTCCATTGTTTTCCTCGGCGGTGCCTCTTCAATATGTCGATCTCTGCTTCCTCTGCCAAGACGTACCATTCCTCAAGTCGATGTGGGTCCCCTCGGGGCAGGCAAGCATCATATAGATCATAGTTTAGTCCGTCTTTGAAATGGCCAAGGAGTGTCTTCTGGCCAATTCAGTTTGCTGGCAATGGCCCGGAATTCTTGTGTATACTCAGCCACTGGGCGTTTGCCCTGCCTCATCGTTGTTATTCTTTCACGGGCTTTGCGATCAGCCAGGGGGTCTTCAAATCGTCTTCTCAAAGAGGACATGAAACGGTTGAAGTTACTGAGTTCTGGGGCATTGGAGTCATGCAAGTTCACTACCCAATCTGCAGCTGGTCCATCCAGGGCAGATTGCACGATCCGGATGCGGGCTTTGTCGCTGGGAATGTCCTGCCCATATTCCTCCATGTAGCTGAGGACTTGGGTTAGGAAAAACCCCAAGCGTGTTGGCTCCCCTTTGAATTTCACTTCCAACGGTGGACGTCTTGGAATGGATCGGTGCCTCTGTTGTGGGTGGTAGTGCCTTCCGTCCAGATTGCCATCTGTGGTCCGGTAGGGGGTGGGAGCTCCTGGATCAGTAGATGTCCCTGGGGTTGCAGGTTCCACGTCCCCCTCGGTGTCTCTCCCTTTGCGGCTCCAGGAACTGGGGCAGCCGTAGGGTTCAGTATTCTCCTCTCCTAGGGAGCTGAGAGTTCTCTTCATCAGGTCAATAGCTTTCTCTAGGATCCAGTCTGAGTACGGTGCCCAGCTTTCTCCCTCTTCACTTGCGTGCAGGGATTTCTCCATCTCCTGCTTCCATTCTGGTTGCTTGGTCCCCCGTCTCAGGGTCACCTTTCTTGATTCCTTTCCCCACTCACTTTTCTTTCCAACGCCCATCGACCAGCGAGGCTTGTGGTCCTGTGTCTCCACCACTTCTTCTCCTGAGGAATCTGGCCTCTCGGATCCCAACATCTGGCAAGGTTCCAACTGGGTCAGCGGCTCTCTTTCCAGGGAGTTTTCCCCCTCTCTTTGCTCCATTGTCTGACATGGTAAATTTTTTGCAAAATCCCCCGGCAAGGGTCTTCCTTCCAGGTGGATTAATTTTGCAAGTCCTGTCTAATGTAAGGACCCACCCCACTTTGCATCTTAAGAAGACAGAACTCTTGGAATAATTCTTCCAACAGGAATCCTTTATTAAGAGAAAATGGTTGCAGGCATGCTAGACAGGACTTGGGGTTCAAGCTCTCCCATTCAAGGTTTTAAGGGGTTCCCCAGTAGTCCCACCCAATCAACCCCCCTTCCAGTGATAGTTTCAAGTATCACAATTCCATCCCCTTTCTTCTTCCGTCTGGATGGAGACTTCAGATAACTACATGAAAGGCAATTACTCTTCTTTGATATGTTAAAGCTTAGAGGCCACAATAAACACACATTCAGTCCTTTGAAGTGTGCTGAAGGAAGTGAGGGCCATAAAGCCCCTTTGCTCTCCCCCTTTTCTCCCTCTTATGGCAGAATCCAGAGAAGGCAGAATTGGGAGTTTCTATGTTTGATAATTAAAGATGAAATATAATTGGATTCTGACACTAGGCTTTTCTGCCTTTCTTTTCGTTTCTGACAATTCTGAAAAACTTGTTCTTTTAGGCACTTCTTTTTCTGCAGTTTAGCCTTTCTAGCACAATCTCTACAGATTGTGGCAAATGACTTGTAACCATCTTTGGTTATATGCTCCTCATTATTCCCTATAAATAATCCTTATATTTTTATCATTTAGAAATCTCTGTCTATATTCACATAGGATATGACTCGTTTTTATATGACTCCATTTTTTCGTAGTAGGGACTGCTTGTGATTGTGTCTTCATTGTTATGTTTTACAGAATCTCTGATCTTTCTTGCACTTTTTCTAGATTCCAAGCCAATGGTTCTGATCATTCTTCTGTCTCAGTTCACCAAAATCAGCTGTTGTGAACTCCAATGCACAAGTCTGAATCCTCTGTTGTTTCTTCTCTTGATATCATGAATTCAGGGATAACATCATTTTCTCTCAGTTTCCAATCACCTTCACTGGTTCAACAAATTTCTTCTTCTTGGATTAAGGATTAAGTTCAGAATAGCAGACATTTTTGTTCATTCTTCCATCTTAAAACAAATAAAGTTGTCAGCAAGAGTAGAAAGGAGTTTGTTGGATTCATGCTAATCCACATTTTGTTTAATTAAAACACATGAATATTTATTTATTATAAAATTTGGAGACCGCCATTTCACTCACAAAGCAACTCAGTGGAGAAGCATGTTGACAGAAAAAAGCATGTTGATAAGAAAATTCCATTTCCTGTTATATTTCAAGAAGTGAACACCTTAGATATACCTGGTCTTCTGGTTTGTTTTATAGTTAGCTCTTTCCAAGGCAGTATTCCAAAGCATTTCCAAATGCCTTGATATAGTGCTTGAATACAAAACATTTTCAGAAAACAACAAAATTTAGATGGCCCTTCCAGTTACAGCAAATGCTGGCTTCGCAGTTTTAAAATAATAAATATCAGAACTCAGATGAGAGCAAATGTCTAGGAAAATTCATGTCTCCAAGAAACAAAAGGGAGAATACTGATTGAAGATAATTTTTAGTTTCAGTTTATAATAATTTATGCTCTTTTAGAGAACATCAACAAAGATGATTAGGGGACTGGAGGCTAAAATATATGAAGAACAGTTGCAGGAATTGGGTATGTCTACTTTAAAAAAAATAAAAATTAGGGATGACAAGATAGCAGTGTTCCAAAATCTAAGGGGCTGTCACAAAGAAGAAGGAGTCAAGATATTCTCCAAAGCACCTGAAGACAGGACAAGAAGCAATGGATGGAAACCAATCAAGGAGAGAACCAACTAGAATTTAGGAGAAATTTCCTGACAGTTAGAACAATTAATCAGTGAAAAGGCTTGCCTCCAGAAGTTGTGGATGCTCCAACACTGGAGATTTTTAAAGAAGAGATTGGACACCATTTGTCTGAAATGGTATAGGGTCTCCTGTTTGAGTCATGGGTTGGACTAGAAGACTTCCAAGGTCCCTTCTAATTCCTTTATTCTATTATTCCCCTCTACATGAAAAAACGCCTTGTATGTCCATTATCAATGCCAAATGCTTCCTGCTATTTGTTTTTCTTCACAAATAAGAAACATCGAACCAAGAAAGCCACATTGGATGATGATTATTGATTGTTGGGAATAAATATAGGAAAGAAAAGCTTTATACCATATGTAAATATATACAAAAAGTATTTTTTACAAGAAAAGAAGAGAGAACCATCCAGGGAAGACCATCTTCTCTTTTCTTATCCCCAGATTCGACCACAATTAGGTTCAACATTACCTTCTTCCCATTACTTCATAAATAACCTGAAGCAAGGGGGGGGGAGGGTTGCAGCAGAATCCTCTTATCAGTTTACATTTATACTGTTATGCCAGATGCAAAATCATGTGTATTCAAATATTCATAAGCAGGCAAGGTCAGGACAAAGAAATGATTTTATTGCCTTTTCCCCAGTCAGTCATTGCAGTGTCAAATACTGCACTGATAATAGGCAGCAGCCTTGCCCCTGACTTATCTACTTCTTCCTGAAGTTATTTATCTGTATAATAACTGTTAATCCCATGAAACATTGGGGGGATTCAGTTTAATCTGGAAGTTGCTAAGTATAAAAAGAATGATTCATTGTATTTCTAAATTAAGCTTCAGTGAATGCACATTTTAAAAAGGAAGGGGGAACTTTTCCAGAAATCCACACTGGTGCCCAGTGAGAATCACTTTTTCAGCTTTCATTCCATGGAATAACTAGGGTTATAACTAGAATAAAATGGGATGACTTCATTCAGCTTCCTTTCTTTGTATACTTTTATAAGCTTTTTTGCAGAAAACCTTTGAATAAAAGAAACCCCAAAAGTTATTCAATTCGATGAGAATTCTTGGAGTGAGAAGCTAAACAAAGTGCAAGTCACAATAAAGCATACTTGTTCTGCAAAATGTTTTTAACAATTAAGCAAAAGCCTATACTGGTATAAGGTTTACCAGTAAGATAACTGCAATGAGATAGATCCAAAGCTGAATGCTACAACTGGATAGAAAACTTGTGCAGGAAAAAGAGAAAACAGCACTGTATCCTAGATATATAGTTATATGGGTCTGTATGTTTTAAAAATGCAAACAATGCAAAATGTGTGTGCACTTTAAAATGCAAACTGTGATCAGATTGTTATCTGGGTCATTTGTTTCTTGCCAGAGAATGTGGGTTTTTTTTATGGCTCTGTACAATTTCCAGGCACTAAAAACTAAAATGGTTTCTGCTAAGTCCTTTGATCGTGGGCGAATGATGAAGACTCATTGTGCAGTTAATAGCTCTTTATTCGTTTAACAGCAAAACCACAACAACGAGCAGCAGCACGCAGGCCTCTCTTTATCTGCCTAGAGCCCCGGACACAATGGCAACAATTAGCGGAGCGCTTTCACGCCTTGTGCATGCGCGCAAGGCTGGCGCCTCTCAGTCTGGTCCCGGGCAGCTTTTGGAATGTTATGTCCTGAGCTTTTGCAGGCTCAGGACACAACAGTTTCGTTATAGAATTACCCTCTGTTTAACCCAGAAGGAAATTTTCCCTAAAAGAAACTTTCCAAAATTTCACAAGATCTTGTCAAAAATGCCAATATCGTGGAAGATTTTATTATCTCGTGAGATATGGGTGCTTTTGCCAATGTCCAATTATATGTTTCCCAAACAAATTCTATTTTACAGAAGAAGTTATCTAGCTTTCAGACTAGCATTATGTGAATGCTAACATAAAGCATATTGAAACAATATATTGAAAGGACAATTAAAACAAATAGTTTCAAATTCAATGAACCAATTTTCAAAGGAACAATATTGCCTTACAATTTCTGTGGCTGCTGCCATTAGCAAAGTTTCCCACAAACAACTTATGACAAAAATGTGATGAAAATAAATAAGGATCTCAAGTCCTACCACACTCTGGCACAGAGCAAATTTAGATTTAATGCTGTCCATCGCTGTATTCCTGTTAATATCCTGTGATATCAATCCTCCTTAGGCAAACCAATTATTTGTGGTTCAGTTGCAACTGAAATCACAGAATGTTGATTTAATTGTTTGTGATGATGAAGCCCTGCAACTTTCTCATTCACAGGAATTCTTGCTTAATCCTATTCCCACATACTGGGTTTGGAGATCTCTTGTAACTTTCATATGTAGTCTTATCAACAAACCTTATTTTAATCCTTTTGTAAAACTTTTAGTCAATTTTACGATGCTGAAAATGAAAACAAGAATCTACACCCCTTCAGGTTTCACCTTGAATCCCAGTCTTTTGGTCAGAAGCATCTGCATTGCTAGCCACAATGATACCAATATGACAAAATTTGCATCATGATGTTTCAATGCAATCTCCAGCTCTTCTCTGTATTTGCAGACAATGTCACAACATATGATTATAATGATGCACATTTTATCATTGATGCTCTGGGCTCAAGTGAATCATCTCGCCATTCCTCCCCCCACACATATACAGAGTCTTTACACTGCACCTACAACAATTATAGTAGTTGAAAATAATACGTGACAGCAAAATGCTGCCACCGTCTAGCATTCAGTGAGAATTTCTAGGCAAGAAGAATGGTGTCTCAAACCCACCAGTTTTTCCACATAATGATACATAATCTCAAGTTATACCTTGAGCAGTGTTTTTGGTAGTACAAGTTATCCTAGACTTAGGACCACAATTTGGACTGGAATTACAGTTGCTAAATAATGCAGCTGTAAATGCACATTATTTAACAATTGGAATCCTGGTAATTCCTTTGCTGTTGTTAAGCAAATTTTACCGGAAGTTAGCTGAGGACTTGCATCAATCCAAGTTATTTCCAGCTTGGTCACTCCCAGCCATAAGCTTCAGTAAGGTATTGGACTATCTCTATCTCCCTCGTCCTGTCCACCTATCTCCACTACTCTGTCATTCCTGGCTTTTTGGCTGCTCTGCATCCAGTCTTTCGAGTTGCTTGCCATGCCCCAAGAGCTGCAGCTGCCCAGCCCAGGCCCAGTCACCCTTGTGACTCTGCAGTCCAAGACCTCTACTACCTTGTGCTGTGCCACTCCAGCTCACTTTCACCAACTTCTTGCTCCCACTGCTGATGAGGCATGCCTGGCTTGGGTGCTGGATCGAACTGGGGCTGGCTTCACACTGTTAAAAAAAAAAGAGAGTCAAAAACGGCTCCTAAGCTACAACATACCAGAATGCTCCTTTGCAAACACTCACAGGAGAGGCTGGGTTTGTCTTTGCACTGTGAGCAAAGGGGGAAAGCTAAAGCAGCTTTTTTTTTTTCAAAAGTTCCAACTTTAGAATTGCGTATTATTGAGCTTCTAGTATTACAGTCATATTCTGCCTTCTAATGTTATTGTTGGCTGTTTGGGCAATTAGCAGTGTCCTAATTGGCTGGTGCATTTTGCTCATGAATTATCCTTAGAGAGAAAGAAGTCTTTTCTCATCAGCCAAAAACAATACTACAAACTGTAGTAGAAAGTTTGTGACAAAGAAGGACACTGTAACATACCAACTATCAAGATTGGGATAATTTACAATATCTTACACTTCCAAAGTTTTCATGAATTCTTAAAGAGTCACTCCAATTATTAGCATGAAATACCCTCTAATGGTCAACTCTGGTCTGTTTGGTTTACCATTTAAAGAATCACATCTAATGTATTATGCAAACATTGGCATCTTTAAGACATCTATTTAATGCCCCAAAATGTCCTAATCATGAAATATATGAGAACCCGTTAATCTTGTGAGGCCATATGCAGCTTCAAGATGTGTAAGATGTAAATTAATGCCCTATACACTCAGTAAAATAAATGGATTTGCAGTTTTTTTAATGTAAAAAAGTTCAATGTGGCACTGAGCCCAGAATGGTAGAAGAAATTTAACATGTTAAAGGTGAACTTGTAGTACAGCATTGCCCTCCGAGAAATTATGCTTTCTGCAGAAAAGAATATAAATCAAGACAAGAAGTTGAAGGAGAAAACACATTTTCTAAGTGTTGGAGGAAAGAATTGCTTCTGATTTTGAACAAGGACCACTGTTATTATTTTCTGTTACAAGTGCCACATCACACAAAAAAAATCCATGGATTGAGCGTTGGGGACCCCTGCTTTAAACTATCATAAATCTGTTTTGGCAGTATAATAAAATATAGCCATAGTATAGGAAGGAGGCCTTGCTTCCCAAGGCAGAAGGTCAAAAGAGGTGCTATGAGTGATGCTGTGGCCTGTTGAAGAGGAGCAGCCATAGAAATATGCACATTCATTTAGCCTGGCTGTTTGTAATCATATGTTGAGCCCTTCCCTTATCTAGAATATGCCCATGTGCTGAGCACCATTCTTATCTTGGCAAGCAGAACTGTCCTGTTATTTCTTCTTCTTTTTTAAAAAAAAATTATATTATGAAACCAATGAAATGTCTACTAATGGGAGTAATTCACTCGGTTTGTTGTAGCAAGACAGATCTTTGGCAATAAGGGATTTGAAAATTTTTATTTATACCCAGTTTTTAAAAATTAGATTATCTTTCAGTGCCAATTGTTCATTGCCTTTTTTAAAAAAAATTCATTATTTGATGAATATCAATCAGTCAAGTTACACAGTCTAGTTTAGTTGCAAGGCATTTTTTATTTTATTTTATTTGTATCCTGCATTTATTAGTTTTATAAATAACTCACCTTCACTCTCCTACTTTCCTGCAACAACAGCCCTGGGAGGTTGGTTGGGCTGAGAGAAAATGCCTGGCTCAGGATTATCCATCTGGCTTTCATTATGTCTTTCTCTCTGAATTTTGCATACATATATACACAATAAAAAGCCATATAAATAAATATTGCATACAATAAAAAGCCATATAAATAATGGCTGAAGAGTGGTTAGTGTGGCCATGCCCTCCAACTGAGGATATCTTCTGTCTACAAGGCTCTCTGTTTCAAATCTGATTTAAATCCTAAAAAGACAGTAGTGAGGCAAAGAACCTGAAGTTGTCAACTAAAAGATCAGTAGCAGACCAATTTTCCTCACTTGATATTATACTTATATTTAAATAATAACGATCATTTCTAAGTTTGCCTGTCTATATATAAAGTATCTTTATGGAAAAATGTAGCCTCCTTTTTTCTTTTTGGCAATGCAGACAAGCTATGCTAACAATAGATGCTTCCAATCAGGAAATAAGAATAAATATACAATTCATGTAAAATATTGCCATGGGATGAGAAAAGGAAACAGAAATAAAGTAAAAAGTGGGGAAGTGTTGCTTCTCCTCCTCCAACATCCCACCCACTCCAAATAGTTTTTTTTTTTTCCCTTTGAGATGGCTTGCCTGGTTTGTCTGCTTAAGCTTGTCTTGCCAAGTTGTCTCCCAAACAGAAGTTCTTCTCATGGTTTCATAAACAACTGCAGGAGCAAGTGCTGATGGGAAGCTGATTTCAAGCTGCAGACAGCAAAATAGGGGGGAGTCATGTCTGAATTGTTTTTAAAGCAATGAAGAAGTAATATAGGAAGTTTAATAAGAGAATTGGATTTATTATTCTGACAAATGAATAAAATTGAGAAAGTCAAACTGTGACTAATATGACAACTCAAGGAAATTATTGCATCCAAGAGGTAGTATGTGACACTAATTACAGATTTGTTTTGTCATTAGGTGCTGATAGACAAGCAGTTTGTCTATTTAAGTTTATGAACCTTGAAATTAAGATGTAGACTAAAATGGGCTTGAAGGATGGTCTCCCATCTAGAAGATTTTTGCATATAGATTACCAGTCCCCAGCCTTTCTGGATCTGGGGACTGGCAGTGGTAGCAGGAGGTAGAGGTGATAATTTCATGTGCAGGTGACTCACTTGTGCAAATGTAGCGTTGTGTGCTTGGGCATCACTTATGTGGCCTGATTCCCAATGGGCTGCAGCCCGGCACTGGGCTGCAGACCAGGAATTGGGGATCCTTGGTATATATGATCAGTATAACCATTGCAGTCCACTAAAATAGAACCAGATTAGTTCTCCTGTAGACATTAATTGTGAATACTGTGATGGAAAATATGGTAAGACATCAAATTCCTCCACTTGTACACAATTTGACAAATAACTTTTATTCCAAAATAACATTCCTCAAGTCAGTACTGTCTCCATTGCATAATTAAATATTGATTGATTGGTTCACGTATAACTAAGCCATAGTTGACTAAATCAGAGTTTATTGCAAAAATTAAAATTGATTGAATACCAAAGTATATTAAGTCAAATACTGTTTCTATATATTACCCTCATATTAACATATCTTTCTGCAATGTATGCTTCCAAATATTCTCAAATCACAGTTTTAAATTCCAAGATTGTAGTAGTCTTTTGGCTACATATGCAATCGATCAGCTTTCATCTATACCAACAATGGAATGGGCCAGTATCTTTATGGGTGGTGGTTACAGCCCTTTTTCCAGGAAGTTTTTTCACTATCCAAGGAGAGAAAAGAAGGAATCAAATGTATTAATAAGGTTTAGATGAACTGATAAAAAATATAGTAGCCACATTTCTCATTTGCATGGTTCTCAAGTTGAAGGCAAATTGTACATACTATTTCTGTAATGCAGCAGTTGCACTGTAATTGGTGTAAGCCAGAAAAGGTTTAAAAATGTTAAGTTAAATATTTAAACTTGCAGGGTGCAAGAAGTAGGATTCTCAGACCTGCTAAGGTAAATAGAAATAAAGATGCTAGAAGGGAATCTGTCCCAAACACTAAGCAGGAGGGGAAAAAAATCTGGATGAGTCTTAGAAAGATAGAGTTACCAGTTGTCCCGCAAACTAGGACATGTATTTTTTTTTAATCTCACGATCTCTGCTCAGCAGGGATAGCCTTAAAATCAAATATTGCCCAACTTCTCCAGCAGCTTTTATATTTGGAAATTAGCAAGGTCTTCTCTATGACTTTAATTAGATGATTAGTACAATTAATTAATTCAATATCTACTGCCCAAATTGACAAAATCTTAATCAGTTACCTGATGAAGGCCTTTATCTCCCAGCTCTGGCACATCCCTGAGATTGATAAACCAGTCTTTCTGATGCTGAAAAAAATAATTTCATACACATGTAGGCCTAATGTTTTTGTTTGGAGTTGTTGGTTTTTTTGCAATTTTTCTCTGTAATTTTTGCCATGGATGCCAAGAGACTATGTGTTCTTTTCCTTCCATTTGTCCTCCTTTCCAATTGTCTGTGTCCTTCTTTGCTTTTTCAGATATATGGTAACTCCAGGAAAAGGTTAAAAAGCTGTGAAATTGTAAGCCCACAAGTAAAAGCACACATATCATTAAAGAGAGGAACAGAAGTTTAGGCTGAAAGTGTGAGTGAAAAAAAAAAAGATTAGGTTAGAAAGACACAAACTATGGTGGGATTAAGATAAAGAGGTTAAGTCAAGGCAGTAAGCAATAAGTTTAAAAAGATAAAAAAGGAGGCATTGCTTTCTGCAGCACATTATCCAGCTAAAATTCCACTCATTGCAGTTGTTAAGAGAAGGAGGCGTTTATGTTTGGGGGGGGGGGAGTTTAAGGGATTCAAAGTGTCTGTTGTTGACAGATCAATCAATAGACAGAAACTGGCAGTTTTCAGAGTAGGAAAATCACCTGGTGTACTACATTGACTAGAAGAAGTTCAAGGCTTGAATAGCTAAAGAGAGGAGTGGATAAAAGACCTGGGTCAGATGAAGCAAATGGTTTTAAGATTTTACCTGAAGAAAGCTGTTTGCCAGGAGCATTGCATCAATAAGGGACAGAAGAAAGTTCTGGTCGTATGTGCTTCTGAAATGCCCTGCATCTTTAAGGAGAATATTGAATCAGTGTCGTGTGACAAGCTAATTTTGGCAAGCCTCCATGCAGAAGACAAAAAGATTCATCTCACTGAATTCAGAGACAGACAGACAGATGTGGTTTGCCACTCTGTCTTCCTAGAACTGAGAGACATTGATTCTCGTAAGTTATTTAGGTGGTTTCATACCTATGGTAGGACTAGAACCTCCCAATTTCTGTCCTGAAAGCTAATTATTATATATAAACAAACCCTCACTCTTTTAAAGTTATTATTATATCTTCACAATATCACCGGTTTCCATACCTATCCACAATGATACCAAAATGATAAAATGTGAATTGTGAGATCACAGTTTAAGTTCTGACTTTTCATATTTCTTACTGGATACTGGGAAGAGAGAGAGAAAAATCCCTCCTCAGAGTTATCCTGCTCCCTTGCTGGTGGAAGATTCACAGGAACTTGTTTGAAGCAAATTACCAAGGAACTAAGTAACTAGTTTACCAAGAAACTAAGGGTTTCTGCTTGAGAAAATTAGCTTGTCAATCAGCTTGTCAAACCCAGGACCAGTTTCAACGTTACTGCAGCAGTTATGTCTATCCATGGAGGCACTGCTTGGATATACACAATCATTTTTCCCTTTTCTCTTTTTCTGTTTCTAAATTTTCTATTTTAGCCAGAAAAGGCCACCCAGCTAAAATGTGAGCTGTTTGAAGCTCTCATCCTTCATCTCATCAACAGCAGTAAAATATATAT
The DNA here is from genome assembly GCF_016545835.1 of Crotalus tigris. Classification (NCBI taxonomy): domain Eukaryota; kingdom Metazoa; phylum Chordata; class Lepidosauria; order Squamata; family Viperidae; genus Crotalus; species Crotalus tigris. Next base: position 6,118,997 of record NW_024096551.1, on the reverse strand, counting down.
GGATATTAAAATGGATGTTGATCTTAAAAATTAATGCAGAAGGAAGGCAATTGACATGAAACATGTTTTTGTGGTAAAAGGAATCTCTGAAGACATGCAGTTTTATACAATTCAGTTTCTTTTCAATGGAGATTAAGCTGGCATGCAAGCATCAAACTGTTAAGTTTTTTGCCCTGCAAGTTTATCAGCCTGTGAAAGAACAACTATCACAAGATAAAACTTACCCAGTCATAGAATGGCAAGGATATAAAAAGATTTTACAGAACTGCAAGCCATCAATCATGAGATCATTTGATTACCGGGAAGCTCATCTTGCATCAACATAGGGCTGCATTTGCATTAGTCAAAGCCATGTTTTCCTATCACAGGGAAGCATCTTAGGTAAAATGATTCTGGAAAACTCGGCAGCTATTGATGCTGTTGGATCATTACATCTGGAAACATCATTTGAAGCATCGGTGAAATGTAAAACAGAGGTTTTCTGCTGTCTTTGCAAGAAACAGCAATGAGACATTCTCTAAAATAACCTTGGCCATGGTAGCCTCTTTTCTTAGAGAAACACAATGCAAAGCATGTTTTGCAGAATGGTGGCAGAAGCAGCATTAGTAGCAGATTTTTAAAAAAGAGTGGCTTCAATTATCTACTTTATGGTAGAATTATACCTGACACCAAACAATAGGAAAACCTTGGTATTCATGCAATATACCTTTTCACCTGCTTATTTCTTACAAGTATTAATCAAAAATAAAAAAGCCTTTCCTCTTTACATCTAATTATAGTATGAATACACCCTGGCAGCCTCTTTCTAGACAGACCCTAACAACATTGTCTTCATCTCATCCCCAATCCATATATGAGGCAACTTAAAGTCATTTTTACCTTTTGGGGGGGGGGGTTCTGTCACTCCAACACAGTTTTGTTGTTGATACAATTTGCCATGTTTCACCAATGGTGTGTTTCACTAATCATTTGATTGCTGATACAATGAGAGTTGATCTCAAGATCTCATATTGGCCATGTTAACTTGCTACATGCTTCCCTTTCCTCCAGTTGTGGGTCACTGTCCTCCAAGGCCACTTCACTTGGACAGAAAGATTGATCAGGTATATGTTGAGGGCTGAGGAAGCAGTCCTCATAGCTATTGAGAAGTGTTAATAAAAGTTATTTATAAACATAGAAATTCTTTTGGAAGAACACTACACTTGTGTCATATTTTAGTCCTCCTATTAAACACCCAAAGGTGCTTTTTCAGGAGGCAACTGGACTTCCTTGTTTTTCTTTGAAGATGGTTCACTACTCATCCAAGAAGCTTCTTCAGCTCTGATTGGAAGGATTTATATTCTTTGCAGACAGCTGGTCATTTGCATCCTTTTAGAGAGTCATTGTGGCCATTTGGAGGTTCTCTGTGCAGACCCTTCTTGGCTGCAGGAATTTTTTCCCATAGACATTTATCTATGCACTTTGGGATGAACACTTTGAATGGTGCAGGAGCATGAACAGATTTCCAGAAAATATTGCAGACTACAGGAACCATTTGCACTTGAGGTGCAGACAACACAGACTCATCCCCAACAACTTGCGCCTGTTTTCAATAGTGAAGGGACAAAGGGCAGAAAACATCCTGCAGCCAAGAAAGCTCCACATTTGCATTACTCAGATGACCCTGAGGACACAACAAATCTCTAAAAGAATGCTAATGACCAGCTGTCTGCAAAGAATATAAATCCTTCAATTCCCCACAATCGTAAGAGATGAAGAAACTTTTTGGATGAGAAGTGAAATGTCTTTAAAAAAAAACAAGAAAGTCCAGTTACCTCCTGAAAAAGCACCTTTGGGACAACTATGACCTGGATAACTGAAAATCTCCATAGACATTCTCCTATTAAACAATATTACTGTGGCGCAGTGCTTTGTAGAAGCATGATTTAAAAGAAAAATAGTTGCATTCTTCAAATGGTAGATTGCAATTTCTGTCAGCATTGTCTGCATTACATATCTCCAGCTGCTTCAGCCAACAAAAGATTTTGCACAATTGAAATTTTAACTGTTTTGTCAATTTGTTGTGTTTTTTTTTAATTTTTGCAGGCTCAGGGAAATATCACCCTGACTAGGGAATCTTGACTTGTTTCATGAAGCTGCAATTTCTACAGCTACAGCTATTTGTGAAAGCACCACAGATTCCCACTATAGTGGTAGTAGATGCCATGGAGGTACTTATTGTTTCACATGTTAATCATATGAATCACACATAATATGGAATTACACATAATCAAATGTGTGATTCCAAAAATCCACTCTAGCACATGAGTTTGCTATAGTTGCTTCTTGCTACCAGCTATTGGGTCAGATTTTGACTACTTGATCCTTTGTTGCCAAAACTCCTAAGAAGGACAATGCTGTTGCTGCACTAATTGGGATCATGCTAAGTTGCAATAAATTGTTCCTTCTTTGTTCATTCTTTCACTAAATGCAATTGTTACTTTCTTAAACATCAGCCAGTGAGAGAAGCAGACCACAGGGGAACATTTAAAAATAAAAGTTACAACAATTGCTCTGCTGGAAGTCAGAAATAAGGCAGAAATTGAGATTCATTCACTAGAATACAGACATTCTCAAGAACACTGAAGACAAACTTAACAATAGGATTACCAGATGCGTGGGCTTCAATTATCCACAGTCTCTAAGTAACAGCAAACTAACTCTTTCCTTTTTTCTAGAGGCAGTTAATGTAGATAGAGGAGTGCAATGAAAATTGACGTGCAGGTGGCCAGATCTCTTCCAAAGAGAAGACATCATCATAAAATATAGCAGAGGCACAAGTCAGTCTACACAATGGATATGCCAGTTTTTCCAATACTTATACCACATGAAAGATAATCTACCTATAGGAGAACAGCAAGTTTCAGGTTTACAGTTTTAAAAAATTCTAATAGGTAAAGAAATTACCATGCATGAAAGTTGTTTTTAACTACCAGAAGATTAATGGTTCAAATGAACTTGTGTGGGGGAATGCTGACATCTAGTGTCCACCCCTCTATAAAATGGGCCAGTTATACCATAGGAATAGGAAAAAGGACCATAGAGTTGCAGTTCTAACAAAATATGGAATAATTGGTTTTTCCCTTGAGAGCTAAAAAGATGAAGACACTGCTGATGATGTCACTGTTTAGTGAGCATTTCTTAACCTCATATTGCAGGTTGGAATTTCAAAATGTGGCCCTGTTTAGCTTAATGTTTCTCTTAAAAAAGATTATATGCAAGTTATAAGATAAAAATGTAATCCACACTATAATGAAATCAATACAAAGGTCATTTATGGCACCCTCCTGAGGTAGGATTTAGTAGCTGCAGAAATAATCTGTATGTAAAGAGAGGACATTCTCAAAAATAACCCAACTGCAATTTAAAAGGGAAAAACCCCTCTTTGTTCAAATATGGAATCCAGGGAGAATTAGTACACTGAAATTAGGTATACTCTGGTGACCTTAAAATAAGTATCTATTAATATTTACTATTAATATTTTAATCCTTTGCCAAAGTTAAAAGTACGTAATTTGCTATAAAACAGTAAAAATCTTTAGAAAATAAAAATCTTGCTCCAAAGACACTACTAACCCCCCCCCCAACAACTCTTTTCCCAATTGTTTTATTTCTAGATCACAAACTACCAATGTTATGTAACCCAAGAAATCATTTATGAATGAAATAATTGCATATTTTTAGTTCACGTTCTTGGCTCTGGACATATTTCTAGTTCTTGTTTTACTGTATTCTTGTGTATACGATATTAATTTAGATCAGGATAAATCAGTGTGGATGGATTGGATTTAGAGGGATCCAATCAAGAATATGAGGGAAGTTGACATTTATTTTCTCTCTTTGCTCTCCATAAATTTCTTTTCCACTCTAGTGAAAACATCGAATAATGCTTTTGTTATACACAGAATTATTAAATTCATATTCTTTCTTTGACATCTGGTCATTTTACAACAAAATGTAGGTAGGATTTCAAGATTTTTTTAAAAAAATATGAATAAAATATTGAATAAAAATATTCATGGTGGCTCTGTTTCCTCTCTTTGGCATATATCTGTTGTCTCAAAAACCTTGATCAGAAAGTATGAACAATTATATCAAGCAGAACATTAATGCAACTTTTTTGAGGCAGCTTATTCCAAAGATTTTTCCTACAATGTGACATTTTTCATTGCAAGCCTTAGGGCAAACATTGTGGCTGATTTACTAAAACACCAAATCATCCTCTTTTATTGAGTTGGTCATCTCATTCGACCACCCTAGACAAGTGGTAGCTGAATGAGCTGAAGCAGTGGCAGTATCGCACAAACCTGATATAGAGATAGATGGAGCTGCAGGGCTGTCAGGGCTCAGCAATAGCCCCAAGATAGGCGCGCATGGCTACAAGCTGATCGATGCTTCTGCAAGGCTATTGAGGCTCAGCAGAAGCTCCAGGATCAGCACTGAGCTCCACCTGATTGGTGCTTCTGAAAGCAATGTGCAGGTGGAGGTGCACTGAAGAGAAAGGGAGGGGGGAGAGAGTAGAGAATCTACTGGGTGCACGCACAGGAGGCAGCGAGCCCCTAGTGTCCTAGTGCTCATGTGCTTGCCACCTCCTAGGTGCACACCCAGAGGGTGGGGCAGAGATGGCAGAGCAGCCCCTTGCTGGCTCCAGGGCTGTCCCATGGTTCTAAGGCTGACTAGGTTCCAGTTTTGATGGCTGCCACCAGGTTGTAGATCAGTGCCACACCCACCACCCACACCTCCATGGCCCGCTCACTTACCTAGCTTTGCAGCACAAGGCTTCCCTTTCACCAGGACCACCCTTGCCTGCCTGAGATAGCTACAACTGGTGGCAGCATGGCCACTGGCAGCGCTGGCAATCTCTCCCCCTCCCATCATCTCTTCCTGAGTGCAGAGGAAGGAAAGAGATGGAAATGAGAAGCAGGGAAGGAAGAATGGGAGGGAGGGAGGGAGGGAGGGAGAGAGAGAGAGAGGAATAAGAAGGAGAGAGGCAGGGAAGGAAAAAGGAAGGAAGAAGATGGGAATGAGAAGCAGAGAAAGAAGGTGGGAAGGAAGAAAGGGAGGGAGGGAGGGAGGGAGGGAGGGAGGGAGGAAGGAAGGAAGATTATACTGAGGAGGAGAGAAGCTCTGAGGGAAGTCTTGCTTTAGCACTTGGCCACCAGCAGCCCCCTCCTCCTGACTTCTCCTAGTGGTCTCCCATCCTACCACCGAGGATTCTTTGGTTACAAAGCCAGGCCTCCTCACAAAGAGAGAGAGTGGGTCTCTCTCTGACCCACACATTTTGCCCTCCCGCACCCACCATGAGCAACCTGGCCAACGAGAGCAAGCACACCAGCAGCAGCCTCGAGGAAGAGGTAAGTGCAGCCAGGTGCCCCCTTAGGGAAGCAGGGTTGGGCTGGGATCCCAGTACCCTGGGAGCTTGAGAGCCAGGCTGGGCACTTACCCTCTACTGCCCAGGGCTCCGGGCAGCCTACACCGCCATCCAGGGGACTTCCGTGTGGTCTGAGAGGGATGGCGAAGCTCCTCTCATGGACAAGGGATTGGCACTTGCCCTGGTCTTCCCTTCCTCTCCTGGAGACATTGGATCCCCCCCAGCCCCACCTGGGCCACCACAGACATTCCCGAACAAGCAACATCAAGATGGCCATGCCTACCCCAGCCATGCCCACCTGGCCTCCCAAAGTCAACCACAACCCTGATGCAACCCTCAATGAAATCAAATTTGACATCCCTGATATAAAAGGAGGTGGTTTTGGTGGAAGAGGGAAAAAAAGACAACAGGGAAAGAGAAGGGGATGGAGAAGAAGCTATGAAAGCTGTACTTTTTTACAGTTTTTTTTACAGTTTGTAACATTTTATTAGATTATAGAATAAAATACAAAAATACAAAAGCAAATAGTAGGACACAGTGGGGAAGAAGGGGGGAAGTGAGGGAGAGAAGGGAAAAAGTAAAGGCATTGATTTCTGACTTTTTCTGTTGCAGTAGAATGAAGTATTAACATTTTTACTTTTCCATAATAGTATAAAGTAGCCATTTCTATAACAACAAATCAATCTAATCATCATCAAGTTTTTGACACCTTGCTAAGCATTGGTGGTATTCGAATATTGTCATGTCCTAAAAGTGGTACAATCTGTGAAAAAGTTGAAAAGCTCTGCTCTATAGTGGCGTGTTCTAGAAAGTAGCAGTGAAGTGCTGAAGAACTGAGCTCTGGATACTCTGCAATTTGCCTTGCCTTCCTTAAGGGAGAGTGGGGAATGCTGGCCCTTTCGTGGAGCAAATGTAGGACCTGATTATCATTTGAATAGGTTTCTGTATACAGAATACAAAGAGGAGGTTGGAATGGGGAGCAAAGGCAGTTCAATTGACTCTTCTACCTTGAGCCATTTTGGAATCCTAGATGAGAGGGGGAAAAAGGAGACAGAATTATTGTGAATGTATAAAAACTAATTGGCAGTATATAGTACCACTTTGCATTACCAGAATTGGTTTACCATTTAATAGGGTGGAGTAGTTTTATTTGGTACCATAAAAAAAAGTGAATGGATAAAGGCCTTAACTAGAAGAAATAAATTACCTGGTCCCATATAAGTCAAGCTTGAAATTCACTTGATGTAGTGGGTAAAGCATCAAGTTAGAAGGCAAGAGATCATACTTGGAAGCAGGATACGGGACCGATAGGGTTTTTTTTTTTTTAATCACTTTAATGAAACTGGATGAGAATAATATAATCCTAATTATTCTCTTGGCTTTCCAAGAGGCTTTAGATAGTATATAAACAATTGCCCAGGAGTGGCTGGTCTTTAAAACACATTTTCTCTTGTCCTTAAAAGAGAACATGGAGAATTTTTTGCTTGGACTTTCAAACTATTGATGAATGTTTTTCCATAGCATTGTTTTATTCTTTGTGCTATGCAATATCCTCATAATACTGCTGGCAGAAATCTATTGCCACCAGCATGCTAATAGCAGATGCACCGATTCTTTGTACTGCCTTGAGCTGGACTGATAATATAGCCATTTTTGTATTAGAAATCTGTTTTATAATTGTATGTGTGTAACAGTGTGTGTTTCTATTAGCTATCCTGAGCACTATATGAATGAAAATGAGAGTAGAAACAAAGTAAATAGTCTTTGAAAAGCCAAAATATTATTAACACTTCGGTATCCCTTATTTCCCTTTTTTCCTAACATAATAATTATATCTAAAATGCATATATTATTCCAACAGTAACAGTCTTGTATTTTCCACATATATTCTATTTCTTAATCTAATAAGTCATTCATTAATACAATTTCTTCTCTTATCACAAATCCCTCTTATTCTCCTTCCATTACAAAATAATTATCCTACCTAAAATAAAAATATTGCTCCACAAAATACATTTCTACTATTTTAGATATATATTCTATCAATCAATCTATATCTATAAAAAATCTTTTTAACCCATTAGGTAAAGTTTAAATCCCCTCCAAATAATTATCATATCTAAGACAAACATATTATTACAAAAGATATCTTCTTACTAAATTCACATACTCCATTAATTATTAAATCAGTCAAGATCTCAAAAGCCTTTTTAACCCATTAAGTGAAATTTTAAGTCGAATTTTTAAATCTAATTCTGGCTTTCTTTCTGTGCCAAACCGGTTTCCGTAATAAGGCTTCTGTATCATCAAATCTCAGTATTTGAGTAGGGGTATTTATCAACCCGTCAGTCTGGTCAAAGTTCTCTTCCCCTTCTTCCAGTATCCTCTGAATGGTGTAATCAGTTTTATTCCATATTGTAGTTACTAGTTGATTATCCATGTTATCACAGTTTTCAGTAACTCATGTCTGGAAGTCAGTTCCTGTTGTTTTTAACACTGCAGGTATCTCAGTTAAAGTCATTCTTTGGTCGTCAAGGTTCTCCATAAATTGTACGTTGGGTTGTATAATATCCTCTTCTATGTTAATTGATTTCTTTTCTGTTATAGCAGGGGGTTGGACTAGATGACCTCTAAGGTCCCTTCCAACTTTACTACTATTACTATTTTTTGACTTATGGCATAATCATTTGGAGTCTGAAAATCAGTTTGAAGTTTTGGGGCAAGAGTTTTTCTAAAACTGATTTGCTCAATAGCTTCCACAATTTTTCCCAGTATAAGTTTATAAATGAGTTGTGGGTATGGTTCCTCCATCTCTTTAAGTTGTGTATATTGTTGCATACAGGCCTCTTTGGAGCTAATCTGTTCTTCCTCTATTGTTCCTTAGCCTATAAATTGATCCATTAAGATTTGAGATTCAATTTGTGGTTCTGTGATATCATCTTTAATATTTCTCCAAGATTTCATATACTCCGTAGCTTCCAAATTGTTTTCCAATATAAGCTCATAATCAAGCTGTGGGTAAAATTCCACCATTTCAGTGGTGAAAGGTGTTTTAATGGAGGCTGTATTTATTAAAAGTCAACAAATATGCACCTCCACAATTTCTGGTATGCAAGTTCGCCACCCAGCTGTTTGAAGACCTTTTCCCTTTTATTATCATCTGAAGGTCAAATCCATCTTCAAACACCAAATACAGTTGCAATAACAACTTTTGCCACAAAATGTCCTCAGTAGGCTGTAAGATCTTTTTTTTCCAAATTAATAAAATTTTATCTCATTAGGAAAAAAAGCAGATATCTCCAACATAATAAGTAAAATAATAATAATGTTCTATGATAGCAATTTTTTCAGGACCTCAAGGTATCATTAAATAGTTAGTAAAAGTTAGCTATTTTATTTCTTTTGTTTCCAGAGCTCTTTTTCCCAAGTAAACAGATGCTGCTCTCTTAAAGCAGGGAAGTAGTTCAGAGGCTTTTTACAGGAAAATAGTTAGGGCAAAGAGAGGGAAGGAAAAGTCTCACCCGAATCCTCCAAGGTGGTTCTTTATGCTTAGCTGTTCTTCTGACTTTCAGCTGGTGCGGCTAAGTGATCGGCCATATTACTGGCTGATCTTTTCTCCGTCAGCCCAAAGGAGCTGGCTCGGACCGCAGAAGAAGCTGCCGCCCTTCCGCAGTCAGACGAGGGGCCTCCTCAATGGTAGTCACCCTTCCAGGGTGACTTTTTGACCCTATTGAGGGTCTACCAGCTGAGGAAAACTGGCCGGCAAAGAGACAGCTCTCTCGAATAACCACCTGTGCCGCAATCCGGAATGCTGTGCAATTCAGTTTTGAGGACACCGTTCTAAGAAAAATATGCCTTCTGGTACTATTAAGGTCAGCCTTTGGATTCACATATATCCTTCTTTCAGAGTTATGATATGTTTATGATAATATGAAAAGATCCAACTTGCATTTACTGAGGATGGGTTCTCCCAATAGAACCTCCATCTCATAGGCAGCTGACTGCTGAGTCTGACTGAAGTTTGTCTAAGGCAGGGATCACCAACCCCTGGTCCATGGACCAGTACCAGGCCGCAGCATGCCAGAAACCAGGCCATGCAAACAAATGAAGCCCCATCTGCAGGATGCAGGCAGCATATGAAACTACGCCCTCTCTGATCTGCAGAAAAACCTCTCTGCATGGAACCAGTCGCTGGTGTCCAAAAGATCACTGATCTAAGGCATGACAGTAGTATTTTCCTTGGGAGACTGAAAAAGATTGTCTGGATAATACATGGAACAAGGGGGAGGGGAGGGGAGGGGGAGGGGGAAGAGGAGGAAGCTTGAGATGACATAATCATGGGTAGAATTTACATAGCTAGCTTGTCAATAAATAGTAGTAACTGTGAGAGAGATCTTGGAGTCCTAGTAGACAATCACTTAAATATGAGCCAGCAGTGTGCTGCAGCTGCCAAAAAAGCCAACACAGTGCTGGGCTGCATTAACAGAGGGATAGAATCAAGATCACGTGAAGTATTAATACCACTTTACAATGCCTTGGTAAGGCCACACTTGGAATACTGCATCCAGTTTTGGTCACCACGATGTAAAGAGTACAAAGAAGAGCAACAAAGATGATTAGTGGACTGGAGGCTAAAGCATATAAGGAATGGTTGCTTGAATTGGGTATATCTAGTTTAATGAAGAGAAGGATGAGGGGGGACATGATAGCAGTGTTCCAATATCTCAGGGGCTGCCACAAAGAAGAGGGAGTCAAGCTATTCTCCAAAGCGCCTGAAGGCAGGACAAGAAGCAATGGATGGAAACTAATCAAGGAGAGAAGCAACCTAGAACTAAGGAGAAACTTCCTGACAGTGAGAACAAATAATCAGTGGAACAACCTGCCTCCAGAAGCAGTAAATGCTCCAACACTGGAAGTTTTTAAGAAGAGACTGGACAGCCATTTGTCCGAAATGGTGTAGGGTTTCCTGCCTGAGCAGGGGGTTGGACTAGATGACCTCCAAGGTCCCTTCCAATTTTACTACTACTACTACTACTACTACTACTACTACTACTACTACTACTACTATTATTATTCTTTTGCAATGCTGATTTAGTTGTGAGAGAGACTAGAACTCTTGCTTCTACAGCTTCTTCCTTTTTTTCTTTTTCCTAATTTAGCTGGTTGATTTACTAATCTACAAATCAATCTAGAGAGTGTGAACTCTCAATTTGAGGATCTCCTTCAGCTTTATCACAAGTAAGACTTAGTTCTTCTGCATGGTGGTCACTGCTCTTGGAGAAGCTCTGACTGCTCATCTCCTCTCCGCAAGGAATATTGTCTTTAATAGTTCAGTATATATCATAGAATATAACTTGGCACAGATATGTCTGAAATGTATGGCCATAGTTTCTTCTCTCCTATGTCTTTGGATAATCAGAACCGTAAACACACTATGATTTGACATATGGATTGGTAATGTGATTTCTCAGATTTCAGTTCATTTTCTTCTCTGCTGCACAAATCTGAATGACCACCAGATGGTAGCCAAGGAATGCAAAAAAAAAAAAAGAGAGAGATAATTCTTTGCTGCCACCCAGTAAGTTGATAGGTTGATAGATCAACAGAAAAAATATATGGATGTATCATAGCAGAACATGTTTCTTTCATACACAAAACTCCCATTCATGAAATCCAATTCCAAAAACGCTTAGGCAGCATCTTTATCTAGCATTGAAGCATCTGCTAAATTGCATTTAAGAGAGGTGAACCCTTTCTGACATCTGTTGATTGTTTGGTCAAATAAGTCAACAGTCCTTTGGGGGGAATGCAAAAAGCAAAATAATAATAATGAATGAAATACCCAGAATCTACAGTACTATCCAGGCAAACATTCTTTTATAGTGATTGTTTGTGATTATTCCCACATTTCATGAATTTATATTTAAACCAAGAAAAGCTGCCAATCAGCCCTTATAGTGCTGTATAGAAGAGTTGTATGAACAGCAGAACAGCCTAGCCCTATTTTGGATATATATATTAAGAGTACATTATTAGATAACCATGAGTTATAGTAATAAGATTTGCTGCTAACTCTGAGAACCAAGGAAAGCACAGCAAAGGAGCTATGTGGATAAGCCATCACTCCCTCTGGCTAAATATTCTGATTAATTTTCTTAGTGGATCTTCCTCTGGTGGAGCTGTAATAGATATAATAAAATGTTGAATATGTAATTATGGTATTGACTAAACTGAATGACATTTTTTGCTTGGAAGATCATATCAACCTGACTTAATTTGATGAGGTTGCGTAGTTGGTATGGATCAGAGTCCTGTTTTTACAGAAATATAAATGAATTTTTAAAAGGCAGCCATTTTAGAAATGCTCCAGGAAAAAGAAGTGAAAAATCACTGGTTTGTATCCATACACTCAATGAAGCCACTTTCTTCTTTTTTTCATCTCCCATCTCCCATTGATAGTTTTGCCTGTGCTTTATATTCAGATAAGTGAATAATGCATACCCCATATATTTAGACAGGCAGTATAAATCTAAAATAAGTTATACTGCTACTTTCAGTAGTAGCTTCACATTACATAGCTCATATGATTTGGCCACACTAATACTAAATAGTAAATACTACTTTTATAAATAGTTTAGAAAGAATATAACTAAATGGTTTAATAATACAAAAAAAACGAATCAATGGTTATGAACAATAAATTATGCAGAAGCCTGGATTGATCCAGGAGAAAGAGAGAAAGCAGTAGTGTCTTGGATTCAGAATGAAGCAACTGATAGTACATAATTCAGTTGTCACTTGCTATTATTTGTAGATCAAGCTAAGACAGAGGAGAAAGGGCTAGAAAGTTTGACAGAAGTGTTCAACCATGATTATATTCTGCAATTTGCTTTACGTGGTGTGGCTCTTAAAGACTATCTGAAAATTTCGGTTAACCAAAATGAGGTAGTCCATATGATTATTGGCTAGTTCCATTATTGCCATATTAGCCATTGCTATAAGATGTTCCAAAGCCATCAAAGAACACAATGGCTGGATACCATCAAAGCTGACACTAGCAAGAGAGTAGAAAAACTCAAAGAAGTAGTGCAAGATTGGAATATGTGGGGAGGCCTGGCCCATAAAATTGTTAAGAGTTGGACAGGACTAAATGGATAAAATCATCATCATCATCATCATCATCATCATCACTACCACCACCACCACCATCATCATCCAAATTGCTATCACTGTCTAGGAAGCCTCATATGCTATATACGCTCAGGATCTGGGAATTTAGAAGATTGCCTTTCACAAGAAGATCCCTGGTTCCCTTTTATTATAAGAAACTAAGAAAGCCTTATCAACAGTGGATATTTTCTTACTCTCAGAGATTAATTATAGTCTGATCTTCCACAAATTAATAAAGTCCTGGCTCTTTTGGAAGATCTTTTGAGAGTGATTAGATCCAGCCTTTGGAAGCAGAATATTTTTTATTACTATTATTGTGTTTCTACTCATATTATTTTGTTATTATGTTTTATATTTTGCATACATATAGTCCTTGATTTACAATCATAATGGAGCCCCAAATTTTCACTGTAATACATGATAGTCATAAGTCAAGGCACAAACATGAACAACCCAATTTTATGACCTTTCTGAAGTTGGTCATAAAGTGAATGTGATGGTAACAAAGTGAACATGGCAGTTGTAAAGTGAGTCCATTCTTTCTTATGAACATTTTTGCTGAAAACCAGCAAAAATTTATAAATCACATGCTGCAGAATGTTGCAACCATTCATAAAAGTGAGCTAGTTGCCAAGAGCTAAAATGCAGTCATATGACCATAAGGCAGTGCCTTTAGACTCGTAACTGGGTTGTAAGTACTCCTTGCATTACCTGAGTCCTTTACAGATAGGAGCAAATAATAAACCAAATAAATAAATAATCATTTTTTTTTTTTGAAAAAGGGAGAAATATGTACAATAATAATGTTTGCTGCAAAACCAGTGGGAGTTTTTGAGAAGAAAGGAAGATGTGCTAAGGATTTGTTCCTAAGGTGTGTAACTAAGGGAATCGGAGGAAATAAATTCCTTGGAAATGCTAAGGTAAATAAGGTAAGGAAAAGAGGTGTAAAGGGGCCAACTTTAACAACACTACTCTGTTATATATGAAGGGAGGAGGAAAATAAACTACTAGCTCTGATAAGGTCTCTTTTCATAGCACAAGGAGATTCATCCTATTGAATTGAATTGTTTAGCATTGCCTAAAAACATTTTTCAATCGATACTGTAGTTATTTTTCTAAACCAAATAGTAAAATAGAGTTGTTTTCTATTTATAACTAGAGGTTTTAGATTTTTACTATTGGAAAAGAAAGATTAGCTCCCTTAGAACTATACTCTTGTGGCAAAGCGTTTTTAACTTTCAGCTGTTTTCCCTGAACTATGTATCAGAGTAGTACTTAAATTGCCAGTAACAATATCTTAATCCAATGTTTGCAAGGATGATATACTCAATAGAGATCAGATTTATAAACTTCCTAAAAATGGTAAATCTAGAGCTTAATCCACATATAGGCCAACCTTGTATTACATAGTACACTGTTTGCAGTGCTTTAAATGGAAATAAACATGAGTTATCTCAATCTTATTCAGCTGCATGTCCTCTAGATGTGTTGAATTGTAATTCCAAGGAATCTCAATGCCTAATGGCTGGAAACCTTGGAAGTTATAATATGTCTGAAGAATATTTATTTTGCGAAGGGGTGAGCTAAGCGTGCCCCAATCAATCTAATCTTTAATAAACTCTTGATATTTTTAATTGAGCATTTTTCTCATCCGTTTTCTCATTGGACAGCATTAGATAAAGCTGCTATTTCTCAAATGCCAGAGATTCCCCATTGTGATGTGAATTACTCTTTAATCAGTAGAACAATTGCAAGAAAAATAAATAAATATTAAAGCAATCTAATAGAGGGTTGCAAAACAATTCCCATCCCAAGCTGGAGTTCTATTAGCACTTGTATGATACTACAAACAATAACACTATTATTTATAATATTAGAAACAGTTATGTCCAAAATTAGAGAGGAACAACATCACAGTTACTATAAAACTCGAATCTTCAAATTGCTATGTAACTAATTCATTATAATTAAAGTATAATATAAGTATAATATTGAAGCTATAAACACAAAAGGATAATTTTCAGTAATAAAAATTATAGTAGTAAATATCTATGGTTATAAAAGTAGTAATGTCATAAAATCTAAAACAAATTGCTAACACCTGCTAAATTTTGACCACAGTCATACATAAACTATCAATCATATATGTTATAAAAGAGTTACAATAGGAAAATAATAAACAATGTTGATCTCTATAGCCAGGCATCCTACTTAGTAAAAGAGGAATAAAAAAACATAGAATAAGCAGTAAAAAACCTTAAGTAGCAATCTTAAAAATCTATAATCTACAACATGCCCACTATTGTTTCCACTTGCCCAACATTACAAGGAGAAACATGTTCTGATAAAAGGATCTTCCTATACTTTTCATCTAATATGGTCAAAAGGAGGACACACAGCTGCAAGCTACTATGGCAGCGCTGGTATGACTACACTACATTATGACTGCACTAATTATGTAAGATATGCAGCAAATAAAAGTCATTATAATCTATGTACATTGTATCTTGTTTCAGAAGGATTCTTGCCTGCTCATAACCCAACTGAAGTAGACAATAAAGACACTGATAAAGAGATACTGGTTTCCTAATAGACTGATGCTTATTCAGCATTAGCGGAACTAAGTTCACTGAAAAAGAGTAATCATAGTCAAAACATAGAGCACAGATAATCATGTTCTGGCCTCCATTTTTATTAAGTCTGCCTCCCATTGTAAACCAGTATTGGACATATAGCTAATACTGTAGTGGTACATGAGAAAATCTTCAAAAATGGGATAAGGAATTGTTACCAAGTGAATAGTCAGAAAAAGGAGGGCATTGCCTCCAGCAGCAAAATAAGTGGGAAAGAACCCTCAGAAGCCACGCTCTCCAACTTTTCAGCATGTAAAGGAGATGGTGAGAGACTTGTCCTTTCATACTTGCAAGATTCTGTTAATATAGTCTTATAATAAAATCGAATTAGCTCATTTGGTCATGTTTCATGTTTGGTCTATCTTAGAAGACTGAGGCTCTTGAAAATCTGCACTAGAAGAACTCCAAAGGGACAAAGTTAGAACAAACTTCATCTAGGATTTACAAAAGAGTTGCACAATTGACTTGGCACTAAATAATTTAAATTCTACAGATAAATAACAAACTCGTTTGGTTCAAAGGAGTCTTAGAATGGTGGTAACACACTTCTGTACATTTTGTGTAATGTAATTGCTTCAAGGTTTTCTAAAACCATAAGCATAAAAGATTACCCCCAAGTACTTGAATCATGACACCTGCTTGAGTGTGTTTCCATTCATGTGCTAGAGTTGCATCTCTGGTCTCTTGGGAATGAACTTCAAAAATTTTATTTTAATTATTCCCATTTCTTTTGCCTTATGGATACATACAGTATACACATAGAAAGAGGAAGAAACTGCATGAATAGTTTTGTTTTATTTATGTACAGCATGACTTTTTATTATTAGTTACTTCTTTTCCTTCTGCCCTTAAATTTAACTTATCCTATGGCAAATGTTGAAGAGAATACATAAGTGATGCAATCACAGAATCTGATTAGAGTTCTATATTGTTCTGTAAGGAAGCAAGACTTCCGCTGTAATTACTTAAAGGGAGCAGACCTTCTCAGGCATCTGACATTAATGGATGGAAACCGTAACAATATTGGCTTTTAAATTAATTTTTTCCTGTCACAGAAGATAGGATAGAATATTTTGTGGAATATTCTACCAGCGTACAATCAAGTCTTGGTTACCATATTCCTTGATCTAAGAGCACAAGCAATAAAGTCTTGGAGCACCTCTATCTGTGATGTCTTCCAATAGCATTTGCATGATCAGAAAAGAAAAGAGATACTTTAAAGTTTATTTTATATTCATGTATTGATTGTTTTTGTTTGTGAGATTTATCTCCAGAAACTCAAGGCATTCTACATAGCACTTTTTATTCCAATTTTTCCAATAACAGTTCCATAAGGTAGTCTGGGTTAAGGAAAGAGAGACTGCAGCTGAACCAAAGCATTCATGGCTAAAACTAGATTCGAACTTAACTTTATCCAATTCTAGACCAATACTTTAGTTATTAGTATGTCATTGGTATTGCTCTGTAATAGAAGCCACAATATCATATGTTGTAACAATATTGAACATATTACATTGCTTCCCCCTACCAGCTTAGATTGCAAAATAAATATAATTAATAAATCAGAGATTGCATCTTTTTCCTTTCCGTCTTTTAGATATACCCAGTTCGTTTGTTTATCTAAATCTTCCCAGATCCAAACTGACCTCTTTTCCCAGACAAAGCTCCTACAATCCCATCTAACCCAAAGAATAGAAGCCTCCTTACCAGCTCACAGTCCAGCCCAAGGGCAGCCCTTACAAGGGAATTGCAATACAGGGAAATCTCCAAAGTTACATTATCAATCAGCCTGATTATTTTCAAGATTCCAACTCCTTAACAACAGGCTTCCTCTGGTATCACTTCACCTAACTATAGAAATAACCCCAGAGATAAAGACAAGAATCTATCTAGCTTCCCCAAACTGGCCAACAAATCATATTCCTAGGATTTCCCACATTATAGAAGTCACATTTATTAAAGTCTTTGGTTTCCCATTACTGTTGTTGTTCAGTCACTAAATCATGTCTGACTCTTAGCAACCCCACAGACAATAGCACACCAGGTTTTCCTGTCCTCCACTGTCTTCTGGAGTTGGCTCAGATTCATGTTTATTGAGTTAATGACATTATCTAACCATCTCATCCTATGCTATCCCCTTCTCCTTTTGCATTCAATCTTTCTTCCATTGTTCATAATCTCTCTTTCTTGTAAAGGAGACACCATCAGTCATTGCAATAAACCTAGTTCTTTCTGTTCTTTCTGAGTTTTTACACACTTCTTCTCATCCACATTAGCAAGTGCTGACTGCCATACATGCCTGTGGCTGGCAAATGAGCAAGTGACTATAATAAAAAGTTGATTTGAGTACATCTAGAAGCATTTAAAGGATACTTAAATAACTGTAGGTCTGCAATCAGATTTACAGCATGATTGTTTCAAGAAACTTGTCCCTCCCATTTGTGAAAATATACTCATATCACACATACACGCATATACAGACACACACAGTCATGCACTGTCCTTTAATTAAGTTGTGCAGTGCGATTGATTTTATATCCTCTCATTAGACTATCTAATTTATGCATAATAGTCTGCTTGGTACATAATACATTAGTGTCAAAATCCTTAAGCTATAATGAAGATCACACAACAGCAAGGAAACTGTGGGAAAGGTCCCTCTTTGTCACATTTAGAGAGGTGAAACTAGAATTTCTAACAATAGATCACAAGATTGTTTCTCTTCACTCTGGAATTAAACCTAGAAAAATACATTGCAGATGGAACAATAAGACTTCGTTATGACTGCATTTTTAAAAAATCCTTATTTTGATAGATGTCACTGGATGGAAGGCCCAAGTAACAAGTGAGAGTTGTTCCCCTGAGAACATAAAGGCTGCCACGACAAAAACATAACAATGAAAAAGATACCCATTGTGAGATGTCATTCTGAATCTTCCATTTTCAGTTGTTGCTGTTGCATAAATATATGAATCAAATGCAGTGCTTTGAGATAGCCAGGTATCAACTTCACTTTGCATCTCTATTATTTTTC
The DNA here is from genome assembly GCF_016545835.1 of Crotalus tigris. Classification (NCBI taxonomy): domain Eukaryota; kingdom Metazoa; phylum Chordata; class Lepidosauria; order Squamata; family Viperidae; genus Crotalus; species Crotalus tigris. The sequence goes on along the minus strand of NW_024096551.1, from coordinate 6,100,750 downwards.
CTTTTTTTAAAAAAAAGAAAGAAAAGAAACTATAATGATATGGCTGAATCCTAAATCTTCCCTCCATTTTTATATAGGCCGTATGATAACATTTATACACTGTCTATTGTACCGCTTATTTCTGCAACAATAATAATGACAACTATTATGGTTCACCATCAGTGTATCCTGGATTATTCATGAAACATTCCAATTAATAGAAAAATATGGTTAAAGTCCACAACATTGATTTTTAAAAAGCAATTTAATTATTTCATTTTATTATAATATCTGTGTGCCACTAACTTCCTTTAGTAGTTAGACCTATATGGCTCATAGGCTGTGGATTGTCCATTCCATTATAGGTAGCAATCTATGTATATAAAATATACTGTCTATGAAATAATAGCACTATATTTTTGATATATCTTAATATATAAAACTGTGATGTATGCTGCAATTCATTGAATCAATTTCTATGCTACTTAATATTATTTATTTGACTGATATCCTGTGCTTTCTCCTGATAATTAAAGCTGTTTAAATGAGGATGTTCTTCCATTTTATCATCACAATAACAATCCTATAAGATAAATTAGGAAATGAAAGACAGCCTCCAGGTCATGTAATTAATCTCCACAGTGAACTTGGACCTACAACATTTAAGATACACTGACTTTATTACCATTTGAAAATATCTCAGTGTGTGATTGTTCTATGCTATTGAAAGAATTAACAATTTAACTGATATAGTACAAGTAAATATTATGAACTCTAACATTTTTGGTAGATTATGGCACAAACACCTAAACAAATGTAATTCAAAGGCTTGTTCACCATCAACAATATTAATATATTGCAAATTCATCCTGATTATACATTTTCATTTATCTCATACTGGAGGAGTCTTCCACAACTCTGCTGGTTGTATCAAGAATAAGTAGAAAATGGAGACTTCCGGTCCTGCGTGGTAGTGACTGGTCACAGGCTTGCGAACCACCGCACCTCCGCGGCCAACTTTTGTCCTGCCTGGAGACCCTATTGGGTCTAAGCCACCCCGGAGAGGTGGCGAAGAAAGATGGGTGCCCCAGCGACTATAGAATGATGGTGGTCATTCTGTTCATCTTGGGGAAAGCCTTCTAACTTGACAGGAGAAAGGCTGTATTTCATCTATCAGCCCAAGCTATCCTTATACTAATGGAAGTGGCGAATTAAAATTTTTATGGAGGATCAAAATATATGGTAGTGAAATAAATTTATAAACTTGAAAACTAAACTTTAACTTTGGACAAGTTTAAGATTGTTAAATGGTTAAGACTTGTATTTTAAAGACTATTGTTCATATTGAAAACTAAATCGATGCTAACACCTAGTGGTGGATGAAGATTATGACAGCTATGATTTCCATAGAGAACTTGCCAAAACCTGGGAAAAGCTAATCTGTGTTTGTGAACTTCAAAGCTTTAATAATAAAGAACAGCTGTGACAAAAAAGACAACAATCTGGGCTGTAGACAAAGAGAGAATTATAAACTTTAGGAAAAAAAATGTTTTTTGAACTCTTTGGATTACAAATATCTATTTAACTAGGACTCTAAAGCTATTTGCAGATAAAAAGGAAAACTCCAACTTTTGGCCATCATGGATCAGAGACATGTAGACAGAACAAACCAAGAAAACATAAATACCTCTCAGGAGGAGATATATAGTATACTACAATTAATTCAAATAACACTGAGTTCGAATCACAAAGAAATCCAGAATAACTTTGAAAATATAAATCAATCTATCTCTAAGTTAACTTTACAACAAAAAAACTTCCAGGAAACAACAACAGAGAAGGAGCAGACAAAACAAATAAGTGGACATAAAATCAAAAATAGAGACTCAAAGACAGAAGTTAACAAAGCAAGAAAACATGATTTAAAAATGTACAAGAAATGAAAAAAACAACTCATCCCTTAAGACTACAAAATAAATTTGAGGACAAAAAACAGATTAGATAAAATGAAATGTAGAGATGTTGAAAACATCAGAGAGAAAGGAAGTGATAAGAGAAACAAAGAAGGAAAAAGAGAAAAACATTTTCAAGAAACATGGAAAGGCAAAAGCCACACATAACAACACTTTATTCAATTTACTTCTTATACCTACAGCAACAGTCATGAATAAATGGAAAAACTTTTTGATTCAGCAAAACACATTGATCAAGAAAGATACTGGTCAAAGGAAAAAGATCAAAGTGAAAATTAAGAAAATAGAGATCTATCAGAGAGAATATTTAAAAAAGAAACATTTATTTGAATATGGTTAAAGAAATAGAAAAGATCCTGAAAACATATGTCATTCTAAGAGAGAAATAATACTGCATGCTTTCCCCCTCTTTTTATTTAATTTCTTGATATAAGTAATATAATACTGCTGAAATGGCCTAGATGAAGGAAATGTTTTAGATAATTAAATGTGTCTGAATTTAGGGAAATTTTAATGTATAAAAAAGAAAAAAATGTTTTGAATAAGAGTTAAAGGATTAGATGACCAGGCACATTAAATGGAATATTTAAAGATTAAATATATTTTTAATCATGGTTAAAAATAATAAAAAATTTTGGGAATGAATATATATTAGCTTAGGAGGAATATATATTTTAAGTAGTATTTTACTTTTTATGTTTCTTTACTCTTGCTCTCTTTTCCTTTTCTTTACTCTTTAAATATAATTTCCTCTCCGGTAATTCAGACTGTACAGCAATCCAAGCCTAAGTCTCCCCCACCCTCTCCCCCACCGCCGGCATTTACACTCAAAGACTTACAGGATGCTTTGGAGAAAACAGCACGACAGATTAAAAAAGAGACAGCAGAGTTTTTTGAGGAGAAAAGTAGGGAGATGAGAGAAGATATAGTGCTGGCTCTCCAAGGTTTAGCAGCCCATGTAGAGCGTCTGGATGAGCGTGTGGATGATGTGGTGGGAAAGGTTGAAAGATTAGAAGATAGAGTTGAAAAAGTTGAAAATAATGTTGACACAACACAAAATGAAATTATTATGTCACAATACAGAGACATGGAATATGCTTTACGAATAAGAGGGTTGAAGGAGAATTTGCAAGAGAATCTGAAAGAAGAAATTGCAGCAGACTTAGCTCCCATTTTGGGATGTGATCCTGAAGAAATTTTGAGAGAGATAGAAAAAAATTTTAGGGTTAATTCATGGATTGCGAGACAGACAAATTCACCAAGAGATGTGGTGATTTATTTTTCCAGAAGATCACTTCGTAATGAAATTATACAGGCTTTTTATAAGCAGAGATTTCAAATTGCAGCTCAAGATGTTATAATTTTAAAAGAAATACCTCCAAAAATTCTTAGATAAAGAAAGGACTTTGCTTTTTTGGCCGAGGAGCTTAAAAAATGACAGGTTCAGTTCAGATGGGATTTACCTGTTGGAATAGTGGTGAACTATGTTGGGACACGTTATAGACTTAATACAATTTTAAAAGCAAGAGATTTTTATGCTTCCGTTCTGAAGCAGACACACCACCATCTCCACGATCTAAGAGAATTGAAGAAAAGCTTGAAGAAAAGCTGGCTGAAGGAGCAATGTCATTAGTTCCAGGAGATTTGCAGGTTGAATCTATGCAACAGTGTTTGGAGATAAAAGATGATCCAAAGGAACAGAGAATGACTCGTGCAGCTCATAGACGTAAAGAAAAAGAACAACAAAAAGTGGATGTTGGATCTACAACATATTCGACTACCTCAGAGCCAGTGGGAGGAACAAGACCAAAGAGATCATCGATGGCAGATTTCCTAATTTACAGCCTAAATGTTGGAGATGTGGAAGCTTAGATGCAACCTATTTTCATATTTGGTGGACTTGTAGAGATATAAAAGCTTTTTGGATTAAGATTTGGTAGAGTATTCAAAAGATTTTTAAGAGAAAGAGAAAGTTTACGCCGCAATTATTTTTGTTAGGTATTATTGTAGATTTTGATGTTAAAGAAATTAATTTGATGCTGAATCTTATAACAGCTGCAAGATTATTGGTGGGGCAATATTGGAAGAAAAATTCTTTGCCTACTATCGAAGAATGGATACTTAAGGTGTCTAATTTAGCAGAAATGGCAAAAATCTCTGCTTATTTGAAGGACTATTCACAAGAAAAATACATTTCGGTTTGGAGAAGATGGATTGATTATATTCAGAATAAATATGAGACCGAAAAGTATTATTTAGCTTATGAGTAAATTTTAGATTACTATTAATAGTTTAATATATTATTTCTAGTATTATGGTTTAATTGTATTATTATTTTTGTTTTTAATTTGTTAATATTTATCTTGAAAAGGAGTTAAAGTATGTTATGGATTTGATTGTTAATATAGTTGGGTAAAGTTAGTTAGATTATGACTGTTTATTTTTAACCCTGTAATCAGCTTTGGGAAGTAGGGGAGGGATGGGAGGGATTTGGGGTATATATTGTGTAAAATCTTTAAAAGTTTTAATAAAAAAAAGAAATATAAAAGCGTTGAGGTGGTTTATAGGGGAATGGATTTAAATCTTTAAATGTAATTAACTGTTGAGAAAATCTTAACCAGCAAGAATACTTTGAACTTTATAGGAGAAAAAAATCTAAATAAGGACTGTAACAGGATATAAGATGAGGCAACCAGAATGATTAGATAGAAAAAAAAATATTATATTGATGTGATCATTATTTCTAGGAATATTGGGAAAAAATCATATATGTAACTGTTATTTATCAAAATAATAAGAACTGTATTATTTCAAGGTTTGCAAAGAAAACATTTTAGGGAAAAGGAGAAATCAACTAAATGTACTATGTGGATTATGGATTATAGAAACCAATTATTAATGATTTTTCTTTACAAATGTAAACCCAGCAAACACACTGTTTACCAACTATTAAGTGATTTATGTTTTAAAAAATTAATAAAATATATGGGAAAAAATAAAGAATAAGTAGAAAACAGAAGGGACAAAAGACTTTTAAAATCTTTCTCACTCTTTTTGATTGAGTATAACAAAAAAGAAATATCAGACAATGCAGTTCCACAATGTTTCTTTTTTTATGGCACTCAAGAAGGCCCAATATCATAACGGTAGAAGATTTACTTTTATATGAAATGTAGTTTGAGAAAGGAACCATCATGCCTAGTTGTCAGCTTAATCAACAGCATGAAAGCTGTGAATTTTATCATCTTTACTTATTTCATAAAGATAGACATATCTATTTAGTTACTGAGTTTAGTGGATTTTACTCTTCTAAATGGGCCTAGGATTACAGCTTGAAGATCCTGTTTTCTTAGTTTTGCTCAAATAACAGTATACTATATCCTTATATGTTTAATTTGGCTTAATAAGAAGTTGACATGCATTGAACTGCATGAAATCTTCTGCCTTTGTTGGAGGTAAGGTGGAGTACTACAGGACATGAAGGATGCAAATATCGTCACACTGTATAGGAACAAAGGCGACAGGGGTGACGGTAACAACTATTGCAGCATCTCTCTTCTTAGTCTTGTAGGGAAGCTGCTTGCCCGTGTCATACTGAAGAGGCTCCAGGTGCTAGCAGAAAGAGTCCATCCAGAATCACAGTGTGGATTCCGAGTCAACAGGTTCACCACTGATATGGTATTTTCCCTTAGATAGTTGCAGGAGAAATGCAGGGAACAAAGACAGCCACTTTTCATAGCCTTCATAGATCTCACGAAGGCTTTGGATTTGGTTATTAGGGACGGCTTATATAAAATCCTCCTCAAGATTGGATGTCCACCTCAGCTCCTCAACATCATCAGATCCTTTCATGAGGATATGAAGGGCACTGTTGTTTTGGATGGCTTAACATCTGATTCCTTTGACATTCGAAATGGAGTGAAGCAGGGCTGCATCCTCACACCAACTTTATTCGGGATCTTTTTTGTTACTATGCTGAAACACGCTTTTGGAACTGCAACAAAGGGTATCTATCTCTGGACCAGATCAGATAGAAAACTCTTTAATCTCTCTAGACTGAGAGCTAAAGTCCAGCCTACGGGATTTCCTCTTCACTGACGATGCTGCCATTACTGCTCACTCTGTCGAAGATCTTCAACAACTTATGGACTGTTTTAGCAAGGCCTGCCAAGACTTTGGTCTAACAATCAGCCTGAAAAAAACACAAGTCATGGGTCAGGACGTGAATTCACCTCTCTGTATTACAATCTCTGCGCAAGAACTGGGAATTGTTCATAACTTTGTGTACCTCAGCTCAACTATCTCCGACACTCTCTCTTTAGATACTGAGCTGAATAGACGTATTGGAAAAGTGGCCACCACATTTTCCAAACTTACAAAGAGAGTATGGCTTAATAAGAAGTTGACACAACATACAAAGATCCAGGTCTATAGAGCCTGCGTCTTGAGCACACTCTTGTATTGCAGTAAGTCTTAGACCCTTTACGTATGGTAGGAGAGAAAGCTGAAGAGCTTTCATATGTGCTGTCTCCGATGTATTCTCGGCATCACCTGGCATGACTAAGCCCCAAATAGCGCAGTCCTGGAATGTGCTGGAATTTCTAGCATGTATACATTATTGAAACAGTGACGTCTACACTGGCTTGGGCATGTTGTGAGAATGGCTGATGGTCAGATTCCGAAAGATCTCCTGTATGGAGAACTAATGCAGGGAAAGCACCTCAGAGGAAGACCTGAGCTACGATATAAGGATATCTGCAAGAGGGATCTGAAGGCCGTGGGAATGGACATTAACAGCTGGGAATCCTTGATCTCTGATCGTTCAGCCTGGAGGCTAAAGACGCAGCATGGCCTTCTCCAATTCGAAGAGACACTTGTGCAGCAGGCTGAGGCAAAGAGGCAGTCCCGGAACCAACGAAATCTGGGGGCTGGACAGGGGACAGATTGTATCTGTCCTCAGTGTGGAAGGGACTACCACTCTCAAATTGGCCTTTTTAGCCACACCAGATGCTGTTTTAGGACCTCTTTCCAGAGCATGATACCATAGTCTCTCGAGACTGAAGGATCCAATGAATGGTGTTTAATTTGTTTTATTTACATCCTACATTTCATTCATGAGGAAACGGCAATCCCTGCTTTTGTTTTTCCCCACAATAACTTTGCAGTCAGTTGCTCTGAGAGAAAGTGCCTGACCCACAATTACTCAGTGAGCTTCATGGATGAAGGTGGGCAAAACCTAGATAGCCCCACATCTTACCTAGCACTTTAGCCACAACACCACAGTGCTATCATTTGTTGATTATTATATTGATGATATCCCAAAAGACCTGTCATCTTTGTCATTTCAGTTCTTTATTAATTAAAATACATGCAATTCCCCAGGTACAAACGTTCATTTAGCGAGTTTTCACAAAAAAGAATTTATTCAGAAAGAGTACTTACATTAGAAATTCAAAATTACAACCACAAAGAGGCCTTTGAAGCCAAGTAACTTGGATTCAGTCACTGCTGAAGCAGTGGCCATTTTAAACTCTGAGACTTGCCTGTGGTGTTCGGTTACAAATGCAATTTCCTGAAGCCAGAAGGGTGTGGGCTTATTTGTCTCTGGTCACATGGTCAAACAAGGGCCAGTGATTTTTGCAGCCAGCACTAAGATTGTTTTGGGGGTTTTGGTGCTGGTGGAGGATCGGCTACAGCCTGGGCTTGAAGACTGGAGTGCTAAAATTGCTTCTATAAATATTTTTAAATATATTTTTGTTAATCTATAGCAGGGGTTTTCAACCTTTTCACCCATTGTACCACTTTTAGGATATGGCAACATCCAAGTACCACCAGTCACCTACCAAGGTGTCAAAAAGTTGATGACCAAAAAAAAAAAAAGGGAAAAAAGTGATAAAGTACAGGTAGTCCTCGACTTACAACAGTTCGCTTAGTGACTGTTTGAAGTTACAATGGCACTGAAAAAATGCCCCCCAAGCCACAGCCGAGCAAGATACCTGCCTGCCCACCCAGCAGCGCTCTTCCTCCTGAGGTTTTCATTGTTGTGAGCATTTCTGTTGGGGATTGGCAGCGGGGGTGGGGTGGGGGTGTTTGGTTTTTATTCCCCCCCGTCTGCTGGGTGGTTGCAGCAGGTTTTGGTCACTTCACATGACTCTGGGACACTGTGACCATCATAAATATGAATCAGTTGCCAAGCATCTGAATGTAAATCACAAGACCCTGGAGATGCTACAACATTCCAGCTGATTGGCACTTCTTCTGGGCTCAGCAGAAGCACCAGGATCAGCGCCAAGCTCCAGCTGGAGCCTGGCGCTGATCCTGGCGCTTCCACTGAGCCCTGACAGTCCTAAAGAAGTGCTGATCCTGGCGCTTCCGCTGAGCCCTGACAGCCCTGTAGCTCCAGCCATCTCTCGCTCAGGCTTGTGCGGTGCTGCCACCAATTCAGCTCATTCCCATCCCCCGCTACTTTTCTAGGATGGTCGCGTACCACCTGCCAGGTGCCAATGTACCATAGGTGGTACCCGTACCACTGGCTGAAAAGCCCTGATCTATAGTGCTTGTTTGTTTATTTATAAGCACTTTGGAAACTGCTCTTTTTTAAGTTCTGTACTTTGCAAACTATTGTATTTGTAGCACAATACTTTGCAAAGATAAAGTTTGTTTGCATTTGCCTTGCAATCGCTTAGAAATGCTAGCCAGCATGTACACAAAGCATTCTATAACCTGTTTCCTTGCTTTTAATTTGGAGATTAGCATTTATTACTGTAGTTTGTAAGTTTTAAATTTAAATTGCCTCCAGAAGCTGTGGGTGCCCCAACACTGAAAGCTTTTAAGAAGATACTGGATAGGCATTTATCAAAAATACTCCCTTGTGAGAGCAGTGGGTTAGACTAGATGACCTCAAGGTCCCTTCCATCTCTATTACTGTTGCAAGCTGACAGTTCTGAAAACCCCTCCCTCATCTCCCTCTGGGTGCCTGGCTGGAGATTCTTAAGCTAATTAGTGGCAACTACAATTGGAGAGTTCTGGTCCACTCCCCTGTGGGTAGCTGTCTGAAGAAAATTGAGCTGACTAGCAACAAATGGTTTTTTTAAAAAAAAAAAAAAAAAAAGCAGTTGCAGCCTGCTTGGAGGCAATTTAATTCCTGAGCGGAAGGCTGCACCAGAAACTGCTGATGGGCAGCCAGCAGCACAGGGAAAACCTCTCAGTTCAGGCAGCTATTAATTAACAAATCAGAGGAAATAGTAAGTCAGATTTTTGTTCATTTAACAATCCATTTGATTCAATTAATTAATTGGATTTTAAAAATTTGTAAAATTGAGTCTGATTCATTTGATGAACTTTTTGACTTACGAACCTAATGGGCAGGTTCCATTAGGTTCGTACCTCGAGAACTACCTGTAATGTGTCATAGGAGCACATAGACACCACACACCAGAGATATCTATCACTATTACAGATCAAACAGTATCAAAAGTATTATTACATTCTAAAACAATAAGCATGTTGTTGGAATATTCATGAGCAGGAAGAGTCATGTGGTAACTCAGTCAGCCAATGTGAAGAAAGTGCTACTGAGTTTGTGCAAAAGGTATTGAGTTAGAAGCTGAATTTTCAGTCTCAGGTTTGTCTCTGTATCTCTCTGTAAGAAGTCTTCATTGAGCTATGTTGCTGTAAAGAAGAATGTATGGTATTGTAAATATTTTGATATGAATATAAAAAGGTTATTTGAATCAGCTAAATGCAGTCAACTGTGAGAGCTTCTGATTTATTTTTCACCAACAGAGAAATTAAAATTCTTTAACAGGTTATGCGCCCAGAGCTTACTAAGGACTGCATTGTAATTTAAAGCTGGAAGAAATTGCCTGTGTTTAGAAAGTATAAGAACAAGGCAGAATTAGCAGAATGGCTGCAATGGAATTTAAGAAAAGCTCTGTGTCTCGTTTGGGCCAGAAGAATTACATTGTGTGGCTGCTAAAATGGAATGTTTGCTCAAGGCTAAAGAGCTGTGGTATATTGTAGAAAATCCACCACATGTGTTTGCAGCTGCTGATCAGAAAAGTCATGATCGAGAAATGGCTTATCTCATCTTGAATTTAGATGATGAACAATTTCTAAATGTTGCAAATTTAAAGATTGCAAAAGAGATTTGGTTGAAGTTGAGAGCTGTGCACGTGAATGTTTCTGCATGCAATATAGTGCAATTGTCAAGAAAACTTTACAGGGCCTGTTTGCAATCAGGTGAATCTGTGGAACAGCATTTAAATAAAATGCAAAGTTTATTTTTGGACTTAGAACAATGTGGGATTAAATTCCCTGAGTCCCAGAAGGTTTTATTGGTGTTGAACAGTTTAGATAAACCTGGGACACAGTTTCTGTGATATTTTAGTGTAAAGAAGAGCAAGACTTAAATTTTGAGGCTTTAAAGGCATGTTTGCTTAATGAAGAAGAAAAGCAACATTTTAGGAACAGCCATGAGGAGGTAAAATTCCTGAGGAGGGGGTCCAGACTGCAAGTCTTCAGAGAAGAAACAAGCAGATGGGACCAAATTTTATCAAAAGAGAGATTTTGCAAGCAGAGGGCTCAGCAAGAAAAGAATTGCTACTTTTGTGGAGCAAACACACATCTGAAAAGGAACTGTTTGCAGAGGAACAATTTACAATTAAGGACATTTGTGCAAGCAAAAAAGACATTTTGGTGTTGCAAAAGTTTGCTATAGCAACAACAGAGACAAATGGCTAATAGATAGGCAAGTCAAACAATTGTTAATGACTCTGAATTATTTTGTAGGTTTGTTCCAGTAGCACAAGAAGCTGTGGCTTTGGCAAATGGCCAGAAAGCAAAAGTCATTGGAAGAGGCAATGTAAAAATTCCATATTTGGAATCAAAGTTTACCAATGTGCTTTGTGTACCTGAGATGGAACATAATTTGTTAAGTGTGTCTAATTTAGACAAACAAGGTTTTGATACCATTTTTGTAAATGGGAAGTGTCTTATCAAAAGGAATGGGAATATTTGTGCAGAAGGCATAAAGGAAGATAATCTATATGTACTGCAGGGACAAAAGGTTCAATGTTCTCATATATTTAAGAATGTTACAGAGCATGATTTGTGTGTTCATCTTCTACATAGAAGACTTGGCCATGCAAGCTTTAAAGTTTTGCAGCAAATGCAAGATTTTGCAGAAGGGCTAAATTTGAAGGGATGCAAAACATATTTGGATTGTGCAGTATGCAAAGCATCGAAGTCAAAGGCATTCCCAGTTACTAAATATAGCACAAGACAAACAAAAAAATTCTAGAGCTGGTCCATTCAGATCTGGTGGGACTTATGCAAGCCAGTTTGGGAGGAGCAAAATATGCACTGGTAATTGTTGATGATTATAGCAGGTATTTGTTTTGCTACTTGCTTAGAGATAAGACAGAGGTGCTACAACAATTCAAACAGTGGGTAAATTTTGTAGAGAGAAGGTACAGACAACAAGTGTGTCAGTTGAAAACTGACAGAGGTACTGAATTTATGTCAACTAAATTCCAACAATGGTTGGGGCAGTTGGGGATAAGACACAGACGTACAAATCCTTACACAGCAGCAGAGAACGGTGTAGCTGAAAGAAGAAATGGTGTTTTGCAAACAATGAAAGATTCATTATTAGAGAATTCTGGTATGAGCAGGTCATATTGGGGAGAAGCCATATTGACTGCCAATTATATAGTTAACAGGCTGTGGAGTTCCTCCATTAATAATACTCCATATGCCATTTTATATGGGAGAAAGCCATCACTGGCACATTTGAGCATTTTTGGAAGTACTGCAAGGGTACATATTCCGAAAGCAATCAGAAGAAAGGGACAACAAAAGGCAAGAAAGCTCAGGTTTGTGGGCTATGAGCCAGGATCAAAAGAATATTGCTTTAGCGATGAAAGTAAAAGAATGTAATTTCAAGGTCTGCTAATTTTGCAGAACAAAATTGGGACAGAATTAATGCAAATTCTGGGTATGTCTCATTTAATGACGGTGATTTATTTAACGACAATAACTCATCTAATGATGGAAAAAATTATTATTAAAGATGTCAATGTTCAGGGAGAAGAGGCTGAACAATACATGAAAACAGAAAGACTTGAGACACAAGAGCAGTTAATACCACGTAGGTCAGAGCAATGTAACAAAGGAATTCTGCCTGACAGGTATTCTGCCAGCAAGGTAAAGGTTTGCAATGTGTGGTATGAGCAAGAAGTTATAAAGAAGTGTTGGCATTACCAAAAACTGAACAAGAAAGATGGAAGGAGGCCATGGATAAAGAGATGAAATCCATGGGAGACCATGAAGTATTTAAATCAGTGACTTTGCCACAGGAAACCAAAGCTGTGGGGTGTAAATGGGTATATAAGTAAAAGGTATTGCCAAATAATGATGTACAGTATAAGGCCAGGTTAGTGGCACAAGGTTTTTCATAATTAAAGAATGTGCACTACAATGAAGTATTTGCGCCAACTGTGAAAAGTTAGAGTATAAGATTAGCACTGGCGTTGGCAGCGGCATATAAGCATAAAATCTGGCACTTTGATATCACAACTGCATTCCTCAATGCTGAGTTAGAGGAAAAAATTTATATGATCCAAGCACCAGGATATGAAATTGCAAAACCTAACATGATGTATAAATTAAACAAGGCTATTTATGGGCTGAAGCAGTCAGCCAGAAACTGGAATATCTGTTTAGAATCAGTGATAGTCAACCTGGTCCCTACTGCCCACTAGTGGGCGTTCCAGCTTTCATGGTGGGTGGTAGGGGTTTTGTCCGATACTGAAACACTTTCCTTTTTTTTAATTTAATTGACTTTAAAAAAAAATTTCATAGCATTATTTAAAAACATTTTCATTAGGTTTTCATAAAATTCCCTGTGACAATTTAAATTTCTGAAAATATACTATTTGTATCGCCCACGCATAAGTTTAGTTCATGTTACGTAAGTGAAACTAAATGGCGCTATAGTGCGACTGCAAACAAAACAGCCTTGTCTCAGAATAGCTCGCACATCTCCCCCCACACCACCCAGCTGTAACAGACAAGCAGAGCTGGTAGCCGGCATCCCCCCCAAACCCAATCCACGATGCGCGAGAGGCAAGCACAGATGACGATGCACGGTGTAGGCTCTTTTGTTTGCGGTCGCACTGGTCAGTACACAGATTTGTGAGAGTGAGCAGGTGCCTACAGCTTCAAACAAAATATTGTGAGTCCATGTCTCAAAAAAAGAAATACACTCGTGGCTATTTGCCAGAATATCTAAAGATGGGTTTCATAGAATCTGTTGTAAATAAACAACATCCAATGTGTTTATTGTGTCATAAAACATTATCCAATGAGGCAATGAAGCCAAGTTGATTGCAAGAACATCTTTCTACAAAGCATCCAAATGATAAGGACAAGCCCATTGAATATTTTCAGGAAATATATAAAAATTTTCAAAATCATTCAACAATCGTTGCATCATTTAAGAAACAACCTGCAGCGAACGAAGATGGATTAATTGCCACTTATCGCATTTCACAATTAATTGCAAAAAGTGGTAAAAGCTATAATATTGGAGAAACTGTAATAATACCCTCTATAAAAGAATTTATCTCAACAATAATGCATCAGGATATACCTGAAATTTTAAAAACATTGCCTCTAAGCGATAGCACAGTAAAGCAATGAATTGAAGAAATGGCAGTTAATGTTGAAAAAAAACTGATAAGTATTCTCCAAAACTCTTCATTTTCCATGCAATTGGACGAGTCTACCATTGCAGATAATAATGCTTTATTGATGGCATATGTACGTTATTTTGATGAAAACAATACATTACGAGAAGAAATGCTATCCACAATAAATCTTATTACAGATACAAGAGGATTATCTATATTTAATACTGTGAAATCATACTTTACAAAAAATAATATTCATTTGAATAATATTGTTGCATGTGGTACTGATGGAGCACCATCAATGGTAGGTTGCTATCGTGGATTTGTTGTTTATTTGAAGGAAGAAGTGCCAAATGTTTTATGTATTCATTGTGTGATGCAGACAACATCTTGTAGGAAAACATCTAAGTTTATTGATACTTTTCCCTACCTCATATCTTGTGGAATCAGGCTTTAGTGCTGTTAATCATATTATGACCAAAGAAAGAAACCACCTGAATATTTCCGAAAGAGAAGATCTTTGTTTGTTCCTTACAAAAATTGAGCCAGATATCCAGTATTTAGTTTTGCAGCATCAGCCTCAGGGATCACATTAATAATTTAATTAATTAAATGTAATTTCATCAGACTTCATGCTTCTATGTATGCAAAGTATAAATAAAAAGATAGATTTAACTACAGTAAGTTGTTTTATAAAGATTTATTCTGCCAAACTTAGCGAAAGTCCGACATAAAGTATTTGGTAAGTAATTATTATTATATGCTTTAACTTGCTGTAACTCTGCTTTATAAATTTTATAAAGTAAAGTTACTTCCCTACTTTATAAATCACCATTACTGTGGAACTGGTGGGCGATTAGAAAATTTTACTACTAACAGAGATACAAAAGTGGGCGGTAGGTATAAAAAGGTTGACTACCCCTGGTTAGATACTGCTTTAAAGGATCTTGGATTTAAGAGTTGCAAAGCTGATAATTGTATATATACTGGACAGTTACAAGGAGGGAATTGTTTGCTGTTATCATTTGTGGATGATCTTTGCTTCATCGCAAAGGATGCATCACAAGTCAAGGAATTTGCTGATAAATTAGGAAAGAAATTTGAATTAAAGAATTTGGGAGAAATAAAAAATTATCTCGGTGTAGAGATACAGAAGGGTGGTTATATTCTCAGTCAAAGGAGAAAAATTAAGCAGTTATTGGAGAAATATAATATGAAAGATAGCAATACTGCTCCCACACCCATGAGTGTGGATTTTTATAATAGTTTAAGTGCGAACAAAGGTGAAACTTGTGATCAAGAGATATATCACTCAGCAATAGGAAGTTTGTTATATCTATCACAATGGTCCAGACCAGACATAGCTTGCACAGTAAGCATTTTGAGTTGTTTTACTGCTGCACCTACAAAGTTACATTGGATGTGTGTAAAAAAAGTTCTCAGATATTTAAAGGGAACTATAAATTTGGGTCTTCAAATACATATTACTGAGGAATTGAAATTAAAGTGTTATGTCGATAGTGACTATGCAGATGACATAAACACAAGGAAATCAAATTCTGGGATTATAATATTCTTTGGAGGGACTCTGATTGGATGGAAGTCCAGAAAACAAACAACTGTTGCTATTTCAACAGTGGAAGCAGAGTTTATTGCTTTATCTGAATTGTGTTCTGAATTAACATGGTATGTACAGTTGTTGCAAGATTTAAATATTAATGTAAAAGAATCTGTAAAGGTATTTGAAGACAATGCTGCCTGTATAAATATGGCAACTGGTGACAGGGTGAAGGACAGAAGTAAACATGTAGATATTAAGTATTGTAATGTCAGGGAAGCTGTAAAAGAAAAATTAATTAGTTTACATCATTGTTCTTCTGAGGATAATTTGGCAGACATGATGACCATTGGGTGGTGTTCACTATGAAGAATGTATTAAGTCAATAAGTCTGATGTTTCTTCCTGTCATGAAGGGAGGAGTGTTGGAATATTCATGAGCAGGAAGAGTCATGTGGTAACTCAGTCAGCCAATGTGAAGAAAGTGCTACTGAGTTTGTGCAAAAAGTATTGAGTTAGAAGCTGAATTTTCAGTCTCAGGTTTGTCTCAGTATCTCTCTGTAAGAAGCCTTCATTGAGCTATGTTGCTGTAAAGAAGAATGTATGGTATTGTAAATATTTTGATATGAATATAAAAAGGTTATTTGAATCAGCTAAATGCAGTCAACTGTGAGAGCTTCTGATTTATTTTTCACCAGCAGAGAAATTAAAATTCTCTAACACATGTTTTCATATATATATGTCCCAGATTGTGTAACAATTTTAACAAACCATCTAGAATCACCAGATTCCATCTATCTTAACTATCTGATTGAAGTAGCAAACAGGAAGGACAGAACATTGTATAAAAATCGTTATGAGGAATGGAGTAGATGCAGCATTAAAGTGGTCGAAATAATATACTTTAAAAGAAGAATTGTTGTTTTGTAGCACTCCTGCCTGGCTGGACAAGAACCAGAGAGCCCAATATATCTTTTTCCCTTTAGGACTACAAAGTTTTACGGTGACTTTCCTTGACAATTAGGATTATTGGATTTCAAGTCCAAGAGCAGCTAGACCAGTGATGGCGAACCTTTTAGAGACTGAGTGCCCAAAAACTGGCCCTGCCCCCATTCCACCCCTGCCCTGCCCCCACTCCGCCCCCACCCTGCCTGCCCACAGGGCCACTCACTGCCTCCAGATTGCCCAGGCAGCTCAGCAGAGCCATGGCGGCCACAGCCTCTGCCCACGCCCCGTATCATCAACTGTACGCATGAGGCATGAGGGCAGAGTCTTGTCTACGCTGCCTGGCTTCCATGTCTTTGGCTGCGCTGCTCTGCGTGGGCCATGTTTGGAGGTGACTCTTCTCCAGGGGGCTGCTGGTGAGGAGAGGGTCACGAGGAGGGAAGCAAGGCTGGGGAACCGCACATGTGCCCACAGAGAGGGCTCCAAGTGCTGCCTCTGGCACCCATGCCATAGGTTCGCCACCACTGAGCTAGACCATTTCTTACTATTTGTTCTGCATTATGTTTTAAATTAATGACAAGAACTCATGATCTCTTTCCTATCATCTTTTAACCAGAGATGTTAAAGTGTTGAAATGTTCTGCGTAACAACAATATACTCTAATGCTAACTGAAAGGGACTCTTCAAATGCATACAGCTGGAGAAGTGGGCAAGTGAAATTCAGGCCATTTCACTGTCCATAAATAGTGAATGTTTCAGGATATCATTAACTCAAATTGCCTGAGTCAATGGTGACCCCTGAAGGATAGATTGAATATATATACGCCATCACATATCCATATTGTCTGTAAGTGGGGAATTGGTAGTGAAAGCACCTTGCTCCTTTGAAAGACAGCCAAGCTTTCTAAGTTAAAATGCAATTTTCCCATTCTATCTAGGAAAGAGAAAGCAAAACAGCAAGTTCATTTCATGTCTTAATGAATCCAGATTCAGGTTGGTTCAGTCACTGAACAAACACTGTAGTACTGTAATATGAACAGGCTATTTCACAGTCAGAGCAAAAACTATATGCCATTATTATTATATGTAAGTGAAGTGAACTATGATAGTCAAGAGAATACAAGGAGTTATATTAATTTCAAAACATGATACAAAAATTAATGATTTTCACATGGATGGATGCTTCTTCCAATGTGCTTTGTATGTCACCTTGCTAATGAAATAGAAAACGTAAGCATATGTTTGTTCATTAAATAAATAGACCACCAAATGCTATTGAATCCTGTCATTGTTGTGTTCCATCGCCTATCGTAAATATAGTAAGATATTTATATAAAATTTCTGCACTTAAAATCAAGTAAGTCCAGAGAAAACTCCCAAACTAAAAGTAATCACATGAGAGGTGATGGTAGAAACACAAACTGCAATTATGTGGGTAAATGAAACATAAACAGCTCATTGGGACAAAAAATGCTTCATGATCTCAAAATGACCGTTATAGGGTAGAAAAGCAGAAAAATAGTTAAAGGTGGAAATGGAACGGAGTATTCTGGAAAAGGGCATGGCTGATTGGCAAGAAATATGAACTGCTTTTTTTAGGTCTTATTTGTTTCTTAATAGCATTTTTTTATATTAGGAAAGAAGGATAAAATATTAATTTTGGGAAAATCAAATGAGATGCTTTCTTTCGCAACTCTTACACTATGATAGGCTTATGATCAGTTATGACTAAGGGTTATTCAGAAAAAGCTAGCTTTTTCCCCTTTATTTTTAGTTAAAACTATTATATACTAGCATTAGTCATTTTTCAAAGTATTATACCATCACACAACATAAAGAGATATGCTGGATTTTCAAGGAAGATTTAAAATATACCAAGAAGGTAAGAAATATGAAAAGGGAAATTGGGAAACTCAGCTAGTTCAGCCAAGTGCTTGAAAAGTCCAGCAAAAAAATATTTGAGAATGTAAACACAGGTTGACAGACAAATAGCTTTGTTTCTAATGTTACCAGTCATGTATTACTGAAAAATGCAAAGTTTCTCAGTGAAGTGAAATCTCAGAACAACTCACCAACAATGGAAAGCTGAATGAAGAAATGCCATGAAGGCAATGAATCATGTGAGATTTGCTGTATGAAAAGAAGACTTTCATTTTAAAAAGTTCAAGAAAAACAATTTAATTTTCCAAGCATTCCTTCTGCAAAGAAACCAGCTGTGCATGCTGAGTGTGGCCTTATCTTCCAAATACTATTATAGCCTTCAGTTTTGCCAGGGCAAAAGCATTTTGAGCATTATATTTCAATTTCTTAAGCTTTATGGGAAGCCCTTAAGAGAGAATCGAAGCAGAGTCATAATAGATTTTTATGACAGGCCACATAGATTGTTTTATATTCAAAGCAAGTGTCTATCCCCTTCCCCTGCATGTATAGTAATGATATTCAGGAAATGGCTACCTCAGTAAAATTCATTTAAAGCGAAAGTTCCCTCATCTTTTACTTTAGAGCTAATCCTCAAAGAGATTCTCCTCATTAAATAGCTAGACAATCTTTGGCCCTGCTGAAAAGTAGAGATGTAGAGCCAATATCACAATGCTATCACTTAGCATTATTTATGAAAGCTGTAGTGAGAAAAAAGGATATAGATTGTATAAATAGGCTTCTTAGCCTGGGTATATTTTTAGATGGAGACCAGAGCTTTCTGGAAATGATTTAGGGCACAGTTATTTTGGTGTCATATACAATTCAAGATGGAAACACAACCAATTATCTGATTTTCTGTACAAAAACAAGGTGATGTTATAGCATCAGACTATGCATAGACACACAGAGCCTCCTGTCTCTAAGCATTCAACCTCACTCGAGAATTCTGCATTAATCAAGGCTTTCTTCCTTTCATTAGAAAATGTACATTCGTACAACTATTGTGTATTTCTTGGATTCAAATACATTTTTGAAATCTGCACTGAATACATTCTCTTTTGAGCTAACTCCTAGAGATTTTGTAGACTGGGCCTTATTATTATTATTATTATTTACAACAATAGGAAACCAATTTGCCATTGCCTTCTTTGGGGAATCTGGTCTCCAGCCCTGGTATTTCTTGGTAGCATCCTATCCAAAAATTGGTCAGTTGCCCCTGCTTAGCTTTTGAGTTGAACAAAGGGTGGCTAGGTGCTGCCATTTAGCTACATAATGTGATTGTTTTCAACTCAGGAGGCAAAAATAATAAATAATTATGTTGATAGTTCCAAGCAGTTAAGTCTGCAGAGGGAGAGAGGATCTAAATCTCACATAAACATTTCTAAGTATGTGATAGGATGTACTTGTATTGTTTTGCTGGTTGTAGGTTTACAAGGCATATACCGTAGAAGGTAATTTTGACAAATGCAGATATGGTTTTTAATTAAACAAAAGACTAGAATCGGGACAAGTCAGGCATTCTGTTGCTTTGGTTGTTTTAGTAGGCTTTTTCTGTTTTCCTTTCCTATCACTGGAATTATCAGATCTAGATGGAAAGAACTGAATCTGAAGCCCCAAACTATTAGCTCAGATTTGAGGTATCTACAGGATATGGATAAAACAAACATCAAGATGGCAGCCATGATAGTGCAATCAAAATTCTGACTGTTTTTTTTTATGAGCATCTCCTATCTTTCCAAATCAAATCATTAATTTGATTTCAATTATCAAATATGCGCAAAAGTACTAAATTGAGTACTTTTGAGATTGATCTGGATTTTGTTCACTGAATTTATTAAGGCCAATTTATATAACAATATTAAGATGGGGGGTGCAGCCATCTGTCAGAGTGGGTGGCGGTGTGAATGGTCCCTCTGGCATGGCCAAACGCTCATCCTAGGTCCATGGGGCTCATCCGAGCCGAAAGAAGCCTCGTGGGGGCAATGGAAGGTGTGGGCAATCTGCTGCTCTGCCATCAGTGGCAACTGGCGAAGGGTAGTGGATAAACCTGGTACCAAGCAGATCAGAAAGAAGATGGCCAAAAATGGCCGCTGAAGCTGACAGCTGGACGGAGTAAGCGAGGAAATAACAGAACGACGGTAAATTGAATTTGACAAAATTGACTTTTTCCCAAAGCTTTGTGAGCGGTTTTGGTAGACGCATCTGTTATGTCCGGAGCCTTGCAAATGGGCTCGGGGCATTTGCAGGCAGTCCCGGGCAGGTGCAAGCTGCCCGGGACGAGACAGGCTGTCACCAGCGCCTGTGCGCATGCGCGGGTGCTGGCGCGGGAAAAGTAACACATTGACCCGGGAATTGCCTATATAAGAGGCTGGGAGCTTTTGGGCGTTGCTGAAGCCTTCACCTGTAAGCTGAACACAGAATAAAAGAAAACCTGAGAACTACAACTGCTTCTCGCGTCTGCTTTTCGCCAAGGACTCAACACTGGCGAAGAGGATGGGATGCCTTACATCGCCTGGAAAGGAAGAGGTGTAAGCTTACCCAAGTGAGTCCTGAGCGGCGGAACGGCGTTGACTCAGCAGCTACCTGCCAATCCAGTGTGCATTCGGGGGTAGGCTGGCTGATAGACCCGTCTCCTGAAAATGGCAAAAGTCGGAAGGCTTTCAGAATTCGACGTCTCACATCCAGAGCGGTGGGAGTCCTACGTAGCCAGGGTGGAAAATTACCTCAAGGTAAACCAAGTGAGGGAAGATAGCTTGAAAGCTGCCACCCTGTTTTGTGTCTGCGGTCAAGACGCCTTCGAAATCGCAGAGAACCTTGCAGCACCTGTCCCATTAGAGTCTGTCAGCTACGCAGATCTAAAGAAGCTATTGAAGGAGCACTTCCAGCCCAAGATGTCCGTCATCGCATGGCGCCACACCTTCGAGCAGAGGGATCAACGATTCGGAGAGTCGGCCAAGGAATACATCGCCACATTGAGGAAGGCCGCCAAGCACTGCGAGTTCAAGGACCTCGAAGAACGACTGAGGGACCGATTCGTGTGCGGTTTAAGGCATCGAGATCTACAACAGAGGCTTTTCGCCAAAGAAGACTTGTCCTTCCAAGATGCCTTAAGAGAGGTCACCACAGAAGAAGCAGCGGGCGGCGCCATCAAAAACATGCGGCTGATCAGGAACAGTCCAGATGTTGCATCCGTGCACCAAGAGGACATCCAAGGGAACTCCGAGGAGGATCCGGACGAGGAAGTCGACCGTCTCCACCCCACGAAGGAAGGGAATCAGAAAGGAAGCTCTGCAGTTCCCCTTAAGTGCATCGGCTGTGGAGGTCGCCACAGGAGAACCGACTGCAAGTTCCGCTCCGCTATCTGCCGGGCGTGCGGGAAACAAGGACATATTGCAGCTGTGTGTCTGGGCCGACGAAAGGTACAACCTCAGGAAGAACTGCGCCTGAAAGGTACCAGGGTCCCCAGCCAGAATAGGGTAGGTTTTTGCGCTTCGCGAAGAAGCATCTTCAGGACAGGCACACACAAGCCCATCAAGAAAAAGCTGTCACTCAAGGTGAAGCTACAAGGGGTTCCATTAACTATGGAACTAGACACGGGGTCTGCCCTTTCAATCATATCCTTACATACATTTAGGAAGATTTGTTCCGGCAGTGGAACTCAGGCTAAATTAAGGCCTTCTGACATTGTGTTAACAGACTTTCAAAATTCGAGAGTGTGTGTTAAGGGGGAGGCCACCCTTAACGTACAGTATAAGAATTTTGAAGGTCCACTAGACATATTAGTAGTAGGGGGTGAACGAACGAGTCTCATAGGACTCGATTGGTTTGAAGCCTTGGGGATACACGTCACGGGGCTCAACAGCTTACAAACACTCGACCTACAGGAAGTCTGCAAAGAATTTGCAGATGTCTTCAGCCCCCAGCTGGGCACATTCAAGGGACCTCCTGTATCCTTAAAACTAGACCCCGCTGTCACACCCATTAGAATTAAAGCAAGAAGGGTCCCTTTTGCTTTAAAGAGTAAAATTGACACTGAGTTAGACAAACTGATCCAACAGGGAATCCTAGAACCTGTTGATTCCAGCCCTTGAGAGACCCCCATTGTCACGCCGCTAAAGGCAAATGGGGACATTCGCATTTGTGCTGACTACAAATGCACTCTTAATAAGGCATTGCAGCAACATGCCTATCCTGTTCCTGTGGTCAGTCATATTCTGGCCTCCCTCAAGTGGGGGCGCGTTTTTGCAAAGCTTGACCTAGCTCAAGCGTATCAACAGCTGCCTGTTGATGATAATGCTGCTATAGCTCAGACTATTGTGACCCACAGGGGAGTCTTTAAGGTAAAAAGGCTACAGTTTGGAGTGACTGTCGCTCCTGGGATTTTCCAAAGCGTAATGGAAAACACACTACGGGGCATACCGGGGGTTTGCCCCTACTTTGATGATGTCTTAATTGCAGGAGACTCCACACACATTCTAGCTGAAAGGCTAAGGGCTGTTCTGTTAAGATTCAGGAAAACAGGCCTCAAGCTCAAAAAAGACAAATGCAAAATTGGGGTGCCTTCTACTGAATTTTTGGGATTCAAAATTGATGCTGCTGGGATTCACCCTGCTGAATCCAAACTAACTGCCATTTTAGAAGCACCTAGGCCAAAGTCTAAGGCCGAACTTCAGGCCTTTCTGGGCCTCCTGAATTTCTACAATTCCTTTCTTCCACATAAAGCTAGTGTAGCTGAGCCTCTTCACAGGCTATTAGACAAACAAGCAGTGTGGCAATGGTCACAAACACATGAGGCTAGTTTCAATGAGGTCAAGGCCTTACTCACTTCTAACAGTGTACTTGCACACTTCAATGAGTCCCTTCCTGTGTGCATCGCTTGTGATGCTTCCCCTTACGGGGTAGGAGCCGTCCTGAGCCACCTCAGGTCTGACGGAACTCAGGTTCCTGTTGCATATTACTCCAGAACACTGTCTTCTGCTGAGTGCAACTATGCTCAGATAGACAGGGAGGCTCTGGCTGTTGTTGCTGGAATTAAAAAATTCCATGATTTCTTGTATGGCAGGCATTTCACGGTCTTCACTGACCATAAGCCTCTGCTGGGACTGTTTACCACACGTAAACAAACTCCCCAAATCATTTCCCCTAGAATGCTTAGGTGGTCTATTTTTCTGTCTGCATATGATTTTTCCTTACTCCACAAGCCTGGGAAAGAAATGGGCCATGCTGATGGCCTCAGTAGATTGCCCCTGCCAGTAGTAGAAGCTGACCCTGCGCCAGCTGTCAACATTCTATCCATCCAAGCCTTGCCCGAGTCCCCTCTGAATGCCAGGGATGTTGCCGCTGAAACAGGCACAGATCACACACTTTCACGTGTCCTTTCTTGGGTTTTGTCTGGATGGCCTGAGCACTGCCCTAGTCCTGAGTTTCAGAGTTTCTGGTCCAAAAGGAACGAGTTGTCCACTTCTCAGGGTTGTCTGCTTTGGGGAAACAGAGTTGTCATTCCCACCTCAATGAGGACTAGGATCTTAGAGTCCCTCCACGAGGGTCATCCTGGCATTGTTCGCATGAAGGCCCTTGCGCGCAGCCACTTGTGGTGGCCTGGTTTAGATAAGGACATTGAGGCTAAGGTGCATGCATGCCACCTGTGCCAGCGCTCTCGCCCAGAGATGCCCCAAGCTCCTGTGCATAGATGGGAGGAAACACAGTCCCCATGGTCTAGGGTGCACATTGATTACGCTGGGCCCTTTCAGGGCCAGTTCTTCTTGGTCCTCATTGATAGTCATTCAAAATGGCTTGAGTTGTACCTGTCTCATCCACCACCACTGCAAAGACTATTCAGGTACTGAGGGGGATTTTTGCTGCACACGGGCTCCCAGATGTCATCGTGTCTGACAACGGCCCTCAATTTACTTCCTCCGAATTCCAAGCTTTCTTACAGGCTAACATGATTCGTCATGCCACGTCTGCACCCTTCCACCTGTCCACCAACGGTATGGCTGAACGCATGGTCCGCATCACAAAGGATGCCTTGAAAAGACTCACCTATGGGGACTGGCATCACAGGTTGGCTGACTTTCTCCTTTCTTACCGCACTACACCGTCCACTTCTACAGGGAGAAGCCCAGCTGAACTTCGCTGGGGGCGCAAACTTACTACGAAGCTTGACCGGTTGCATCCGGACAGACTGCCTTCATCTACCTCACATCCTAGGGCACCTAGACAACTACTTGTGGGTGCCCCGGTTTGGACTCGCAATTACGGGCCTGGTCATACATGGGTCCCTGCTTCTATTTTCAGGGTCACAGGTCCTCTATCCTACGAGGTAGCCCTGGACAACGGTCGTGTCCTGCGTCGGCACATCAACCAACTCCGCCTTAGGCGGGATCTTTCAGATGAGACTCCTGGGTCTTTTCCAGGGGGGAGGGGGACCCTTTAGAGCAAAGAGAGGGGCACAAGCTGCTGCCCACCTCCAATGATGGAGCCACAAACGGCCCATTCCAGGAGTCCACGAGTGCCCCAAACAGGAATTCTAAGAGCCTATCCAACTACCAGGCATTCACGCTTACTCCAGCCAGGGAGTCACCCCGGGGGTACAATCACTATTTACCTGCACAGCACAGTACTCCAGTCAGGGAGGATACCCGGGAGCATCCCAATAAATCATACCCCGCAAGAGAGCTGGCACATAATCCCCAGAGTTGGCCTGACCTTACCCCAAGTCCTACAGGGGGTCAAACATAGAGGGAGGTGGTTGAGGAACCAAGTCCCGACCGCAACACCTCTAGCCCAAATCAGGGAGTAACTGAGTTTTGGGAAGGTACAGAAACCCACACGAGCCCAGACACAGAACGGGGTTTAGGGAATGGACAGCCTCCTGACAGGTCTTGGACGGACCTAGGAGGTTCTACAGAGATGCCCAGCAGTGGCTATCACTTCAAGGGGCCCGAGGGCCTACAGCTAGGCAGGTCAACCAGGTCACAAAGTGACAGAAGCCCTGGCCTGACGAGCCCGGTGGGCGAGCAAGCAGGCCAGGCATTGGGGCACAGTCCTTGGAAGGCACCAAGGCATGATAAGGAGAACAGGCTCATGTCTCCCCTCAGTCAGGGAACACCTGTCAGAAACCCAGAGCTGAGAAGGTCACAGAGAGCAAGGAAATCTCCTAAATACTTAGAGGATTACATAACATTGCTGGCCAAACAAAAGCCAGTAAACAGTAGGAGCACTGGGGAGTAGAACACTGCATCAAGAAATAATTGTATGTTGGTAGTAGTCTTAGCCCGTGGGAAAGGGGTGTTATGTCCCGAGCCTTGCAAACGGGCTCGGGGCATTTGCAGGCAGTTCCGGGCAGGTGCAAGCTGCCTGGGACCAGACAGGCTGTCGCCAGCGCCTGTGCGCATGCGCGGGTGCTGGCGTGGGAAAAGTAACACATTGACCCGGGAATTGCCTAGATAAGAGGCTGGGAGCTTTTGGACGTTGCTGAAGCCTTCGCCTGTAAGCTGAACACAGAATAAAAGAAAACCTGAGAACTACAACTGCTTCTCGCGTCTGCTTTTCGCCAAGGACTCAACAGCATCAAAGAGAATGTGTAAAGGGGAAGCCTGGAAAAAGAGAAGCTGAAAGAGTGGAAAGATAGCGGTGAGTGAAAGTGGCAGGAAGAATGCCCGGAAAGGCCTGATGTGGAGGAGCCAGGCTGCATTGATTAAAGACCTAGCATTTTGAAAGCCACACAAAAGGACAGGAATCAACCTTCATTTAAGCTAAGAACCGTGTATTATGGCCTCTGGCTATTGCCTTTGTCTGCTGAGTGGATTGGCCAACAGAAAGGTGTCTGTTCTCTTTCTTTTAGTGTTTTTATTTTCTTCTCCCAGGAAAGAGATAGAGATTGCATGATAGAAGGAACTGAAATGATATAGAGACTGACAACTTTGGAAAGCATTGTTGAGGAGATAGCAGGTGACTATATGGGCGTATAGAACGGTATGGTGTGAGACAGAAGAAAGAAGAAAAGAGAAAGGATATTAAAGAGAGATTGAAGGGTTTATTGGATTATATAAAGAAAAAAGGAAAATACTGGGAAAGCTTAAAGTTAACAGCTGAGATTGAACTATTAGAACTTGTACTTGTATTAGTATTATATTGATAGAGTTATATAGATGGAATATACCAACAATATTGTTGTTGCTTAAACACCTGGAAGGGGAATAATGTAAAGGGGAAGAAAGTGGAAGAAGGAAAAGAGGGAAGTGGAAAGTGGATATTTTGGAAGAAGAGTAAGTTGTGGGAAAGTTTATTTAAAATGGCAAGCAATCCAAATTTAGCTAAGATTGGTGGGGGGAAGAAAAACGTAACACAAGATTCCAGCCCTATGAGCCAAAGATCGTTAGATAACATGCTTCAAAGAGAATGTTCCAATCCACTTAAAGAATTGCAGGCAATGATGCAGGCAATCCAGGAAGTTATGATGAAGAACTATGAGGAAATCAAAATGGAACTAGAAGTAGTTAGGAATGTTACTGGAGAAATGAGAGAGAAGATTCAGGCAATGGATGGAAGATTTGAAGCTTTTCAGCAGCAAAGCGCAAAAAATGAACAGAAGCTGCTAGCAGTAGAGCAAAGATTGGATAATAAAGAAAAGAAGGTGGAAGAGATGGACAAAAACTTAACTGAAGCTAATAAAGAGTTATTGACAGCAGTGACGTTACTGGAAGCAGAGAAGGCGACCCAATATCTTAGATTCCAAAATGTTATTGAGGAAAGAGGAGAAGACCTTCCAGAGAAGATAGCGGGTTTGTTGGCAGGAGCTCTGGAGATTGACAAAGAAGAGATGATTGCTGGAATGGATGACATATAGGGTGCAGACAAACTATGGGAGATGACATAACCTTCCCAGAGAGGTCAATGTGAAGTTTATAAAAAAGAAAATTAGAGATGAATTATTATATAGAACACGTGATGAGCAGTTAGAATATGGAGGGAAACAAATTATTGTATTAAAACAGATACCAAAAAGGATGAGAGACCTCCGAAAGAACTACCTCTTCCTGACATCCAGGTTACATCAAAGCAATGTAAATTTTAGATGGTTAACACCAGAGAGGCTTATTGTGACTTGGCAAGAGAAGAGGTTTAGACTGGATACAGTAGAGAAAGCGGAAGACTTCTACAGGCAATATTGTGCTTCAGAGGAAGACCTGAGGGATCTCGGAGAAGAAAGAGTTATGGTTGAAAAAAGAAGAGATATTGAACGTATGTTGGAGAAAAGAGGGACAGAGCAAAGCATGGAGGAAGTGAGAGGGGGAAGAGGTCAAGATAGTCTAGAACAACAGAGAAGCTCAGAGGAGGCGAAGGAAATAAGAATTACTAGAAGTACAAAGACACGACAAAAAAGGACAATGGGAGAGGAGTATAAGATTTGGTCAACAAATATTAGAGGGTTGAACACACCAGTAAAACATAGGAAAGTTTTTAGTAAGCTTATTAAACTAAATGCGGACATTATCGCCTTACAGGAGGTTCACATAAAAAATGATCAAGAATATCTATTAGAACAACCTAAATTAGGTAAGCTATATGTTTCACTAGATGAGAAAAAAAAGAGGAATAGCTCTGTATGTCAAGCAGAAGATAATTTCGAAACAAATCTATAACGACAAAGAGGAAAGGATCTTGATAGTTGAGGCTAAGCTGAATAAAAAAAATATAATAATTGTTGTAATATATGCCACAAATGGAGCTCAAGTATCCTTTTTTAAAAACCTTCATAATAAGCTGAGTGATATAGAGGGAGATGGTTTCTGTGTAATCGGAGATTTTAATGTGATTGCAGATAAAAGTACTGAGGCAAGGAAAGGAAACAAACAAACAAAAAAAAAACACTTCCCAAAATCTTTTTTGAGATGTGTACAGATCTTAGCTTACATGACTTTTGGAGGGAAAGGAATTTTGATAAGAGGGAATACACATACTTTTCTAATAGACATAGATCATGGACCAGGATAGACATGCTATGGTTTACAAAAGAATTAGCCTCGGAAATTCAAGAAATTGATATTGAACCCAGCCTTTGGGCAGACCATAATCCAACAAGTTTTCACTTGAAAGGACAAAGAAGCAGGCCAAGATGAACTCTCCAAAGAGTGATTCTTAAAGAAAAAGAATTTAAGGAAAGAATGGAGAAAGAAATGCACCTTTTCTTTCAAGCAAATGACAATAAGAATACATTCTTGCAGAACATTTGGGATACGGCAAAAGCATACATGACTGGTGTAGCAATTTCGTACATAGCTAAGAGAAAAAAAGAGAAAAAACAATATAGGATGAGGCTCGAGGAAAAATACAAACAGGCCGAAACACAATTTCAGAGAGATCCTGAAAACAAAGGATTGAAAAACAAAATGGATTTAATTAAACATAAACTCTGTATAAAGGATTCGGAAAAGTTAGCACAAAAATTATAGGCAGCTAAGCAAAATAACTTTGAGCACGCGAATAAACCGGGAAGATGGCTAGCATATAAACTAGGAAGGCAGAAAGAGAAGCAACGGATTTTTAATTTGGAAGATGAGATGAGAAAGGAGAGATTCAGGGAAGGAGACTATAAAAAGGGGAATCACCCAAAGATACTATGAAAAACTATATAAGAGAAATGAGGGGGAAAACGTAGAAAGGATAATAGAATACTTAGAGAAAGCAGACATACCGAAGATTCCGGAGGAAATAAAATCTATGTTAAATGAGGAAATAAGAATGGCTGAAATAATCAGGGCTATAAATAAACAAAAGATCATTAAGGCGACTGGCCCAGATGGAATACCAGAGGAACTATATAAAGAACAACAAAGTGCACTCAATCAATACTTACTAGAAGTTTTCAATGCCGTATTAACCAATGCTAAAATACCTAAGTCCTGGTCAGAGGCAAATATAATATTGATTCCAAAAGAAGAAGCGGAAAAAACACAGATACAAAATTATAGACCTATATCATTATTGAATTCTGATTATAAAATTTTTGCTTCAATAATGGCGGAAAGATTCAAAAAGTACCTAATTGATTTCATACATTCGGATCAAAATGGGTTTTTACCAAACAGACAGACTAAGTGGAATATAAGAACAATCGTAGACATTCTCGAATTTTATGAATCTCATAGTGATCGTCAAGTGGCACTTCTGTTCCTTGATGCACAGAAGGCTTTTGACAATGTCAATTGGCAATCATGATCCAACAACTGAAATTAATGGACGTTGGGGAAAAATTTTAAACATGATAACCGCAATATATTCTGAACAAAAGGCCCAGATCATAATAAATGGAGAGGCCACTGATAAATTCAACATACAAAAAGACACAAGACAAGGATGTCCTCTCTCGCCATTGTTATTTATATATACATTAAAAATTCTTGCCAGAATAGTAAGACAAGAAGAGCAGATTAAAGGATTTAAGATTAAGAAAGAAACATACAAACCTCAACCTTATGCAGACGACTTAGCATTTATATTAGAAGACCCAGAACAATCAGGACAGAAACTATTTGAAATATTGGAAGAGTATGGGGATCTGGCAGGTTTGAAAATAAATAGAAACAAAACAAAGATTATTACAAAAAACATGACTATCATACAAAAAGGAAATCTCAATGCAAAATTAGGTATACAAGTAGTTTCCAAATTAAAATATCTAGGGATAGTTATTTCTGCATGCTGCTCATCAATTAAAGAAGACAATTATGGCAAATTGGTAAAGAATATAAAAGTAGATTTAGACCGTTGGAAAAATTTACATTTCTCATTACTTGGGAGAATTGCTGCAGTGAAAATGAACGTCTTACCTAAAATGATTTTCCTGTTTCAGAATATCCCAATTCAATTAGACAAGAAATTTTTCAAGGAGCTGAATAAATTAACCTTAGAGTTTGTGTGGTCTGGTAAGAAGGCAAGAATAAAATTAAAGGCATTACAGGATGCCAAAGAGAGGGGAGGTTTAGGTTTCCCAGATTGGGAGCTATATTACCAAGCAGCAGCCCTAACATGGATTAGAGACTGGATAACCTTAGAAAATAAAAGATGTTTACATTTAGAGGGTTATGACCTCCAGCAGGGTTGGCATGATCACATATGGATGGAGCAAAGCAGAAACCACCAATATTTTTTAAGACATAAGGTTTGGCAAGAATTAATAAAAAGCTGGAATATAGTTAAACATCAATATTTGTGTAATATTCCGGCTTGGTATCGCCATTGGAGGCAATCACATACCCCAATTTGTACAGGATAGACAAAGCTATTATATATAAAGACATCTTGACAGAAGAAGGTTATTTAAAACAAAAACAAGAACTAAAACAACAAGGAATAGACATGGAGTGGTGATCTTATCTCCAGATACAAGCAAGATTCATGAAGGATATAACAATATTGATCCTTCTAATCCAGTGGTTCTCAACCTGTGGGTCAGGACCCCATTGGGGTCGAACGACCATTTCATGGGGGTCGCCAAACAACACAGTCCGCCATTTTTTTTCCCCTTTTCCTTAGCTGTGCTACTCCCTTTTATTCTATTGGCTTTTGAAAGCCAATAGAATAGACTCTCTTGAATAGAGTCTAATTCTATTGGCTTTCAAAAGCCAATAGGAATTGTCCAGGCTGTCTCTGCCCTGCTGAGCCGGCCAAAAGTCCCATTCTGCAAACGGTGCTGCAAGTTGTCTGCAGTGAAGGCGAGCTGTCTGGAAGTTTCTACCCCTCCCCGCTGAGCAACTACTAAAAATGTAAGTAAAAGAGGGCCAGAGGTGGGAGGTGGGAGGCCGGTGGGTACAGGGAGGGTTGCTGGCGCATGTGGGGCCCAGTGGGTGCTTTACCTCCCTTGGGCTGGGCCAGCTGGTGGCCCAGCCAGTGGTCGGCCTGAGCCATCTCTGCCACTTGCCAGCTCAGGGAATGGCGCCACGCATGCGTGGCGCTCCCGGGCAGGGAAAGTCCTCGACTTATGACCGGTTGGGTAGTCCTCGACTTATGACCGGTTGGGTAGTCCTCGACTTATGACCAGTTGGGTCACGGCATTAAAAAGGTTGAGAACCACTGTTCTAATCTGTAGCCTACTTAAAATGAAGAGATTAATGGGTAGGAG
Organism: Crotalus tigris; assembly: GCF_016545835.1. Taxonomy (NCBI): domain Eukaryota; kingdom Metazoa; phylum Chordata; class Lepidosauria; order Squamata; family Viperidae; genus Crotalus; species Crotalus tigris. The sequence continues at coordinate 6,069,557 of NW_024096551.1, read as the reverse complement.
AAGCAGTTCATACAAACAGGTAATAATGGCTGGGAAATGCATTGATGGGTTTGGACTTGAAAAATCCTATAAAGGATTTTGCAATTTGATGGAATCTCTGAAATTCTATTAGAAATTTACAACAAGATCAGCCAGAAATAAATAAAGAAATAAGACTGTAGTTCTATATACATTTCTCTGATTGCAGTGTGATTTACTTCTAAGAAGACATGAATGAGACTATACTGCATAATTAATGCAGTTATCATTTTATTTATCTCTTTGCACAATCAATAATATAAATTCAAATGAATGTTCTTTTAAGTTCAAATGTTTATGTATCATCAAAGTGTATCAGAGTAAAATGGCACATATAATATGACTAGTTTTTATCCCATACCTTCTGACATGAGCCATGTGAAACATCAAAGGAATGCTCTGATTCAAATGATATGATTAAATCAACCCTTTGAAATAAATCTTCAAATCAATTTGTTAGACAGATTCTCGTGCTTTCTGGCTTTGCAGGTTCTTCAACATTATGTTGGTTTTCTTTCCATACAGGAACAAAACTGAGGGGAAGATTTAGTAATATTCTGATATTGACAAGAATAACTAGCCAATTAGTTTTTTAACCTCTAAAAAGTATATTTACCAGATCTTTTATCTGAATGCTGCTCATGTTGTTTGTATTTCATATTCCTTTTTTAAGGAAGATTCACTTGGAGAGAGAGAATTAGAATGTGGTCTTTCTTTTATTATGTTGCTCCTTTTTTACCTGGTTTTTCTTTTTCTTGTGTAATTCTCTATCTTTTCCCCAAATCAATTTTCTTTTACCCATATCCCTAGTTACCCCACTGTTTCAAAGTAGCAGAATCAAGAAGAGAACCAACCTAGAACTAAGAGAAATTTTTTTGAGAGTAGGAACAATTAACTAGTAGAATAGCTTGCCTTCAAAAGTTGTAGATCCTCCATAACTGGATTTTTTAAAGAAGAGATTGGACAACCGTTTGTCTAGAGTAGTATAGGTGTTCTGCTGGTGCCAGGGGTTGGATTAGAAGACCTCCAAAGTCCCTCCTACCTCTGTAATTCTGAATAGCTAAATATTTCTTGTCAAGTCAACCTCTCATCCTTGGAAGATCTCCAGCAGAATATGTAGACAGCATCCCTCCTTACTCTGCTATTTACTGTTGCTTCTGCTGGGGTGTTTAGGTTAAGATTAGACCCGTGGTGGCGAACCTATGGTACGCGTGCCACAGGTGGCACTCAGAGCCCTCTCTGTGGGCACCTGTGCCATCGCCCCCAGTCCTAGGCCTTCAGCTGGGTTTTATAAAAGCTTTTCACTTTAGGCCTCTGCCTCCATGTGCAAAAAAAAAAAAAGAGGTTCAATCAATTTCAAGTTCTTGCAGAGAAAAAAAAAGATCTCACAAAGTTGGAATTGATTGAACTTTTTAGTCCTAACCAGTCTGCCGTTACCACCGCAGCCACGCCCACCCAATGGCTGATGTCCACCCAATTGGTCACAACCACCCAATGAGCCATGCCCGCCCGGCACCCGACAATAAATAAGTGAGTTTTGGGTTGCAGTTTGGGCACCCGGTTTCTAAAAGGTTCACCATCACATGTTCAGGCTGAACATTGGTTGAGCATCGGTTGGGAACAGGCTTCAAACATGTTCTTGATTCTCAACATTTTTAAATGTGACCACAAGTGAGCATCCATGGAAAGTTTCTCTCTCCTCCTCCCTCTCCCCCCCCTCCAAGATCAAATGCAGTCAAAGTCCTGTCCCTTTTTAAAATTCAGATTATTTTTCACTTTATTTGCCAATGTTAACATTTTCTGGGTCACTGATAGCAGTGTAATTTAACTATTAATAATGTTAATCTTGGGTCAAATTGTTTTCCCTACCTCTTCTTCTTCTTCTGTTTGTTTAAGTAAAATTTCAACTTTAGCACTGAACAGATAGAGCAAGGACAATATTAGGACCTGGCCCTAAATGTTCTTTCCTTCTATGAATATAGGAATATATCCCAAAATACATCTTGTTCCAAATACTGTTTTTAAGAAGATGAAAATAATTTGATTGTCTTCTGCAACAGATCCTTTACAGCACAGTTATTCAACTCTGAAAGCCAAAGCCTGCTTACCAGTCCTAATTGGGCCACCTGGGCTCCAATGACCCAAATGCTATCTGCAAGATCCAATGAATGAGTACATTTATCACTTCTTCTTGCTCGGCAGTCTGCCTCCACCAAAACCTGGTCCAAATGCTCAGTTTGGAAAATGTCTGGAGCAACTTGTCAGTCAGACTACCACCAACATCTGTTTGCATGCTATTCAGCAGAATGAAGTCCTTCAGAAGGGCAGTCCATTTTTGGCAAATGATATTGCAAGGAAACCACAGAGTTGTTAATCTGTATTACCCTAACAACTTTTGCATCATTTCTATAAAGCAGCGGTTCTCAACCTGTGGGTCAGGACCCCATTGGGGTTGAACAACCATTTCACGGGGGTCGCCAAACAACACAGTCCGCCATTTTTTTCCCCTTTTCCTTAGCTGTGCTACTCCCTTTTATTCTATTGGCTTTTGAAAGCCAATATAATAGACTCTCTTGAATAGAGTCTAATTCTATTGGCTTTCAAAAGCCAATAGGAATTGTCCAGGCTGTCTCTGCCCTGCTGAGCCGGCCAAAAGTCCCATTCTGCAGACGGTGCTGCAAGTTGTCTGCAGTGAAGGCGAGCTGTCTGGAAGTTTCCACCCCTCCCTGCTGAGCAACTACTAAAAATGTAAGTAAAAGAGGGCCAGAGGTGGGAGGTGGGAGCCGGTGGGTACAGGGAGGGTTGCTGGTGCACGTGGGGCCCGGCGCATGCCTTACCTCCCTTGGGCTGGGCCAGCTGGTGGCCCAGCCGGTGGCAGCCTGCTCCGTCTCTGCCACTTATCAGCTACGCCTCGGCCAGCACAGGGGGCGGCACCACACATGCACAGCACTCCCGGGCAGGGAAAGTCCTCAACTTACGACCGGTTGGGTAGTCCTCAACTTATGACCGGTTGGGTAGTCCTCGACTTACAACCGGTTGGGGGTCGCGGCATTAAAAAGGTTGAGAACCACTGCTATAAAGCAATATGCTTCCCAAGGCTAAAGATATAGCTGGAAGCCAAAAAAGCAGATGGTCTAACAAAAACTGACACAAAGGTTTCAGTTTTAGAAAGTCCATGAGTTCTATCTCATAAGGTCTTGGCATTTGGCATCTGTGTCACTCCTAGAAGAGACAAATTTACCAATAATCCAGGTCAAATTTAAAAAAGCAGATGGTCTAAGGGTCTTCACCTCTTCTATTTTTAAGTGCTTGCTTTTTGTAAGGGTTTTTAAATTTTTATTTTTATATTAGTTCAGGACAATTTAGGTTCTTTGTTGAACAGTTTGGTGGCTGCTAAAATCTTTTTCTTATTTCTGATAATTCTGCCTTTAAAAAGTCCTAGGAAGACTAATTCCACAATTCATTTTCCATTCTGTTTTCTCTGATGAGAAAACAGAATGGAAAATGGTTTCCATTTTACTCTTTATACAATGTTTTTTAACCAATTAAATCTCAGATAATTTCAGAGTGAATATTGGCTATCATCAAATATCAAATTTGAACTGAAACGTGTCAATGTTAAATTCAAAATTAAAATTGAAGTTTGCTGGATTTAAGATTGTGGCATTTTGACTATGCAAAAAGGTGGAGATACCTCCGGGTTGATTGAATGTGGACATTAATATGGTTGGATTGCAAGATAGTCACTAGAAATGCTAGCTTGTAGAGAACAGTGTTACCATCTTTGGGATAAAACCTGGCTTTAGCTGCATGCGTATAGCACAGGGGTAGGCAACCATAGCTCTTTTATGACTCATGGACTTCAACACCCAGAATTCCTGAGTCAGCTATGCTGAATCAGGAATTCTGGGAGTTGAAGTTTATGAGTCATAAAAGAGCCGAGGTTGCCTACCCCTGGTATAGCATATAAGCCAAATTGTGCCTAAGCTCTCTACTACTGTCCTTAGGGGAATGCATGTTCTATCTTATTAAAAAATGTTATTTGAAAGCTTCAAATAGTCAAAACATTGATTTTGAGATCATCTAGTGAACCATATTTTTTTCTTTCCTTCTATTTCAGTGGTTCTCAACCTGTGGGTCAGGACCCCTTTGGGGTCGAACGACCATTTCACGGAGGTCGCCAAACAATGCAGTCCGCCATTTTTTTCCCTTTTCCTTAGCTGTGCTACTCCCTTTTATTCTATTGGCTTTTGAAAGCCAATAGAATAGAACTCTTGAATAGGCTGTCTCTGCCCTGCTGAGCCCACCAAAAGTCCCATTCTGCAAACTGTGCTGCACCAGTTGAGTAGTCCTCGACTTACGACTGGTTGGGGGTCACGGCATTAAAAAGGTTGAGAACCACTGTTCTATTTCATATATTTAGTGCCTTTTTAAAAATTGTTTACAGTGTCTGACCGTACAGTATTGCTAATTTGGAATTGACAATAGGAAAAATTGACTGATATTCCCTGATTCATACCTGATTTCTCACAAACTCTAAGCTAGATTCTAGCAGTGGAATTTTATTCATCTATTACCAACTATGGATGCAACTTACACTTCTGATTTTATATAGCTTAGATTGCATCTAAGATCAAATATTGGTAAAATGGTATAATCCATCCATAAAAGCGAGTATTGAATTAAAAACTATTAAAAACTATAAAAAACCCTATAACTAGTGCTTTTTTTGTTAAAAAAAAAAAGGTACCAGAACTCACACATGTCATATAACCCGCCTTGCTTACCCTCAAGTTTCCATCCAAAAAAGGTGCCGGAATTCCATTCTGGGCGTTCTATGACAATAAAAGCCCTGCCTATAGCAGTTGTCAAGCTGGTACAACAGTTCTCTTACAGAAAATTAGTTTTGACATCGTTTTTCCCCCATCCATTGCCCAGCTCAGCAATAAAATGCTTTATTGAACTGGTAAAGAAAAATCTGAAAATGTATCCTAATTGTTTATTACTTTATTTTGTTTTAGTTATATAGAGCTAAATTAATACTGCCACATCGATATGGCCTGACACTTTAAAAAAACTACACCAAAGTAAATCTCATCATATATCAATCTTGAGGATTTTAGATCAGTTCTTTCATGAAATTAAGAACACAAGTACAAGAATTATGCTCAGACAAAATTATGCAGCTTATAATAATTCTGCCTGAATGGAAAATTCAGGATAACTAAAAAATATATCATTGCTTGACACATAGTAGTGCTGAAGAATTTGCTGTCATAAGATGTAGTAATATACAATTTTAAGTAACTTGAGTAAAAAGAGATAAGATTAATTTGTCAAGGATAAATATATCAATGGATTTTAGTTATAATGATGACCAGCGCTTATTGGCCTCAGTATGAGCGACAATGTGCTTCTGATTAACAGTTGGTGTAGAATACAAGTAGATGAATCTCTTACTTGGGGGTTCTCAAAGAATCTGGGTAACTACTATAGGAACCTTTGTTCTGATCCATGCTGATTATTTTTCTTATAACTAGATCCAGCTTTGTTACAAAGCATCCGCTTCTCCTTTGAATAATTTTGTATATTCCGAATAAAAATAAACTGGAAAAATGTTCTGTTCTGCTTTTAGAGATAACAGAGATTATAACTGGGTTTTGACAGTATATGCAAATGTTCCACATGTCAAGATTAATAAGGTATCCATATTGATTAATATTCTATTTGGCTTTTTCCATATAGAAAGAAATGGCTTCCCTCTCCACCACAAGTATAAATAATGATAGTAGAATAGAATAGAATAACATAGTTGGAAAGGACCTTGGAGGTCTTCTAGTCCAACCCCCTGCTCAGGGCAGGAAATCTTACACTATTTCAGACAAATGATTGTCCAATCTCTTCTTTAAAACTTCCAGCACTGAAGAATTGACAACTTCTGGAGGCAAGTTGTTCCACTGGTTAACTGCTCTAACTGTCAGGAAATTTCTTCTTAGTTCTGGATTGCTTCTCTCCTTGATTAGTTTCCATGCATTGCTTCTTGTTCTGCCTTCAGGTGCTATGGAGAATAGCTTGACTCCCTCTTCTTTGGCAACCTCTGAGATATTGGAACACTGCTATAATATCACCCCTAGTCCTTCTCTTCATTAAACTAAATATACCCAATTCCAGCAACCGTTTCTTATATGTTTTAGCCTCCTGTCCCCTAATAATCTTTGTTGCTCTTCTCGGCATTCTTTCTAGAGTCTCAACATCTTTTTTACATCGTGGTGACCAAAACTGAATGCAGTATTCCAAGTGTGGCCTTACCACGGCATTGTAAAGTGGTATTAACATTTCACTCTGTTAATACAGTCTAGCACTGTGCCAGCTTTTTGGATAGCTTCAGCACACCACTGGCTCATATTTAAATGATTGTCCACTAGGGCTGGTGATACGAGAGGATTTCCAGGAATGATGCCTAACAAAAAAAACAAATACCTTTCAGAAGGAAATACTCTTTGCTACAGCAAATTCATCACAAAGAAACCATAATGAGACTAAAAATAATCTATATGACATAAAGCAAGGGTTTTCAACCAGTGGTACACGTACCACCAGTGATACATTGGTACCTGGCAGGTGGTACGCAGCCATGTCCAGCCTAGCCAAGTGTAGTGGAGGAGGGAGCAAGCCAAAGTGGTGCAGTGCAGGAGTTGCTTTAAGAGAGTCCTCAGGAGCTGCAGGGCTGCTGGGGTGAGGCAAAGCCCCCAGGATCGGCGCTTCCGGCTCACCTAGAAGAGGAAGGAGGAGACTTCCGCTTCCCAATCATGGCAAGTTCAGTCGCACGGAAGAGACCCCTCTCTTCCTCAGCTGTTTTCCCTCCACCGGTAGACCCTTATGCGGGTCTTAAATCGCCCTGGAGGGGCGACTACCGAGGCTTTTGCTCGGCTGCGGTGGAGTGACGGCTCCCCCTGCAGTCTGAGCTAACTCTGTAGGGCTGACCGAGAAAATCAGCCAGTAAAATGGCCGATCACTTAGATGCACCAGCCAAAGTCAGAAAATCATCTAAGTATAAAGAACCACCATGGTGAATCCAGGTGAGACTTTTCCTCCCTCTCTCTGTCCTGATTATTTGCCTGTAAAAAGTTTTTGATCACTTCCCTGTCTTAAGAAAGCAGCGTCTGTCTACTTGGGAAAGAAAGTTTTAAAAGAACTAAAATAGTTAAAATTTTATTGACTACTCAATTTTTTTCTTTGGATACCTAGGGGCCCTAAAAAAATAAAAAAGAAATGTTATATTTTTTTACTTTATCTATTATACTGGAGATAACTGCTTTTGCTTTTTCTGTTTCCGGAAAAAGATAAATTTTTACCTATTTGGAAGACAGAGTTTACAGTCCACTGAGGACATTTTGTGGTGAAAAGTGCCATTACAACTGTATTTTCTTTTGCTATTTGAAGGTGAATTTGACCTTCAAATGACAACAAAAGGGAAAAGATAAAAGATTTGCAACAGTTGTAGTGAATTTGCTTATTAGGATTTTGGAGGTGGATATTTGTTGACCTTTTTGAAATATAGCCTCCACTAAAAGATCAAAGACTATTCTTGATTAAAGACTATTTCACCATTGAAATGGAGGAAGCTCATCCACAGCTCGACTATGAACTTATATTGGAAAAGATTTTGGAAACTACAAACTATATGAAAGCTTATATCAAATCTTGGAGAAAAATCAAAGATAATACTAGAGAACCACAAATTGACTTTCAACCATTAGTTCAAACTGTAGACCAAAGAATAATGGAGGAAGAACAGAGTAACCCTAGAGAGGTTCCTACTCCACAAGATATACAACTGAACGCGACAGAGGAACTGCACTTACAACTTAATTATGAACTTGCAGTAGAAACTACTGAGCAAATTAATTCTACACAATCCTACTTACAACCTATGGAGAACATTGATGATCAAAGAATAACATTAACTGAGCTATTTGATCTCCCAAAAATAACAGAGATTAACATTCAGGTACAAGTTATTGAAAATTGTGATAATGTGGACAATCAACTAGCAACTACAATAAGGAATAAAATTGACTATACTATTCAGATGATATTGGAAGAAAGAGAAGAGAACTTTGACTATTTTGATGTATTGAGAAATAACTTTACCCAAATGTTGAGGTTTGATGATGCAGAGGCTTTATTATGGAAACTGGTTTGGCATAGAAAGAAAGCTAGAATTAGGTTTAAAAATGTGGCTTAAAAAGATTGTTGACACTTGGATTGTTTTAATAACAAATGAAATAGGTGATTTTGTAAAAGGATATTTTTTGTAACAATATTTGATATTAGAGATGATAAGTAGTTGGAGAGGTAAATTTTACTTAAATGATTGATAGAATATATATTTAAAATAGACAGAAATGTAGTTTTTTTGGACTGATATCTTTATTTTAATCAAGATAACTATTTTGTAAAAGAGGGAGAAGAGGAGGTATTTATGATAAGAGAAGTAATAGTATTAATAAATGATGTATTAGTTTAAGCATATCTAGTTTAGGCTATATCTAAAAAAATGTAAGGATGTTGCTTTTTGGGATAATATATTTATCTTAGGTAGAATCATCATGATAGGAAAAAGAGAAATGAGGGATGCCTGAAGTGTTAATATATCTATATAAACTTAATTGGAATATGGTAATTTCCAAATAGTAAAGCTTAAAAACAGAACTTAGATTCTTATAATTGAAATGTAATTGATGACCAATTGGATTGATTGAGCTTTTTTTAATAAATGTAATAATTTTAATTGGTAAAGTAATATGTGGGAAATAGAGAGGAAACTTTTAAAGAATTAATCTGTGTGATATATGTATGATTTTGTTCTTGGATAATTGATAGCCCAATCACCACATTGTTTCTCAAGCACTTTTATGTAAAAATGAAAAAAACAATAACATTTCTTCAGTAAAAAAAAGAGAGAAAGGAGGATGAGGGGGCGGAGACAGGAGATGATATAAAAGGAGGCAGTTTGGGTGGAAGAGGGAGAGAAAAAAAGACACAGCTTTGGGAAGAGGAATCAGCTGGAGCTGCACCAAAGGGAAAAGAAAGAGGAGAGAGGTAGGGAGAGAGGAGATCAAACAGGCCGGCCAGGAGCTGATCTACAATTTATGTGGCAGCCATCTGTTCCGGATGCCACATTGGTGGCAGCAACAAATAGGCAAGAAACGCAGATTGGGAGGGGCTATCCTCCTTGAGGAATGGAGAAAGGCAGTATCAGCTGGAGCTGAGGCATGGAGGGAGGGAGGGAGGGAGGAAGATGGCAGTGAGAAAGAGGAAGGTAGAGAGCAGGAGGGAAATGGAAAGGAAGGAAGTGTTGGAAGAAAAAGCCGTGGCTGGCTTTCCAGCCGGGAAGCTATATCTTTACAAGAAAAGGGAAAAAAATGAAGCGCTGCCATTTGAAATAGATAAGAGGAAGCCAGCTGCTCTGGCTGCTAGAGAGGAGAGGTTTATTGGCAAAGTGCTGTTTCAGCAGTTCAGTTCTGGATCAGCTGAACAACAAACCAGGAGAGTGGAAGAATTCTTATGTGATTTTGTGACTTTGAAGTTCTGGGATTTGTGCAATGTGGGTGTTATATCCACAGGTCTATCAACAACTGCCCGTGAACGAGGTCACAGTGGTAGCCCAGACCATTCCTCTTCACAATGCTGCGTCTTTTTTTCTCTCCTCTTCCGCCCAAACTGCCTCCTTTTATATCCCTTCCTGTCTCTGCCCCCCTCCTCCACCTTTCTCTTCTGGGTGAGCCAGAAGCGCCGATCCTGGGGGCTTGGCCTCACCCCAGCCACCCTGCAGCTCCTGAGGACTTTCTTAAAGCAAGTCCTGCACTGCATCTCTTTGGCTTCTTCTCTCCTCCACTACACTTGGTTAGGCTGGACATGGCCGCGTACCACCTGCCAGGTACCAATGTACCACTGGTGGTATGTGTACCACTGTTGAAAAGCCTTGCCCCAGACAACCTGCCCCCCCAATCAAATGCATCAGATGTGGGCAACAAGGACACCGAGCGGCAAGCTGCCTGATCCCATACCCCCAGTAGCAGAGCAGATCAAGAGCAGCAGTGAGAAAGAAACCAGTCCAGCAGCTAGCAAAAGAGAAGTCAAACTGGATCATGCAAGAATCCATTGCCCAGGTTACATCACTCACGCAGGAGAGTGCTGAGGCCCCAGCTGGATCTGCCACTGCTTTGCCCTCCTACGATAGCAATTACGAGGGGGAGAGTGCCCCGATGGTGAGTCGACCCGTTCCACCTTTTTCTCTCGCAGCCAAACTCATAGTCCCTGAGACAGGTGCCTGAATATATTTAAAGTGCTAGTGGACTCGGGGTGCTCCCAGTATGTTATTAGCTTGCCATTTGCCCTTAAACTGGGTATACAAGCAAGATTGCTCTCCAAACCCATGAGATTTAAACAAGCTGATGGCTCTTTAATGGGAGGAACTTTGGTCATACAATTGACAGAGCCATTATGCTTAGTAATAGGTGAACATTGGGAGTTCATTTGATTCATGGTAGCTCCAAAGATGACTGAGGCAGTGATTCTAGGGCTAGCCTGGTTGGACAAATGGAAACTGTATATCTGATGAGAAAAAGGGATGAGGACTGTAAGATTAACTGTAGGGCCCAAGCCTCCCCTTAATTTGGCTGATGTTACTGGAGAGTTTAGGCCATCCACCGAGTTAGCAAAGATAGCCACTCTGTCTCAACCAGGCGAACCACTCATCCCCAGCGAATACTGGGATCTAGCAGAGGTGTTTAGTGAGGAAGAATGTGACACCCTGCCTCCCCACCAGCCCAATGATTGCACCATTGAACTGGTACTGGGAGCTAAACTCCCACGGCTGAGGATGTATGCCATGACTCCCCTCGAAATGGAGGAACTGCAACAGTATGTGAACAAAAACCCTAGCAAGAGGATTTATTGAACGGACCAAATCTCAGGTGGGATCTCCAGCATTATTTAAAGAGAAAAAAGATCGGTCACTTCATCTCTGCATAGACTATAAAAGGTTAAATGCTATGAGCATAAAGAACAAGTACCCCCTCCCCTTCCTCAGGGATTTACTAACCCACCTGGCGAAGGGGAGTGTCTTTACTAAGCTGGACCTAAGAGAGGCGAATTACCAAGTAAGAATAAGAGAAGGAGATGAATGGAAAACTGCTTTTAACTGTCCCATGGGGAGCTATCAATTTAAAGTCATGTCGTTTGGACTACAGGGGGCTCCAGCTGTCTTCATGCAGCTGATCAACCAGGTACTATATTATCATTTATACAAAGGAGTTTTGGTGTATCTTGATGATATTCTGATATACAGAACGGATATGGTTGACCACATAAAACTAGTGTGAGAAGTGTTAAATAAGTTGTTGAATGCCAAACTATATGTTAAACTATCAAAGTGTGAGTTCCATTAGACCCGAATAGATTATCTTGGCTACAGAATTTTCAGTGAGGGCATTGAAATGGACCCTGCTAAAATGAAAGCCATAATCAAGTGGCAACCCCCAGGACTCACAAAAAGCTTCAGAGCTTTCTAGGATTCGCCATATTTTACTGACAGTTCATCCCCTCCTTTGCCAAAATTGCTTTACCCCTCACAGACTTACTAAAGACAGGCAAAGAGGGGGGGAAGCCATGACCAGGCCAGCCACTAGCATGGACTATGAACTGTCAAACTAATTTTGAGAATTTGAAAAGACTATTTGTGGTCGAACCAGTCCTAAAACATTCTTGTCCGGGGAAACCCTTTGTGATTCAAGCCAATGCCAGCGACTTGGCCTTTGGAGCTATACTATTGCAAAAGAACCATGATGGTGTCCTACAGCCCTGTGCCTATACCTCAAAAAAGTTCACCAATTGCAAAAGAAGGTGGGCAGTGTGGGAGAAGGAAGCCTTCATAATTTGTTGGGCTCTATTAAACTGGCGACACTATCTAGAAGGGAGCAAGGTGCCTTTCAAGATATAGACTGATCACAAAAGTCTAGAGGCACTGAAAACTTCCTGCAAGCTGTCCCCGAAACATGTATAGTGGTCACAATACTTTAACCGATTGAACTTCATCCTGAAGTACATACTGGGGGCGGGATTTTTTAGCTGACACTTTATCCAGATTACCTTAATACAAAAGCCAGCATGAAGAAGTTAATGAAGCAATTATGTCTACACCACAAGCTTCCTCTCAACTAACGCCACAAAGAGCCTCATCTTTGAAAGTCTCAAACCCTGATGACCCTGGGGCAAGAAAATTAAAACAGGAACTCCTCAACGATCGATGGTTCAAGGAAAACCAAATCTCCTTAACATGCAGGGATGATTTGACTTACAAAGGGGGGAAGTTGTATTTGCCTGAAACCCTCCACCTCAACGCTCTCCAGCACGGTCACGATGTGAAACAAGCTGAACACTTTGGATATTTAAAAACACTGCATCTCGTTCATCGGCAATTTTGGTGGCAAGTCTGAAACGAGACATAGAGAACTATGTCAAGAGCTGTACTGTGTGTGCCACCATGAAAAGAATTCCAGGAAAAACCCCTGGACTATTACAACCAGTGGCGGACCCTTCCCAACCATGGGAGGAAATTGCTATGGATTTTATAGTGGAATTACCTGAAAGTAGGGGGAATGCAGTGATTTGGACTGTGATAGATCTATTTTCAAAGCAGGCTCATTTCATCGCCTGCAAAGGACTCCTGTCAGCCCAACGACTAACCAAAATGTTTTTGAAGCATATCTACAGACTGCACAGCAAGCCAAAATAAATCATCTCAGACCAGGGGGTGCAGTTTATGGCCAAGTTTTGGAGGGCTTTTCTCAAGTTAATTGGCTTGTCACAAGGATTGTCATCAACTTTTCACCTGTCTACGAATGGGTTGGCTGAATCAGCAAACTCAATAGTGGAGCAGTATCTCAGATGCTATGTAGACTATCAGCAAATGAACTGGACTGACCTCCTCCCTTTCACAGAGGTGGCTTACCATAACTCTGTCCACAGTAGCACTGGTTTTACACCTTTTAAAGTTGCCACAGCGTGAACATAACTTGGAGGAGAGAGACTTCACTTTTTTTCGGATAGGCATCAATCTTTTTCAAGAATTGACTTTTTTTTGATTACGACGGATTTATATTTTAGCGTACAGAATGTTAAAATTTTTCCCAGGACATTGACAGATCACAGTCCAGTTTGGATGGAATTGGCTGATGAAAAAGAGGAGAGGAGATCATGAAGGATGAATGAAAATTTATTTAGACAAGAAAAGAACGTTCAAAAGTTAAAGGAGCAATTAAAGGATTATTTTGCTTTAAATATGTATAAGGGAACTTCAATGTCAATGGTCTGGGATGCAGGTAAAGCCTACATGCGCGGGGTCTTGATACAAATGAACAACGTTCATAGACAGAAGCAGATGCAGAAATGTAAGGAGTTGGAAAAAAGCTTTGATTTTAAATCCTACAGATGAGAAGGTTAAGGAATCTATAAAATTGCTTAAATCACAATTCAATATGTTGATGGCTGATCAAACTGCAACTAATTTATTGTATATGAAGCAAAATACATTTTGTAATGCTAATAAACCAGGGAGATGGTTGGCTTATCAATTGAGAAAGAAGCATAGACAGAGAACTATAGATAAAATAAATTATAATGGTAAATTGGTATATCAGAAGAAGTTGATTAAGAAATCCTTTTTAGATTATTACCAAAAATTATATATGAGTACTAAAGTACAGGTTTTAGATATACACAATTATTTAAATGAAGCTAACTTTCCTAAATTATCAGAAGATCAGAAACAAGAAATTAATGGTTTGATTACCACTGAGGAGATTGAGACAGTAATTAAAGAATTAAAATTAGGTAAGGCACCGGGTACGGATGGTTTGACATCTATTTATTACAAAACATTGGTACAAGAGATGATTCAACCTTTAAGTGAGCTTTTTAATAATATACTACAGGGTTCAGAGATTCCCCCGTCATGGGGTAGAGCTTTTATATTTTTGATTCCAAAAGAAGATCAAGACCTCACTTCACCAAAGAATTATAGACCTATATCTCTCTTAAATGTAGATTATAAGATCTTTTCAAAAATTTTAGCTAACAGGCTTATGAGAGTTTTGCATCATGTAATACATATGGACCAAACGGGTTTTATAACTGGAAGGTACATGAAGAATAATGTCAGACAGATTATTAATTTATTAGAATATTTAGATAAAAACAATCAAGTTTCTGTAGGATTGATATTTTTAGATGCTGAAAAAGCTTTTGATCAGCTGAATTGGCAATTCATGTTAAGATTAATTGAGAAAATGAATTTTGGAGGAAAATTTTACAAGCTTTTGGTGCTATCTATCAAAAGCAAACGGCACAACTTATAGTTAATGGGGGTTTGTCAGAGGTGTTTGCAATAGAGAAGGGGACTAGACAGGGTTGTCCATTGTCACCATTGCTGTTTGTTTTAACTTTGGAAATATTGTTGATTAAAATTCGAGAATCACAGCAAATAAAAAGAATAGAAGTTAATAAAAAAGAATATAAATTAAGGGCTTTTGCAGATGACTTGGTGGTTACCTTATCTCAACCTACTCATTCTGTAATAGAGTTATTACAATTAATACATCAGTATGGAAAGGTTTCGGGTTTTAAAATTAATAACAATAAGACTAAAATATTGCCTAAAAATATGACTAATTTGGACAAGCAGACTTTGGTTAAGTTGACAGATTTTGAGGTTGTTAATAAGGTAAAATATTTGGGGGTTATTTTATCTGTTTCTAATGCAAAATTGTATAAAAACAATTATGAAAGGTTGTGGGTCAATATATGAAGAGATTTGGAAAATTGGGAGAAGTTGCAATTATCTCTTTTGGGAAGAATTGTGGCGATCAAAATGAATGTTTTGCCAAAGTTTCTTTTTTTATTTCAAATGATACCTATTTTAAAGAATTAGGTTAACTTAAATGAATGGCAGAAAGGTATTAACAAATTTATCTGGGCAGGGAAAAAAACCAAGAGTAAAACTTAAAATTATACAGGATATTCGTGAGAGAGGTGGACTCAAGGTACCGAATTTGAAATTGTATTATGATGCTGTGGCTTTAACATTAATAAGTGATTGGGTTAATTTAACAAATGTAGAAATACTCCTCTTGGAGGGTTGGGATTTACTTTTTGGATAGAATGCCTATTTAATTTTCAATAAAAAGGTTGATAGGGTTTTCAAATCTCATATTATAAGGATTTCCTTACTTCGAGTTTGGAGGAAATATTATAGAAGTGATTTTAAAATTCCGCTATGGGCTATACCGGGGCATGCGATAGAAGGGATAAGGAGAGGAGTCAAGATGGATAGTGTTTCTTATGTACAACTACTCAGATGGGATGGTAAAAATTGGCAATTAAAATCCTTGGAAGATTTAACACAAGAAAATATTATTTATTCATGGTTTTATTATAGACAAATAGTGGAGAGGTGGAAGATAGATCGTAATGTGGATTTACTTAGAGAAGATGAGAACTTATTAAAACAAATAAAAGATCAAAGACGAACCCATATTAAGAGAATTTATGGGGTGTTAGTAGAATTGGATTCAGAAGCAGAATTAGTTAAAGAATGTATGGTCAAATGGGTACAAAATTTTGAAGAACCGGTTTTATTAGATACTTGGGAAATTATTTGGATGAGGAATGTTAAATTTACACAAGCCCAAAATTTAAGGGAAAATTTTTATAAAATGTTTTATAGATGGCACCTTGATCCACAAAAAATGTCTCGTATGTATCCTGACTTACAGCCTAAATGTTGGAGATGCGGATGTCTGGATGCTACTTATTATCATATTTGGTGGTCATGTAAAAATATAAAAGCTTTTTGGATTAAGATATGGTGGAATATCCAAAGAATTTTTAGAAGAAGGGTAAAATTTACCCCACAATTGTTTTTGTTAGGTATTGTTTCTGATTGTGATACTAAAGAGACTACATTGATGTTAAATTTAATCACAGCGGCAAGGTTGTTAGTAGGGCAATGTTGGAAGAAGGAATCTTTGCCTACTTTGCAAGAGTGGTTTTTTAAAGTTTCTTATTTGGCGAAAATGGCAAAGATTTCGGCTTTCTTGAAAGACCAATCGCAAGAGAAGTATTTTTTGGTATGGAAAAAATGGATAGACTTTATACAATATAAATTGGATATAAAAAATATTATTTAGCTTTTCAATAACTTATATTTAGAATTTTAGATATTTCATAGACTTTATAAACTTTTTAGACTTTTTTCTTTTTTTTTCTTCTTTTCTTTTTCTTTCTTTCTATTTTCTTGAATTTCTTTGTATTTTTGTTTTTTTATACATATATTATTGTTAATTATTTTATAATTTGTTTAATCAATGTATTTAGACTTGTTTATGGTTTATATCTGTTTTAAGATTTTTGGAAAAATTTTTAATTAAGCCTCTATTCAGCTCTGGGAAGGTTGGGGGAGGGTAGAGGAGGGTTGGGGGGGTTCGGGGAAGAGATTTGTATTGTTTTGTAAAATCTAAAAATTTTCAATAAAAAAAAAAGTTGCCACAGGAAAAGAGTTCAACCCAATACCCAAATATCCTTAAGGACCTTCTACTTCCCAATGCTTGACCAATGGGTGAGGAGATGGGAGAAATTATGGAAAAACACAAAAATCGCTCTGAAAAAGGCTTCTGAGACATATAAATGCAAGCAGATAAAAAGAGAGCTCTCCAAAGATCATTCCAAGTTGTGGAAAAAGTTTATCTACAAAATATTTACAACTTAAATTGCCTAGTAAGAAATTAGGACCGAAGTTTCTGGGTCCCTTCCCCATAGTAAGAATCATTAACCCAATCACAGTAGAATTAAAGTTTCCCAGACTCCTAGGAAAAGTCCACCCTATGTTCATTGTAACCTACTGAAACCTTTTCAGGGTTCTACCTTATGACCTCCCCCTAAGAAGGCACCTGGGCCTCTTATAGTAGCCGGATAGATTCATTATGAAGTGAAGTGTATTCTTGATTCTAGACATTTTAAAGGAAAGTTACAGTACTTAGTGCAGTGCAAAGGATATCCATTGTCTGAAGCCACATGGGTGAAATCTAGCGATGTAAAAGCTGATAGGCTCATTAGTAAATTCTATGAGAAGCACCCTAATAAACCAAGGGGCAACCCCTAACTTATGATTTTGTTTGAATTGCAGGAATTGACCTTTTTGTAAGGAGGAGCGGATGTCAATGCTGCTAACATTGGATGTTCCTGCTCTGACAACTGATGAAAATGCAGCCATTTTCTCTTCTCCTTTAACATGCTTTTCTTTCTTTTAGGTGCAGTGGGGGGTGGATGGGATATAAACTCAGTTGGCCATAATATAATGCTGCCTTGGGAACTCAAGGACCAGCTGATAATGTTTTGGCTGGCTGAGGATCTGAGGAGAAAGCCCAAGCTTGAAGCTAATTAGGGAATGTGTTTTATGTCAGTTTATTGGGAGTGAGAATTGGAATTTTTTTACTTTGTATCAGGGGGAAAGGAATTTAGTTTTTGGGTTCAACTATGTAGTGCCGATACTTTGTTTCCCAAATAAATGTTCTTTAAGGAAGAATTTTGCCTCAAAGTTGTTTTGATGGGTTTCATCTATTGGACCCATGACAATAATATAATGTTACACAAAGAAACCTAATACAACCAGACAGTGACAATATAATAACAAGTTCAAAAATGCATACTTTGGGGAATAATCTTTCATTTTTAATCTTTTCCCATGTTTTTCATTTGGTAACATGAATTATTCTGAGTAAGTTATCTTCAATAATAATTAAAAATATGGACAGCATACTTTACTTCTGAATATCTAGGAATATTGACTAGCCACTTCTTCTGGAGTTTATTTATCGATTTATCATTAATTGTTACTTTGTATCCAGTTTTGTGTTCTTGCTTTTTGCTCTAAAGCCACGTACTTTCTTTTTTCTGTGAAATCTGCTTATTTTTTATGGGGTAGGGAACAGTCCTTTAAACTGAAAATACTTTTTTCTGAAAATCTTCATTGGTATGAGAAACTAGCTATGTGAATTACATAGCTGCCATTGCCTCTTTCATTGCTCTGAAATATGTTGAATTATAGTTTAGCATAAGAGTTGGGAAATAATAGTTTGGAAAAAAATCAAGCTGGCCTGATATAGTTTTACACTAATCCACATCACCCGAATATATAGATAATTGGAAGATCTCATTGATTGCTCTTCAGGGAAATTCACTCAAAGGCCAAAACAGTTGTGCAATTTTCTTGCTCAACTGAGATTTTTGATTGTCGTGGTTCTTAAGTCCTAAGTATGAAGAAGCACAGAAGCAATTTGAATCCAATATTTGTGATCTATTTCTTTCCTTCACAATGCTTCCATTTCTGGGCCTCCATTATTTTCTACTCTGCTTGTCCTTTCTGCTTACCTAATCATCTGGTATTGTGTACCTCTATCCATAAGCCAAGCTATATTGATCATCAAAGGATGAAGGAAAGCAACAGATTATAGGACTATGTAAAGTCTTTTCTTTCAGCCTTCTCTGGGCTTCATTGCATCTCTTGCTGTTTTGAGACCAGAACCTTCTGCCCAGTTGCTCCTCATTATTCATTCCCTGAGCTGATGCACAAGGCTATTCAACTGCTGCCAAATGCAGAACAGGATTATTGCTTCAGAGCACCGTTTTAATCAGAAATTTTCTTGAATTATGGATATAAGGCATCATTTTTCATTTTTACTTACTGAAGTACTCCTTTTTTCTGACTGCTGTGATGAGTGATTAGGATAAGCGATGATTATGGTTTTGCTAACATTACTTTTTTATATCTATAGTATGGCTGAATGAGAAAAGACAGGAACATCAGTTATATTAAAGATTTCATTTACAGCATCATCACTGGCCAAAATATTGTATATACACATATATTTCCCCATCAAAATTGAATTCTGGGTCAAGTTGATTTTATTTTGGTTGTGTGGATACAAACCTGAGATGGATCTTTGATGAGTAATTTAACTAATGTTGCTAAATAAATGAAATTAAACCCAATAGTGTATTATATAGCATTTCATATGCTACTTTGGAATGTTAGCAATAGCACTTAGCAACAGCAATAGCACTTATATTTATATACTACTTCACAGTGCTTTACAGCCCTCTCTAAGCGGTTTACAGAGTCAGTGTATTGCCCCCAACAATATGGTCCTCATTTTACTGATCTCAGAAGGATGGAAGGTTGAGTAGACCTTGAGCTGGTGAGAATCGAACTGCCAAACTGCTGGCAGCCGGTAGTCAGCAGAATTAGCCTGCAGTACTGCATTCTAACCACTGCACCACCATGGCTCTTAGCATCCTTATTATAACTCTTAAAAGAAGCTCAATACCATCACCAGTATATTGTAAATGTGAGAGAGGTCTGGTACTAGTTATTTACCTTTGACTACAGATTCTCCTCAATTTAAAACCAGTCGTTTAATCAAACCTGTCATTTGGAGCTACAACAGTCTCAGAAAAGGTATTTTACAACCCATCAAGCACTTGGTCAGAATGGGACAACTCAGCACGGCACTCTGCCCATTGGCTCACTCACCTGCCCAACCACCCATCTGGCTCTCCCTCTGGCTGCCCATGCTGAGTTGTTCCCAAGGCAAATTGGCCATGTTGACTTGTCCCGCAATGACTTGGCAGTGGTGAGTTGACAGAAGAACTTGGTGGTAGCAAGCTGACCACACTGAGCTGGCTGTGTCAAGTTGTCCCAGACCTGCACTTGATAGGCTCCAGGTGTGGTAGGTCAGCACTTCTGCTGTTGTGAAATGTGTGATGTTCCCCTCTACAGTCACATGATCACATTTTGGGTGCTTTGCTACTGGCTCATATTTTTGCAAGTTTGCAGCATTTTAAAATGCCCATTCAGGTGAAAATATTCACACTTATGACTGCACAATTTACTCAACAACCATCATTAAAATGGTCATTAAATTGGGTCCAATCATGTGAATACTTCAACCTATGGCTGTCACAACTTATAATCAGAATTTCAGTCCCAAATGGGATCATAAATTGAATTTGCTGAATTAATGATTGAAGTCAGAGTTGAACTAGTCCCTATCTTGAGTCTCGCATCTGAATCTGGATTGCCAAATCTACTTTGCCCTATCCAGCCACTATATGACAACGGTCCTATGTAAATTAATCTCTAACTCTGTGCTATTTCAGCTGAATTAGATTTTCAAACTATGGCTATAAATCAAAGTTAGATATTAAAATGAAAGTTTAGATTTTAGAGTCTTTTCAGATGAGAAACTGGTAGCTATGGAACTGAAGGAAGCAAAGTGATTATTTGAAAATTTAAAGTAAAAAGGTATTGCTAACAGTGGTCATTTTCTGGACTGTATATGGAATATTTAATTACATGAAGAAAATTATATGTTCCACCTTAGAGAATAACTAGATCAATATCATTCACCCTCAACTCTAATTTACTTGTCTTACAAGTCATTAAGTTTGAGATATTATTGATTATTTTTCTCCCTCTGATGGAAGGCTTAGGGGCTAAATAAGTACATTTTAATATCCAAGATCTTAGTTTAAATTTGATCTGTAAACCTTCTTCAAATGAGTTTGGTGAGCTTACATGATGTCCAGGGTAAAATGAGAACAGAAATTACCACACCATCAAAGGTGTGCAAGAAAAAAAAATCAGGCAGAAACAAGTTAGCTAAATTAATGCTGCTTCTGCCTTGAACTGAAGTCTTAAATCAGTGGTTCTCAACCTTTCTAATGCCGCGACCCCATAATACAGTTCCCCATGTTGTGGTGACCCCCAACCACTTATACATCACCAGGTGCCAGGGCTGTGGCCAAAGAAAAGGGGAAAAAATGGCGGACAGCCTTGTTTGGCGACCCTCGTGAAATGGTTGTTCGACCCCAAATGGGGTCCCGACCCACAGGTTGAGAACCACTGTCTTAAATGAAGAAGGAAGTGAACTGTGAATTAATTTTAATTATGTTATTTAGTTATCTCTTTCCATTTACATTAGCTACAAATAATGCCACTGATCAAGATGCAAATAATAAAACAAACATTAAGCTTTATTTTATTGGATAATTTACTGCCTGGAAAGAAACTTGGAGACAACTTCATTGTATAAAACATTAGCTATGCAATAGACCATTTTATTTCCCAAACATAGATGATCCATTCTCTGGTCATTACTCAAATGAAACAGACAAACATTCTTATTTGAAATCACTACTAAATATTAGAGTTACATTAGAAATCCCAAAACCCTGAATCTAAATTAAAAAAAGCTGATCACAAATTTGGCAAACCAAGAAGAACATTTTGGGCGCAGTATTCAGATGTCTCTGTAACTTCAGCATGGATTGGTTCCACTTATGAATTCAATCATTCATACTAATTCAAGGGCCTTTTAAGAATGTTAACCCTACAATTTGCATAGCAGAATCAGTCTTTCAGTCTTCCAGATTGTAGCTTTCCCAAATGTACTTTCTGGTCTATTTTCTGACCTCAGATAGTTAAGGGCCAGAAAGAACATGCCTTTAAAAATATTGGGACAAATATCAGGGTATTTGAGTGCTCATAAAGCAGAATGTGAAAGTTTAAAAAGACAGATGGGGAAAATGAACTAAAGGTAAGCTGACTTTCACTGGATATCAAAGGATGCAAAGCAATAACTGCTCCAATAATTGTAACAAATGATCATAGCTACCAGTCCCTTCAGCCACTGGTGACATGGGAGAATAGAGAAGGCAGTGTATTATGTGCTGCACTGCCTTTTGACACTGTGATGCTCCTTTCTGGATGCTGGTAACCAAGGTGACTTTGTTTCCTTCTACTCCTTTCTCATGCTACAAAATTAAACTTCTTCCAGACCCTGCCAAACCTACAAAAATATCTGATCCCAATTCACCATCAGAATAATGATGCATCTCTATTGCTTTGCATCATTCCTGAAAGGAACCATCAGACATTACACATTTGTAGAAATAGTTTATTATTATAAACATCAGTGTTAGAACTTTACATGTCCTTTTATTTTTCATGAAACCTTCTGCTGACTCTTTCATAATTTGCTTTGTAATCTACTGTCCATCTATTTCTGGAGCTTTGTTAACCTGCCTTTCTTTTTTATTGAATTACAAAAAGCAAGACGAAAGATGAGAAAGTAGCATGCAAAAGGCTTTTACTTTTTATTACAACTGACTTCTTCTGCCCTTTATTGTTTTCATCATGGATCTTACTATGAAATGTTATCCCTATGAGAACATTCAAACTGTGCCTCAGAGTTCCTCAGCCATCACAGATGTGGGAAAGGAATTCCTCAAATTACATATATTGTGGAAAGTCTTCATTGTTATCCTTCGTCCCATGTATCACTTGAGACTTGTCCCAATTTCATTGCATATACATTTTACATTGCTATATCCTTGCTGATTCACTAATGTTTTGAAGGGAGAAGTATTAAAGCACATTTGTAATAGGTTCATGAAGGTACTTATAGCTGAAAGAGATTTGTGATTCCCATATTTGTCCTCAGTTAGATATGGAAAGGAAGAGAGTTTTAGAATAAAATGTTTCTTGTAAGGTGGGGCAGGATTTTTGGGGCTGCTTACACCAGGGGTCCCCAACCTGTGTGCCATGGCCCACTAGTGGGCTGTGAAGGGATTGCAACCGGACCATGGAAACAATAGGTGAGCACGCATTCTTCATTTAAGTGAGTGGCTGCTGCTTTCAAAAATGGAGATTGCGCAAATGGAGCTGCATATGTATACACGTGCTTGCCGGTCACTCACGTGGAACCATCCCCTCTCCCCCCACCATCGGTCCACAAAGCCGAAAACATTGGGGAACTCTAGCTTACTGTCAACACTGCTAACATCGGATGTTTTGCATTGATACTTACATTATCAACATTACTTGGGAAACAATTGGCTCATATCTTCCTTTTCCCATCAGCAAGCATACTTTTGCAAAAAGAAGAAAGGGGTATAAAAAGGAAATTAGACTAATGAACTGGGGCATTACAAATGTCAACCATATAACAAACATATATGTACTAATTTTAGATTTGACTGCTGTTGTCTTCTAATTAGACAAAGTCACTGACTTTTGCATGTTTAACACATTCTCTCTTTTGGACCTTGTTATGTACATCCACCTGACTTGCCCCCATTACTTATCATTTATAATGTCAGTGAAATCATTCTTATCATTTTTTGCTGAGTATTCCTAAATATTTTCCTTCTAGACTTGGTACCCTCCAGGTATGATAGATCTGCTTGGAGAAAGTTAGTCTTAAGACAAGTTGTCTCGTTGTATTATTCTTATCAACAGCAGTTTCACTTCAATACTAAATTGAATTGAGACATCTGAATTTTATAAAAACTTGGTTTGAAAGAAATCAAGCCCTTGGCATCAACCCTCTGCTATTCAATAAAACAGTCCAGGTTATTTCTTTCAGATTTCCACAAGAAACTGGAAAAAGTGCTGCTAATTTAAAAATCATATTAATGAAAGAATGGATTAATTAAATCAGACATCCATGTGAAACCTAAAGAAAGTCCAAATATTATAATAAATCATGTTTGCACACATGTCTCTGTCTTTCTTTCATCTCATTTATCTAGGATAGTTGATCAATAATTGCTTCTCTGATTTCTTGTAAATTCTTTGGTCTTCAGGGATAGTATTTATTCACCTTGTCTTCTTCAATTGTCTTTGTTTTTTCCAAATATTAGTACTTTATCCAATAACACATGCTTTTGTATTTAATAGCTAAATCTTAGCTTCAATATTTAGTGCTTCCAGTGAGCAAGATGGTTTCTCTAAATTTAGGACTGACTTATTTGATATTCTTGTGGTCCAAGGTATTCCCAATAATGTTCTCTAGCATTATAGTTTCAATTCATTTTTTAAAATCTCTCTGATGCTACAGCTTTCACAGCCATATCTTATGTTTGGGAAGTTCATAGTCTTGACAATATGTATCTTTGTTGTCAGTTATAATTTTCATGTTTTGTATAGATCTGTCATAATATTTCTTTCAACAGACATTTAAGTACCATCCCATGTGAATTTTTCAGTCTAGAAAGATAAAAAACATTTACTGATTTAATTTTTTCTCCATTTATTTTTGTGGGATTGGCTTTGCCTATTGACATTATATTGGGTTTTTTAATATTAAACAGAAGAATGGCTTTTGTTTTTACATTTTTCTCCAATAAGCAATTATTTAGATTTTGTTTTTTCTAGTTTTTTTTTTAAACTCTGATCTCAAGTGTGCTTGCGTATTTTCAGTCCAGCCTGTGTATCTGGCAGTTTTTGTTCCATGTGTTGTTGATTGCAATATCTTGGATAATATATTGCAAACATAGAAGACAAGGCAACTATTCAATAGATTCAGCATTCCAAAATGTCTTCATTTTGTACATCATGGAAAAAAATCTTATTTTAACATTCATTTATTATTTAAAAAAATAATAGGTCTCAATGATTACCGTCTGGTTGCACTGACATCCACCATTATGAAATGCTTTAAGAAGCTGATAAAGGACATTATTGTATCTAGTCTCCTGTCAGCATTTGACCCGCTTCAGTTTGCCTACTGACCAAATCGCTCTACAGAGGATGCTATTTCTTCTGTTCTCCATCTGAGTTTGAAGCACTTAGAGGAAAGAAATACTCAGAGGAAAGAAATACTCACGTGCGTTTGTTGTTTGTCAACTTCAGTTCAGCATTTAACACAATCATCCCCCAGCATCTAGTAGACAAACTTGGCCTTTTAGGCTTAAACACTCCTTTGTGCAACTGGATTCTTGATTTTCTTACCAACAGGCCCCAATATGTGCAAGTTGGAACAAATACCTCTAATACCATTTTCTTGAACACGGGTTCTCCTCAGGGCTGCATCTTAAGTCCACTGCTGTTCACCCTGTTGACCCATGACTGCTAGGTTTGCCACCAACCATATTGTGAAGTTCGCAGATGACACAACAGTAGTGGGCCTTATTCAGTATGACAGGGTGGAAGCTTACTGCAAGGGGTTGGTGAACTGGTGTAAGGAAAACAGCCTAGTTTTAAATATCAGAAAAACCAAAGAGATCATTGTCAATTTCAGAAAAGGCAGGCATAGCCATACTTCTCTGTGCATTAATGATTCACCTGTGGAGATGGTTAGCAGCATCAAATTCTTGGGTGTGCAGCTAACGAGTAGGCTGGCTTGGTTGCTCAACAGTGACCTGCATTTTCTGCGTCACATGAGAAAAGCACATCTTCCTTCCCCTGTCCTGACCACTTTCTACAGGGGGACGATCGAGAGCATCACAGCATCATAGTCTGGTTTGGAAACATCACTGCTTCAGACAGGAAGGCAGTGCAGAGAGTGGTGAGGATGGCCAAAAAGATCATTGGCAGCTCCCTCCCTCCCATCCAGGACATAGCCCAGAAGCGTTGCTTGAGCAGGATCCGTAAGATCATCTGGAACACTACACATCCTCTTCATGACCTGTTTTCCTTGTTACCTTCTGGGAGGAGCCTTCATGGTACCTGTAGCAGAACATCCAGATTCAACCATAGTTTCATTCCATACAGCATTCACCTTGTGAACTCTCATACTTCCTCCTTCCATTATATATTCAAGTTGGACAGTATTTAATATTTATTTGTTATGTATGTGTAGGGGTGTGGGTCTATACATATGTTGTATATACTATGTTTAGGTGTTGAGTCATGTATGTGTTCACTTTGAGAGTGGACAACTAACTTTCATTTTTGATGTGTGCTGTTGTGCCCAGAGTAAAAAAAAATGACAATAAAGGTTATCTTATCTTATTAGTAACATGATGTCTTTTGTTGTATTTTGTTTTCAAGGTGTTACACGTTATCACTGAGCTGTTCAATTTCAACTTCTGCATTTGTGACAGAAGTACATATTGAAATCAGCATCGTACTGACTGACTTGCCTTGGATTTAAATTGAGATTATTCTCCCATTTGCGGGGGGGGGGGGATGTTATTGACTTTGATACTGATGGCTACTTCACTTATTCTTTTGTTCTTGTCACAGTGGAAGATGTGATGCTCCTCTAACCTGAAGTAATCTATTTCAGTGTTTTAGCTCACTGACTCCCAGAATACCAATGTTCAGTCTTGAAGATTTCTGTTCTGACGTCATTAAGTTTATCTTAATTAATGGTTTTGATATCCCAGTACCAATGATTTACCTAACTTTCCATTACAGGTTTTTTGTTTGTTCATATCAGTAGCTTTATGGCATATATATATATGTCCCATTCATCATCTTCAGGCTGGTGTTTTCAGCTTCGTGCTTCAAGGAGCAAAATCTTCAGGCTGGTGTTTTCACAAAGCTGAAAACACCAGCCTGAAGATGACGAATGGGACTTCATCGAAACGTCACCAAGTCACTTCCAATTTTACGCGGGAGAAAACCTGAATAACCAAAGACCTACATACAAACACCCGCGAAAACCTCAGAAAACAAATATATATATATATATATATATATATATATATATATATATATATATATATATATATATATGTAGGTCTTTGGTTGTTCGGGTTTTCTCCCACGTAAAATTGGAAGTGTCTTGGCGACGTTTCGACGAAGTCCCATTCGTCATCTTCAGGCTGGTGCTTTCAGCTTCGTGCCTCGAGCAGCAATGTGTGGTCTTAGCTGTTTCTTCCTTTTAACTGCCAGTGGGGGTATGAACTGATTGGGTGGGAGCTTGGCTGTGTTCTGATTGGGTGGAGGTGTGTTCTGATTGGTTAGGGGCGTGGCTGTGCTCTGATTGGCTGGGGGGTTGGCTGTGCTGATTGGCTGGGGGGTTGGCTGTGCTCTGATTGGCTGGGGGATGTTCTGTTTGGTTGTGCTCAGGTTAGTCTGAGTTGCAGAGGGATTCAAGATTTTGGGCTGCCCTGCCATTCCTTGGCTTCGCGTTCGTGGTCGTGCTTCCTCTTCATGGAGGGTGTCAGTTTGCTTTATGTATGGATTGGGGGGTTTAAAGTGGCTAATGATGCAGCTGTGGTCTGGCTTCTGGTTTGTGGTCGTGCCTCATCATCAGTGTGGCTTTGGGTTTGTTTTTTGCGTGGATGTGTGGTGGTGACATCCTGTGTGGTTTTTGTGAGTGTGGGTCTGGTATCATTTTTTGTGTTAGGGAGTCGTTTGTCAATAAGGGCGGGTTTCCAAATGGCTGGTAGGCGGGAGGTATCATCTCGCTTGTTCATGCTGTGTGGGCGTTTTTCTATCTCGATGGCTTCTCTGATTATT
Source organism: Crotalus tigris (assembly GCF_016545835.1). Taxonomy (NCBI): domain Eukaryota; kingdom Metazoa; phylum Chordata; class Lepidosauria; order Squamata; family Viperidae; genus Crotalus; species Crotalus tigris. The sequence goes on along the minus strand of NW_024096551.1, from coordinate 6,042,163 downwards.
CTGTTATTAAAATGTTCACTTTTGGCAATGGTTCTGGTATTTTTAAAGTCAATTTCATGTCCTGTGGCTTTAAGGTGTTGGACCAGGGAAGATGTTGGTTCCTCTTTTTTGACTGAGTTCTTATGTTCTTCAATGCGTGCACTTATTCTTCTGTTGGTTTGTCCGATGTATGTGGTGGGACAAGTGGTGCATGGGATTTCGTATACTCCTTGATTTTCTAATTCAATTTTATCTTTGGGGTTTCTAAGGATGGTGGATATTTTTCTGTTTGTGCAGAATGCTGTTTTGATGTTGTGTTTATGAAGGATCTTACTGATTCTGTCTGTGGTGCCTTTTATGTATGGGAGGAGGGCTTTGCCGTTTTCTTGTTCTTTGTCTTGGATTTTGGTGGGGGTTTCTTTTTGGATTAGGTTTGTAATCTTATTTCTATGGAATCCATTGGATGTTAGTACATTGGTGAGAGTGTGTAGTTCGGGCTTTAGGTGTTGTTCGTCAGCTAAGCGTTTTGTTCTGGAGATGAGTGTCTTGGCTACAGAGTTGATCTGTGCTGGGTGGTGGTGTGAGAGAGCGTGCAGATAGCGGTTTGTGTGTGTTTTCTTCTGGTAGATGGTGTGTCCTAGGGAGCCATTGGATTTCTTGTAGACTAAGACATACAGGAAGGGAAGTTGGTTGTTAGCTTCTGTTTCCATGGTGAACTGTATTTTGGGGTGTAGGCTGTTGAGGTGTGTGAGGAAGTTGTCCAGTTTTTCTTTCCCATGTGGCCAGATTATGAAGGTGTCGTCTACGTATCTGAGCCAGAGTTTGGGTTTGTGATCAGATTTTTCTAGAGCTTGGGTTTCAAAGTGTTCCATGTAGAGGTTGGCAATGACAGGTGAGAGGGGTGATCCCATGGGTGCTCCTTCTGTTTGTTTGTATTTTTGTCCATTATAGATGAAGTATGTGTTGGATAGGCAGTGGTTGGTCAGATCTAAGATGTGTTTGGGGGGGGTTATATTTGTTTTGAATAGCTGTCAAGGCTTCTTTGATAGGCACTTGTGTGAAGAGGGATATGACATCGAAGCTCACTAGTAGGTCGCTGGGCTGTAAGTTTTGTTTCTTTATGATCTCTATAAACTGGAATGAGTTTTTTACGTGTGAGGTGATGGATTCTGCATAGGGCTGTAGTTGTTTGGCGAGAAATTTGGCTAGGTTTTGTAGAGGTGAGCCTATGGAGCTGACTATAGGTCTGAGTGGGGTTCCTTCTTTGTGTATCTTGGGGAGACCATAGAGTTTGGGGCATCTGGATGATTTCTCTCTGGGAATGATTCTTTGCTGGATCTCTTCGCTAATGGGGGAGGCTTTTATTTTGGATCTGGTGGTTTTTTCCAGGTAGGTGGTGGGATCTGTATTTAGGGGTTTGTATGTGGAGTCTTGGAGTAGGTTGGTTAATTTGGTTTGGTAGTCAGATGTGTTCATAACCACCGTGGCGTTGCCCTTGTCTGCTGGTAGGATTATTATGCTGGTGTCTTCTTTCAGGTTACGTAGTGCTGTCTGTTCCTCTTTGGGTAAGTTGCTTTTGGGTGGCTTGCTGGTGCAGAGGATGTTGGTGATTTCGAGTCTGATTCTGTTAGCGTCGTCGGGGTTGATTTTGGTCAGGCTGGTTTCAACTCCACATATAATGGTTTCAGTGGGGATGTGTTTGGGAGCGACTGCAAAGTTGAATCCTTTGGAAAGGACATTGGTTTCGGCTTTGGTGAGGATCCTATCTGAGATGTTATGCACTGTCTGCTTCATGTGTGGCTGTGAGGGAGGAGGGGTTTGTTTCTGGCGTTCTTGTAGTCTTCGGAGTTTGTTGGTGTGTGTATCTGTCTTGAGGTGGTCTGTGTTTCGGCTCTCCAGATGCAAGTTTGTTTGGATTTGTCCCAAAGTGCGGGGTGGATCTTGTTGCTGAGTTTGAGGTGGAGTGTGAGGAGATCTTTGTTTAATTCGGTCAAAACGCTTAGCTGACGAACAACACCTAAAACCCGAACTACACACTCTCACCAATGTACTAACATCCAATGGATTCCATAGAAATAAGATTACAAACCTAATCCAAAAAGAAACCCCCACTAAAATCCAAGACAAAGAACAAGAAAACGGCAAAGCCATCCTCCCATACATAAAAGGCAGCACAGACATCTGGAGAGCCGAAACACAGACCACCTCTCAAGACAGATACACACACCAACAAACTCCGAAGACTACAAGAACACCAGAAACAAACCCCTCCTCCCTCACAGCCACACATGAAGCAAACAGTGCATAACATCTCAGATAGGATCCTCACCAAAGCCGAAACCAATGTCCTTTCCAAAGGATTCAACTTTGCAGTCGCTCCAAACACATCCCCACTGAAACCATTATATGTGGTTGAAACCACTGACTAAAATCACCTCCCAACGACGCCAACGAGAATCGACTCGAAATCACCAACATCCTCTGCACCAGCAAGCCACCCAAAAGCAACTTACACCAAAGAGGAACAGACAGCACTACGTAACCTGAAAGAAGACACCAGCATAATAATCCTACCAGCAGACAAGGGCAACGCCACGGTGGTTATGAACACATCTGACTACCAAACCAAATTAACCAACCTACTCCAAGACTCCACATACAAACCCCTAAATACAGATCCCACCACCTACCTGGAAAAAACCACCAGATCCAAAATAAAAGCCTCCCCATTAGCGAAGAGATCCAGCAAAGAATCATTCCCAGAGAGAAATCATCCAGATGCCCCAAACTCTATGGTCTCCCCAAGATACACAAAGAAGGAACCCCACTCAGACCTATAGTCAGCTCCATAGGCTCACCTCTACAAAACCTAGCCAAATATCTCGCCAAACCACTACAGCCCTATGCAGGATAATCCATTACCTCACACGTAAAAAAACTCATTCCAGTTTATAGAGATCATAAAGAAACAAAACTTACAGCCCAGCGACCTACTAGTGAGCTTCGATGTCATATCCCTCTTCACACAAGTGCCTATCAAAGAAGCCTTGACAGCTATCCAAAACAAATATAACCCCCCCAAACACATCTTAGATCTGACCAACCACTGCCTATCCAACACATACTTCATCTATAACGGACAAAAATACAAACAAACAGAAGGAGCACCCATGGGATCACCCCTCTCACCTGTCATTGCCAACCTCTACATGGAACACTTTGAAACCCAAGCTCTAGAAAAATCTGATCACAAACCCAAACTCTGGCTCAGATACGTAGACGACACCTTCATAATCTGGCCACATGGGAAAGAAAAACTGGACAACTTCCTCACACACCTCAACAGCCTACACCCCAAAATACAGTTCACCATGGAAACAGAAGCTAACAACCAACTTCCCTTCCTGGATGTCTTAGTCTACAAGAAATCCAATGGCTCCCTAGGACACACCATCTACCAGAAGAAAACACACACAAACCGCTATCTGCACGCTCTCTCACACCACCACCCAGCACAGATCAACTCTGTAGCCAAGACACTCATCTCCAGAACAAAACGCTTAGCTGACGAACAACACCTAAAACCCGAACTACACACTCTCACCAATGTACTAACATCCAATGGATTCCATAGAAATAAGATTACAAACCTAATCCAAAAAGAAACCCCCACTAAAATCCAAGACAAAGAACAAGAAAACGGCAAAGCCATCCTCCCATACATAAAAGGCATCACAGACAGAATCAGTAAGATCCTCCATAAACACAACATCAAAACAGCATTCTGCACAAACAGAAAAATATCCACCATCCTTAGAAACCCCAAAGATAAAATTGAATTAGAAAATCAAGGAGTATACGAAATCCCATGCACCACTTGTCCCACCACATACATCGGACAAACCAACAGAAGAATAAGTGCACGCATTGAAGAACATAAGAACTCAATCAAAAAAGAGGAACCAACATCTTCCCTGGTCCAACACCTTAAAGCTACAGGACATGAAATTGACTTTAAAAATACCAGAACCATTGCCAAAAGTGAACATTTTAATAACAGAATAATCAGAGAAGCCATCGAGATAGAAAAACGCCCACACAGCATGAACAAGCGAGATGATACCTCCCGCCTACCAGCCATTTGGAAACCCGCCCTCATTGACAAACGACTCCCTAACACAAAAAATGATACCAGACCCACACTCACAAAAACCACACAGGATGTCACCACCAAACATCCACGCAAAAAACAAACCCAAAGCCACACTGACTATGAGGCACGACCACAAACCAGAAGCCAGACCACAGCTGCATCATTAGCCACTTTAAACCCCCCCAATCCATACATGAAGCAAACTGACACCCTCCATGAAGAGGAAGCACGACCACGAACGCGAAGCCAAGGAATGGCAGGGCAGCCCAAAATCTTGAATCCCTCTGCAACTCAGACTAACCTGAGCACAACCAAACAGAACACTCCCCCAGCCAATCAGAGCACAGCCAACCCCCCAGCCAATCAGAGCACAGCCAACCCCCCAGCCAATCAGAGCACAGCCAAGCCCCTAACCAATCAGAACACACCTCCACCCAATCAGAACACAGCCAAGCTCCCACCCAATCAGTTCATACCCCACTGGCAGTTAAAAGGAAGAAACAGCTAAGACCACACATTGCTGCTCGAGGCACGAAGCTGAAAGCACCAGCCTGAAGATGACGAATGGGACTTCGTCGAAACGTCGCCAAGACACTTCCAATTTTACGCGGGAGAAAACCCGAACAACCAAAGACCTACATACAAATACCCGCGAAAACCTCAGACACACACACACACACACACACACACACACACACACACACACACACACACACACATATATATATATATATATATATATATATATATAATATATATTATATATATATATATATATATATGGTACAAATAAAATACGAACACCAGGAGAGTATAAATATAAAAATATACTTTACTAAAAGCTGCCAAGCTTTCGTTTGGAAACTCCAAACATCATCAGGGCTAAGGAGCCAGTAAGCAATGACATCAGGGCTAAGGAGCCAGTAAACAATGATGACTTAAATGGGTTTTGCCGGCATCTGCACCCGGCTCATGGACCGCGTCACCGGTCCCGGCCGGTTAATTAGTGTTCCAGATGTTTCTTTATTACTCTCCTTACGCTTCCTTCTATGGTTCTTCCGGATCATTCCTTCCACTATCTCATTACTGGTATTCATCTCCTCCACCACCCCTTTATCCTTATTTCCTTCCATAGCACTGACCCTCCTCCCCTTTTTGTTTTCATTCTCCACCCTGGGGGCATCTGTTTCTCCTCTATCAGTGTTACAAGCTTCCCTGGGCTCACCGACGCTCCCCCACACACACGCTTTTCCCAATCCCTGCTCCACACCCTTTCTTCTCACTCTTCCACTGTCATGAGTAACTTTCATACGGGTGTTACATATTTGGGGGTCTATGCCTTCCTTCTCTGTCCTGGCAATCTTCGTGTCGACAGTTCTCCACCGTTCCATTTGTTTGCTGCGTGATCGGGTGCTTACCCCGTCTCTCAATTCATCCCTCCTCCCTATCGCACGCTCTTCCCCATTGCTGATAGGAACGGTATTCAGGCGGACACCAGGTCTCCAGATCTCTGCATTCTGATTCCCTGCATTCTCACTCCCCTCTTCTGTGTTCGTCTTTGGGGGGACTTCAAAGTGTTCGTCCCGGGAGGGGGCTGTATTGTTGGTGGGGGTATTCCTTATCTGCAGGGAATCCAGGCAGAATTCCGTGTCTCTCCCTTTCACCGTATGCCTAGGCAATCGAGCCATGCTTTCGTTCTTCTTCTCCCCTCTACCCACAGCGTCAGGCTGCAGGCTCCTCATGCTGGATCTTCCACACTCTCCACAGTTGTTGTTAAGTTCTGGGGGTGGGGGTCTATCATGATGATATTGGGGGAGGGGGAGGTCTTCCATCGGTGGATGATTACGTGTGTTTGACAGTGGTAGCCTCCTCAGACGTTCATTAGAGCGGTATTGGTGTTGATCGGGCGAAACGGGGGTGTCCCTGGAGTGTAGAGGGTTGGCCAAAGTTCCATCTATCTGTTCAGGATGGAGGCCAGGTATCCCGTCACGTTTACAGCTGTGCAAGCATTGTTCAGACCGCTTATAATAATTGGCATGGTGTTTAAAATCCCATTTCCTCAATGCTTGTTGAGCTGGATGTAAGTCAATGTGACGATTAACCGCATCTTTGTTGGAATACCACGCCTCTTTCAATAGCCGGCCTCCCTTAGTGGCATCCTCAGACATAATGCAAACATTCACAAAGTCAAACTGGTGGCCATGTTGTGCCATATGCATCCACAATTGAGAATGCTGCTCGCCCCTTCTTATAGCTAACTGATGTTCATGCAAGCGAGATCTTAAACGCTTAGCTGTTTCACCCACATAGTTGCCATCGCAGTTCTTGCAATTGATTTTATAGATTACTGCTGATCTATCCATGGCAGGAAGTGGGTCCTTGGGGCGAACGACTTTAGACCGTAATGTCTGATTGGGTCTGTGGGCCACTTCTATTCCATGGGGGGCCAGCAGTCTGGCTGTTGCCTCCGAGACGTTATTAATATATGGCAAAGAAACACGCATTCTTTGTAATGATGGTTCCTCTCTCTTTTGGTTGTTCCGGGACTGGGGTGTAAGACCGTACTGTCTGATAAACCTCAAAGGATACCCATTACGTTGGCAAATCCGGAAAAGGTATTGCCTTTCTTTCTTCTTAAACTCCTCAGTGCTGCAGTGGGAGTCCACGCGCTTAAACAATGCTTTAATGCAGCTAGCTTTATGAGATACGGGGTGGTTGCTCCTATAGTGGAGTATTCTGTCCGTGTGGGTGGGTTTATGAAACACCCCTGTAAGTAACGTCCCATCCAACTGACGGTATATTGACACGTCCAGGAAGGCTAGGTGACCTTGTTTTTCTTCCTCCACTGTAAACTGGATGTCGGAGCAGATCGAGTTATGTACTCTCATAAAGGTATATATATATATATATATATATATATATATATATATATATATATATATATATATATATACACATACATACATACATACATACATACATACATACAGGAAGTTTTTCAGACAGACCGGTCTGATTGATTACACATTGACATTTTAACTGCTATACTGCAGTTATACTTTTTACAATCTCTTTTGCTTTGCAGCCCCCCAACTAGGGGCGTTAAGCAGGCTCAAGTCGCAACTATGAAACATTTAGAAATCCTACACACACACACACACACACACACACACACACACATACATATAATACACAATACACTAGGCATATCAAACTCATGATGTCACATCTCATTGCACGACATATTGGGGCTTTTTCCCCATTGCCAGCAATGGGATGGGCGCGGTTTCGACGTGATGCATCCAGCCCATGGGGCAGGCAGTCTGACATGCCTGCAATACACTTACTTTCTAGACATTGCTAAAGCTATAACTATAAACAACTCCAACTTTCATGGCTCACCACAAGAGATATTGAGACTTCTATTCAACAATATCTGGGAGATGATCAGTTCCCCATCTAACACCAAAATATATGACTTGGTTCATTTGTATTAACATAAATAAATATTACATATGTTAGAATCCCCATTCATACAAAGCAGGCAAAACATAAAAGGAGAATAAAACAATGATCAGTCATTCTCCCATAAATATATCGGGTATAAATCATCTGCTTTGAAATGCAGATTAACACTGATTTCAGACTTAAAAAAAATTCAGAGTTTTACAACTTCATTAAAACATAACATATGTCCATACCAATATGCTTCCAATAAACTAAACAAAAGAGCATGCACTGCTTTCTATTTCTATTTAATGTTTATTTCACCACTTACTATTCCACAATCTCTTCTTGAATATCAAACTTGATGACTAATTTCATGTTTTGGACTATCCTTTAAAAAATTGTATATAATCCTGTCCTACTGCTTATAGCTTAAAAATATAATCACATAAAACTACGCCAATGAAATACATTCAGTGGTGAGATTCAGCCAGTTCAGAATCGGTAATTTTTTGTTTGGATTTCCGGAAGCAGCATCCACACAGAGAACCGGTTGTTCACATATTTGGATCCCACCATTAAATACATTCATGTGACAAAAGGTTGATATAATTGATATAATCAGTCCAAAACTCATTTTAAAAAGATTTTTTAAAAAATGGAAGAATATAAACTAGAAGTTGGAAGTCAATAGTTCTTAGACTTCACCTTAAGTAAACACACAAATCATCTGGACACAATTTTATAATTTATTTACAATAGCTATTTATTGCAATTCCAAATTATCACTGGATCAAAATCTGTTTTGCAGTATTTCAAATATTTTATACCATTATTAAAAATGTTCTTTTTTAAAAAAGAAGTAATCTAGAGGTATTTGAGAACTTGTTCCAAATTTCTTTGGATAGCTCCTTTGAGCTTCCTTATTGCTAGAGGATTTTAACTGCACATTTAAAAAAAAAATTGCTCTAAAGCTACCCTAATTGCCCGACTTCCCAGTTTGGAAAAAAAAGAGTTTACTTTTTCATAAGGTTTTCCCTTGGGATTTAACTAATTGTGGGAACCAAAGAATGGAAAAGATTGTTGTGTAATGAAATTCTAGACCAGTGGTTCTCAACCTGTGGGTCGGGACCCCATTTGGGGTCGAACGACCATTTCACGGGGGTCGCCAAACAAGGCTGTCCGCCATTTTTCCCCCTTTTCTTTGGCCACGCCCCTGGCATTCGGTGATGTATAAGTGGTTGGGGGTCACCACAACATGGGGAACTGTATTATGGGGTCACGGCATTAGAAAGGTTGAGAACCACTGTTCTAGACATTTGTATACACCTTTTGCTTCCTTATAATTACACAAATCCAACCAGGAGAATTTCACTGAAATTTATTTCTCCTTTGAAAGAAGTCTCCAAAGCAAATTCTCTGTCAGTAGATTGCAGGAAAACAGGTAGAGGAAAATGCATTATTTTTCTGTGTAAAAAGTAAAGATAGAGGAGTCCCTATGGATTTTACTCCACTAGTTGTTGCTGACAACTAGTTGTTGCTGATAGGGTCATCTCTGTTTCAAGGCATTGAGCCAGCACTATCTAAAGACATTTCCATGATTATGTGGTCAGCATGATGCCATACAGCATTGTTATCTTCCCAACAAAATGATACCTATTTATCTCCTTGCATTTCAAGCTTCTAGGTTGGCAGGAGCTGGGGCAAGGACAGGAGCTCACCCCATCGCATGGAGCTTGGGTCTCGAACTAGCTTTCCAGTTGACAAACCCAGTGTCTTAACCACTGAGCCACCACTCCATCCCCACTTTTCTTTGTGGGCTATTTAAAATAATTAAAATATTTCTAAATTTTCATCTTGCAGGAAGATGTAAATTTAGAAACTATAATTTTGGGATAGCAGCATATATATTTTTTCTAAGCATACATATTTGGTGCAACTTACACAGTATGTTCTTTCAATCATACATAAGAGACAGGTGAATAGTGTGTGTCTGAATATAGGAACAATCAATTCTTAATTTTCAACATCAGAGTACTGGGATTTTTTTCCAATATCAGAGTATTGAGGCTTTTTTCTGACTTTTAACTCTGTTTGAGAGAGTGGTAAATAATTTCACTTAGAGCAGGGGTTCTCAACCTTGGCAACTTTAAGACTTGTGGACTTTAACTCCCAGAATTCCTCAGCCAGCTTTGCTAGCTGAGGAATTCTGGGAGTTGAAGTCCACAAGTCTTAAAGTTGCCAAGGTTGAGAACCCCTGACTTAGAGAAACAGATTTCAATATTCTTGTCACCAGATTTTTGCAACAGCATCAGTAAACCAAGTCAATTAATGTTCATTTTTCCCCAGTCAAAATCCATTAGAAACATGCACATGCATTCATCCAAAAATAAGATTCTTCTGAGAGTTTTGGCAGAATTTTTTAAAAATAAGATTAACATTAGAAAACATATACTGTAATACTGTCTGTCAGTGGATGTTATGTATCAAGGAATAAAAACAGATTTCTTCACAGTTTTCAAAAACTTGCTTGGCATTTTAATTGCTCCATATAAAGTGGGGATAAAACTCCTATGTATGTTAGGAGGTGCTGACAATGTAAGCTGTTCTACTTTCCTTTTTATATTTTTTAAAAAATGCTGGACTGGAAGATAATTTGTGCAATGTTGACTGTGAATTTAATCTTTACTGACCCATATATTTCAGTCTTGGTTGAGAATCTGTGGTAAAGCAAAGCATCTCTGCACATATTCCAAATTACCTAGTTCATTATTTCATCTATTCAGCCTTCTTCTTAAATATCAAGTTAACAGAATAACAGAGTTGGAAGGGACCTTGGAGGTCTTCTAGTCCAACTCTCTGTTCAGCAGGAACCCCTATACCATTCCAGACAAATGGTTGTCCAATCTCTTCTTTAAAACTTCCAGTTTTGTAACATTCACAACTTCTGGAGGCAAGTTGTTCCACTAATTAATTGTTCTCACTGTCAGAAAATTTCTCCTTAGTTCTGGGTTGTTTTTCTCCTTGATTAATTTCCATCCATTGCTTCTTGTTCTACCTTCAGGTGCTTTGGAGAATAGATTGACTCTCTCTTCATTGTGCTAGACCCTTAGATACTGGAACGCTGCTATCATGTCACACCTAGTCCATCTTTTGATTAAACCAGACATACCCAATTCCAGCAACCATTCTTAATTTGTTTTAGCCTCCTAATCGTCTTTGTTGCTCTTTCTAGAGTCTCAACATCGTGGTGACCAAAACTGGGTGCAGTATTCCAAGTATGGTCTTATCAAGATATTAGAGAGTGATATTAATACTTCACATGAGCTTGACTCTATCCTTCTGTTAATGCAGCCTAGGACTGTGCTAAATTAAACTCTGACTTAGTTAAACCCTTCTCCCTAAGAAGCCATTTGCATTTCTACATATGTATATTTAAGTGAATTAGACAGAAACAATATTTTGATCATTCATAGCCAGAATATAAAATATGACATCCTGATTAAATGGCTATTTATAATAGATTATCACCCATCTGCCAATACTCTTCTTAAGCATCAGAAGAAATTCATTTTATGCTTCATTTTGAGCCTATTCATCTAGGCTGTTATTCTCATTCAAAATGGAGATAAACAGAGCAGCCTCATAATTTGCAGCAAGGCCCCCACAACTTTAGGAAATGTATTCTTTTGCTGTGCATTCTTTTTTGACTACCAGTTAGGATAGATGAGCAATTATTTCCCCTCTGCTCCTGGATTTCAAAGTTTTGAACAAGCAAGAATATCAAATATACAAGAAACCCTGAACAGCGAATGTGTGTTTGTGCTGTGAATAAGAATAAGAAAAGATTCTGATAAGAAGGGAGAGAAAGAAAAAAAAATAAGATACCAAAACAGGTCTGATAAAATCAAGATAAATCAAAATAAAATCAATCCCTGCAGCTTTCAGCGGTATTGTTCCAATAAAAGGGATGTGATCTGTGTCACATCAGCCTATATCTGTCCCAAGCAGTTGATAAACTGTTCTTTTTTAACAACAGAAAAAGAAAAGAAGAAATCAGAGCCTAACAGAAAATATTAAGCAAAAGTACAAAACTGTGTAAAGGAAAAAGGGAAGGATTACTTCTATTGTTATTGTTGCTATTGTTAGGTTATGTTTCAAGGAAATGCATGTTAAGCCTTTTATAAGTAAGTGACCCCATGGACCCAATCCATATTGTGATGATTAAAACAGAGATATGAATCAACCAAAATGCCATTCAAAATTAATTTGATTAAAAAAAAGAGAACTGAGCCAAAGCTATAATTCTATTAGACAAGTCATTCTGAACTGAGATGGCAAACATATAATTATTAGATCACAATGCAAACTCTTTGATACATGTATTTCTGCTGAAGTGTGCAAGGGCAAGCTGTGCGTTGTAATGTCACAATGCATGTTTGATCTTTTATTTTTCATCATTGCAGTTGGTAGCTGATGCCTATGTCTGCATGGAAACCATGTGCTTTGCTTCCCTCTATGGTCTCATTCCCTTTCCCTTTCAGATGTAACTAAAGATCCTTGTACATAAGGAATGTTCTCTGCAATTATCATTCTTTGTTTTGTAGAAGTATATAGAAGTACCATGTACTTTTTACATGGTATTTCTATATTGTTGTTTTTGAATTGTTTTTCTTCTGTGTTTATCCCACGTAGGTAAGTCTGGTTGTGAGAATGACAGAGCCATCACTCTCCTGTGCATGTATGATCTTACCTAGCCAGATAATAAAGTGTTTTCAAGAAAAAGAAGTTCAAAGAATACAAATACAATTGTACAAGTATCTTTCTTTTTTATCCCAAATTTATCAACTCATATCTTTATAATGGTTTCATAGGAAGGAAATCAAACTGCATTTCCAGAGTTGGGTGCTCTTCCTTGATCATATCTTTAGGCACTAAATTATTCAAATCTGGAAACTTTGTGTGTGATCTTGTCATTCCTTTCCTTGAAGCAAGATCTAGTAAACTCATGATGAAGGAGCTTCTCAGTAAATATCGAATAGATTTCACAGTAAAGTAGTTAAACATTCCAATTAGAACCCCAAAACTGAAAGGAAAGCATACTATACAATGTCTCAGAATGGCATATTGGGGCCAAAACCACTAATAAAGCACTAAGCTTAATAAACATTATGTTTCCTTTAGCTGGGTAACACTATTTGCTGTGAAAATCAAAAGTTGTTAGAGTCAAAGGTCCAAGGCTTCTGAAGTTTTTTAGTTATTTCTCTGGCTCACCTGAAACTGTTAGGGATTCATATAAGGCACAATTAATGACTTGAAAGGACATTTTATTAAACTGTTTTACCATCCCTGTCCACATACACTAACAATTCCTCATTTACTTGCTTACAAAGATTATATTTCTGTGCTTCCGGCCAATATATCAACAGAGAAAAGGCTGAACAGAAAACAAGCTGGTACTTTTTGAAGTCAACAATATTTAAAAACATGTAATTCTGAACTGGCCGTATTGGGGATGTACAAAATTCATCTTAGCACTGATGTGCCTGGAATTGCTTATGATTTAAGTTCCACAGAACATTAGCTTAAGTGTCACATTTAGTTGTACTCCAGTTCTCTGAATGCTCTGAATTTGCTATCTTCTATTGAAAATTTTCCTTGCTCCTGTTAAAAACAAATAGATCCAGGAAAAAGCTATTTGCCTCCAAGAATCCACTGATGATCTATAAGAAAGGAATGTTTCACTACTTTGATTTAAGAGGAAACTATTTAAGCAAGACATATGAAATCCTCCCAAATATATAAGAAACCAGAAATACTCCCAGGGAGGCTTCTGATTAAGAAATGAAATATAATCTATCATGCAAGATCCAATCTGGGTCAGTTATCACTAGCAGAGGTTTTGTATTCTGAGCTTTTGGACTTGTGCTGGAATCCACCTTCAGGGAACTTCTCTCTAGCAGAGTGTAAGCTGTACTACCATCTTTCCCTGAAAGTAAGACCCTGTCTTATATTGTTTTTGCCTCCAAAAGAGGCATTAAGTATTAATTTTGGGGGTGTCTTATATTTTTTGTGACACTTGTCTCGTCTCGTAGCAATGAGACCAATAACCCCATCAAGCAGCCTGTGTGACTGCCGGCCCACTTCTGCTACAGTTGCTGGCAGCAAGAGGCTGCATGTCATATCGCACCACTGCCACCGCAACGAGACGAGGCAGGTGGAGGAAGGGGTGAAGCTGCTCCACACACCCCGCACCCACTTACTAGTACTTCAACTTCTGGGGGAAAATTAAAAGATTTTGCGAGAGGTTGGAAGGTTTGACTGAACTTTTTTTAGTCCTACAAACTCTGTTTCCCTGTAGCAGAAAAGAAACGCGCCAAAGCTGGAAAGCAGGTTAGCAAAGAAATGCTTTCGGGAAGAAGGAGGAGCTGTGCTGGGAGGAGAAGCGGCAGGAAACGGGACTGCCGTTTCCAGAAGGGAGAAGGGAGATGCGGGGCAATGCAGGGCAGCAAACAAGTGCTGTTCTCTGCTCTGCATCCCTGCGCAGATATGTATGGTTTCCATAAATGCAATATATCACACAGCATAGCTAATATAATTCTTTACAATCTGATTTCTAAGGGAACTTAAATGTCTACCATATAGCATTCCCAATTATCAGATGTACAAAAAGGGGGAAGTCAGAAGCATAATAGTTCCCTCTTCTTTGTCTTTTTTTAAATTATGTTTTTGTATTTTAATTTAGGTTAAACTTGTATTGTTTATCCATTTTCCCTTTTATTAAAAGTATATACATACTAGGTACATAATGGACAGTTTAAATATTCAGCTCAAAACCTTTATTGTATAACAAATACTTTGATGCAATAAGTTCCTTTTCTCTAACTGTAAATGAAAAAGTTATACCTTAGTATCAACATTCTAAATTGTCATTAATATCAATAGAACTTTGCTTCATTTCCAAAACCTTAATAAATTAAGCCACAGAATATTAATCATTTTAAATTAATATTACATAAATATCATTGCATCAAAACAATTTAACATATATAGATTTACTCCAATATAAGGAAAAATTCACAGATGTGAACAACCAGATCCCCACATACAAAGTTCAAGCAGCTATTATGTTCTGCCTATAATACAGGACTCTCCCTGGTCTGGCAACCTCATCTTCGGAACAATTAGATAAGGCTCTAAGGAACTTGGAAGGGGGAGTGTCGGTCTTTCCTCTTTTGCAGTTGTGCATTGATTTCAGGCTAACCCCATGTTTGATTCCTCTTCTCTGCCAGCCTGGCTGCTTCCTAAGAAAAATACAAAAATGCAAACAAAAAAAAATACATGTTTACTTTTCTTCTGCTGATTCTGTTGGGGTGAGGGGAACAATTATACAATCCTTCCAGTCATTTGGCTAGAAGGGAATACTTGGCAGAATTTTGATCAACTCAGTTAAAAGAAAAATTTCAAGAAGTAACCAGCATTTTTCTCTTCCTTGCTGAATCTGTTAAAAAAAGGAGGAAACGATGTTTCACCATTCTACTATTGAACTCAGAAAAAAAATAATGTTCAATTTTTCACAGCAGGCAGTTTACAAAATGCCCATCAAAAGTAGGAAACAGGTACTGGGGGAAATTGGGGGGGGCTGCCTGCCAGAGCACACATCAGCCAATTAGAATGGAGGCATTTGTATAAGATGGAAGGAAGTGCAGCAGATGGACAGGACTGTCCTCCTTGCACTGATGAAAGGGAGAATGCTGCTTTCTCCAGTACAGGAGATGGAGAATCCACCAATGGGTTTTCTCTGTCTGCCTGCTCTTGAGACCAAGTAGCCAAACTTGACATGCCCCCTCTTGCTAGGAGATCCAGTCTTGACCTGGTCTCAAGCTCTTGAAGGCGCGTCAGGTTTGGCTCTCAGGTTTTTGCAATTCAGTTAGCAGATCAGAAATCCATTGTTGAATTCTCCTTGCATTGATTCAGGTATTTATGCTCCCCCCAATTAGGATTACACTTTAAAAGATCTTCCCAAACATTTTCCCTCAGGGACGCTGGGATCAGCGCTGCCTCAAATCAGCTGATTTGAGGCTTATGGTGTGAAGGGGGGCAGAGTAATTTCCTTTCTATCCCCAGGGCTCTGGGTGGGGGAATCTCTTCAACATCAGCTCCTCTGTTAATTCCCCTGCACAGCGCTTTGCACTGCCGTCAGCTCACCCCCACAGCTTAAATATTACTTTCCAAGCCTCCGGAGGCCGTTTCCAATGGCCTGAAAGTCGCGGCCACCATTTTGGATGGCTGACGAGCTCAAAAAAACTCAAATGGAGGTTTCCTTTGCTTTGCAATCAGTTTCTGAACAAATTTATTTGGAGTTCTTCTTTCCCTGCACAGCGCTTTGCACTGTAGTCAGCTTACCTCCACAGCTTAAATCTTACCTTTCCAAGCCTCCGGAGGCCATTTCCAATGGCCTGAAACTCGCGGCCACCATTTTGGATGGCTGATGAGCCCAAAACTCAAACAGAGGTTTCCTTTGCTTTTACAATGAGTTTCTGAGCGAATTTAATTGGAGTCCTGCTTTTTGAGACAGGGGTTTTTCACAGCAGTACCCTAATCGATCTGAGGAAGCCTTACCAGAATTTGCCGCAGCCGCCATTTTGGGCGCACCACGCAGTCGGCCTTGCATTGCCATCAGCCAAATTATTAACTGAAGGCCTCAGCACGTTACAGGGTGTTTCCAACAGAACTCCAGGCCCATTAATTTTCAGCACAGCTGAGAAACTATTCTAGCCCTGCACAGCGACTGCCATTTGGCCTCATCAACTGTATCATTATTACAGCCAATAATTAACTGACTAGGCCCAAATTCTCAGGCCACCATCTTGTTTTGGAGCCGCCATTTTGAATTCATATTGCTCTGCCAGGCCTCATTTCAGGCCCCCTGCACCCTTCATTGGGCCATCTGGTACACTTTGACTGGCCACCTAAGGCCTCCAGGTGGAGCCCAGAGCGGGTCCCCAACCGTGCCTTCGGCATCTGACTCAATTGCCATGACCAAAGCCCAGAGAGAATTTTTTCTGGTCAGGGGAGCAGTCTTGTTACTTGTTCCAATTTCGCTTCTGCCAACTGCTTGCCTGTAAGAGCTTCGCCTCAGTTTCCCTGAGACTGCTCAACCAGGATGGAGGACTCCGCGATGCCTCAACCCATGAGCACTGCCTCCCCATCCTCCAGTTACGGCCAGCACAGGAGGCAGCAGGCAAGCTCAAATCCAAGGCCAAGGCCACTCTCAAGAAGCCTTCCAAGTTGGCGGAAAAGCAAGCCAGCCATAGGCACCAGGCTCTGGAGAAGGAGTTCTCCAGAGTGCAGAGACAGGCCGGATTAGAGACAGATCAAATGGCGGCCCTTGAATTTGACCTTCCTTTAGGCCTTCAACCTCGGCCCAGGGCGTGTGGTCTCTCAAGGGACACCTGCCATACTTAGCTCCCTTTCTGAATTGGCACAGCAACCATCTCGGGTTCAGCTCCAGAGGCCATCTCCACGCCAACGGCCGCAGGACTCAGGGGACCAGACATCAGAGACATTTTCTCTGACAGCTGCTTTGAGGCTTTGCTATCCAAGGTTGTGGACTGTGCTCTAGCAGAATGGTCCTTCCATCCACCTGGACAGGGGCCTTCCACATCGGCCATGCTGCCTTATGTCCCTCCTACAGGGTTCCCTCTACTTCAGGAACCCACATCTCCTGCACACTCCTCCATGAGTGGTTACTCATCCCCGCAGGAGGAGCAGCCAGACTTTAATCTATCAGAGGATGAGGAACTTCCCCCTGAACCCTCCCCATCAGGAGGCCTGTTCAATGCAACCCTGTTTCTTCCCCTGCTTTGCAAGGCCACATCAATGGCTAACATAGGCTCCAATCAGTTCCCTCAGCAGCAAGCAACATTGGATTCCAGTCCAAATCTGATATTTTTTGAAATGGTGGCAGCCCAACATCACGTTCCATGTCCCTTTATCTTTCTTAAGGGGATTAAAAAGCAATGGGCCTCCCCTTCCTCCTTTCCTTCAGTAAGTGGGACTGATAAAAAGATTTTTAGTACCTCCAAAGAACTCACTGAGGCCCTGGAGGTCCCCAAGGTAGATGAAGCCTGGACCCCTCTAGTATCCCAAACTGTGGTTGCTGGGGACATGTCAGAGGTGCTTAAAGCGGATGACAGAAAATGGAACCAAACTTTCCGGAAGACCCATCAATCAGCAGCATGAGCAATTAAAACGGCCACTTGTGCGTTCTTCTTTGTCAGGACCACACTTTTATGGCTTTGTCAGCTTCAGGCCAGAGTCCCTGCTGAGGACATTCGGACTCACCAGGACCTAAGCAAAATGGTGGCGGCCACTGAGTATGATGCAGACGCGACGCTTCAGTCAGCCAATTTTGCCTCTAGATCTTTAGCTTCCAACATTACATCCAGAATGATGCTATGGCTGAAACACTTGCAGGCTGACTCCAAAGCCAAATGGCATCCTGCAACTGACCCCTATCTAGGCAATAATCTTTTTGGGGAGGCCCTGGCCCTGTACCTTATGGAAAACAAGGACAAGCGGAAGGTCATGGCTCACTTGAATAAGCAGTCCGATAAACGTCCTGCTCCCTATTTCCACAGGCAGTCCTTTCGGCCAGCAGCAGGTTCACCAGCTACTCAGCCCTCCCGCTCATACACACCCAGGCGGGGCAGGCAATATGACCGTCCGTATGACAGGCCGGGTTTTCAGCCTAGGCAGCAGAACCAATCTAAGTGGCCATTTCGAGGGGCAGGACACCCTTATAGGAGGTCCAAGTGACTCTTACACTGCACTTCCCATTGAGGGGAGGCTGATCCACTTCTTCCATCAGTGGGAACTCACATCCATGGACACCTGGGTCTTACAAATCATCCAGTTTGACCTGTCCCTGGAGTTTCTAGCCAGTCCCCCGGACCACTTCATCACCTGTCCCACTTCCGAGGATCCACTCAAACTGAGACTTATGCAGGAGGCCATTCAACATCTTCTAAAGATTCAGGCCATTGAACTGGTACTGCTGGACCACATGGGAGGGGGATTCTACTCCATCTTTTTCATGGTCCCCAAGACCTTGGGAGGATGGAGAGCAATTCTAGACCTCAAGGGTCTGAACTATTACATCACATACAAGAAGTTCAAGATGCAATCACTCCAGTCCATCCTGGAAGGCATCAGACAAGGAGACTTCCTGGCATCAATAGACCTCACGGAAGCGTATCCCCACATCCCCATCCATCCAGCTCACCGGCAGTTCCTCAGGTTCTGTTACAGGGGCAGTTATTTCCAGTACAAGGCCCTTCCTTTTGGCCTCTCCTCGGCACCCAGGGTGTTCACCAAGATCCTGGCTGTATTAGCCGCCACTTGCGGAAGGTTCCATACATGTCCAGTGTTACCTGGATGACATCTTGATCCAAGCGTCATCCTTCCAGGCAGCCCAGTCGGACCTGGAATTAACTATTCAGGTCCTCCAACAGCACAGATTCTCGGTCAACTTCCAAAAAAGCCAGACGGTTACCTCATCGAGGCTTCTGCACCTGAGAGCCATCACAGACACCACAAACTGCATGGTCTATCTCTCTCAGGAACAGTTGGTCGGCATCAGGGACCTAGCTCACTGGGTGTACAAGGACTGCACCATTCCACAGGTCTTACTGTCCCAGCTTCTGGGAAAGATGGTCTCCTGCATAGCCATAGTCCCCTGGAGCAGGCTCCACTTGCGGGATCTCCAATGGTTCCTCCTGCCATTCCAATGAGTGAATGCCAGCGCTTCCAACCGCCAGGTCAGGCTCCGGTCCACACCCTCAGATCTCTACGCTGGTGGTTCTCACAAGCGGTGACCAAGGGGTCACCTTTCAAGGAGTCAGAATGCATCACCATTATGACAGATGCCAATCTATTTGGTTGGGGTGCCCATCTACAGTCTCAGTTTGTGCAGGGCCATTGGTCCCACGCAGACTTGAGACACAATATCAATTGGCTGGAGCTCAGGGTGATCCATTTAGTTCTTCGCCAATTCTGACACTGGATCAGGGGCCGTCACGTATTGATCCTCACGGACAACATGGCATCCAAGGCCCACATGAACCAGCAGGGGGGCATCAGGTCGAAGT
This sequence comes from Crotalus tigris, assembly GCF_016545835.1. Taxonomy (NCBI): domain Eukaryota; kingdom Metazoa; phylum Chordata; class Lepidosauria; order Squamata; family Viperidae; genus Crotalus; species Crotalus tigris. Next base: position 6,022,432 of record NW_024096551.1, on the reverse strand, counting down.
CTCTCATGTCAGAGGCACGGCTACAGGGTTCGTGGGCAGAGTCCAACCTGGCCTCTCTCAGGGCCAAACACATCTCGGGGGTCAAGAACCAGCAGGCAGACTTTCTGAGTCGCTCTACGGTGGACCCCTCAGAATGGGGATTGCATCTGGATCTTTTTTCTGAGATCTCCCACAGGTTTGCCACCCGATCCTCGACCTGTTTGCATCATCAAACAATGCCCAACTCCCCAGGTACTTCTCCTGTTATTACTTTCCAGGGGTGGAGGGGACAGATGCCCTGCAGACTCCGTGGCCACAAGGTGTACTTTATGCCTTCCCTCCCCTCCTGCTCATTCCAGCGACCATCCGCAAACTGCTTCAGGAGCAGGCGGAAGTGATCCTCGTGGCTCCGTACTGGCCGCAGAGGCCCTGGTTTGCTGACCTGATGAATCTTTCCCGGTCTCCTCCGTGGAAGATTCCCCCACATCGCGTGTCCTTGCACCAAGGGGTCCTCCAACACCTGGACCCTCAGTGGTTACAATTGACCGTTTGGTGCTTGAGCGCTGCATCATGATGCAGGAGTTATTCTCACCAAGGGCAATTACCATGATTCAGGCCTCTTATTGACCAGTGACCAATCGCATTTATGATTCTACTTGGAAAAAATTTTGCCATTGGTGCAGAAGGCGACAACTGGATGTTTACAAATTAACCATCCCTCAGATCCTAGACTACCTTCTGGATGGTCTGGACAGAGGCCTGGCCCCATTCATAGGCAGGTGGCAGCCTATCAACATTACTCACTTGTGCGGATTCAGTTCCTTTAGCTCACCATCCTAGAATATGAGCCTTCATCAAGGGTGCATGCAACACCAGGCCTCCCATGGGACACAGGTACCCCTCTTGGGAGCTGCCTTGTGTGCTTCGCGCTCTAACAAAGCCACCCTTTGAGCCCATTGCTACTATACCATTGCGGGCTTGTCCCTTAAGGTTGCATTCTTAGTCACCATCATGTCAGCCAGGCATATCTCTGAACTGGCTGCTCTCTCAGTCAGGAATGACCTTTGCATCTTCCACCAAGACCGGGTGGTCCTTCGGTTGAATTCTGCTTTCGTGCCCAAGGTCAACTCAGTTTTCCATAGGGCACAGGAAATCATTTTACCAAATTTTTGTCCCAATCCTTCCCATGACTTGGAGCAGCAGTGGCACACACTGGATGTCCGCAGGGCCCTGCAGCACTACATCAAATGTACGGAGCCTCTTCCCAGATCTGAGGCCCTCTTTATTTCCTTCCGTCCGGCTTCTCTGGGACAGAAGGTGTCCGCTGGAACTATAGGCAAGTGGATCAGGACCTGTATCGTGGAGATGTACCAGTCTTCTTCCCTGCCAACTCCAAGTCATATCATAGCCCATTCCACTCGCAGCGCTGTGACATCTGTGGCATGGGCCACTCAGGTGTCCATTGAGGAGATTTGCAGGGCTGCGTCATGGTCCTTGCCCTCCCTATTCATACGCCATTATAGGATTGACCGCTTCACTTCCACGGACACCTCCTTTGGTCGGAAGGTCCTTCAGCAGGTGGTCTCCGGAGCCTTATCTGATTCCCACCCATAGGGACAGTGAGGCTTTGGTATGTCCCATTGGTGGATTCTCCATCTCCTGTACTGGAGAAGGGTCATTGTCTTACCTGCACGCCTTTTCTCAGTACAGAGATGGAGAATCCACACCCACCCTTAGGTCAATTAGGCTGTTATTAGGGATTTGAGAGCCAACACCTAGTCCTTGCATCAGCCACTTTCAGCCTCGTCAAGCAAGGGGGGGGGGGTGTCAAGTTTGGCTATTTGGTCTCAAGAGCAGGCAGACAGAGAAAACCCATTGGTGGATTCTCCATCTCTGTACTGAGAAAAGGTGTTCAGGTAAGACAACGCCCCTTTCATGGGCAGCAAGAAAACCCCAACAGACAGGGGCCAGTTAAGACAACATCATCCATTCCTTGCCTACATCAATTCAAAATACTTCTGAGGGAAGGAGTAATTTTTCTCAAGAGCATCAAAATGTCAAAATCTTCCTGGCATGCTTGATTTCTTTACACTCTGCTAAAGAACGGTTTCCAAACTATCACATCAAGATAGTTTCACCTACATTTGCCCATCAATCTTTTGTGAACATTTCTCAAAATAGCTTACAGTTTATGGAGCTAAACTTAAAAGAACTGCCAAACCAAACTAAAACATGCACTTTGTCTTGGGTTGTATTCTTTGGAAAGAAAGTTGATGGGCTACACCTACATCTCTCCCAACAATCTCTGTTTAATTCATTTTTATTGATTTAAAAACTGATCTATTATTTTTGCAATGGGAAAGATAGCAGAGAAGCAAAACATGGAAAGCTCATCTCTTACATTTTAATGTCAAGAACTTTGACAGGGTTTTAAGAAAAGCTGTAATGTTTTTTGCCAAGTTATTTTGGGGGGGGAAATGTGCACATATAGATAGAATAGACAGATAAAGATGACATTCAGGCAATCCACAGAAGGGTATTTATGAGTATGTCCTTTCTTCCCTGCTTCTCTAGCCTTGGATAGGAATAGAAATCAATGATTAATGGCATTTTGCCAAATAAAACCTTATCCTTCGGGGTTACAATTATTTCACTTCTCCAAAAGAGAGAATGAGAAGATAGGTGGAAAACAGCTTTGAGACTGTCGTTTTATTGACAATTTGCTAGGAAGTTTCCCTTGCTGACGGATGAGTCACCCAGCTTTTGTGTCTGCCGCACAGTGATATACTTCATGGGATTAACAGTGAAAGCCAAATTCCAGTTCACTCTCAATCATGGAAGCTAACAGCGATTTGGACCTCATTTTTAGTGTAAGCTATTTTATTGTTTGGGATAAAACTTGGAGGACAAAATGCTATTACATCACCCTGAGCTCCTGAAAGAAACTCAAGGTATAGATCTATCAAATCAACAAATAAAAAAGAAGTTAGAAAAAGAATGCAGGGCATGGCTTCTGGAATTCTTTCCAATTCACTCACTAGCAGGGCCTTAGAAGCCCTCTGTGTTTTATTCGTATAACCAGGTAAGATCTTTTGTGTGCATTTGTATTTGTGCATGTGTGTTCATGTGTACGTCATTTTTCTGGAGTTTTTTTATACCTTATGTTACTAAGGTGACCAATCGTCCTCCTTTTGGGAGGACAGTCCTCCTTTTTTGAGTTCTGTCCTCCCTCAAAAAGTGTCCTCCTAAATGTCCTCTTTTTCTATATTTGAATACTTAACTGCAGGGCTTTTTTTCCCTCATAGAACGCCCAGAAGGCGTTCCGGGACCTTTTTTTGATGGTTTTTTTCAACTTTTGCCTGAGCTGTGCTACTCCCCCTACTGGCTTTCAAAAGCCAATAGGAATTGCTCCTGAGCGTGCCAAAACACCCAGGTGGCAAACTTTGCACGTGCAAGTTGCAGGAACTTTGCACCCCTCTCTGCTACCCAACTACACCATCTCTTACTTAGTTTTGCAGATAGCTGGAGGAGACTGGAGCAGTAAATTTCTCTTGATCTTCCCTGTTCGGTTCTACACGGGGATGCACAGGGTAGGCAGTGGTGCTGAGGGGTGGCTGCAGGGCCGGAGCCAGCATGGCTGGTGCTTTGCGAGCCACGGGGCCGGCTTTACGGGGATGCGCAGGGTGGGCAGTGGTGCTGGGGGGCGGCTGGGGGACAGCTGTAGGGCCGGAGTCGGAGCAGCTGGTGCTTGCCTTTGCGAGCCGTGGGGCCGGCTCTACGGGGATGCACAGGGTGGGCGGTGGTGCTGGGGGGCAGCTGGGGGAGGCGGCTGCAGGGCCGGAGCTGGCGCGGCTGGTGCTTTGCCTTTGCGAGCCGTGGGGCCGGCTCTACGGGGATGCACAGGGTGGGCAGTGGTGCTGGGGGGCAGCTCAGGGTCAGAGCTGGCTCGGCTGGTGCTTTGCGAGCCGCGGGGCTGGCTCTCTACGGCAGGGCAGCAGCGGGCAGTTGACTTTCCATGGGCCGCGCCAGCTGGTGGTCTATGCAGTGCTGACCTGCGCTGCCACCACCTCACCCTGCGCATCTACGTGGCCATCCTGGAGTGCCTGGCTCACAACACCTGCCTCCGCCGCCCATCCCCGTGCAGTCCAGCCGTGTAGATTTTTGGACAAGTGAGAAATCGAGATTGAATGTTGATACTCTAGCTGCAGCACTTGCCGTAAAATTCAATATGAAGGATATGTCTTGTTCAGATATTTCCAATATATTGTTAGAAGATGATCCATTGACAAAAAATATTCATTCAATGGAAAAGTACTCATTTAAATAATTAATAGGCATGTAAGCATAATTACAATATAAAATGTTATTGTTACAAATGTTTTTTATTATGCATTGATCATATAGTGTATTCTGTATTATTGTTGCAATAAATACAATGTTTCTTTTATTTACGATATTTTTTTCTTCAATTTATTCGTGTCCTTTTTGTTGTAAAAAAGTTGGTCACCTTAATGTTACGATAAGCTATATACACTCCTTCCTGGGTCACATGACGTAGAAAGTGGGTGGAGCTTAGACTGGAGCAGTTTGGAGCATTCCAAGTCATTGGTCAACTGTTGCTTCCAAAGGATCAATTTTTAAATGCTTTTCTCTATAGCACCAAATCCAGCCATTTTTATATTCAATCTTTCTTTTGCAATCCTATTTACATATTTTCTTTCTAACATTCACTTGAGTTAGAAAAAAATAAAAAGCAAAGAAATGGAGATGCAAGATTGAATTCCTGATTAGATCAGTCATGGCAGCCACTAGACTTCAAACCTATTTCATAAGCAGAAACTAGTGGCTCCTTGAGCGGTGTTGGATTGGTTCAGAAAAAAAAATCTGGCATCTGCTTGGCAGTACCGTGTTATTCTGATTAATGCTGCTAGACTCGTAACTTTGGCACGGGCTTTTTAGGCTTTAAAGCCTTACCAGCACCTTGATTTTTGTAAGAATCCAAATTAAAGCATGGCGAATGGCTACCTAGCCTTTGCTAGTATAAGAAAGCTCACCACCCCATTGGGCAAATAATGCTGTTGTAAATGTACTCTTATTGTTTAGAAAGCAGAATTGGGCTTTTACATTATATGTTACATCCATTATTCTGTGTCTTGCTTTGGGGAGTGACGCAAGTTTTATATTTCTTCTTGCGGCAGGTATCTGAAGGTGCCCTTGCAGTTAATAATGTAAATTAAACTTTCAAATTTTGAAATCCTTTCATTGAATGTTTCCATTTATTTGTTGCTCAAATTGTGTATATATCTTGTCTTTAAGATTGAAAAACTTCTCAAATTAAATATATTTTTAAAGAATTTACTATATCCTAAATATTGCATTAATACAATCAATAATATAAATAATTTTCAGGGAAATATGAGAAGCCAGAAAACAAGTATATCTCACTAACAGTCCTAGAAATCCTTTTTGACATTTCAAAAAAGAACCCTCAAGGGAGCTATTTTTCTCATGTCCACCTAGCCAATAATTTTTGTTGGTGGCTTGTAAGCACAGCCAATACAAACCTTTAAATAACATACAGGTTGCTTTTTGGCTAGAAAGAGACCAGAACTAACAAGGGAACTAAAAAGAACAGCAAAAGAAAACCTCATGGGTGAAATAGTAATAGTAGTAAAGTTGGAAGGGACCTTGGAGATCATCTAGTCCAACCCCCCTGCTCAGGAAGGAAACCTTACACCATTTCGGATAAATGGCTGTCCAGTCTCTTCTTAAAAACTTCCAGTGTTGGAGCATTTACTGCTTCTGGAGGCTCTAATATGAAATTGCTAATATATTTAATTCTATGCTAATTTTATTAGTCCTTACTTTTGTCCTTCTTTCCATCCTTGTTATATATTTGCACCCAACTACCCTGTATTGGACTAATAGATATTTCTGGATAATTTTCAAAAGAAAGTCTCTGTATAATATTTTGCAATGAAGGTTGGCTGAGTATAAATAGATGTCGCAGGCTATTCCCAGTTGGCATCTCACCTTCAGCTTAAAAGGCTTTCCAAGTTACTAAATAACAATGGTAGGTCCAAAGACTGGATGCATTTCTACTTTTGTAGGATAAGGGTAAACAACCTTTGTACTGCAAAGGTCTAAGTAACCTACAACAGTCTATTTAATGTTTACATCACAATCATTCAAAGGCAAAATTGCTAAATTTCAGCAACCAATTTTAGATTGATGTAGCAAAAGGGAGTCAAGAATACAATTAATAGTTGTTTGCTCTACCATGATTCAAAGGGAAATTGTGAATAAGGACATTTGGTATCCTACTTTATTGGGAAGAGAGTTTTTTAAAAAAAAAATAATTAACTTGTTCATATGCTTAAAAAAACCTGATGTTTCCAGTTCAGGTTGGCCTTATCATGTTACAAATTAAATCAAAATCAAATCCATTTTACAAAATAATAAAAAGGGCAATGTAGCCATTATCTTCACTCTAGCTACAGTCCAACTTCCTTTGAGGATACCTCACTAAATATGTCCTTATTAGAAGCAAAAGGTAGCTTTTGTCAATCAAATCATCTGTTGAGATTCCTATTGCTCTGGCTTTCATACCACTTCATTCTCTCCTTGCCTTTCTAAAAATGGCATCTAGTGAAATACTATCCAATATGGCCAAGTTACATCCCAGCATTTTCTCAGCTGCGTCCTCTGCAGGTATCCCCTACTCTTGACCTTATTGACTTGGCATAAATGTGAATTGTAATCCAATACATCTCAAAGCTAGGCAGCTGGTTTATGCAAATATTAAGCATGAGTATTCTAGAAGTGGCAATACTGTCAGCTGTAAACTCTTATGTTTGGGTTTGGGAGGAATTGGTGAGTAATGCCATATTCCTCTCATTTTGAATACTTATGCATCACTTTACTGATGATAAATGTTCCATTTCTGATGTCTCATTTAGTGATGAGTCTTTCATCATGCTTACATTTTCTATCAAAGACAAAAAGGGAAAGAGAAGAAACAGCTGTTACTTGAACACAAGTGGGATTCATTTGCAACACTATGTTTGATTTATGTTGTGTAATGTTGCACTGCTGCATATGCATAAAGCAAAGGCCCATTTCCAAAACAACTGGATGCCTGAGTAATTTGGTAACATTTTCAGTAGCACAGCTGCCTGGAGAAGTTGGGGTGTATTAATAATACTCCAAACAACTCCTCCTTCCCTCTTTTCCTTAAATAACATTGTCATTCCTGACATAGCATTCCTTTCTGCCCGCAATGTTTGTCCTCAAGGTTAAGGCAGCTGAGACCTGGTATGTAGTTTTCCTGTGACCTCTGGCCAGCTGTCACACAGGAAACAGTTCTAATGAAATATTCATTTATGTCAAATCACTGCAGCATTTTACCAAAAAGCTGACAGCATCAACATTCCACTAATCAAACCCGTCAGCAGGAGGCTTAATTCACTGATCTGCAAAAGTTAACAGGGTTAGAATCTTCATGCATAACCTCAGCATCTATTCTCAATGGAAAAAAAATAAAAGAAAATACTCAGGTGCATAAAAAAAAGAGCCAGTAGCTCACAATGGTTCCTATAGTAACCTTGCAAGGGCAAAGAGAAAAATGCAGCTTTTTACTATCTTTTGATCATTCCTGCACCACATAGTTTATACCTGCAGTGCTCTGTGAGGAAAAAATATGGCATTCTCTGCAAGCACATGAAGAAGCTGAAATTAATCTTGAGTCCACAAAAAGCCAACTTACGAAGTCAATACTCTGTGGCTTCAGTTCATCACTAATCTTCTGCAATCTTATCCAGGTCTGCCATAGAGTAAAAACTGATTGATTCAATACAAGTAGACTTACAATCATTGATTTCAGTACAACAGCACTGAAAAAAGTGACTTGTGTCCGGTCCTCACAATTATGACAATTGTAGCATCCTCACAATCACGTCATCAAAATTTGGGGATTTGGCAACCAAAATATTTACAATCGTTACAGTGTTTCTGGATCATGTGATTGTCTCCTGTTAGCCTCTGACAAGCATAGTCAATGGAAGAAGCCGGATTCACTGAAAAACTGCAGTGATTCTCTTAATAACCATGGCAGAAGAGGTTATAAAATTGGGCACAACTCACTTAATAATTCTGGTCCCAGTCGTGGCTGTAAGTCAAAGACAACCCATACACTCATTTGCTTCCATATAAAAACAGATTAGATGTTTTGCAAAATGAGTGTAGAGTGAGAAATGTAAGCTGCTTTTCAGAATCATTCGATCTTTCTAAGTGGCTATATTATGTTAATTTTAGTGACAAGAAAGTTCTCCTTTATAATATTTCTGAATTTAGTTAGAAGATCATTCATGACTGACTTAAGATACTTCGTTGTCTGAGGCAGAACACATTCCAGTGCAGAGTCACCATAGTTAGGCATGTTATTTTGATACAAGAGGCACAGCATGCTTCCAATGCTCATACCATCATCATCATCACCATCACCACCACCACCACTACCACCACCACCACCACCATCATCATCATCATCATCACTACTACTACTATTATTGCTATTACTCCATTCCTGCTACTCTTTCATATCTCCTATATAAGGCATATTTTCTTTCCTTCTTCCTTCTGTCTGAGTATATGCCTATGATTGGACTGTCATTAAACAAGTACCAATATAAATCCAAACATGGTACTCTGTACGGATATTTTTATGTTTGCAGGGTTGAGGCATTAAGCGGAGACCCATTGTGTAAACAAGCTTCCTTTATTACTTTCTTCTTACTACCAACAACAACCAAAACGGCACACAGGCCTTTTATAATGCCCCAGACCTGGACAATGTCAACCAATGATTGCAGAGGCTGTCTCCCACCTTGGGTCTGCCCGAGACCCTTTGCAACATTTCTGAGCCTGCTGAATGCTTCAGCAAGCTCAGGACATAACACCCCTCCCCCCAGATGAAACAATAATACCTTACTCCGTAACAGCACAGGTACTTGCATTCAAGGGATTGGAAGTTATTGTAAAGCACAATATGCCTGCACACACGCAGGGCACTCTGCCTTATAATTATCAAAGAAAAAGAAACGCACCAAACTATATTCTGGGGAGAACACCCCTTTTGCTGAGTGTTCGTTCCGCATTTGTCTTAAGGACCAGTAAGGTTCCCTTTGACTTGAAAGAAACCTCACATAGTCCTCAAGATGTTTGGGTGGGCCCTTGACCCGCTGTGACCTTCTGATGGCCGGTGAGTGTGTCTGGCCTGCCAGCTCGCCTGCCAGGCTAGGCAGGCCAGGACTTTGATGCCCCAAAATCTCAGGTGCCCCACCCAGCTGCTGACTGGCTGAATCCTCTGAATTCCAGCCAGGATTCCTTGGGGGGTGGAATTCCCCAAATCCACAATGGACTCCTCTCGGGAGCACTGTCCTTCGAGCCCAAGACCAGCAGCTGAAGTGGCCTGAGTGGTTGATGAGCCCCAGTACCCCATTGGCCCCGTGTGCATGTCAGAGGTGCCCAAGTAAGGAACCCCCTCCATGGCAAACCTCCTTTCAGAAGAATTCCTGTTTGGAGCACTTGTGGAAGCCTGGGATGACCCCCGATCTGGAGCAATAACTGAATTCTGTGACTGTCCCCATTCTGCCATGGGAACATGTACTGTAGCATGTGAACCCCCGCTGGAGCTGGAAGACTGTGGTCCAGAATTAGGATTATGGACCTCCTCTCCCCCCCCCCCGAGAGCAGAGCCAGGAGCGGAAGAGTGCTGGGAAGTCTCCAGCGCAGTTGGTCTATGTGTCATTGGATGACGCGCCTATCATCCAAGGCCACTTCGTATGACAGTGGCCCAGAGAACTTGCATACTACTGCTGTGACCCAGAGATGTCAAGGACCATAGTTCCTTACCCAGACTGAATCGCCCACGTGTAATCTCCTAGGTGCCCATGGCTGTGACACTCGTGACATCACCCGGTCTGGGTACAACCTGTACAGTTTCGTAATAAGACGGCGACCCCAGAGGAGTTCTGCTGGGCTCTTCCCTGTGGCTGTGCAAGGTGTGGTGCGGTGTGCAAGAAGGAAATCAGTTAACCTGTGATGCCAGCTGCCATAAGTTAGTCTTTTGAGGGCATCTTTAGTAATGTGCACCATCCTCTCTGCCTGGTCATTGGAAGATGGGTGGAATGGAGCAGAAGTCGCATACCAGATCAAGTTGGTTTGAAGAAAAGCTAAGAAAAGAAACTCAAAAGAGGTAAATTGTGGGCCATTATCTGAAATCAGGACATCTGGAAGTCCATGTGAGGCGAAGATCCCTCTCCACACCTGGATGGTCCTGGCAGTAGTAGTGGAGGAAACAGGAACAACCTCTAGCCACTTGGAATGGCTGTCAACGAGGAGAAGGAAGAATTGCCCCTGAAAGGGCCCAGCGTAATCTATATGTACCCTTGACCAAGGGGCTTGTGTTTCCTCCCACCTATGTACTGGGACCTGAGGCATTTCAGGCCTTGACTGTTGGCACACTTGGCACCCATGCACCTGGGCCTCGATGACTTTATCAAGCCCAGGCCACCAGAGATGGCTGTGTGCAAGCGCTTTCATCCATACTATGCCTGGATGTCCCTCATGCAGAGAGAGCAAGATTCTAGACCTCAATGAGGCTGGGATGACTACCCTACTATCCCATAAGAGGCACCCTTTGAATGTGGAAAGTTTGTGCTTCCTTTGCCAGAAGCTTTGAAACTCAGTATCTGGACACGTGTCAGGCCATCCTGACAACACCCATTTCAGCACGCGTGTAAGCATGTGATCAGTGGCAGTTTCTGCAGCCACGTCCCTAGCATTGAGGGGAGATTCAGGCAACTCCTGACTTGAGAGAATGTTAATAGCAGGAGCAGGATCTGCCTCTATCTATTTTAGAGGTAATCTGCTGAGGCCATCTGCATGGCCCATTTCCTTTCCAGGTTTGTGAATTAAAGTGTAGTCATGTGTTGACAGGAAAATAGATCATCTCAGCATATGTGGGAAAATAATGCATAGTGTTTGTTTGTTTGTGGTAAACAAACCCAGCAAAGGCTTATGGTCTGTGTAGACCGTGAAATGGCGGCCATATAAGAAATCATTAAATTTCTTTATGCCAGCCACTATGGCCAAGGCTTCTCTATCAATCTGAACATAATTACGCTCTGCAGATGACAGAGTCCTTGAATAGTGGGCCACAGGGACTTGGGTCCCATCAGCCTTCAGGTTGCTAAGTACTGCTCCCACCCCATATGCATACAGGCAATTACTCATTAAAATGTGCTAATACAGCATTTGAAGAGAGCAAGGCCTTAACCTCATTGAAACTCCTTTCATGGACCTTAGTCCACTGCCATGGAGCCTGCTTATCCAAGAGCCGGTGTAACGGCTCAGTCACTCCAGCCTTGTGAGGTAGGAATGCGTGATAGAAATTTAGGAGTCCCAGGAAAGCCTGAAGCTCGCTTTTGAACTTGGGACTTGGGGCCTGCTAAATTACTTGAAGCTTGGATTCAGCAGGACAGATGCATTGAGCATCAATTCTGAAACCTAAGAATTTAGTGGAAGTAACTCCAATTTTGCATTTATCTTGCTTCAGTTTCAGACCCGCTTGGCGGAAACGAAGCAAGATAGCCCTTAATCTTTCAGCTAAGTTTAGAGATGACTCCCCAGCAATGAGGATGTCATCGAAGTAGGGACAGACCCCAGGAATACCACGAAGTGTGCCCTCCATGACACTTTGGAATATGCCAGGGACTACGTTAACCCCAAACTGCAGCCTTTTGATCTTAAAGGCTCCTCTGTGTATTACAATTGTTTGAGCCTCAGCTGTTTCCTCATCAACAAGTAACTGTTGATAGGCCTGTGCCAAGTCAAGCTTTGTGAAAATTTCCCCCCCCCCTTGAGGGAGGCCAGAATGTGGCTTAACACAGGCACTGAATATGCATGCTGTTGCAGCGCTTGTTCAATGTACATTTATAGTCCACACAAATTCGGACTTCTCCATTAGCCTTTAGAGGCATTACAATGGGGGTTTCCCATGGGCTAGAGTCCACAGGTTCTAAGATGCCCTGCTGGAGCAGCTTTTCCAGCTCTGCATCAGTTTTGCTTTTGGGAGCAAAAGTCACCTTTCTAGGCTTAATCCTAATAGGTGTGTTAGCTGAGTTTAAGCATAGGGCAGTGGGAGGCCCCTTGTATGAACCAAGCTAAACAAGTATGTATAAACCAAGCTAAACACATCAGCAAACTCCTTGCAGATTTCTGCAAGGCCTAACATTTGCAAGCTGTGAAGCCCAGTTACTTGGATTCCAAGGGCCTCGAACCAATCGAGTCCAATGAGACTCGTACAATCACCCCCAACTACCACCATGTCTAGTAGGCCTTCAAAAGCCTTACACTGCACTTTGAGCGTAGCCTCCCCCTTCACGCTGACTCTGGAATTCTGGAAGTCAGTGAGAATTAAATTTGATGGCCTGAGTTTGACTCAAAAGCCACTACTGCTGCAAAGGTGACGCAGCAGTTAGAGTGCAGTACTGCAGGCCACTTTAGCTGACTGTGTTCAGCAGGTCAGCGGTTCAAATCTCACCGGCTCAAGGTTGACTCAGCCTTCCATCCTTCTGGGGTAGGTAAAATGAGGACCCAGATTGTTGGAGGCAATGTAAATATATATATATATATATATATATATATATACATTGCTTACTGGTGTACACCGCTTAGAGAGTGCTTGCACTTAAAGTGGTATATAAGTCTCATAAATAAATAAATAAATCCTTTTGAAGATGTCATGTGAAATGATTGATAGAGCGGACCCTGTGTCCAACTCCATTGACAAGGAACTCCTTGCAATATCACATCAATGCAAAGCTTTTTCTTAAGGGGTTGTGTGTCCCTGTTCTCAGAATACTCCTGCGTGATGCGCAGAAACCTACCCTGTGTTGGCTGGGGACCCTGGTACCTTTCTGAAGCAATTCTTCCTGAGATTGGACCTTCTGGTGACTCAAACAGATGAAGGCAATGTGGCCTTGCCTGCCACATGCCTGGCAAATGGCGGAGCGGAATCTGCAGTCGGCACGCTTGTGGTGTCCTCCACACCCGAAGCACTGAGGAGATGCTGGGGCCTTTTCTGCACGCTCCTTCGGCCTTCTCTTTGCTGGCTGGTGTAGCATGTCCACCTCCTCTTCAGGATCCAGTTCTGGATCTTCTCGAGCAATCTCTTGATGGACGGTCATGGTGACTGGAGGGTTTTTGGCGAGCCGCAAAGTTTTCACAGCGCTGCCCGCTGCTTCTTCAGCTGCAACCTCTCTCAAGGCATCTTGGAATGAAACATCTTCCTTGGCAAAGATCTTTTGTTGCAGCTCCCTGCTCCTAAGGCCACACACAAAACGATCTCGCAGCCTCTCCTCCAGGTCCTTGAATTCACAAGGCCTGGCCGCTTGTCTTAAGGTAGCAATAAAGTCCACGGCAGACTCACCTGGCCTCTGGTCCCTCTGCTCAAACATGTGCCTCCAAGCGATTACAGAAAGTTTAGGCTGGAAATGATCTTTAAGCATTTTCTTCAAGTCAGTGTAAGTTACTAACTCCAAAAGCATAGGGGCCACCAGATTCTCTGCTATGTCAAATGTTTCCTGTCCGTAGACACATAGCAGAGTTGCCGCTTTAAGGCCATCTTCCCTTATCTGATTGACCCTTGGAATAGTTTTCTACCTGAGCCACGTACGAGTTTCAGCATTCCGGGTGGGACACATCAAAATCAGATAACCGGCCAATCTTAGACATCTTAAGTCTTACAGTCTCATTAATGCCTTCACTGCAAGCCTTGTCTTGGGGGGAGGGGTCCGTTTGCTGACCTCAACTCCAGCGATGCTGTACTGGCAGGCTGAGTCACTGTGCTGGACACTGACTTCCCAGACTTCAGGACCTTCTGTGAGTCCTATGGTCCCGGGCAGCTTTGGGTCTGCCCGGGACCCTTTGCAACATTTCTGAGCCTGCTGAATGCTTCAGCAGGCTCAGGACATAACAGATATCATAGTAATTAACGTGGCACTATAAGATCTCTTCAGTTCAGAAGCAATGCCAAATCTATTATTAGGCAGACAGAGATAGCAACTGCAGGTAGCAGACAATTAGGGCCTTATGATGGCATCCAGCTCGCCCTATAATCCTTACAGGAGCCTGTTGTCCTCCAGAGTTATTCTGTTGGAGTTATTCTGTTCCTTGCAACTATCAACAAGTACTCCATGACCCTTAACAGTCATTTGATAAAGAAGGATGGACAATCTGTAACCATAGGGCTACATGTAATCCTCAATTTAATTTGATACACTCCTCAGTAAAATCCAACTTTGGCAACTTTGCACCTTTTCTGCCAGTGAGTACAAAAAATGACTCTGATCTGATTCAATTCAACTTTCTAATTTGATAACATAATTCTTTTTGGAGAGCCAATCTAACTGACCTGGAATCAATTATTCAGGTCAAAACTGTGTAGCCCTGATATGAGAAGACAGAAAAAGAAACTGTTAAATGTAAAGATCATTCTTTACTTGCTTCAGCATTGGCAGGTGACATGATTCTCAGTAGGTTATGCCCAAAGAGAGATCCTGAACAGGGAAAAAAAGTTGCCCAATTCTGTTGTAAAATGATTTTCATTGCCATATCTGCTTCCTAATAACCACCAGATTCTCATCTCTTATGTTTTATCTCTCTGCAGTAACAAACAAAAAGTGGCAGAAATCTGGCAATAAGAATCATGCTTCTTTTGGAGCTAACTTATTTCATGTCTAGAAGGCTGCAATCCCTAGGGTTTTTTTGTTTTGATTTTGGTTCATGGCCTATCTACCTTTTCAATGGAGTCCAAAATCAGTGATAGAATAAACTGATTGAATGGAGAATCCCAAGTTCAGTCTATAGTAAATCTAGGATGCCCCTGAAAAAATTGGCTTTGTTTATATTTATCTTGTTGCATGTAATGTTGCAATTACATTCTTCTACCTACTAAGCATTTTTTCCCAAGTTTTTTATTAATTTTCCAACATTACATTTACATATTTGAAAAGTAGCGTGGCGACTGAGCACAGTAATTCCATTACATTTGAATATCATCAGTACAAATCTCAAAGTATTACAACAACTAATTCCCTCTCTTTCCCCCATACTATCTATTGTCTCATATTCGGACCAATACAGTTCTTATTCTATCAGTCAGACAAAAAATACCTTTCTAGTATTCATCAATAATCTTCAGTCTATACATATCTTAACTGATTTGACATTCCATCTTTTAGACAATAATCTAGTAAGTTTTTCTTAGCTTTAATTTCCCATTGATATTTAAATTTAACATTTAATCTTTATCATTTCCAAATTTTAAATGTCTCCAATTTCCAAGTCTCCTATCTCATATTTGGGGCTAACAATTTTCCTTTCTTCCTTTCCAGAAAATAAATAAAAAATAAAAATAAATAAAAATAAATCGTCAGCATTTGTACCACAAACCAATATACAAATTTAATTATTAGTATTTATACTTCTAAGTTTTACTTAACCTTTGCCTCAACTCACAACAATATCTTAAATTCAAATCTTAGTTATTTTTAAACATTCAAACTTTTAACCAATCAATGACCTGATAGTTAATTTTTTCCTTAATATTTTAATTTAACATTTAATTTTTTTTCAAATTTTTAATTAAGCACAATTCCTTTATCACAATTCCTCATACAATCTAATATTTAAAATACACACCTTATATATAAGTTCTACCATCTCTCTTAACAAACTAATAAAACAATATAATATTTTTATTTCAATATTTATATTTCTAGATTATATAACCAAAATTTTCTTTATCTCAAATTGTTACAATATCTTGTGTTCAGAATACATATTCTATCCATTTGGATATCTTCTATTTTAGATCTCATGTGTAAATCCTTTTCAATCTTATTCTAGCTTTTTTTCTTTGCCAAGTCATCTTTCATATCTTTGCTTTTAAATTATCAAGAAGATCTCCTTGTATTGTTGTAGCTATTGTCTGATATTGATAAAAGTGTCCAGTTGATGTTTTCTTAAGACTAGCTGATTTAGCAAATCGTCTCTTTGTTTTTCCAATTCAATGCAGTTGTCCCAAAGTATTTATCTTCTTTTTCATCTGTTTTTCTTTTTTATCTTCAGATTCCTTCTGGTTTATAAGAAAAGTCCTTTCCTTGTTCTCTATTATCAGTTTCTTTTTTGTGTTTTCCATTGTCTGTATTTGTTGAGTATCTAAGTCTTCTGTCATAGCATTTGGTTGTTTCACTTTCTCTATAGCAGTAATGGCAAAACTTTCAGAGACCGAGTGCCCAAACTACAACCCAAAACCTACTTATTTATCACTGGGTGCCAGGAGGGCATGGCTCACTGGGTGGGCATGGCTGTGGTGGTCATAGCAGACTGGGTGGGGTGTGGTCAAGGTGGTCGTGGTCACCTTGATATTGCTCGTGGAGAGGGATGCCTGTGAGGGCTGGGCAGGGTTGAGGGAGATCCAGGTGGTCTCTGACAGGTGGGGCAATGGGCAGTGTAATGACGTCCTACTTGAGCTCCGATAAAAGCCAAAAACCAGGAACGTTAAACAACCACCAGACTTATTAACTGTGTGGAAACAAAGTTAGCACTGGGAATGGCTTTCTCCCAGTGCCTTATATACATCAAGCACACCCCACCCTGACCCAGACTCCACCCCTACCTGGCCCAGCCCCGTCCTAACAAGCCACAATTAGGTGATAAAAGGTAGCAGCTGTTCAGTATCCAGCCTCTCCCTTGCCTGCCATTCCACCCCCATGCCCCTCCCCATTCACCATTATACCACGGCCCAGTAGACCTTCACTGAATTGGTCCATCTCTCCCACCACCCAGTCTTACAGCCCCGCAGACCTCCAGCGAATCGGTCCATCTCTCCCTCCACTCAGTCTCACAGTCCACCAAGGCTCTGTCGGACCCGGCGAGGCTGGAACGAGCTGTGAGAAGTTGTCCTAGGAGAAGCAAAGGGAGTCGGGTGCCTCCTGATGACGACGTCGGCGCCCCCTAATGATGTCAGGCGGCCACACCAGGAAACTGCGGTCAGCCACACAGCAACAACAGCAGCGTGGTGAACGGACTCAACTGGGGAGGCAGGCCACCCATTCCATTGGTAAGGCCTCGCAGGGTCTGACATTCAGCTCCCCCTACCACAGGTCTCCCTGGAAGGAAGCACAATGAGGTTAACAGTCACCTACTCATGTGGTGTGGGCGGTCGACTCCCTCCCTGGTTTGTGGGGAAACTTCTTATGATATTGGTGAATCAGTTTGGGGGCGGACACATCCCTATCCCATATCCAGGAAGCCTTGGACAAGGGATACCCCTTTCAGAGGATCAGGTAGTAAAGTTTACCCCCCTCTTACCCGTGAATCCAGGATCTCCTGTACTTCCTACTGACCTGGGGCAATGGGCCTGGGGGGTTGCTCCTGGGATACGTTCCCCACGGGTTTCAATAGGCTTACATGAAGCACCAGATGCACCTTACCAAGGAATTTAGGTAAGTATAATTGCATCACCACCGGATTAATGATCTAGGCTATTCAAAAAGGTCCGATGTATTGTGGGGCCAGCTTTTTACACGGGACCTGAAGCTTTATATATTTAGTTGACAAATAAACTAAATCGCCCACCTGGAACGGGTCCTGTAATTTACGGTGTTTATCTGCCTGGTACTTTGCTGCTTGTTCTGCTTTTATCAGGGCCGTCTTCATCGTACCCCAAACTCCACCCACCCAGGCAAACCATTCATTGGACCGACAGGGTTGGGATTCTTGAGGTCTGCACTCCAGCATAGGAATAAAATCTCGACCATATACCACCTGGAAGGGGGTGAGGCCAGTGCTACTATGCACGGCATTATTGTAGGTGACCTCTGCAAACATTACCAATTCCACCCAGTCCGTCTGTTGATACAATACATAGCTCCTCAGTTATCTTTCCATGATGGAGTTGGCCCGTTCCGCCGCCCCGTTAGTAGTGGGATGGTATGCCGAACTGAGGCCTTGGGTGGAACCGATAAACCGGACAAATTGTCGCCCAAACTGAGCTGTAAACTGTGCTCCTCGGTCCAAGATAATTCGATGTGGTGCTCCATGTAAATGATAAACATGTACCAAAAACATTTTAGCTAGCCTTCTCGCCGACGGCAACCCCTTGCAGGGTATAAAATGGGCCTGTTTAGAAAATAAGCCTACTACCATCCATATCACCATGTAGCCCCGCACCTCTGGTAGGTCTACTATAAAATCCATCCCAATGTCTGGCCACGTCTTTAGGAAACCAAAATGCCCAGCTTGTTTGGAATCATGGCAACGGTGATATACCCGCCCTGCAGCCCCTGGGGAACATATAATTTGGTGCCATACCAAGCTAAACCATCTTGTTGTGTCAATAATCTGGGATTATTCAATATCCAAGCGTCCTGCAACAGAGCTGCCTTTTCTGCATCCTCAAACAATACTGTCTTTGAACACGAATCTAATTTTACTTCTCTGATGCAAGCACACCCCACCCTGTCCCAGACTCCACCCCTACCTGGCCCTGCCCCATCCTAACAAGCCACGATTAGGTGATAAAAGGTAGTAGCTGTTCAGTATCCAGCCCCTCCCTTGCCTGTCACTCCGCCCCTGTGCCCTTCCCTGTTCGCCATTATACTGTGGCCCCACAGACCTCCAGTGAATCAGTCCATCTCTCCCACCACACAGTCTTACAGCCCCGCAGACCTCCAGCGAATCGGTCCGTCTCTCCCACCACCCAGTCTCACAGTCCACCAAGGCTCTGTAGGACCCGTCGAGGCTGGAACGAGCTGCGAAAAGTTGTCCAAGAAGCAAAGGGAGTCGGGCGCCTCCTGATCACATCGTCGGTGTCCCCTACTGATGTCAGTTGTCTGAGGAGAAGCAAAGGGAGTCAGGCGCCTCCTGATGATGTCATCGGTGCCCCCTAATTATGTCAGCCACACTGACATCATTAGGGGAAAACTGTGGTCAGCCACACAGCAACAGCGAATGGACTCAACTGGGGAGGCAGGCCATCCATTCCGTTGGTAAGGCCTCACAGGATCTGACAGGCAGGAGGCTCGTCCTGCAGGGTGAGGTGAGGCAAGCCAAGGCAGGGCAGCAGTGCCATTTCGCAGGGCAAGGCAAGGCAGGGGTCGGGGCGGCTGCTGCCTGACACCATTGGCCCCTGTACACAGAGGCCAGCATGCACTTGGGGTCAACAGTGTCCATCAGCAGCCACAGCCTGCCAGCACTTTGAACAGCACACTCTGAGGCTCCGCAGCCCGCCACCAGCAGTTCAGAGAAGCTGCCTCTGAGCTGGATGGCCAGCCGACAGCTCAGGGGATGTTGCAGTGGGTCATGCCTGGGAAAAGGAGAGCATGTGAGGCCAGGAGGGATGGGACGGGGGGAGGGAAACCAGCTGTTCTGGGATGCATCTGGCCACATGGGACCTCAGGCAGCTGGTTGAAGAGGGATGGTTGCCATCTCCGGTTCATGGCACACATGCCCACAGAGAGGGCTCTGAGTGCTGCCTCTGGCATGCGTGCCATAGGTCTTCCACCACTGAATTATAGAATTATAGAATTATGTAAAGATGATTCTTTGGTTGAAGTCATAGTTTGAGTTTGTATATCCAGACTTATACGGACAGTTTGGATAATCACTTTTAACATACAAAGAATTTGTTCCTGTTCTTCAGTCAGAAAGTCCACCAAATGAGGAGCTAAACTGAGATTCTTGCAGCTGGTGCTTCAAGGTTGCTTTATATCTTATCTATTTTCAAAGCTGTCAACATCTCTCTTAAAGAATAGCAGGTTACAGTCTCAAATTTAGCCTGAGATGTCATCTCAGAGTTAGATGGATCTTTTGAATCCCTCCCTTTATTTTAAGGGGGAAAAAAACCCAAATCTTCAATAATAGTTAGAGTAAAAATCAGAGAAAAAAAATAGAGAGTAGAAAGTTACAAGTCTTATAATCCACCAATTTTAGGAAATAGAATTCCAATTAGGATCCCAGTATTTTTCCAATGTTTTAAACTCCCCTGAGTAGTTGATTGTTGGTCTTTCTGGAGGGAGGGCTAAAATTCCCCTTCCCTCACCACAGGGGGAAAAGTACTTTAGCAGCTTATGTAGGTAATTAAGTAATTTGGATGTAAGAGAGGCAGATCTCACCCAGTATCTTCCGCGCTGCTTTAAAGTTGCCAGATGGTAAATGTGACTTCGGCTGTTAGCAGCCTAGGGATGAGCCATATTTTTATGGCCGGTCCTTTCATCCGCTGGTTTGGAGAGATCGCCAGCTCTAACGGGAGAGTTGCTGCTCTCCCGTGATCCAGCCCCTCCTTGCTGGTTGCTTCTTTGGGGCAACTTTTGGCCCTTTTTAGAGCCCCCCAGCGATGCAGATTTGAAGGGGGGAGAGAGAGTAAATCTCCAGCCATCCATGGCAGCTGCATGACAAACCAGAAGTCCCTACTAAGCATTTTTTTTCTGGAGGTAAAGAATTGCAGTTTTTAAAATTCCATTCCACTTAATTCTGTTATGACTTAAGAAGAAATATCTGCAAAAGATTTAAACAAAAAGTTTAATACATACTAAAGTTTACTTTAGCAGGTTAATACTAAAGTATGAGTTGTAATATATGAGTATGTGTTGTAATGTATGACAGATCTCAGTCTTAGCAAGATGTTTATCACAGGTTGCAGGAATTCTATTGTCATTAAATACAAACATTACTCCAAACAGAACCATGATGTTCATATTTATGACTGCAGATAATAGTGTTGTAATATATGACATAGAATATAGGTGTAATAACATATGAAAAAGAAAAAAACTGAACACATGCTCTCTCATATAAGATAACTTCCAAGAATGATAATGACACAACTTGGGCTGGGGTGGGACGAGTAAAGAGTTACATAGCAAACAACCTCATATAACAGTCTGTAATTTACTTTTTCCAATACAGAAGAGAAACCCATTCCTGAAAAATGGGAATTCCCTACATTCTTTTGCAACAGTCAATCTTGACTTTACCCACCTTGAGAAATGCAGGCAAAGAGAAATTCTCTAAAATCATTAAACTGGGGAGGAGCAGTATTTTCCTAAATAGATTAAAAAGTCATAATTTTCTCCAGCATGGGGGGGTCCAGGGTAAGGATGTAAGAACAAAAAAGTGAAGAGTTTTGTGTCAACCAAGACAATCTTAGCAAGATATTTATCACAGGTTGCAGAAATTCTGTTGTCATTAAATACAAACACTATTCCAAATAGAATCATGATACTTGTATTTATGACTGCATATAATAAATGCCTAAACATTTCTACTCATAATCTTTGAGTAAAAACTTTTTAAACACATATACAAATGTATTATTACTGCACATCACATGGCTGAAAATAATGCCAGAAAAAGGTCAATGTAAAGTGGTACCTGGAAAAATACTGGTCCGACAAAGGATGTGTATAAAAAGCAGATGGCCCAACAAAAATGTGGGTAAAAGAGAGGTTTGTTTTGCTTACAAGACAACTCTTAAATTTAGGATGGCCAGATATCCTGTTCCCAGCTCTGCACATGATATATTACTAACTGCCTGTCACATGGTATATCTAAATTGCTTAACACTTGATATATTGCTGATTGCTAAAAACATTCCAATGTAAACGAGGATTATAGATCTGTCTAGTAGTTTTTCTATGTTAGAATAAGGACCTATAGAATAACCCCCGCCAGAAAGGGTTATAAAAATGGTCATCAATGTACAATCTGAGTTCAGATTTCTACAGCCAGGATGGCTCTCTGAACCTGCGCGCGCAATAAACTTCCCTTTCCTGAAAGAGCTGATTCAAGTTTTTCAATTCTATAACATTTTCTGGTGCATTGGCCGGGAAAAGCTTGAGTGAGGCGATATTTCGCTGAGGACAGCTGGACCCTTCGGACCTGCTGGTAAGCCATCTCTGAACAATTCTCCAGGCGCCATGGGGGTGTGTTTCCTCCAGGAGACAGCTGTGGCTTCGCAGCAGAGCCGACAGTACTGAAGGCCAGTCCAAGAACCCTTTGGGAAAGGAAAGGAAGTCTGAACCAACTCCTGGCCAGGACGGGTGTAACTACAAGGCAGGCGAGTATGTGTTTAAAGTAATGGTACCTATCTCATTTGAAGATAGAAGAGGGGGCCTGATCACTCCCCTGGACTCGGGACGGCGATCCTAAAGAAGTCCGTGTTAGGTTGTGTGGGTGGTTAAGCCAGTGCATTCCCTACTAGTGACCGTTGGAACGTCCGGCGCTGTAGGTCATTGGCAGTGTGTTAGGATGGGGGGGCGTAGTAGCGTTCCCAGCACCCCGCTGGAATGCATGGTAAAAGGATTTGATAATTATTTTAATCGTACCCAGTATAGGGTCCCTTACCCTAAAGTAACTAAGGATAGACTGAGGTATCTGTGTGAATATCAATGGCCCTTCATGGAGGTGGGGTGGCCCCCAGACGGAACTTTTAACCTTCAAATCATTGATAACCTAACCTCCCTGATAGCAGCAAATGAAGAAAAATATCCTAACCAATTTCCGTATATTGATCAGTGGGGGGATGCGGTTGCAGGACAGGCAGAGGATTTGTTGGAGTGTCAGGCTGAGATGGTTCGTTTGTGTGTGGCTATACCCAAAGAAAAAAAGCTTCAAGTGCGAACTAAAAGAGTGAAGGATGTGAAGATTTCAGAAACCAAGGTGTCAGATGCTAAGAAGGAGATAAGGAGGGAGGTAGAGGAGTTGATTCTCAGACCTCCTCCCTACGTTCCACCTCTCTCCCCCTCCCCCCAGTGCCGGCTGCGGCAGCAGCCGCTCTGCCGGAGGAAGGGCTGATTACCCCTGCTGTGTCTGAAGAAAGGCAGCCAGCTGTGAGACGAAAACAGAAAGGGAAGCCGTCTGCCCCTATGGAGGAAAGGGAGCTACGGGAGACAGATTTCCCTTTGGAAGT
Organism: Crotalus tigris; assembly: GCF_016545835.1. Lineage (NCBI taxonomy): Eukaryota > Metazoa > Chordata > Lepidosauria > Squamata > Viperidae > Crotalus > Crotalus tigris. The sequence goes on along the minus strand of NW_024096551.1, from coordinate 5,999,415 downwards.
TAGGAAGGAGCTGGGTGAAGAGGATGAGATAGAAAGCGATGCAGGAACGGCTGTGGCATCTGGCATTGAGACGCGAGCGGCTGCTGCAAAGGCTAAGGCTGTAAGACCTGAAGTGGTAGCTCCCTTGAGACAGGTGGACCAGGCAGTGCCAGATCAGCAGGGAGCCGTACAGATTAAGTCCATGTTCCAGTATGTTCCGTTCACTACGACGGATCTTTTGAACTGGAAGGAACATTTTGGCCCTTTGACTACTAAGCCGGCTGAAATGGCAAGCTTGTTTCAGACCATTATGCGCACCCATAATCCAACGTGGCAGGATGTGCAACAGTTGTTAGATACTTTGTTGACTCCTGAGGAAAAGGAGAAGTGGAGAACTGCGGTTAGGCAGTGTTTGAAGGATAGGTTGCCGGCTGTGCGGGATATACAGCCAGAGATGGAAGCCAGGGCACCAGAAAAGGACCCTGAATGGAATGCACAAAATCCAGCACATATGACTTTGTTAAAGGAATATCAGAATCTAGTGGTGGAGGCTCTTCGCAAGGCTGGAAAGCCTCCTGTGAATATGTCAAAACCCTCTTTAGTGATGCAGGAAGCAGATGAAAGTCCGGAAAGTTTCTTGCAGAGGCTGATTGAAGCTTATGAGCTTTATACACAGGTGGATCCAAGGAGTGCAGACAATGTGCGGATGTTGAATGAGAGATTCATAGCGCAGAGTTATGATGATATAAGGAAGAAGTTGCAGAGGTTAGAAGGAGCATTAGGAAAGAACACTACAGAATTGTTGGAGGTGGCTAGGAAAGTGTTTGTTAATAGGGATAAGGTGGAAAAACAGGAAAGAAATGCTAGAATGCATAAGAAAACTGAGTTGTTGGCTGTGGCATTGCAAGGAGGGATCATGCTGAGACCTAATCAGTGTGCTAATTGTAAGGAGGAAGGGCATTGGCAAAGGGAATGTCCAAGAAGGCAGATGCGAGGTAGAGGTTGGAGAGGAAGAGGAGGAAGAGGCCGTGGAGGTGTTGGCAATGGGCCCCCCATGCGCTCCCCCTTCATGGGTAGAGGGCAGAGAGGGGCTCCAGGGATTGTAAGAGATGGTCTGAGGAATGTAGGAGATGGTCTGAGGAATGGGACAAATTGGAATAGAGACAGGGAGATTGAAGGAATTGGATTGGCAGGAACTAACTGGTCGGATTGACGGGGATCTGGCTTGGAGGAAGCCCCCCCTGAGCCATTGGTTACTTTAAATATAGGGGGCAAACAGACAACGTTTTTGGTGGATACTGGAGCAGGCAGATCAGTTGTGAATAATCAAGTTGCTGAAATAGGACCCCATAAAATTCAGATTCAAGGAGTGTCAGGGGAGATTCTAGGGCGTTCGGTCTTACAGCCTGTCACGTGTGTGTTTGAGGGCTCAAAGATTCAACACGAGTTCTTATTTGTCCCCGAATGTCCGGTTTCCCTGCTAGGTAGGGACCTACTTAGCAAGCTAGGGGCCACTATTTCTTTTGATGAGGGACAACAAACACTTCAGATTAAACACCAGCCAGAGGCAATGTGGAGATTGATGGTTAACAGGACTGTGGAAGAGGAGGTTGTGGATGAGACATGGAGGGAGTTTGGAGTGCCGGGGCTGTGGGCTGAGGATAACCCCCCTGGTTTCGCAGCTCACCACCCCCCTGTGATTGTGGAAATGAAACCTTTAGCAACGCCTGTGCGTATCAGACAGAGATCTTGCTCCAAGGAGGCTATAACTGCTATATATGAGAGCATCCAAAACTATTTAAAAGCAGGCATTTTGGTGCCCATCCAATCACCTTGGAACACCCCTATCCTGCCTATTAAAAAGCCCGATGGTTCCTTTCGGCCAGCACAGGACCTAAGACTCATAAACTCCATAACTGTCACGATCCATCCTGTTGTGCCCAACCCCTACACGTTGTTGAGCTTAATTCCTCCAACTGCAAAGTGGTTTTCAGTTGTGGATTTGAAACATGCTTTTTTCACGATTCCTATTCACAAGGCTAGCCAGCCGTTGTTTGCTTTTGAGTGGGAAAATCCAAATACTGGGCAAAAAGCACAGTATACCTGGACCAGGCTGCCACAGGGCTTTAAAAATTCACCTACCCTCTTTGGAACAGCCTTAGCAGAAGATTTACAGCATTTTGTGCCCCGACAGAGGGGTGACACGCTTCTGCAATATGTAGATGATGTGCTGGTGACAGGCAGAACTGAAGAGACATGCTGGGAGAACACGAAATATCTTTTACACTTACTGTTGAAGTGCGGCTATAGGGTCTCCAAAAAGAAGGCACAATTAGTCAGACGGAAGGTGAAATATTTGGGATATGAGATTGAGGAGGGGCATAGGGCTTTAGGCTGGGAGAGGAAACAAGCTGTGCTAGCTATTGCTGAACCCCTTAATAGGCGGCAACTGAGGGGCTTTTTAGGTCTGGCAGGGTTTTGCAGGATATGGATACCAAATTTTGCTCTATTAGCTGCACCTCTTTATTCAGCTACAAAAGGAGCTGATAAAGACCCTTTTGAATGGGAGGGAGAACAAAAGAATGCCTTTAGGGAAGTGAAACGAGCTCTCACCTCAGCTCCAGCTTTAGCCTTGCCTAACTTAGAGAAGCCTTTCAATTTGTATGTTGATACCAGGAAGAATGTTGCCTTGGGGGTGTTAACTCAACAATTAGGACAGTGGCAACGCCCGGTGGCTTACTTATCTAAGCAATTAGATGGGGTTGCCCAAGGCTGGCCACATTGCCTGAAGGTTCTTGCTGCTATAGCAGTCCTTTTACAGGACTGTAATAAATTGACCTTCTCATGTCCCATAAGTGTCCACACCCCTCATGCAGTTCATTCTATCTTGGATAATAAAGGGCATTTGTGGATCAGCAGTCAAAGGCTTTTTAAGTATCAGGCGATGATGATTGAAAATCCTCAAGTGAAATTAGTGGTGTCTAACCGGCTAAACCCTGCCACCCTATTGCCCACAGAAGTGGATTCAGAACACAACTGCTTGCAAGTTTTGGAAACTGTATATTCAAGCCGTCCGGATTTATCTGATATTCCTCTTCAGGATGCTGCCCTAAATTGGTATACAGACGGCTCGAGTTACATGCAGGATGGGAGGAGGGTTTCTGGATATGCGATTGTGAATGATGAGGAAGTGGTGGAAAGTAGTCCGCTAGGAGCAAACTGCAGTGCTCAAGTGGCAGAATTGTGGGCATTAATTAGAGCATTGGAAAGAGCTGAAGGGGAAACTTTAAATGTCTGGACAGATAGTAAATATGCTTTTTTGACTCTGCATGCTCATGGGACTGTGTATAAGGAAAGGGGATTCAGGGATTCTGCGAGCAAACATGTGTTGCATGGACATTTGATCAAGCGACTTCTCGATGCTGTGCAGAAACCAGCAAAAGTTTCTGTGATGCATTGCAAAGGACATCACAAAGGGTGGATCGGGTGGCTCAAGGGAATAGAAGAGCTGACTTGGAAGCTAAGAAGGTGGCAATGAAAACAGGGCCCATTCCTGATCTATCAATATGTGTGGCAATAGACATAGGGGACTTGCCTCCTATCATTAAACCAACATACTCTCAGCAGGAGTGTGTGAAAGCAGTGAATGATCTCAAAGCTACTATTAAGGATGGGTGGTATCTTTTGCCTGATGGACGTATTTTTGTCCCTCAATCTTCAGCATGGGCTTTATTTCAGGCAGCACATGAAACAACACACATGGGGAAAACTGGATTGGATGCTGCTATTGGGAGGGATTACTATGTACATGGGTCGGCTGGGATAGCTGCTCAAGTGGTTTCACAATGCGGCATCTGTGCTAAGGTCAATCCTCGACAAGGGCCCCTACTACCACCTGGAACCATACCTGTCTCTTACTTTCCTATGGACTCTGTCATGGTTGACTTTACAGACATGCCAAGATGTGGACTATACAAAGCTTTATTGGTATTTGTGGATAAATACACTGGCTGGCCAGAGGCTTTCCCTACAAAGACTAAACAAGCCAGGGAAGTGGCAAGACTATTGTTAAAAGAACTAATACCTCGTTTTGGTTGCCCGTCTTTTATTTCCTCTGATAATGGTCCTGAGTTTGTTCATCAAGTTAATCAAGCAGTGGCTACTGCTGTGGGATCCAAATGGCGGTTTCATTGTGCTTTTCATCCTCAGTCCGGTTCGAATTCTGAACGAATGAATCGCACACTGAAAGAGAAAATTACTAAGATCTGTGCTGAAAGTCACCTGAAATGGCCTGATGCATTGCCCTTAGCTCTCTACGCTGTGAGATGTGCTCCACGTAGACAATACAACCTATCCCCATATGAGTGATGTTTGGGCGTCCTCCTACGCTGCTGAGAAGAAGTTTGGCTGGATGGCCTGATTTGGGCCATCAGGGGGGAGTATGGGCTCTGAAAATGGTGCAGGAACTGAATAAGCAAGTGGAAAAACTTAGGAATTATGTTGTTGAACAAACACCTCCTAAACTAATAACAAGATGTCATCCCTTTAAACCAGGGGATAGGGTGTGGGTGAAACATTGGAAACATGAACAACTGGAGGGGAGATGGAAAGGACCTTATGAAGTAATAATGGCCTCCCCTTTAGCAATAAAGATTGCAGAATCTAAATCTTGGATCCACTGGACCAGAGTTAAAGCAGCTGCAGAACCTCTGTGGACAGTGAACAGGGATCCCAAGGTTCCCACCAAACTCACTCTTAAACGTGTCTAGTATGTGTAATGAATATTTTATTGTTGTAAACCAGATATTGTATTAGCACAAGTGTATCCTGCACATATATCTACGGCTGTCTGGCTGAAATTCAACCCCCTGCTAAGCCACACCCAGAAGCTGGCTTTCTACGCACGGGAGAAGATCTACGGCTGTCTGGCTGAAATTCAACCCCCTGCTAAGCCACACCCGGAAGCTGGCTTTCTACGCACGGAAGAAGAAAGGATGAAGGGCTTCCTTCTGCTTTTATATAGTACTATTGTTGCATGTAATAATGTTTGTCTTTCTAATTTAGGCCAATGGAGCAAGCCAGAAGAAGCTCCACGCATTATTCAATCTTATGCTATAGGCACGGGCACTTGTGAAGGTCACCCCCCTATTGGATTTTCCCCAGAATGCTGGAATGGTAGCTGGCCTCATCCTTGTCAATTTCCCCAAGCATTTGACAGAATAGTTAAAGAAGCCTGTATTACAAGACCACCTGTCAATCCCGAAGCCTGTCAGTATGTTGGATATATTCTTAGGAAAGGCATATGTGTAAAGGCCCCATATAAGAAGCCTCCTCCTCCTGTTACTCTGGAGTGTGGGCCTCCCTTATTCTGGGGATGGGAGCGGGTCACCCTAGTCTTGCAGTTGAAGACGGGATGGAAGGGGACTTGCATCGTACATGTTATCCCGGTGGAATTTGGAGTAACTATCCAAAGACCCCCGAGGAAGCGCCCAGAGAGAAAGCGAAGTAAAAGGTCCCAGCAGAATAAGGATATGCCCCATCCATTGGAGTCAAGGATGCAATATAATTTGTGGGTCCAACTGGCTAAACTAGCCAACACAACTGATTTTTGCCTTTCTGAAGCATATGACATGGAGAATCTGCTGTCCACATGTTTAATACCCCTATGTGTTCCTGTCACAGCAGCCAAGGAGTTCAGTCACCACGAGTTTAAAGAACATATAGGCTATGAAACAATGTACAGCTGGGGTCACATTTCCAAGTTTCTACCCACTGATGCTTTAGCTTTACATACTCCAAATGTAGCCATTCCAGAAGACTTACAATGTGCACATATCACGGGGTGTGAGCAGAATACACCTTCACCTCATTGCCTGAAAGTGAGCCAAGAAAGGCTAAATTGCACATCTTTCCAAACAATGTCTTTTGGGTATGCAAACATATGGTTACCTAAAGGGTGGTTCTTCACTTGTGGGAAAGACACTTTCAATTATATTCCTGCCAACATAAGCACATCATATTGTTGTCTAAGCAGACTGACTACCTTTCTACCAGATAGATCTCTTTTCACCTCCCCTAACACCACACGATACAAAAGAGCCGAGGTACTAACAGAGAATTGTGAGTCTTCCCGCACTCTTCTAAATGCAGCAGAATACAATGCTTTGGCTGTCTCATTAGTGGGAGTTCCTGCACTTGCTCTGAGGGCCCATGTCAATATAAATTCTGTGGCCTGCAACTTGGCTAAAACTATAAATGCCACTTCAATAGCCTTGTCTGCCATCAATCAGGAGATGATAGAATTACGCAAGGCTATTTTGCAAAATAGGGCAGCCATCGACTATCTTTTACTTCGCCAACATATGGGATGTGAGGCCTTTGAGGGGATGTGTTGTTTTAACCTCTCAGATCAATCCCCCGTCATAAATAAACAAATCAAAGTACTCCATAAAATGGCCTCAGAACTGCAAATAGATTCCCTGGGAAATTGGTGGAGTAGCTTATGGTCTTGGCTCCCAATAGGCCTTATTGGAAACATCATAAGAGCAGTACTCATTCTTATGGCTATTCTGATCAGCAGCTGTTGTCTCCTGCAATGTACCTTTTCAATGATGCACAACATAACACTACCTAAACGAGTGTCCCTGCTTGCAGAGAGAAAAGCTACAGCTCAGGTTATGGCTATGTGGGAATTCCAGAGACAAGAGTATAACAACATACATACATCAGACCCAAGTGTTATGGAATGAAACTTATCTGCATAGATGAGATAAGTCTCATCAGGGGGGAATAAAGTGGTACCTGGAAAAATACTGGTCCGACAAAGGATGTGTATAAAAAGCAGATGGCCCAACAAAAATGTGGGTAAAAGAGAGGTTTGTTTTGCTTACAAGACAACTCTTAAATTTAGGATGGCCAGATATCCTGTTCCCAGCTCTGCACATGATATATTACTAACTGCCTGTCACATGGTATATCTAAATTGCTTAACACTTGATATATTGCTGATTGCTAAAAACATTCCAATGTAAACGAGGAGCTATCGATTATAGATCTGTCTAGTAGTTTTTCTATGTTAGAATAAGGACCTATAGAATAACCCCCGCCAGAAAGGGTTATAAAAATGGTCATCAATGTACAATCTGAGTTCAGATTTCTACAGCCAGGATGGCTCTCTGAACCTGCGCGCGCAATAAACTTCCCTTTCCTGAAAGAGCTGATTCAAGTTTTTCAATTCTATAACAAATGTTTTCTTAAAATTATGGCAGCATTGTTTCACTTCTAGAAATAAGGAAAAGTGTGTTGTTTTATGAAGAACTTCAAGAGAGTGTTGCTTTTCATTAGCTTCCAAATGAAACTCTCTCAAAGCTCTGTGTACCTTCCATAAATTAACCAATTAACTTTAAGCTTTTCCTTAAAGTTTTGAGTCTGCAACCCATTTTAGAAATCAACTTGTGATTTCAAAAATTGTGAAAACAAAGCTAATTGAACTTTTTTCATAATTTCTTTCCAATGCTGATTTCCTTATTTCTCAGGGCTTGTCTCAGCTAAAATCTTGGGTCAGAAATATATCCATCAGCTGTAAAAAAAAAAAAAAAAACACCTCAGCTTTTAACTACCTATGCTTGACTTGCCAGAGATTATACAAAACACATCTGGATGTTTTGTCATCACAATTTTCTTTTAACAATTGCAGAAAAATGGATGGATCAGATATAGAAAATGAACATTAACTTTGTTCAATATATGGACAGTAACCTGTCTGTAATAGCTAAATCTAACCTGATGGCTAAAAAACCTTCAGGCACTTTTTTTCCCCCTCTAGCCCATCATTCATTTGAAGTTATAGAAATGTCAGTTCTATAAGAAGGCTGCATAGTGTGATGACTATGGAAGAAAGTTATTAATATTTTTGCCTTCTTTATTGTACTATCAGCAACTTCATATTACTATTAAACAGGATAGCACTGTGACAGATAATGAATTAAACCAGATAAGGAAAACATGGGGACCTCCAGATGTTGCTGAATTACTCCCAACCCCCACACTGTTGACAAACTATTGGGTGGAACAATTGGCTCTCTATTCCACACTAGCTCTCTCTAATCTGCCTGTGTTTTTCTTTCACTCACCTCCACTGTATACATTAATCATCTTCATGAGGAATTCGGCTTCACAGTTGGGCCTCCAGACATTGCTGGGCTATATGTTTTAGCTGCAGGAGCATTTTAAGTCCTAGAAGTTGAATTTCTATATTTCTCCCAGATATAAAAAAATGTTCACTCAACAATTCTTTTATCACTTTTTTTTAAAATCAACAAATTGTTTCAGACAAAGAAGACACTTCATGAAGTTAGCCATTTAGCTTACAAGACTGTGGAGACAGCTAAACTATGCTTGATTTTTGCTGCAACCAAAACAGTTTTCTCCCAGAGCTGTTTCTCTAAAAAAGAATAGTATTTCAAAAAGGGAGTAGATATCTTCTCTACTCTCAGTGGAGGATTGTTACACAGCCTCTGTTTCATTCATTTTGCTGAACAAAAGAGCAGTGATTGCTCTGAACATTATACAGACATTGTTATCAGAAAGATTGGGAATGTCCCTATGTACTCATCTTGCCTTCAGCAGGTAATTCCATTTATTCAGTTAATATTTACTTAGCCATCTAAAATATTAGCAGCTCATGGGATATGCCTACCTATTCTTTGAAGAAACATAAGATAAAGAGTATCAGTATGAACATTTTGTAAATTGGAAAGCACAGGTCACGACTGGAAACCTAAATAAATCTCTGAGAACTGAGAAATAAAGACACGTTGCCAGAAGCAAATATAGTGATCTCAGAGGTACGGTAGGTTGCTGATGCAGGATGTACTTACTGTTGTTTCAGTTTTGAGACCTGCCTCAAGTGTGACATTTCACTGGTAAGAAAAGAACACATTCAGAGCTATATCCATAGACAAAATCACTTCTGGCTACTCAGACAGGAATGAACTTCATAAACCTTATAAATGGCCATATAACAAAAAAAAAAGTTACTACCGGTAATACTTTCTATTCAGGTACATTTTGAGGATGATCAGTAACTCTTCTTTTACCCAATCAGATTTTATCTGATCATAAAACAAAGCTACTAGATGACCATTATACCATGTATCCAGATTGAGGGCACTTTTAATTTGGCAGGCATTTGTGCCAACTTACGAGATGGCAGTCATTAAGTCTTTTCTACTGATCAATAGCTTTCTTCACTGCTTGCTGTACTAAAATGCTAAAAGAATTAATCCCAGTAAGATTACAAGAATAGCAACATTTACTGGCAGGCCAAAGTAAAGAGTAACAGTAATAATCATGGGTATGCTTAATCAATGATAATAATAATCTAATGCACTGCAAAGAATCCTGGTTTAGATGATTAGGTGTAAGAGCATCTCTCTTTTGCACTGAAAGGAACAGAACAGCAAATGCAGCTGAAACAGATTAGGAAAGACGATAGCATGTCTTCTTATGGAAGAATAAGTAGGGTGTGTAATGATTTTTGCTGCTGAGACTTCAGTTCGATTCCCCATTTGGTTTGGAGTTCACTCCTGATGGACTCAATCCCTGAATCTCAGCCCACATTACACTGAGTCCTTTTCTGAGGAGAAAATGAGAAAAGTCTTCCGAATTCTCATAAAAAGGTGGTGAATAAATACAGAAATATAGATTTCTGTGACTTCCCAGAGAAAAAGCAGAATAAAGCCTAGCAAACAGCCTACCACATAAAAGGAACCCAGTTGTTAAACTGAGTTTGCAATTCGTATTTTAGAATGGAAACTGGTAGAAATGAGATGATGCATTCTAACAATTGGAGAAACAAGGAACTCAGCAAAATAGTGTTATTCATCCCTCATATGCCTGGAAGTTGGAAGTTCAAGCTAATAACCACTGTTGCATCTAAACGTACTTAGAATCATTTTGACTGTTTCAGGTCTAGAATGGTCAATAACACTTTTGTTTTCAGGAAAAAGTCTCCTTAAATTTCCTCACCCTAAATGAGCCTGCATTCATCAGACCACAGGGCTCAGCATAGCAAAGGAAGGAGAAAAGATGATGAATTATGCCAATCAATTCACATACATACATACATGCACATACAGTGGAGTTAAGCATATACCTATGGGAAAAGACAGATAACTCTCCAAGGGGAATGCTTCTTTTGAGAATGATTCTTAATACTCCCAGACAGATATCTCAATAAAATACATGTACACACACACATAGACACACCTTATTTATTTATTTGTATACTACTTTTATTATTTTTTCAAATAATTCAAGTGTCAATGCTGTGACAATGGATGTCATCACTCTTACAACTGAGAATTAGCAGCTATTTTCACTTTTGCTTCTAGTGTGCCTTATCTCTTCTTTTAGAAAGCAGATGTAGAAGGGGGGGTGGGGTAAATACTTGAGGGTTTGGTTAGCCATAGTAATGTAAAAGTGTGGGAACTCAAGGACATGGTCTGATAAGAGTTTGGCGGGCTGAGGAGCTGGTGAGAAAAGTGTGCATCTTGCATTAATTGTTGAATGTGATTTATGACAGCATTTGTGGGGCAGGAATTGCAACTTCTTTCTTTGTATCTGGGGGAGGGAATCTCAGTTTTGGGTTCAACTATGTAAGTGCCGATACTTTGTTTCCTAATAAAATGTTCTTCAAGGAAGAATTCTTGCCTTGAAGTTCTTTTAACGGTTTCAACTATCAGAATCATGACATCAAGGTAATGAACATATTGAGCACATCTTCCTCCTCCTATTTCCCCACAACAACTACAACAACAACAGCCCTGTATGGTGGATTGGGCTGAGAAGAGTTAACAGGCCCAAAGTCAACCAGCTGGCTTTCATAGCTAAGGTGAGATTTGAATTCATGGTCTCCTATTTTCTAACTTGGTGCCTTAACCACTACATCAAATTGGCTCTGTTTAAAATGAATTTATGAGGCTTTTAAACCTCATTTTTCATAGCACAAATAAGTCTTAACTGCTGGTATTTTATAGTTTTAGTATTCATTTTCTTGCTGTCTTGTTGTCAATCTGTCTCTCATTTTAGTTTATTTTTGACACATTAATTAAAACCATTGCAGTATGAGAACAAAAAAATTTTCTTTTAAAAAATCTGCTATGACATACATGGTCGTAACCATTTTTAGAATCTGTACTACACAAAGGATGATTTAATAAAATACTTGTTATAAAATCAGTAATTCAATTTGATTAGATAGATCCAATTCATTTTGGAAAATCCTAAGATTTACTGTATAGAACCACAGCATTTCATATTCTATATTTTTTCTCTTTTTTTCTCCCTCATATTCCTTCCTCCTTGAGAAATGCCTTCTACAATCATTTTTCTTAAGTCATGTTATCCACCACTGTAAAAATGCAGGATGGCTAGTAATTATGTACATGGAGAATGAATTAGTGTTATAAGGAAGAGGAAATTAATACCATTCCCTTTTTACAACTGCTTTTCAACATGTAAATCAAATCTCTATATTCATGATACACAAGTCTAATATGTTTTGTATTTATGCTTGTTATTTTTATCTATCCTGAAATGAGACAAAAATTATATTATTTTACAAAAGGTCAAAACTAATTTTATGAAGTAAACCATAAGGAGGAAAATCAAAGTTACTAGTTACTAACAAAATGGAAGCCCAACACAGCAGAAAAGCAGAAGAGCAAAAACTGGGGGCTGGATGTAGTGAGTGATTTAATGCATCTTTTTTTGCTCTTGCAGCTGAACTTATCCTGGTTCCTAGCCAATCTCTGAGAAAAATGGAAATAGCTATACAGATTTTCAATTGTAGCAAGTTCTACATACAATTCATGGCATTTCATTAAGACTGGTTTTTAAGGAAGCTCTCTGCTAGTTTGATATAATGGTTAAGG